>NC_091058.1:27510333-28194619 GCF_000393655.2 Nicotiana sylvestris
ACAGAACAAAGGGATGAAGCTTGTGCTCAGAAAAGCAAAAGGCCAGTATCATTCCCAACAGCCTTTCGAAGAGTGAAGCACTAGTTCTGAAAGATCAGAATCCCCCAGCAGTGTTATCCTCGACAGCGTTATCCCCAGCTGATAACATTATATCCCCCCAACAGGTAAGTAAATAATTCCCCAACAGTGTTATCCCCATCAGTTTCGAGGAGTCCAACACAAGTTTGGTGAAAATCGGTATCCTCAGCGGTTCCTTTCGGGGAAAGGCAAAACGAGTCTCAAGGGAGTTAATCTTCGAAGGAAGAAGCTATGCATAAAAAAAAAGAATAAAAAAGAATAAAAGAAAAAGGGGGAAGTAGTTTGCAGAGGAATGAAACATCCTACTCAAAAGGAAGTAATTTTGGAAGGAGTAAGATAACATATTTACTCAGCAGAGTTATCCACAGCAGTGTTATCCCCAGTGGATCATCGAGATGTAGAAGCATCCTCGACAGAGTTTCGGGCAACCCAGAGTGGGTAAGGAAGAAAAGGAAAAGTCATCCCCAGCAAAATAATCCCCAGCAGTTTCGAGGGAAGACAACACAGGTAAGTAAATAATTCAGGAAGAAGGAAATGGTTCACGCATAGGAGAGGCATTTCCTCCTAAGTCTAGTTTCACCCATAGGAGATGCATTTCCTCCTAAGTTTACTTTTACCCCATAGGAGATGCATTTCCTCCTAAGTTTAGTTTTTACCCATAGGAGATGCATTTCCTCCTAAGTTTGTTTTAGTTTCACCCATAGGAGATGCATTTCCTCCTAAGTTTGTTTTTACCCATAGGAGATGCATTTCCTCCTAAGTTTGTTTTAGTTTCACCCATAGGAGATGCATTTCCTCCTAAGTTTGTTTTTACCCATAGGAGAGACATTTCCTCCTAAGTTGTTGTTGAACCAATAGGAGAGGCATTTCCTCCTAAGTTTAGTTTCACCCATAGGAGAGGCATTTCCTCCTAAGTTTAATTTTTACCCATAGGAGAGGCATTTCCTCCTAAGTTTAGTTTCACCCATAGGAGATGCATTTCCTCCTAAGTTTACTTTTACTCATAGGAGATGCATTTCCTCCTAAGTTTACTTTTACCCATAGGAGACGCATTTCCTCCTAAGTTTAGTTTTACCCATAGGAGATGCATTTCCTCCTAAGTTTGTTTTAGTTTCACCCATATGAGATGCATTTCCTCCTAAGTTTGTTTTTACCCTTCGGAGAGATATTTCCTCCTAAGTTGTTGTTGAACCAATAGGAGAGGCATTTCCTCCTAAGTTTAGTTTCACCCATAGGAGAGGCATTTCCTCCTAAGTTTAATTTTTACCCATAGGAGAGGTATTTCCTCCTAAGTTTAGTTTCATCCATAGGAGATGCATTTCCTCCTAAGTTTACTTTTACCCATAGGAGACACATTTCCTCCTAAGTTTAGTTTTATCCATAGGAGATGCATTTCCTCCTAAGTTTGTTTTAGTTTCACCCACAGGAGATGCATTTCCTCCTAAGTTTGTTTTCACCCATAAGAGAGGCATTTCCTCCTAAGTTTAGTTTCACCCATAGGAGAGGCATTTCCTCCTAAGTTTGTTTTTACCCATAGGAGACGCATTTCCTCCTACGTTTAGTTTTACCCATAGGAGATGCATTTCCTCCTAAGTTTCTTTTTGTTTCACCCCATAGGAGATGCATTTCCTCCTAAGTTTAGTCCTACCCATAGGAGAGGCATTTCCTCCTAAGTTTATTTTACCCATAGGAGAGACATTTCCTCCTAAGTTGTTGTTGAAATCAGGAGTCTGCCTGGAGAACAGAGACATACTTTTCAAGTTTGACGTCAGGAGCTCGCCTGAAGAGAGGAAAGGTAGTTTATTTTCAAAGTTGTTGTTGAAGTCAGGAGCCCGCCTGAAGAGAGGAATGACATTTATTTTTAAAGTTGTTGTTGAAGTTGGGAGCCCGCCCATAGAACAGAGGCATACATTTCAGTCTTTACATTTCAAGCATTGAAGTTGGGAGCCCGCCCAGATAACAGAGGCATACATTTCAGTCTTACATTTCAAGAGTTGAAGTTGGGAGCCTGCCCAGATAACAGAGACATACATTTCAGTCTTTATATTTTTCAAGTGTTGATGTTGGGAGCCCGCCCATAGAACAGAGGCATACATTTTTCAAGTGTTGAACTTGGGAGCCCGCCCAGATAATAGAGGCATACATTTCAGTCTTTACATTTCAAGCGTTGAAATTGGGAGCCCGCCCAGATAACAGAGGCATACATTCAGTATTTTCATTTCAAGTGTTGAAGTTGGAGCCCGCCCATATAACAGAGGAATACATTTCAGTATTTTCATTTCAAGTGTTGAAGTTGGGAACCCGCCCATAGAACAGAGGCATACATTTCAAGATCGAGTCAGAGGACAATAACACAGAGGGTTACAATAGGAATCCCCAGCAGGAAACAATAAAATTCCCCGACATCGGGAAACAGAAGGTTGCAACAAGAGGTCACAATACAAACTCAAGTACATGTGTCAAAAGAAGAAAAGCACCGGAAGAAATGCAAGCAGACAAGGAAGCAAGACAACAAAAACAAATTGTACTCTAACCTAGCTTCTTGTTTTATTTTAAGCATGGTGTAACAAGGAGATCGGTAAGCAGTGGTAATAACATGCAACAACAGTAACATTGCAGTCTCACGGTAGTCCCAGCTACCAAAACTTCCCGAACTACATTGACCTGATTCCTGTTTAGCCCAGGATATGTAGGAAACCTTTGAAGCAAAGGTTCGGTCAAATCTTTTTAAAAAAATGCTTCACACGGAGTACTCAGATGGGCAAAAATCGCTCGCTTTATCTTTGCACGAAAACCCTTCGTGTCTTCGGGCAAAGAGGGGCAGCTGTAAGCACGTGATTTTTGCCCTATATGAGAATTACTCCCAAAAAATTCAAAAAATAAAATAATTTTCCTTGGTGTGCAATTTTGTGATATTTTGAATAATTATTTGTATTTGTCTGTGCATGTTTATTTGCTAAATTAATAAAAAATACAAAAATATGTCGCATTTTGCATGTAGGATTTAATTCTACAATTTGTTAGTAATTAAGTTTGTTTACAAAAAAATAAAAATTTACAAAAATAGGCATCGTTTGCATTTTTAGCATTTAATGTCCAAATATACAATTTTATGCTTAATTATTACTTAATTGTGCGTTAATTGTTATTGGAAGTTAATTTGCGCTTTTATAACTTAATTTAGTTCTTAATAATAATTTAAGTACTTTTATAATTTAGTTTTAGAAAAATAAAAGAAGAAAAGAGAACAAAAATACAAAGAAAAATCGGATTGGGCCACTTCTTCAATTTCAAACCACAGGCCCAAATAATTGCCCAACTTTCCCCATGACCCGGTCCACTTCAAACCGGGTCGACCCGGTCCGCTCCATTAACCCAACACCCCTTCTTCATTTTTGTCCAACACAAAACAAAACCAAAAAAAATAAAAAATAAAAGGTGAATTATCACTATTAATAGTTTTATTTTTTGTTTTTTTATATATAAAAAATCCGAAAATATTTTATTTTATTATTTTTTTTATTTTTTTATTTTTTTATTTTTTTATTTTTTATTTTTTATTTTTAAAAAATATATAATAATTTCGGGAATGATTTAAAAAAAATAAGAAAAAGGGAAGTATTGAATAAAAAAAATAAAAGTAAAAATAGTTTAAAAAAATAAAAAATAAAAAAATAAAAAAAAGTAAAAGAATGTAGAAAATTTAAAAAAAGTAAAAAGTTTTAAAAAATTTAAAAGTAAAATAAGGTTGGAATTAAAAAATAAATATAAAGGTATCTGAAAATTTAAAAAATTTAAAGTAATTGAAAGTAGCATTTTTAAAAGAAAAAGAAAAGATAGTGGTTTGTTTTTTAAAGAAAAGTTAAATAAAGTGAGATTCTCTTTTAAAAAAATAAAAAGTGGGATTTTAAATAAGATAAAGTAATTAAAGTTGGAATTTTAAAAATAAAAGTAAATAAAGGTGGGATTTCTTTTTCTAAAAAAATAAAAGCAATTTGTAAGTGGGATTTCTTTTAATTAAAAAAATAATAAAATAATAAAAAACAAATCTGAAAATTTCGAAAATTTTGCTATAAATAGAAGAGAAAATTTAGGAAGAAGGGTGGAAAAAAAGAGAGGAAAAACTAGATAGAGAGAAGAAAAAAAGAGGGGGCGGAGTGAGAAGTATACACCCGATATACATTCTGGATACACTGAATATACAGGGACAGAATTCATTTTGGAGAGTTTTGAAGTTGAAAAGAATAGTTACTGTTTCATTGCCTCGCTTAAGATCTGAAATAGTCAGAACCTTCCTGCCTTTTACTTCTTCTCCATTTTTACTAGTTTTCTCCGTGTTGCTGGGATTTCTGGATTGAGGTGTTGAAGCTACTGTGTTGGGCTTTCTGCTGCTGTATGTTGCTGTGTTACATACTACTTTGCTGACCTTCTTCTTCTTGTATTGACAATACCAGGTACACAAACGATACACTGGTTCATCTTGTAAGCTACTCGAAACATGAATGCAAAAAATGAGAAAGATTTGAAGTTGTAGTTTAATGTAGTCTTTTCTTTCTTTTACTGTCTGTATGTAGAACATTCTATGCGCTGCCCATGTAAACTCTTTAAACGACTCACTTTCGAAACTTAACTATAATAACTCGAAAGTATGTAAATAAAGTAGGACATTTTTCTTCATTTATTTTAGAGAAAAACGAAAAATAAAAAATGTAGTTATTCTAAGATTATTTTTTTAAAAAAATAAATAAATAATGAGACGAGCCTCGCCAAATAAAAATGCAAATTGCGGGGCCCTCAATAATTGGTCATAATAAATACTTAGAATTCGGGATGGACTGTTTAGTGAATTTCACTGCCTTCCCCAAAGATAATAACGCGTTAGACTCTTTAGACGCGATTTAATTAAATTACTTTCTTAAACTCGGGTGCACATTTATGTGACCCAAATCCAAATCTCAACGGAGTCGAAATGTGTCTCTAATCACGGGTACATTGATTGTGACGTGATCCGAGATGCATGTCCATGACGTTGCAAATTCCTTTAAAAAATAAGAATGAGATGAGCCTCACCGAATAAAAATACAAAATTGTGGGGCCCTCGGTAAATATTTGCTTTAAAATTGCTTAGACTTCGGGATGGACCGTTTAGCAAAATTTCACGGCCCTACCCAAAGTAAATGATACGCTAGTCGCTTTAGGCACGCCTTTTAATAATTTAATTTTCTTAAAACTCGGGTGCACATTTATGTGACCCAAATCCAAATCTCAACAGAGTTGAAATGTGCCAACAACCACGGGTGCATTGATGTGACGTGGTTGGAGATGTATTTCCATGATGTTGCAATTCTTGAAAAAATATATAAATAATGACGAAAGCGGTTAAAAGTTAAAACTTGCACATTAGCTCATAATTGTATAAAATCAGATAAACAAGCCGAATATGACAGTTGAGCGACCGTGCTAGAACCACGGAACTCGGGAATGCCTAACACCTTCTCCCGGGTTAACAGAATTCCTTATCCGGATTTCTGGTTCGCGGACTGTAATACAGAGTCATTCTTTTCCTCGATTCGGGATTAAATTGGTGACTTGGGACACCCTAAATCTCCCAAGTGGCGACTCTGAAATAAATAAACAAATCCCGTTTCGATTGTCCTTTAATTGGAAAAACTCCCTTGTCCCCACGCGGGGGCGGAAAAAGGAGGTGTGACAAATAGATTTTTAAATTTTTGTTGTAATACTAAAATCACTATTACTAAATAATTATTCTAATTATTATTTTTACTATGCTCATTATTTTGTTATTCCAGCATTATATATACTTAAATACTTTTGATTTTTCTAATTTATAAATAATATTTATTTATTCATTCTATAGGTAAGTTCATAATGTAAATTAAAAAGGAAAAAAATCATAATATCAAAATATTATAAAAAAATAAAATAAAAAGAAGATAAGTGCTTATAATTTAGAGGGTAAAGTAGGTATTTGGCAATTCAGAATTTGAAAAATCTAGTTGAGAGACTTTCTGAGTGCAATAGACATAGTTCAGTGACTTTGTTGTTACAAACGAAAGAAAAATGACTTTAGGTGATAATTTGGGATAGTTGAGTGACCATTTGAGCAATGGACTCCTTTTATTTAACATGCTTGTGTATAAGACAACATACTTAATTACTTATATCACAAGACGATATTGATTCATCATGTGTGGATAATTAAGGGAAAGTGATACTGTATAACTGCTCTTAAAATAATAGCCAAGAAAAAGTATATTTTTGTATTTTTTTTTGTATATATATACATTTCTGTACTTTATATACAAAAAATATATAGATTTTATACACTTTACGGCTATCGTATGTAAATAATATTGGCCGCGGGATAAAAGTAATCTTTGTCCGATAATTAATCACTATGTAATATTTTTGTAATATAGATGTGACAAGTCCATCGGGGCAAGTGCACAAATAGCTATTTTGAGGATGCTTGTTTGCAACAAATTATATGTGATACAAAAATAAATTGCAACCACAATATAAACATAATTTTATTGATAAAATGATGCGGGTACAATTCTGTTTGTTCCCTTGATTCTTCTTCTGAATTGTTCCCCGTGATTCGAGGGCTAGATCAGTGTATTCTCGAACGTAGGATGATACGGACCTCTCTGGATTACTTAATCTCCGTGAAAGTCGATCATTGTATAAATATTATTCTTGAAGTACTTGATTATCAAGAAGCACATCTATTAATCACGGCATTATTTTATGTCTTGATCCCTTTGTGAATATCCCAAGATTTATGGGATTTTTTAGATGCCTCTTCAAGGGAATATGTATCCCTTTATATAGATGTAAGTTAGGGTTTAGGGTAGAGTAACCTCTAAGAAACCCTAATAGACTCCTAGGATTTCAAAAGTCCTGCAGTATCTTTAATTTAGGATTTGGCTTGATTCGTTAAAATTTCGATGTCTACAATGTTATTTAGAGATTAGTCCGTACTTATTTTATCCTGAAAATTTAAACTAAAATTTTTAACTTCAGGACAATTAAGGCGATTTTTGTCCTTAAAAATTAAACTGAAAAACTAAAATTTAGGGTGTACTGGTTAATTTTTAAATATTAGCCCTTTAAACTGGCTACCTGATGTCATTCCTGCCAAGTTCAACATCGATGGCCCAAAGGCATTTTAGTGGCTATATCAGTAAAAGCTTCCCAATTTCATGAACTTTGATTGAAGTAGCTGAGTTGATCTTATGTGGGGGAAGTGCACGGTTAGCCACTAATAAGACATGTATTTACTTTTAAGCCACTGTTTAAAATGTCTTTAGTCTTTAGCCACTGCTTTAATAAACTTTAACTTCTCAGACGAAATTACCCTTCTACTCATGTCCTTAACTTTTGAACTTAACTTCAGGACATCAGGATTACATGTCCTTAACTTTTGAACTTGTAACCCTAAGTTTAGGACTTCGGGACTACATGTCCTTAACTTTTGAATTTGGAACTCTAAGTTCAGGACTTCAGGACTACATGTCCTTAACTTTTGAACTTGTAACTGTAAGTTCAGACCAAATGCCCTTAACTTTTGAGCTTGTTAGTCTAAGTTCAGGACCTATTGTCCTTAACTTTTGGGCTTCTTAGCCTAAGTTCAGGATCTATTGTCCTTAACTTTTGAGCTTGTTAGTCTAAGTTTAGGACTTCAGGATCTATTGTCCTTAACTTTTGAACTTGTAACTGTAAGTTCAGGACTTATTGTCCTTAACTTTTGGGCTTCTTAGCCTAAGTTTAGGACCTATTGTCCTTAACTTTTGAGTTTGTTAGTCTAAGTTCAGGACTTCAGGACTACATGTCCTTAACTTTTGAACTTGGAACTCTAAGTTCAGAACTTCAGGACTACATGTCCTTAACTTTTGAACTTGATTTGTGTTGTTGGTGCTCCAAGCAAAGCCCTACCAGCAACAACAACCATTTGTCTTCTACCTAAACCAAAAATTTAAAAATCCCCCCAAAAATTGAGATAGAGATCAAACAAGCCTTAGGATAAACCAAAAGTTAGGCTGAAACCAACTTACCCTACGAGACGGAAAGCCATTAGTGTGACAATCTTCCTTTGAAACAAAACGAACAAACTCTAAACAACCATTGTCAGGGCTCCGGTTCTATGAAAGAAAGAGTAAAAATGTCTTTTCATATTAATTTTAATAGAGTAGTTGCTATTTTTGCTCAACATTAGAATTATTGAATAAAAAATAAATACCACCTTAAATAGTGGCTATCCCACGCCATTTTCACATCTTATGCATACGTTTAGCTTTGTTTTATCTTGAAAAAGAAAAATTGCCTCTATCCTAAATAAATAGTACACGCGTCAATGATCTGACGATTCAGAGATTTATAAATGGCTAGTTGTCACGACCCAACTTTCCCTCCGTTTGGGTATCGTGATGGCACCTAGTTTTAGGGACTAGGTAAGCCTAATTCATACTGAGATACCACAATAATAAATGAAATGTAATAGTCTTGAAGCAGAAATCTCTACAAAATTTATAATTCCCAAAACCCAATAATACAAGTTATAAGCTCTACAGAGTTAGCTACCACTTCTAAGTATAACTATTCGAAAAAGAGTGAAAACAGTTGAATACAAGTAAGAATGTGACTCTGAAGCCTGCGAACGCAGCATCAGGTTTACCTTGAGTCTCCTCAGCAATGACCCGCACAACTACTAATGATCGATATCTGGATCTGCACAACAAAAATGTGCAAAAGAGTAGCATGAGCACACCACAGCGCTGCCAAGTAAGTATCAAGACTAACATCGGTGGAGTAGTGACGAGAAATAGTCAAGACACCTACCGGTCCAATAAATTGTACAAATATAGGAACAATGGAACATGATGTATATATAAAGACTGCACGAAATGGCTAACGATACTACAATCACAATAAGGGAAGAAAACAGCAAGTAACATCGGAAATACCAAAATAATTGTCACGACCCAAAACCACGTGACCGGCACCTGGCACACTACCCGACCTGAGCGAACCAAACCATGCGATGCACCCAAATCATATGCATGAAAACTAAATTTAACTGCGGAACCTCCTTGAAAATCTTATACATTTTCAAGTTAAATGATAAAATATTTTCCAATTCAAAATCACACATGACGCCCTTTCATAATAATAACAATGAGACTAAGTAAAATATACTTTCATGAATGTCGTGTACAATCCCGTTACTACAATCTTTCATAATTATCTATGGAGCCTCTATACCAAAGAATAGAACCAACGGTTGGAGAAGTTCCAATAAAATAAAATAAGGAATAACATGATAGCTACCACGAAATAAAAGTGGTGCTTCATAATACCTTGGAAAGATAGTCATCCTGGCCTGACCACATACCATGTATCATACATCATCCTGAAACATGTAAAGTAAGCAGGGCCCTAGAGGGGGCCCCTAAGGGATGAGTACACTACAACGGTACTCAATAAGTATCATAGACTCTCGCTAACTTAAGTTCTTGGGACAAACTTTATAAAAATAATGCACCAATATTTGAAATAAAACGATAAGAAATTCTATCAATTCATGACCCTTGTGGTTTTGAACCAAAGCCAAGTGAAATATAACCCACAATATAATCTTTTAAAATGCTTACACTAATCCAAGATTTTATAAAATCATAAAAAATTATTTCATTTGCTTTAAGTCATTGAAATCACTTTTGGATCCTTAGACCTAAACATAAGAAAATCATCCTTACCTTTCACTGGGAGTACCATACCATTACCGACATAAGAAGGTCAACTAGGTTATGTACCTAGCGGAAAGTATCATATACCCTACTTGCTTAGAGTGTCTCATCGTAGTGTCGTACGAATCGACTCAACCATGCTAATAATAGCACAACATAGTACTCTCTCGAGGGAGAGCACTCTGCCACAGTCTATACCACAAAGTGGCTATCTACGCCTACACCGGCATGTGTAGTTTCATGACGACGAACACAATATATCCGAAGTCAATCTCGGCGAACACAAGTAACTCCCAAAACATTTGGTACTTAAAAAATAGATTCACAGCATAGTAGCTTCAAAGGATCTATTTTTATCAAATTATAGCATTTATAGAAAATCTAAATCATTTGAACAAAAACTAAATAAACAACCTTTTACATGCTAAAGCCTTTTGCAATTTAACATCAATCTTTAAAAGATACCACAAGGGCTAGTCTGCACATCAATTTCCAAAAGAAATACTTTCCATGAAAACTTTTCTTTAGTACTCAAATATGTATACTCTTGTCAATACATAAGTTTTGATAAAATCTTATAACATTTACCTTGAGTGTCATTTAGCCAATAGGATTTAAAATAAAATTTTACAAAACGGCATGACACTACATATCCAACATAATATTTTAGTACATGGAGACATTCGTACTTGTTTGTCCCCACAAGCACGAAAGCACATTTTCAAACAACTTAAGTATTAACTTGAAACATGCTTTTAGGGAAAGTCCCTCAAGAAGAGTAAGTTTTAATCAACTTACCTCGCTTGCGCTTTATTAATGTTCACAAGCTTTCAATCCTCTTCCATCATTCCACTGTTGATTAAAAATCTCAACATCACCAACAAGTTGATATCTACAATTAGATATCCTAATTACATCAAAATATGACCTAAGATATTAAGCAATATCCATATATGGCTCATAAAGTGGCTACAAGCCTCCAACAACTCAAATCGTCAAATAAATTTATAAGCTAAACCATTCAACTTCATCCTTATATTTTAATACCCATTCGAAGTCATTAATGTTACTACATCCATTGCCCAATGCCACCAAATTACTATTCATCATCTTCTATAATCAAAACTTGCACCATATGTCACACCTCCTTTTTCCTAACCCCCCCCCCCCCCGTAAAGGGTATACGGGTTTTTTTTTCAATTTAAGTGACAATTGAAACGGAATTATTTTATTTAAAAATCAGAGTCGCCACTTGGGATAATTTGTGGTGTCAAGTTAGCGGTTCAAATCTCGAATCGAGGAAAGATTGACTCTGTTTTATAATCCGCGAACACAGAAATCCGGGTAAGGAATTCTATTAACCCGAGATAAGGTGTTAGGCATTCCCGAGTTCCATGATTCTAGCACGGTTGCTTTGATTATACCTGGATTATTAAATTGTCTAACTACTCATTTTAGAACCTATGTGCATTTGCCTTTTTTAATTAAGAAATTATCTTGAAACGGGTCACGCGTACGTGTACCCATTTGTTTGGCCCGTCAGAAATCATGTCATGCGAATGTGTCCATAATTAATAATGCTTTATTATTATTAAGAAAAGTTTTACCAAAGTTGCGCGAACGCATACTCTGGTTTTGTTTTTAAAATAGTAACCATGTCACGCGAACGTGTCCACGACCACGATAATATATTAAACGTGCGTAAAGCAAACTACGATCATTTGTTATTTGTTATATCTAAATTATGAAATTAATACGAGGGCCATGTATGATTGACTTGTGGATGGTGCACCTCGAACTATATAATCCTAAATTAATTAGCGATTTATTAGACCAATTATTATTAAGCAAAAATTGATCGAAGTTGCATGAACGCATACTCCAAATTGGTTTTTAAATTGTAATTATGTCATGTGAACGTATACACAATCACAATTGTATTTTAAACGCACCTAAAGGCTTTTCAACGAGCGCTGATTTTTAATTAGCTAAACTACAATATATGAGAGGAACACGACTTATGTGCAAGTTGGAAAAAGGGATAAAATATGGATGGAATAAACAAGTTATCATGTGCCCAAAACCCTTTGGCCAAAATACTGAAGCCCGAGACTCAAGTAGTTGCGGCCCATTCAAGTCCAACATCACAAGGTCCAAATCCTTTATTTTAAATTAGCGAAACAACAAATTCCACGGCCCAAACTAACTGCCATTAGCCACTACTGATTTCTAGCTAGTAATGCAGAGAAACTTCATATATGTGCTTTACTTTTCACAAAGGTTTTCAACTTTACCCAAAAATTCTTAATCCCAGAATGTTGCTCATGCGATCACCCCTCCCTCTCACCGTATTTCCTCTAGTAACAGACCTTAGGCTTGCTAACCCTTAATAGACAATCATCATTCCTAGGTATGAACTCATAAAAATAAGAAACAACACATCAATTGAAGGTTTGCACCAGTTTTATAAAAACACTCCGACACTTGAATCCAGATTCCCTTAATTTGAACAAACATCAAACAAGAGCAGTGAACTTATTTTGCCAGAAAACTTTAAATGAGACTAGGTAGGCCTGTTTTAAAGGCTCATCACATTTAAGCTATACCAAGGTTAGGCAGATTCAAGTAGCCAAGCACAAAACGCATCATGATAACATTGCAGTAGTACGAGATCCAAGCAAACATTCATCAGCTATGCATTCGACACTAAAAGAAATCTGTGGCTTTAAGAATGAACAAGGAACCAAGAATCAATCGCTAAACTTAATTCATGGATCCATTTTCTCTTCAATATATCAATGCTCCTTCGAGTGTAAAGCTATATGGATAAGTAACTTATCAAAGACAGCAATGCACCAACAAAACTCCAATTCAATCCCATCTTGAGTAAAACAATTTGCACAGAATCTATAGAGAAGGGGAAAGCTATCAAGTTTTCTCTATCTAACTAAAAGAAATCAGTGTTTTAGAGCTGAGATGATCTAATCTTATTCAAAGGTGAAAACAAATCACTGGGACTAGGTACAAGTAAACAGAGAATGCAAACTGATTGGAAATCCAGTGTCAAAATAGTCTGTACATTTTCAGCACTAAGGAATGAAGAAAACTACTCGTAACTCGACTGATTGGCACCTAGTACGCAAACAAGCATGAAAATTCACAAATACACAAGCCATTTAAACTTATTCGACCGACAACCAACCAATTATAAGCCCAGAGATCATATGGACATTCGTTAGCACACATGTGAAATCATGGAAGAAGTTGAAAACAATAAGAACATAGCAGCAAAATGAAACTAAGATAACCACACAAATCTCAGTTGTTACTTTAAACTTAGCCCCATTTTATAGTTCATTCAGAGATCGATTCACAACGGGAACTAAAGAGAAGAAAAGAAATGAACCTGGAATTAAGAGACTGAATTAATACAACACTGAAATCGACCCAAAGAAAGCAAATAGTAGCTGAAAATCAACCCTCGAGCAGCAACAGACTCGAACATCTCAAATGACTTCCATTTTTAAACCAAAATCTAGAATCAAAATAAAGAAGATGGACTCTAGAGATTTCAAAAAATGTTAAACAATAATCGACATAGAAATGAAATAGCAGAACATTCAGTGATTTTTTTTCTTCTATTCTAGTACCAGAAATAAAAGAACAATAAAAAATGAAGAAGAAAAATCTCGAAACCTAATTTTAACTTTCTTCCGAAATCTCTCTCAAATCTTTTCCCCAAATATTCTCCAAAAGAAATCCCCAGAATAAGAAAACGTTCTCACCTTTTATAGACCTTCAGGTCTTCTCGTATCTTCTTTCTTTCTCTCCACGAAAACCCCTCTAAACAAAAAATCCTCCCCCAAACTGATTTCTTACCCCGTTTCTGATGAAAGAGGGACAAATGGAGGGAGTATATTAGCTCGAATCCAATCTAACGCTCCCTATTTTTCCTTATTTTCATCTGAAGAGTGAAAAATCCGAACTAAAATCAAAGAAAGCATGTGAGGGAGGGGGAATCTATCAGAAACGGTTACGCTATGGCAAGAGGAGAGAAAATAAAATGTGTGATGTGAGTTTGGGTTTCACTCGCCTGAATTTTGGCAATTTTTGAGAATGGATTCGGTTGTTTGGAGAAGAAGAACAGTGTTTGCGCCGATTTGGGTCTTGGAGATTAGGGTTCTGTGTATCTTTTATTTATTAGCATTTGGGAACGGGTCAGGTTTGGGGCAGACGGGCGGGCGAGTGGCTGGGGCGGATTAATAAAAAAATTGGGCCTTAGTATTTGGGCCAAAAACAACAGCCCTAATTCTCTTTTCCTTTCTTTTTCATTTGTTTTTCTTCTCCCTTTTTAATTAATTAAAAAAACTAAATTAGACTCTTAAATTAAACTAAGCTGTAAAATTAAGTTAATTACCTACTAAGATATTTATGAAAGTTAATTACTCCTAAATTAAAAGAAGAAATTACTAGTTTAATATTAAAAGGCTAAAAATGAGCAATATTTTGTGATTTTTCATTTTTATAAAACAACTAATTTACTAATTAACCTAAAAATGTAAAAATAAATCCTAAATGCAAATGCATTATATTTTTGGTATTTTGTTTTTTAATGGAAATTAAATATGCACAAAGATGCAACTAATTAACAAAATTTCTACGAAAAATCCTATAAAATTGCGAATATTGGAAAACTTATTTTCTTATATTTTATGGGAGTACTTCTTATAGGGCAAAAGTCACGTGCTCACAGCTGCCCCTCTTTGCTTAGAGACACGAAGGGTTTTTGGGCAAAGATAAAATGAGAAATTATGAGGGATTTTTGTCCGTTTGAAACTCCATAAGAAGAATTTTTGAAAGAGCCTGACCGAACCTTGCTTCAGAGGTTGCCTACATATCCTTGGCTATAAAGGAATGAGGTCGGTGTAGATCTGGAAGTTTCGGTAGTTGGGACTACTAGGAAGCTGTGATTTCACTGTTGTTGCTGTTGTTACTGCTTGCTGAACTCCTTATTACACCAAGACGAAATAAAAGAAGCTAGACTAAACTATGACCTATAAATTACAATAATCCTATCTATATCTTCAAACTTGGTCTTGCAGTTTCTGTTACTCTGTTGACTTGTACTCTCTAGGTTATTGGTCTTGCAGTTTCTGTTGCTTTGTTGACTTGTACTCTCCAAGTGAAATTCCTTTGTTGCTGACCTGAGTTGTATTCTGAGGTGCTTTCCCTCTGTTTTCCAGGCGGGCGCCTGATTACCAACATTTGAATTATCTTCCTTTTTCCCGAAACTTGACTTGTTTTCCCTTTGTTTTCCAGGTGGGCACCTGATTGCCGAACTTGCACCATCTTCCTTTGGACATTGCTTGTTTCCCTTTGTTCTCCAGGTGGGCTCCTGATTGCCAACACTTATACGGTTTTTCCTTGAAACTTGAAATGTTTCCCTTTGTTTTTTCAGGTGGGCTCCTGATTACCAATACTCAAATTGCTTTTCCCTTTGTTCTCCAGGTGGGCTCCTGATTACCAACACTCAAATTGCTTTTCCTTTTGTTCTCCAGGTGGGCTCCTGATTACCAACACTTGAATTGCTTTTGCCTTTGTTCTCCAGGTGGGCTCCTGATTGCCAACGCTTACACGGTTTTTCTTCGAAACTTGAACTGATTCCCTTTGTTCTTCAGGTGGGCTCCTGATTACCAACATTCGAATTGCTTTTCCCTTTATTCTCCAGGTGGGCTCCTGATTACCAACACTCGAATAGTTTTTCCCTTTGTTCTCCAGGTGGGCTCCTGATTACCAACACTCGAATTGTTTTTCCCTTTATTCTCCAGGTGGACTCCTGATTACCAACAATTGAATTTATTTTCCCTTTGTTCTCCAGGTGGGCTCCTGATTACCAACACTTGAATTGTTTATCCCTTTGTTCTCCAGGTGGGATCCTGATTGCCAATGCTTACACGGTTTTTCTTTGAAACTTGAACTGCTTCTCTTTGTTCTTCAGGTGGGCTCCTGATTACCAACACTTGAATTGCTTTTCCCTTTGTTCTCCAGGTGGGCTCTTGATTACCACAGAATAGACAAAACAAAGAAGATTTTCTGCCCCTGTTTGGTAGCTGGGCACATCTGTGAGTGTTAACTGAATTGTGTTACCCAATATCTCTAAGAATTAAAAAGCTAGATCCCATTATCTAGGAGGGTCCTAAAAGTTAAAATCAAATCTTATCTTAAGAGTGACGATTTTAAGGCTAAATTATATTTCCCTACGGTAGAACTTACGCTAAATCTTGTTATCTAATGGAGGTTTTAAATCTAAGTCCCATTATTCAGGAGGGTCCTAAAAATTTCGAATTGAATCCTATCCTAAGAATGAAAACTTCAAAGCCAACTTATATTTCCTCAAGGTAAATCTTATGCTAGATCTTGTTACTCATGAATGTTTTGAATTATAAACTAGGTTCAATTGTCTAGGAGGGTCCTGAGAACTTCAAATTAAATCTCATTATCCAGGTGGGTCTTGAGAATTTATGATCGAACCTGTCCGATACATTGCTTTCTTTACAGAAGGTTTCTCCGAAACGAACAGAATTTTCTGCCCCTGTTTCAATCAAAGAAAAATCTTGTCAGTTTTAAAATGTGGTGGTTAGTTTGCGGCATTCTTGTTGACGATAATCCTCTCGTTGTTGTGCCTTGCTTTGACTAGCTGCCTTGAACTGGCTAAGAACCGTTTGACTTTTTGACTGACTCTCAACCGTATGACCTTGGATGACCTGATTGCTCTTCACCCAAATCGTTGTTTTACATTTCTGACCCTTCTACCTGAACCTATGTATCTCACACAAAATTCAAAAACCATTCATCCGTTTGAACTTTCACTAACACCTTATTCTTTCAACTTTTGCATCATGCTATTTCTGGTATGCTTTGGCTGCATTTTGCTTTGTGCAATTTGGAAGTTGGTGGTAAGATTTGAAATTCTTTCGTACTTTCTTAAACAAGGCCGACATTGGAAAAACCTTAGAGAAATAACCCAAAAGAAATGAAATGCAATGACTTTGAGAGTTAGGAGTAAAAGAAGGTCCAAAACTGGATGACTGTTTGAGAGGGGAAAAGGAAAAGAGACTTATCTGAGTGGAACAGCTGGCGCCAATGATCATGACATGCATTTCAGATTAATCAACCCAACCAATTCAACCAATCACCTTTCAATTGTCATACCTTATGCCCCAGGATCTCCATAACCTAATTTCTTCGCCAAATCATTGACCTTGTTCGATCCGCGGTGCCCTGAAGGGTTTTCACCAACAAACCTCTCTCATTTAATCATCTCTCAACTTGCTGTCCCTATAGTGCCCATGAGGGTTTTCACCAATAAGACTCTCTCATTTTTAATTTCTCTCAGCTTTCCATCACCTTACAGTGCTCGTGAGGGTTTTCACCAATAAGACTCTCTCATTTTTTTTTCCTGCTTAGACCGGAGTGTTGCCCCTGGTATAAATCACCTCTGCTTGCTCGACCTATCATCTCTCGAAAACTAATCGGAAGGTCTTTCTTTGGACCGTAACGTGGGCTTTTGGATAGGGTTAGAAAGAACGGATATCAAGAGGCTCAAAACAACTTTAATGGGTTTAAAAACATTACAACTCTTGGAATCAAATTTCTTACAACAACCACAACTTTCTGCCCCAGTTTCTTTGCTTGGGGACTTCTGGATTTTACTTTGATAGGACCGAACCGTGAGGCTGCCTACGTATCCTTACAAGGAATCAGGTCGAACGTAGTTCATGACATAGGAATTACTTTGTTGTTGTGATTTTCTCTTTTCTTTTCTTTTTCTCTTTTCCTTTTCTTTGCTTTCTTTTATTTTCCTTTTCTTTTCTCTCATTTTTTTTCACTCTATCCATCCTTTTCTCTCTCTTTTCTCTTTTGTTTTCTCTTTTTTTTCTTTACTCACCTTTTGCGCTCGTGTTTCTGAATTTTGCTACTGATTCCAAAAGAGGGGTATGAAAGTAAATAGGTACAGCTCAAAGGGGTAACAAAGGATAAAGTATTTGGATAGCAGAACAAAATGTCTTCGTTATTCCAATCTTCAAAACATGCCAACTACAAACAAATACAATTTAAACCAAAGAAATCATACATGATATCTTTTGACTGCATCAGAATTGATAGCTATATCTACACATTTGCCTTCTATCTCTGTTAAATAAAAAGCACCATCGGACAACACTCTTGTTACACTGAACGGCCATTGCAATTTTGGGGCGAACTTGCCTTTTGCTTCAGCCTGATTTGGAAGGATGCGTTTCAATACTTGTTGACCCACTTCAAATTTTCGCGGACGCACCTTCTTGTTGTATGCTCTCGCCATTCTCTTTTGATACAACTGGCCATGGCACACTGCTGCCAATCCTTTCTCGTCAATCAAACTCAACTGCTCCAAACGGTTTTGACCCACTCATCATCATCAATCTCGGCTTCAGCAACAATCCGAAGGGATGGAATTTCAACTTCCACGGGTATCACTACCTCAGTGCCATATACCAACAGATAAGGAGTTGCACCTACTGAAATGCGAACAATAGTGCGATAACCCAACAACGCAAAGGGCAACTTCTCATGCCATTGCCTGGAACCTTGCACCATTTTTCGAAGTATATTCTTTATGTTCTTGTTGGCTGCCTCGACTGCTCCATTCACCTTGGGGCGATACGGGGTGGAATTGCGATGCGTGATCTTAAACTGTTGACACACTTCTTTCATCAAATGACTGTTAAGATTAGCCCCATTATCTGTGATGATCACCTTTAGGATTCCGAACCGACAAATGATATTTGAATGAGCAAAATCGACCACTGCCCTCTTGGTCACAGATTTAAAAGTTTTAGCTTCAACCCACTTAGTGAAATAGTCAATGGCCACCAGAATGAACCTGTGTCCATTGGATGCTGCTGGCTCAATTGGTTAGATAACATCCATACCCCAAGCAACAAATGGCCATAGTGCAGACATTGTGTGCAATTTAGATGGCGGAGAATGAATCAAATCTCCGTGTACTTAGCATTGATGACATTTGCACACAAAACTGATACAATCTCGTTCTATGGTGAGCTAATAATAACCCGCTCGAAGAATTTTCTTTGCCAGAACATACCCACTCATATGTGGCCCACAAACCCCGGAATGTACTTCGGTCATGATGGTCGTGGCTTGTCTAGCATCTATGTATCTTAACAATCCAAGATCTGGCGTTCTTTTGTACAAAACTCCCCCACTAAAGAAAAGTCCACTTGCCAATCGACGAATTGTTCCCTTTTGATCCCCTGTGGCTTGTATTGGATATACTCCCGACCTGATGTACTCCCTAATATCGTGGAACCAAGGCTCACTGTCAAGTTATTCTTCCACCATGTTACAGTAAGCATGTTGATCACGGACCTAAATATGCAAAGGGTCAACATAAGCCTTATCTGGATGATGAACATCGATGCCAAAGTAGCCAAGGTATCGGCAACCTCATTATGGATCCTTGGAATGTACTTGAATTCTATCGATTGAAATCGCTGATAGAGATCATGCAGACATTGTCGAGACGGTATGAGCTTTAAATCTCACGTCTCCCATTCTCCTTGAATCTGGTGCACCAGAAGGTCCGAGTCTCCCAAGACCAAAACTTCCTGGATTCTCATATCTACAGTTAGGCTTAAACCCAAAATGTATGCCTCGTACTCGGCCATGTTGTTGGTACAATAGAAATGAAGCTGAGCCATAACCGAGTAGTGATGCCCTTATTTCATAAATAAGTATAGCCCATATCCCAACACCTTTCATGTTAGCGGCCCCATCAAAGAAGAGTTTCCAACCAGTCTTTTCATCATTCTCGACCTCGTCAATATGCATTACCTCTTCATCAGGGAAGTAAGTCTTCAAAGGTTCATATTCTTCATCCACCGGGTTCTCGGCCAAGTGATCGGCTAGATCTTGGGCCTTCATCGTTGTCTGAGTCACCTATACGATGTCAAACTCTGTGAATAAGATTTGCCACTTTGCGAGCCTTTCTGTGGGCACGGTCTTCTAAAAGATATACTTCAGAGGATCCAGACAAGAGACGAGGTAAGTAGTGTAGGATGACAAGTAATGCTTTAACTTTTGTGCTACCCAAGTCAGGGCACAATATGTTCTTTCAAGGGAAGTATACTTAACCTCATAAGATGTGAACTTCTTGCTGAGATAGTAGATGGCTTGCTCTTTCCTTCCAGTGATGCCATGCTGACCCAACACACAACCAAATAAGTTATCCAGGACTGTCAAGTAAAGAATCAAAGGTCTTCCAGGTTCTGGCGGGACCAACACAGGTGGGTTCGACAAATACTCCTTGATCTTATCGAAGGCTTCTTGGCACTCATCGGTCCACTTGACCGCAACATCCTTCTTTAGTAGCTTAAAGATGGGCTCACAAGTTGTCGTGAGCTGAGCAATAAACCTGCTAATGTAGTTCAGCCTCCCTAACAAACTCATTACCTCGGTCTTGTTCTTCGGCGGTGGTAATTCCTGGATAGCCTTGATCTTTGACGGATCCAACTTAATGCCCCGCCGACTAACTATGAATCCCAACAATTTCCCAGATGGAACACCAAATGCACTTTGCAGGGTTGAGTTTAAGATTGTACCTGCGGAGCCTTTGGAAGAACTTTCTCAAATCTTTGACGTGGTCAGACTGCTTCCTGGACTTTATAATCACATCATCCACGTAAACCTCAATCTCATTGCGTATCATGTCGTGGAATATGGTTGTCATTGCCCTCATGTAAGTTTCCTCTGCGGTTTTCAAACCAAAAGGCATGACCCTATAGCAATATGTCCCCCATGGCGTGATGTATGTCGTCTTTTCCGCATCTTCCTCATCCATTAAAATCTGATGATAGCCCACATAGCAATCCAAAAAATACCCAATCTCATGCTTGGCACAATTATCAATCAAAGTGTGGATATTTGGCAATGGGAAGTTGTCCTTTGGACTTGTCTTGTTGAGACCACGGTAATCAACACATACTCTGGTCTTACCTTTATTCTTTGGCACAGGCACAACATTGGTTAACCATGTGGGATACCGCGTGACCTGAATGACCTTTGCATCAAACTGCTTTGTGGCCTCTTCTTTAATCTTCACACTCATGTCAATTTTGAATTTTCTCAAATTTTGCTTGACGGGAGGGAATGCTGGATCAATTGGCAATTAATGGACCACCAAATCAGTACTTAAACCTAGCATGTCATCATACGACCATGCAAAAATATCCTTATACTCAAACAATGCTTTAATTATTGCTTCCCTGATATGTGGTTCAAGATGGACACTTATCTTAGTTTCTCTGACATTACCTGGGTCCCCTAGATTGATTGCTTTCGTATCATTCAGATTAGGCTTGGGTTTTTCTTCAAAATGACTTAGTTCCTTACTAATCTAATCAAAGGCCTCATCCTCATCATATTCTGGTTCATCATCACACTCTATTTCTTGGATTATTATTTCAGAATTAGATTGACTTTTAAGACTGGGCCGAAGATTCCTCATGCATGTCATGTCATTGAAACCAGCATAAAAAACTGTACATAGAAGAAAAGAAAACAAAAAATAAAACTATCAGGAGTGATGGAAAGGGAAATTGCATTTCATTAAAATAAAGAATAACGGGGTTAGTACATTAACAAGCGGAAAATAAAAATCTGGGTCACAACCCTGGAATGACCCAGATAGAAAGGAAAACAAAACAAACTACCAAAACTCCTTCCGGGTAGGGAGAGGAATAGCCTTCCAATTGTTAAGCTTTACATTCGGCCCAACGAACTGCACACCTGCTTTGCTAGAACCTTCTCCAACTTCCACCATGTTCACATCATTAAACAACCTCTGGAACCTTTCAATTAATTCCTCATCAATGTTAACAACAGAACTTGGAACTGTTGTCACTGGGCGTTTCCTAGCACTGGGCTTGACAAAAGACCTGGAGAGACGCGGAACAGGCTTTGGAAGCGCCCACGCCTTCTGTTTCAACCTTTTGGCCCTTTTCACATCTCCCGTTATAGGTTTGAATCCAAGACCGAACGTGCCTATTTTTTCAAGGAGGGACACTGGTTGTATGATACCTTGCAGAGATGCACCCAGACCTTTACCGGGCACAAAGCCATTTTTCAGCATTTCAAAGGCCATCATGACTAACGCGGAGGTTATCTTTGGAGTTGGAACGCATTTCCCTTCTGGAACTTTCTCGGCCGGCACTATTTCAAAAACCTGATAGACCCAGGGCCCTTTGTCATCTTCAACCTTAATGAACGGGAATAGGCATCACTGTGAGCACACAAATTATCTTCGTCATGCACAACGATCTCCTGTCTATTCCATTCGAACTTGACCATCTGGTGCAGAGTGGATGGGATTGCTTTAGCGGCATGAATCCAAGGGTGACCTAACAACAAATTGTAGGAGACGGCTACGTCTAGCACCTAGAACTCCATGGTGAATTTCACCAGTCCTATTGTCAACTCAAGCACTATATCACCAACTGAATCTTTCCCTCCACCATCAAATCCCCGAATACAGATGTTGTTCTTGTGAATCCTCTCATCATCCACTTTCAACTTGTTTAGAGTAGAGAGAGGGCAGATGTTTGCACTGGAATCATTGTCAACTAATACTTTGGTAACCACAAAATCTTCACATTTTACCATAAGATAGAGAGTTCTGTTGTGTTCAGTACCTTCCACAAGCAACTCATCATCAGAGAAGGTGACCCTGTTTACCTCAAATATTTTGTTGGCGATCTTTTTGAGATGGTTTACTGAAATTTTGTTGGGAACATGAGCCTCATTCAAAATTTTTATCAAGGCCCGACGATGCTCGTCTGAGTGGATTAATAATGACAACAATGAAATCTGAGCATGCGTCTTTCTCAATTGCTCCACGATGGAATAATCTTGTACCTTTATTTTTCTCAAAAACTCCTCCGCCTCTTCTTCAGTCACTGCTTTCTTCACTAGAACTGGGTTATCTTTGGATATTTTAGCTTTCCTTAACTCTTCTGGGGCGAAGCACCTCCCCGAACGAGTTAATCCCTGGGCCTCATTGACTTGTTCTTTCACTTCCTTTCCCTTATAGGTCACTATCACCCGTTCATAGTTCCATGGGATGGCCTTGGTGCTGATTACTAGCAACTAGGTTACAGGCTTGATAATGACAGGATCCGAATGGGCACCCTCTAATATTATGATAGGCTTGTTCTCCACTCCTGGCACAACCACTTTTGACTTTTCTTGCTTTGCCGTAACATCACTTGGGGATCCTTTCTTGACTACCACAGATGGTTCACCGCTTTGTCCTACTCAACTTGTTCACTGATCCTTTAATTGTTGGTTTTTTAACTGGCTTGACCTCACTGGACCGAATCATCATGATGGTCTATGAAGGCTTCTTGGGCTCCCCTCCCTTATGTACTATCTCAATCATGTTTGTTTCCTGATGGGTTGGTAATGGGTTCTGGTTGATGTTGGGTGCCTCTAGAGTTTGGACTTCAATCCGGTTTGTGTCAATGAGCTCCTGGATGGAATTTTTTAAGTGCCAGCACTTCTCTGTATCATGCCTCGGAGTACCAAAACAATATTCACATCTCACGGAGTAATCAAGACTCTTTGGAGGAGGGTTTGGCAATTTTGATTCAATTGGCCTCAGCATATCCAACTGTCTCAATATATGGAATATACTGGTATAAGACTCCCCCAATGGGGCGAAGGTTTTCTTCCGCTGCAACCTCTCATTTTTGAATACTGGATTGTGCTGGAAACCTGGGCCGATAGGGTTTCAGTATGCTCGTGGGGGTGGGTAAGCATTTTACCGAGCTGGGTAGGTGTTTTGTGGGGCTGGGGCACACCATTGTGTGTAGGCAGGAGGTTGAGTATATGTTTGGGCGTGGTGGATAGAAATATGAGGGTCTGGTGATGGGAAGTAGTGTTGGGGTGGATTATATGGGGTTTTTGTGTAGGTTCGGTGATGGGGTCGAGGCTGGATATATTGGTGTGACGGGCCCCTAGGTCCAAACTTTGATCCTGAATCAATTGTCGCCACATCTTCTTTCTTCTTCTTTCCAATCTCTCCCCCAATACTGTTTTGAATGGCTTGGGTAGTTGCCTTGATAGCCGAGTAACTCATGATTTTGCTTGATTTAAACCCTTCTTCCACCATGCCACCCATCTTCACTACATCATTAAACGATTTGCCTATGGTCGATATCAGATGGCCAAAGTAAGTGGGCTCCAAGGCCTGCAGAATGTACTCCACCATTTCGCTCTCCTCCATCGAGGGGTTAACTCTTGCCGCTTGTTCTCTCCAGCGAAAACCATATTCTCTGAAACTTTCACTAGGCTTCTTCTCAATCTTAGTCAAAGACAAACGATCTGGGACAATCTCGATATTATATTGGAAATGGCGAGCGAATGCTTCGGCCAAATCATCCTAGGTATACCATCTATTGTGATCCTGACGAGTGTACCACTCCAATGTCGAGACACTCCGACTCTGGCTAAAGTATGCTATCAATAGCTCATCCTTCCCATCAGCTCCTCTCATTTTACTACAGAATCCACTCAAGTGGGCCACCGGGTCTCCGTGCCCATCATACAAATCAAACTTCTGCATCTTAAATCCCACTGACAACTGAACATTAGGAAATAGACACAAATCTTTGTAGGCCACGCTCACCTAGCCTCCCAATCCATGCATGTTTCTGAATGACTGTTCCAGGCTTCTAACCTTCCAGAACATCTCCTCCTGTTCTAGGTTTTTAGGTGGTTTCTCAGTATCGACAGGGAGGTCGAAATGAGGAGTGTAGGAGTAAGGTATTGGGGCCTTGAAAGTAGGCTCCGGTGGATAGTATTGGTTATCTTGGGTCTGGAATAAAGGCTCACTGGAGGATCGGTGGAGTGTGGCGAGTGGGGGTGCCACAAAAACAGGGTTGGCTGGTGGATGAGGGTATGGAACTGGTTTGGGTGGTGGAGCTTGTGGTGTTTGGGAAATGGTGCCTTGGTAGTAGTGGTAAATGGGGAAGCCTGGAGATGAATCAACAGTGGGAGGTTCCTGGGATTGAGCCAGCGGCGGGACGAAAGCAGGGTTGGCGGGGTAGGATGGTGGTGGATGCCCTTTTACCCATGCCTGGTACATCTCTTCCATCTGGTGTTTCAACTTATACAACTCATCTTTCAGGTTAATATCAGACTCCTCCCTCTCTCTTGACGGGTCAATAACACTTGCATCCAGTTCTTGGTTAGCCATGATCAACTTGTCTTTGGACCTGGTGTTGTACGAATGAGTTTCTAGAATGTCAAACAAACTAACCACCTGCCTGGACTTGATGACAACAACAAACTTGTTAGAGATTAGGGCTTAACAGATAAGCAACCGCACATTGGGGATGCAATGCACCTAAGCAGTTAATCATTTCTATTATGCATTTGATCGGTTGCTTGCGTCATCCCAGCTTTCATTTTGCAACTTCTCTCTTTTTTTCATTCCTGCTTTTCTTTGCTTGATACTTGTTTTTCTTTTATTCCCTCGTTTTTCTCTCTTGTTTTGCTATTTTTCCCTCCCACAATTCTCTTGTTTTCTCTTTTTTTTTCTCTTTCTTTTTTTCATTTCACGGTTATGATCGAATTCTATTGGGATTGCCTACATATCATGCCGCCGCATGAATCAGACCAAGCATAGTTCTGGGAACAAGTGTGAAACAAATGACAAAATAAAAATAATTGGGGTTTTCAAACAAAATAAAATAAAAAATCTTGATTACGACAACTTCTCCTACAGATTTAAACATAAAGACTAACAAACTTGATGAGTGGACCAACAACTTCAAAAGAAAACTGAAAATACAAACTCGAAATGAACTAACAACTACCAATACAGACTTGAAAATAAACTAAAACATAAACTCGAATAAATAAAGTCAATAATACATAAGTGCTTCAACTGCTGCTCCAGTTGGCCTTGTTGCAGGCCTCTGCACAATGTCTTCCTGGAGGCGAAACAAGTCATCCATAATCTGTCGGACAAAAATCATAACTGAAGCGAAGAACATGGACCTGGTCATGTCTTCACACTCGCTGCATTTCATCACAATGTAGTACGCAATTCTCCTAACCCTTTTCCCTGATAATACCCTTATCATGTAGCAACCGTCCGATCTGCTGAGATCTGGCACCCAAAACTTGTTCGGCTGGATGGTTTTGCTCTTGAAGCTGTTGGAGGTCTTTCTCTAGTTTTCCATCAGGGCATAACAGTGCTCCTTTTCTTCCTTGGAATCTCTCGCTTGCTTGGACATTTCATTTTCAAGGACATTGACCTTTTTCTTTATATTCACCATTCCCTTGTCATACTTCTCCTTTAGTTGTAGAACAAAACTGGCCCGCCCCTCTGCATTCTTAGCTCACTTGGCTCGGGCATTTGTGAGCTCCGCTTCGGTCTTTTGCAATTCATCCTCAAAATCACGCACTTTTTGGGTAAGGCTGTAGATGAGCTTTTCGTCTTTTCTGCTCCTGTCCGGGTTCTCAATTGCTATTCTCATTTTTCGAACTTGGGCTCGGAGAGCTTCATTCTCTTGGGCCAACTTTTTTCTTTCACCTTCGGCTTCTTGTGCTTGGAGATCATTGTTGAATTCCATATTTCTCAGCTTCTGTTTCAAGGCGTGAATCTTGGCTTGATATTTCTTCTCCTACTCCCCCCATGCCAACCTTTCTTTGATTTTATCATCAAAAGCTTGAACATGAGGTCTCTTGGCAGGCCTCTCGGCTTAGGCTCGGGCTTGGGCTCTCGCTCATTGTTTACACAAGACCTTTTCTCAAACCATGCAGCATAATTTGGATCCACTTCCCCCTTTGCAATATCTGGTACCTGGGTGCCATTTTTCAGATACCGGCAGCCGTTCCAGTTCTGCTGAACTAAAGCCTCGGGCAATGCAGCTTCTGGATGCAACTCTATCACCTGGGTGGTTAGATCCTCATCTTCGGGCACGATCTGATATCTTCCTAATTGCCTCAAAACCCTCTCCGGTGCATATGTCTAGATGCTCCTCGCACCCATTAACCTCAGATAACCCTTTGTAGCAGTCATGTATATGGCTTCTGTCATCGGGAGCCATCCTATAGGCCACTCAACTTGACTTGCTTTAAGAACTTTCAAGTGGGAGACCCATGCTTCAAACCCTTCTGGCACGTTGTAGTCCTTTATCCTTTCCTCGTAACTGGTAATGAAGTTATCCAGGCTCGAACCATAACTCATGAATCTGGGATGATGGCGAAGATGCTCTATCAGCCACATTTGTAGAAGGATATTGCAACCTTTAAAAAATTGAGCCCCAATTTTGCATAGTGTCAATGCTCGATAAATATCAGCCAGCACCAATGGGACAAGTGTATGATCTTCCTTGGTAGTGAGGATTTACGCAATTCTGCCCATGCGAGTATCCACCGTCCCTTCCTCATTTGGAAAAACCATGATCCCCAAAAATGCCACAATAAAAGCGAATCGGCGATGAATTTGCCAAAGGCGTTTATCTTGCTTGTAGCTCAAACCCTTTTTGTGCGTTTCGAACCCCGCCGAGTGCCTGAACCTGAAGTACAAGAAGTGGAAAGAACAACACCCTTTGCTTACATGGGCCTTCTTCATTTGTTTACTGATATTCATGAGGTCAAAGAACTTGTGCACCGAAGGAGCACTTGGAAATATAAGTTGTTGCTTCCTCAAATCCCAGCCAAACTCAATGTACCCGGCCATTTCCTCAAAAGTAGGGGTGATCTCAAAGTTTGAGAAACGAAAAACATTGTGGACAGGGTCCCAAAAAGTTACCAAAGCCTTGATCAAATCTTCCCGTGGTTTGATTTCCAAAATGTTTATAAAGGCACCCAACTACTTTTTCACCCACTTTTGACCATCTTCATCCAGATCATTCCACCACATACGTAACTGCTGAGCTTGTTTTCTAACCACTTCTGACGAGTTCTGGGTAGTGTTCATTTGTGACGGGTTCTGGATAGTATTCATTTGTGCCTGTGGAGGGTTAAGGTTAGGTTTGACTCCGGTGGACCTTTTGTAAAACAAGTTTTCCAATTTCTACAAGAAAAATCAATGGACCGTGATTCCTTCCCCTATATGCTAATTTTAGCAAAATAATTGTTTTGCAAACGTGGCCCCTTCCCAATTCCAAATGAATTTTGATGCCGGGGAGGACTACTTTATGAGAAAAATGACACTTCACAAACTTGTCCATTCTTTTACGAAAATAGTCGTTCGACAACTGAAGATACTCTAAGGCTATCTTGGCAAGAACGATTTAAGACATTGCTGAAGTTGGATCGACTTATGTTGACCAAGACTCCAAACTACATTTATTTGATCATTAACTCTTTTTTCCCTTTTTTTTTAAAAAAATGAGGCCGAACCTTATGTAGGTTGCCTACGTATCTCACATCCGGTGAAAATCAGACCTGCGTAGTTCGGTCAGCTTTGACACATTTGAAATTGACACAGTGTTTGACTCTTTTGAAATAACTCTCTTCCTCTTTCCTTTTTTTTTTGAAAATTTTGGCGGAGTTTCGGGATATTTCCAAATACCGGGTTTTTCAGAACCGGGCTTTATTTCCTTCCCAACATCTCTCTTGGTTTTTTCTTTTTCTTTATTTCCCCTAGTCGGTCAGCATGTAGGCCGAAACAAATAAATGTTCACATAACGCATAGGATGCATCAGGATGGTATGTTATTTTGGGGCACAACTGTCCTAGACAGACCAAACCCTTATGTTGAGTCCCGTAAGTCGAATGCACGTGATGCAAGCAAGCGTTCCTACTAGGGATCTGGTATGAGGCTGTGTTTTTCTAGGTTTAAATCCTGGGGTTGTGTTCTAGACTTGGGGTTTACCCAAGCGGACAACTGGGGCCGAAGAGGGGGCGACATACCGGGAGCACTAAAGTCTACCCGGCCTTGTCGCTGGCCCAACCTCATTTTATTTGGTATAATTTCTACAGAAAAAGCGGGTCACGCGAACGTGTGCACCATTTTCAGAAGACTCAAGAGGGTGGCGTAAGAAGACAGTTATATACAATTCAAACAATATTAAATCGGTAAGCAGATAACATTTAGCACAAAAGGTTCACAGAATACAGTAATATTAACAATAAATGAAGCCAAGTAAAAATCATATTAACAAGCTCGAATTCTTGAACCCTAAACCAGAGATTCTGGGTTCGATCCCCAGCAGAGTTTCCAGAGCTGTCACACCTCTTTTTTCCTACCCCCGTAAAGGGTATAAGGGAGTTTTTTCCTATTTAAGTGACAATCAAAACGGGATTTTATTTAAAAATTAGAGTCGCCACTTGGGATAATTTGTGATGTACCAAGTCACCGGTTCAAATCCCGAATCGAGGAAAGATTGACTCTGTTTTATATTCCGCAAACACAGAAATTCGGGTAAGGAATTCTGTTAACCACGGAGAAGGTGTTAGGCATTCCCTAGTTTCGTAGTTCTAGCACGGTCGCTTTGATCATACCTGGCTTATTAAATTGTCTAACTACTCATTTTAGAACCTATGTGCATTTGCCTTTTTTTAATTAAGAAATTAGATTGAAACGGGTCACGCGTACGTGTACCCATTTGTTTGGTGCGTCAGAAATCATGTCACGCGACATGTCCACAATTAATAACGCATTATTATTATTAAGAAAAGTTTGACCAAAGTTGCACGAACGCATACTCCAGTTTTATTTTTAAAATCGTAACCATGTCACGCGAACGTGTCCACGACCACGATAATATATTAAACGTGCCTAAATCAAACTACGATCATTTGTTATTTGTTATATCTAAATTATGAAATTAATACGAGGGTCATGTATGATTGACTTGTGGATGGCGCACCTCGAACTATATAATCCTAAATTAATTAGCGACCTATTAGACCAATTATTATTAAGCAAAAATTGATTGAAGTTGCGCGAATGCATACTCCGAATTGATTTTTAAAATTGTAATTATGTCACGTGAACGTGTACACAATCACAATTGTATTTTAAACGCACCTAAAGGCTTTTCTACAAGCACTGATTTTTAATTAGCTAAGCTACAATATGTGAGAGGAACACGACTTATGCGCAAGTTGGAAAAAGAGATAAAATATGGATGGAATAAACAAGTTATCATGTGCCCAAAACCCTTTGGCCAAAATACTGAAGCCCAAGACTTAAGAAGCTGCGGCCCATTCAAGTCCAACATCACAAGGTCCAAATCCTTTATTTTAAATTAGCGAAACAACAAATTCCACGGCCCAATCTAACTACCATTAGCCACTACTGATTTCTAGCTAGTAATGCAGAGAAACTTCATATATGTGTTTTACTTTTCACAAAGGATTTCAACTTTACCCAAAAATTCTTAATCCCAGAATGTTGCTCCTGCGATCACCCCTCCCTCTCACTGTATTTCTTCTAGTAACAGACCTTAGGCTTGCTAACCCTTAATAAACAATCATCATCCCTAGGTATGAACTCATAAAAATATGAAACAACACATCAATTGAAGGTTTGCACCAATTTTATAAAAACACTCTGACACTTGAATCCAGATTTCCTTAATTTGAACAAACATCAAACAAGAGCAGTGAACTTATTTTGCCTGAAAACTTTAAATGAGACTAGGCAGGCCTGTTTTAAAGGCTCATCACATTTAAGCTATACCAAGGTTAGGCAGATTCAAGCAGCCAAGCACAAAACTCATCATGATAACACTGCAGCACTACGAGATCCAAGCGAACATTCATCAGCTATGTGTTCGACACTAAAAGAAATCTGTGGCTCTAAGCATGAACAAGGAACCAAGAAGCAATCGCTAAACTTAGTTCATGGATCGATTTTCTCTTCAACATATCAATGTTCCTTCGAGTGTAAAGTTATATGGATAAGTAGCTTAGCAAAGACAGCAATACACCAACAAAACTCCAATTCAATCCCATCTTGAGTAAAACAATTTGCACAGAATCTACAGAGAAGCGGAAAGCTATCAAGTTTTCTCCATCTAACTAAAAGAAATCAGTGTTTTAGAGCTGAGATAATCCAATCTTATTTAAAGGTGAAAACAAATCACTGGGAATAGGAACCAGTAAACAGAGAATGCAAACTGATTGGAAATCTAGTGTCAAGATAGTCTGTACATTTTCAGCATTAAGGCATGAACAAAACTACTCGTAACTCGACTGATTGGCACCTGGTACACAAACAAGCATGAACTTCACAAATACACGAGCCATTTAAACTTATTCGACTGGCAACCAACCAATTCTGAGGCCAGAGGATTATATGGACATGCGTTAGCACACATGTGAAATCATGGAAGAAGCTGAAAATAAGAAGAACAGAGCAGCAAAATGAAACTAAGATAACCACACAAATCTCAGCTATTACTTTAAACTTCGACCCGTTTTATAGTTCATTCGGATATCGATTCACAACGAGAACTAAAGAGAAGAAAAGAAATGAACCTGGAATTAAGAGACTGAATTAATACAACCCTGAAATCGACCCAAAGGAAGCAAATAGCAGCTGAAAATCAACCCTCGAGCAGCAACAGACTCGAACTTCTCAAATGACTTCCACTTTTAAACCAAAATCCATAATCGAAATGAAGAAGATGGACTCTAGAGATTTCAAAAAAATTTAAACAATAATCGACATAGAAATGAAATAGCAGAACATTTAGTGATTTTTTTTTCTTCTATTCTAGTACCAGAAATAAAAGAACAATAAAAAAATGAAGAACAAAAATCTCAAACCCTAATTTTAACTTTCTTCCGAAATCTCTCTCAAATCGTTTCCCCAAATATTCTTCAAAAAAAATCCCCAGAATAAGAAAACGTTCTCACATTTTATAGACCTTCAGGTCTTCTCGAATCTTCTTCCTTTCTCTCCACGAAAACCCCCCAAAATGAAAAATCCTCCCCCAAACTGATTTCTTACCCCGTTTCTGATGAAAGAGGGACAAATGGAGGGAGTATATTAGCTCGAATCCAATCTAACGCTCCCCATTTTTCCTTTTTTCATCTGAAGAGCGAAAAATCTGAACTAAAATCAAAGAGAGCATGTGAGGGAGGGGGAATTTGTCAGAAACAATTACGCTATGGCAAGAGGAAAGAAAATAAAACGCGTGATGCGAGTTTGGGTTTCACTCGCCTGAATTTTGGCGATTTTTGGGAACGAATTCTGTTGTTTGGAGAAGAAGAACAGTGTTTGCGCCGATTTGGGTCTTGGAGATTAGGGTTCTGTGTATCTTTTGTTTATTAGCGTTTGGGAACGGGTCGGGTTTGGGGCAGACGGGCGAGCGAGTGGCTGGGGAGGATTAATGGAAAAATTGGGCCTTAGTATTTGGGCCAAAATCAACAACCCTAATTCTCTTTTCCTATCTTTTCCATTTGTTTTTCTTTTCCCATTTTAATTAATTAAAAAAAACTAAATTAGACTCTTAAATTAAACTAAGCTGTAAAATTAAGTTAATTACCTACTAAGATATTTATGAAAGTTAATTACTCCTAAATTAAAAGAAGAAATTACTAGTTTAATATTAAAAGGCTAAAAATGCAAAAATGAGCCATTTTTTGTGATTTTTTATTTTTATAAAACAACTAATTTACTAATTAACCTAAAAATATAAAAATAAATTCTAAATGCAAATGCATGGTATTTTTGATATTTTATTTTTAATGGAAATTAAATATGCACAAAGATGCAACTAATTAACAAAATTTCTATGAAAAATCCTATAAAATTGCTAAAATTGGAAAAATTATTTTCTTATATTTTATGGGAGTACTTCTTATAGGGCAAAAATTACGTGCTCACACTATATATAATTCGGATGTTTATTTAGTTGATCACTTCCATCTTTTGCTAATAAATAATTCCATAGGTTCATTTTATTCAATCAATTTCATCCCCAAGATTCACCATTCATCTTCTCTCTTATTTTCTTAAAAGTACTATTCATGTCATGAATTAGATTTTTATAATCCAATCTTTCAACCAAATACTTCAAATACTTCTAACTACTCATAATAAACAAGTTTGAAGCATTGAAATTACCTCTAGTAGATCAATCTTGAAAAATTACAACTTTGGTGATTTTTGTGTTCTTGAGGATTTGATGATGAAATCTAGAATTTGGATGTTAGAACTCATGTATATTGAGTAATATCAACCCAAAACATCATTAAAAACTTACCTCGGTTGATTGGACTTGATTTGAGCTCAAAATCGCCCCTTCACCTCAAGAACCCTAACCCGCAATACTCAAAATACTCTCTCCCCCGACTTGGTATTTATAGGCCCAGATTTCAGGGCTTCGGACGCGGCCTTGGACGCTATGGCAACACTTCACTGCCAGTCATTCTTTCTGACGCGGCTCCGGATGCTTTGCATCCGCAGGCTCCTCCGCCCGCCTTTGATAATTTGATCATAACTTCTTGTAGGAATGTCCAAATGACAAACGGTTTGAAGCGTTAAAAACTAGACTCAAAGACCTTTCATTTGATAGGTTGTTCATAACTCAAACCTTTATATATATGTATATATGATTGTCCAAAGTTAGGTCTTGGGCGTACTCATTTGGAACTTTAGTCTATCATGCAATTTCCATCTTGATTTGCCCAAAGGGCTCTCCTTATGAACTATATCACTTCAAATACGCCTCGCACACTTATTATCATATCCAATTAATATCCATCATATTAATAGTCCTCGTCTGCATACAAAATAATATAATTAGCACACATCAACTTTCTTTATAGCGCTTAAGTACTTCAAAATTTTCCGGGGTGCTACAATAATGACATAGAAGACCGAGCGAAAACACAAACCCAAATCCTAAATTTACAATACAGTAAAGGTAAGCAATAACTCATATCCTACGACAGTTTTCACATCAGTTATTATCCAACAATTTCCACGAAGTACCGAATCTCGGACAAATTACAACTCACGAATCCCAGTACCTGAAATCTAACACTTGGCATTTTGTGCCCCTATCACACCTTATGGTCATGCTGACAACTCACTTGCTAACTAGAGCCACTCTCACATATATAACAAGTAAACGAGGGTGTGCATCTATACTCAGCAAAATCAGGAGGACTTCACATTCAATAGGAGTGTTCAACTACGTGTATGCTTGTGCAAGTGCTTTAACATAGTTCCTACCAGCTAATAAGCATAAGGAAAAGAACGGGCATCACGTTAGATGTTTCCTCACAACTTCCACGAGATAAAGATCATACAGGTAAGCGCACCACAACACAATATCAAACAACAAGAATGCCCACAGGCCATCACAAATCATCACAATTAATCCCTGACATAGTCCGCCTTGTCTCGCCAAGTGTGTAAATAATGACATAATAAGTGCCCGCCTTATTTCGCCACACGTGCATCATAATGTTCCCAACTTGTCTCGCCACGTGCACAACCCACATATAAGCATATATATACACACCCCACCTTGTCACGCCGCATGTGCAATATATCAATAGTAGCAATAGCACGGCAGAAACCTCGTGCAACCCCATAACAACAATCGCACGGCAGAAACCTTGTGCACCACCACAACAAGTACAACAGCAACAATGACAATATATACAAGAACACGACAAGTAAATCAACTCAAGAACTTTCGATCACAAGGAGACAGTAAAACTAGCTCACAAGGAATAATCACAATAGAGAATACTAAGCGTAATAAGAACAGCTCAACAAGGGAGAAAATAATATGAAGCAATGATCCCACAATATGTAATTCAACAACAAGGAAGCTAACACGAATCAAATAATTCCAAATGAGGAAATGTCAACTAAATATAGGATATCTAAACGTCTTTTAAGGTTGGGAAATTTACGAAGAATATACAACAATTTCAATTAAGGATGAGCAGGGGGAAGATATTCATAACCTCAATTAAAACCAAACAATTACATGGGAGATAATAATAATTTCCAATAAAGACGAGCAATTATGAAAGATAGCATGACAATATAAGAGGTAAAAATCTTCAGTTAAGCAAAATAAGAGTCAAATAGGCAATAAGAATGAATCATAAGCAAGTAATTCCAATTAGAGCATGTAGAGGTGAAACTAGTAAGTGGAAAACTCAAGAATATCAAGTACACATTCATACACATTGAATATAAGGACCTAAGAACCCTAAAAAGCCAATTTTTTCCAAATAAGTCCGAGCACGCACTTGTCACCTCGCGTACACGAACTACAATCAATATAGCAGACTCAAATCCTAAGGGGAAGTCCCCCACACAAGGTTAGGCAAGATACTTACCACAAAGACGACAAACTGATACACTAAAATGCACTTCTCGGGTGAAAAAACCTCCGGACGGCTCAAATTAACTTCAAAGCACAAATAAAACACATAAGAAACTATTCCGGATCATAAAGTTTCAATCTTTAACAAAATTCAAAAATCGGTCCAAAAGTCGACCCCCCCCCCCCCCCGGGCTCGCACCTCGGAACCCGACAAATTTTACAAAAACCAAATACACATTCCAAACTAACATAACGGAGTTGCTCCAACTCTCGGAATCGCATTCCGATCCCGATATCACAATAGTCAACTATTAGTCAAACTTCTCCACTTTCCAAACTTCAACTTTTCCAACTTTAGCCGAAACGCCTCAAATTACCCTACAGACCTCCAAATACGAATCCGGACGCACATCTAAGTCCAAAATCACCATACGAAGCTGTTGAGATCACCCAAAACCCATTATGGGGCCATTTACTCAAAAGTCCAATTTCGGTCAAATTCTCACCGTTTAAATTTCCAAAACTAGATTCCTTCTTCCAATTTGACTCTGAATCATCCGTTAACTGAATTCAACCATGCACGCAAGTCGATAATCATATTACGAAGCTATTCCAGACCTTACGCAGCCGAACATAGCTTAATTTCTCAAAATGACCGGCGGGGTCGTTACGCTAGTCTTTTTTTCAGTATAGTGATTGGTATCACAATTATTCATTTGTCTTTCTACTTAAGGCGTTAATTCATCTTTTATCTGCTTAAACTTCGATGTTTAGTCCTCCACAGCCATAAAATCGTTTTAAAAAAAATGATTTTATCACTTTGTTTTTTAAGCTTTTTTACACTCTTACACAAACATCTTACATTTTTTGTCCTTAAATAACGACGTAAAGTGAAACCATTCAGTTCAAAATACTGCTTTTAGGATATATCTTACTCATTGAATCTTGCATTTATGTAGCGTAGAGAGTCAATGGATAAAGCTGTGTTAAAAACGCAAGGAATGAAGCAAATGGAAGTGAATAAATGTCTTAATTTTAACTAACTACATTCTGACGAAGAAAGGACAAGGCAGCAATCACATGTAAAAGAATACTATGGTTTCTTCTTCTTTTGCAATTTCAACTTTGGCCAAATGACTTCAGTCTGGTGCAAGAAAAAAAAAAGGACTAAAGTCTGTGAGACCTAATGATCATCATTCAACTATTCAAGTAACATGATTAAAATCTGACTCTCTTCATTTTTCTTTCTTTATGATTATGCTGCTTATTGTGGAAAAACTGTGCGATTTACCAAACCAGCATTCATCATCTTGCTCTTTCTTGAGAGAGTTTCACCCTCAATATCTAAGTCCTCTCTTGCTTCCACTTTGAAAGATCCAGAAAACTTCAGGACTCTTCAGATTTTCTGATATGCACATTCTGCTGAAAGTTTTCTCGTGCAGATATAACTTGTCAACTCCGTCATGTGGTCATTCGTTCCACTTATTCCCGTCCCTGCTCCATGTATTGCCATTGGCAGTTGGCAATGCCGATAGAGTGATGATTATTTGCAATGGCCTCAAAGGTCTCACCAACTGTAAGAGATTAGCATGGTTTCTTTCTCATCATAATTATGCATAAAGGCCAACAAGAGCACAGACATCCCTTTTGTTGATCTTCCTTGAAAATTTTCGAGCTTCTCCAACAAGTAAAACATAGAAAGTGTAGCATATTCAGCCCCATTGTCCACTTACTCTCTTCCACCTTTATGAACATCAGTGCAGCAACTGACAGATATACATAAAACTTTTCATTATCAGCATATCAATGTATTAATTTCATTCTTTGGCGTGGAGAGGGGAGGGAGCTTACCAGAATTCCAGTTTCTTTGTACTAAAGAGTTTTAACAAAAGGTGGAGCATCTCTTCGTGGCCCTGCTACAGAACGATAGACGTACACTTTATCAGCATAGTCATCGCTGTCCTCATCTTTGATTACCTCGACATTCAACCTAGGCATCTCTTTTGCAAGTAGCCGACAACCATTCATGGTGACATTGCAAGCTGACATCCAAAGACACCGCATGGATTCATACTTGTCCAGTCCAGAAAGAAGTGCTGCATTTCCGAATGGACAATCCCTTATCTCCAGCTTCCTCAGCTTAGAACAGCCGTCAAGCACGCACTGCATACCCCAGTCACTGCTTCCAGCAAAAGCCACTGAAAGCGTCTCAAGGTTTTTGGCATACTTCCCGATATACTCAAATGTCTGGTCAGTTAACAGGCCAGAAACGGAAAGCCTCTGGAGCTTCGTACAAGTCTTGACCACTGCACCAAAAGCCTCGTCCATGGGTTCATTTGTCAGGTAATCTGGTTGGCCAGGATTCATTATGCAGAGACGAAAATGGGTGAAATCAGGGCAGTTACGCACTATCGTTGCAACAGCAGCATTAGTCATTTGCCGGCAAAAATAGAGAACATATTGAAGCTTAGGACAGCCGGCAGACACAGCCACAAAGCCCGACTCCGTCACCCCATGGGCTATATCCTGGTCAAAAGGGTCGGCAGGGAAGACTCGCAGTTCTTCAAGCAAGGGGCAGCTGGTTCCAACAGCCTCTAATCCCTTATCTTCGACAGTGTCAAGGACCTATAACAGAAAGATTAGGCATGAAGACCTTAAAAATAGAAAAATGGAATTACCAGGATAAGAAGGTGAGTAGAGGAGCGGCTATGAAACAGCGATTCCCCCAGAGGACAAACAGAGTGGGATCCTTTGAAGATCCCCCCCCCCCCCCGCCAAGAGAAAACAACCACAAAGCAGTTAAAACTTTATAAGACATATTAGTGGTCATTTTCAATGACAAAGAATTAAACAAAGCCATGACATTTATTTTTTATTAAATTGTACTTAGTGCTGGAATGAAAATATATTGTTAGAGACTACAGTTGTAAACTCCTTATTTTCCTCTACCTTTTCAATTTTACCCTTTATCCTGAAGAATACAACAGTTGATCATCAGAACAACAACTGCGCCTCTAATAGCATACAAATGGCACCAGTGGTATATCAGCTGAAATATTTTACATTCACCATACAGATTAAGAATTCACCAGATACCGTGACGAATGAATGTGGTATCTCCTCCTTCTATTACTAAGGCGATAAACAGGTAATATTCCTCTTAAAAGCATGTAGATAGTCCTGATCAGTCCATCATGTGAGGCTCAAGCTAACCTTAAACAGGAATGTACATACACCAGTAAATAACTATGATATTAAAGAGTAGTTCAATCCCAACTTTTTCTTGGCAAAGAATTGAGGATGATGTCAGACAAACTTCTTCTCTAAACTAGTAAGGAAGATTTTTGATAAAGTAAGCGATGTCAATAAAAGGCATCAAAAAGATACAAGAAGTACATGAAGGAAATATCAATTCTAATGAACACATCCAATGCTCTCTAGTGGTGAGGTTATTTGTTCCTCAGAGAAAACATAGGTGGGAAAAATTAAAGATCTCTGTGTCATTCCTCCACAAAATGCCAAATGTTAGGATGCTAATACCTAAGACTTCATCATGAAAGGATTAGTCACAGAGATATTTAGAGTTGCAGTTAGATCCTTACCCAAAGGCGTCTCAAATTTTGGCAATGAGCAAGAAGCTTCGATAATTCACCACTCCCAATGGTTGCATAGCTCAAGTTGAGAAAAGTCAGACTAGAACAGGCTGCATAAAGAACTGGTAAATATAGAGAAGTCGCATCCCATAAACCTGAGAGAGTGTGCAGATGTTTGCAGTTGCTGAATGCACTTTCAACTTGTGCGTACTGCCGACTCGTGAGTTCTTGATGAAAGGATCCTGTACCGAGCTCCATCAGCTGAGGAGCCCGGACAAGCAGGCGTTGCAATTGATCCAAGTTAATGTTCTTATTCACCTTCAGAACCCTCAGCGATTTGCACCTACTGACAAGTCTCTCTAGGGCATCGAAACTGATCTCACTGTTCAGACTGGCAAAGTTTAGCACCTCCAGTGATGCAAAGTCATCTGGAAAACAACTTAGCCAACTACCAGCGATATCATCCATGCCATTCTCCTGAATGTCCAGCTCTGTCAACCTCCTGCAAAGGGAAACCACCATTTAGATTGGTAAAGCAATTAAGACAACTGGGATTCATCCATAGACTGTTGTTAAGCATTAATTTAAGAGCGGGCAACAAAACAAGCTGACTTTTTGTTGCCTATGGAGAAAACCGTATTTTGCATTTTCTAAACCTTGATGATTTATTAGGGGTATCACCAGCTTAGGTGGGGTCTGGAGCAAGAAGAACTATGAAATCACTCAAACGAGTTCTTGTTATCATCATGTACATAGAACCTCATTATAATTGTATGCATCATTTTGATAATAAATGAAGAAATTTGTTATGTATCAGAGCCACAAACCAGAAAGTGAACATACAAGTCCTGCTTCTGCAGCATATAGAAATATGGGATGTGATATTTAGAGCCATCCTTCAAACTATATCCCCTTGGAACAATTGAAGATCATAATATTCAAAGATCTCAAATTCTCAGATTCTTTTTCGTTCAGACTCTCATAATGTAAAATTGTAAAGTTGTCAGCTTCTATGATTCGGAATCATTAAATGCAACTCAAGATGAACTTTTGGTAAGCAATTAGAATTTGTGATGGTATAAACATGGAAATACGTTGAAAGTGAGAATTCTAATAGCTTATGATAGCATCCAAAGATTCCACATTCTTAGATTCCCTTTGGTTCAGACTCTCATTATGTAAAGTCGTAAAGATGCCAACTTCTATGTTTGAAACTATATGATATCAGAATCCTAATCACACAGGCCATACATGAGCAGTAGCCAACGTCTTCATTAATTGCTTATCATAACATCCAAAGATCCATATTCTCAGTTTCTTTTTGGTTCAGATTCTCATAACATAAAATCGCAAGATGCCAGCTTCTAGGTTTCAAACTATGCGATATCGGAATCATAAGTGCTGCTCAAATGGAAACTTGGTAAACAATCTGGAACTTTGTGATGGTATAAACTTGGAAATACTTACAAGTCAGAATACTAATTACACGGGCCATCCATGAGCACCAGTCAATACCTTCCTTATTTGCTAAGAAAAAAATCAACATGACAGTCTCGTGAACCTTAATAACCCAGCATTGCTATAAATCTAGGGCGACAACTTGACAGCATATACTAGTTCAAGCTCCACAGGTCTAATCGCCAATAAAAGGTAAAGCGATGAAATGTACAGTATGGAGTCTAAGTTAAAAGAGATACTCTTTCTTGGCAAATAAGAAGAGTTATTTTTGCCTAACAATTGCATCAAGGAATTCTCTAAGTTAATGCTCATTAACAGGTCAATGTCACATCAAGAAAGTGACATAAAAATGAAGAGGAAAAGAAATCATAAACTAGAACCACTTCAATTTCCACTTATACTTTGTCTATCTTTTTGTTCTTCTTTCTTTTTAAATGTGAGAGAAGGCAGGGTGGTGACAACAAGATAACAGGCGTATATCGTGTCCCGAACAAAGGACATGTCACTTTGTTTCTTCACCCACATGGCCATTATAAATGAAAATGAAAGTTTCTTAACCTTTCCACATCCAGACACATGGGTCTACTGTTTTGTCCTCCATTACTACAATAATTAGCTTGGACCACCACGTAAACAGTATTGTTTCCTTTTCTCTATGTGGCTTGAATGAATTCTAAATCCACCATACTAAAACTAAGAACCTAAAAGATCAAAGCTAGAAATACCCAGTTACAGCCAAATTATAAAAAATAAAAATAAAACTATTTGAAGAAAGAAATAGAAGGTTTTCATCCAATCAACACCCATACCTGAAACATAACTGGTATAAAAATTGAAACTTTACTGATATTACAGTATCTACCAATCAGAAAAATATGAACTAAAAGAATTTGCTACTTGAAATAGTTCAGGATAACAATCAATGTTGTTAACAAGATAGACTTACTTGCAGTAAGTAGCAATGGATTTGATCCCATCAGTGCTAAATCCATCACAACTCAACAAAGAGAGAGCCTTAAATCCATGAAATGATTTAGCCAAAAACTCCAAACTCTCATCACTAACGGTCATCCTCTTCAACCTCAACTCCTCAAGAAAGGGGTAAACTTTGGCAAAAACATCAAGCCAAGCCTGAATATCAGCACCCCAATTCTCTGGGACCAAATTAAAGTCGGAAAATCTTGGCTTCCCTTTAAGGGTAACGCTCTTAATCTTGGGAAATCTTCTTGCTACAATATCAGGAGAGACCGAATAGCAGTTCCCGATGAACAACTTAGTCCTTGTCCAACGCTCTGCATTGTACCAATCCTTACAAACCAATGAAGCTGAGTTTCTGTCCTTGTGAGACTGCACAAGTGACAGCACCTTCTCCAACACCTCATCTGGGAATGGTGATGCTGTTGACTCATTCAACAAATCCACCGATTCCCTCGGTTTTTTCAAGCTGGGATTCATTTTCAGCTCCTTGTAGATTCAAAAGAGCTTAAATCTCCTCAAGAAAAAAACTGCATTTAAATAAAAACAATCGCGCAAAGTTTAAATCTTTACACCATTTTCAGCTCCTTGTAGATTCAAACAGCTAAATCTCCTCAAGAAAACTGCATCCCAATAAAGTAATGGCAAAGTTTTTAATCTTTAAAGCGTTTTCAGCTCCTTGTAGATTCAAACAGTTTACTCTCCTCAAGGAAACTGCATTTAAATGAAAGCAATTACAAAGTTTAAATCTTTATACCATTTTTGAGATGTAGACAAATTATCAACTGCAAATTACAAAGAATAACACTAATTTTCCAAGATTTGTAACAAAAAAATGAAACGAATTAATAGTAAATACTAGAAACTAAACCCATCTTGAGGCACCTGAAATTCAACAAGAAAACATCATCTGCAATCAGTTCTAGTCCACTTTGGTAGAGCTTTCAAGATAACAAATAAAAGATATATTGGTCTAAAGAGTATTTCTTGAAGAGAGGAGAAAGAGGGTCAGAAATAGCAGAACTTTCTGAAACACTTCTGAAAAAAGCAGATAGAAAATGACACATAAAAATCAGCTTAAGACCATACCTAGATCAAATTAAAAAGATTAAAAAAAAAAAAAAAAAACTCCACCACAAAAAATACAGTCCAATTACAAGAAAAATCAGGAAAAGGTGGGTTCTTGAGAAAATAAATTGGGATTGAACAAGAATTGAAAAAGGTGTAGGCTTTTTTTTATTGCATACCTCAGTCTTGAGTGTGGTGTAAAAATGTGGACACTTTGGTGAACCAGAAGAGCCAAAGAAACTCTCAACCCAACCACTTATATTATATAGCAAACCAAATTATTCCCCCCGAAAGAAAAAGAAAACTTTATTGCATAAAAATAAGTATCAAATTACATAATATATACTATATTTTTTAATTTATCAAACTACTGTACACATAAAGGTTATAATAATAACAAAGTCCACCGTAGGTGAAGCTGACAGACATGGCAGGCGAGCCACACCCAACCCTCTCCAGCGTGGGGACAGTAGGGCGAGCATATGATTTCCTGACACGTGTACACAATCACGTTGGTGCATACATCTTTCACGGCGCATATTAGACAAGAGCCATTTTTATGGTGCGAAGTAACGGTAATGGGTAATTTTGTACCTTTCACCCCTCAATTACGATATGTGGTATTTCCATTGCTTATTATACTTATCAATTTTGGAAAAAAAAAAAAGAATGCCCAAATACATATACAACCCATCCAACTTGGCACCATTTTTTATTTTAGCACTCTATCTCTACCTTGTTTCATTTTGACCTCTAACTCTATTTTATATGTTTCATTTTGGCCTTCCATCTTTATTTCTTATATTCCACTTTAACACAATAGTTGAAACCAGTGCAAAAAATATATGTATATTTATTACACCTCAGATAACAGGCTATAATTTTTTGCCCGTATTTTCAGCTTTTGTGTTAAAGTGGAACATAAAAAATAGAATTGGAAGGCCAAAATGGAACATATAAAATAAAGTTGAAAGGCTAAAATGAAATAAGATAGAGATAGAGTGCCAAAATAAAAAATAGTGGCAAGTTGAATGGGCTGTAATGTATTTGACCAAAAATAAGGGAGAGGGGGATCAATGCGAATGAAACATTAATAAAAGTTCATAAATATCCTTACACAACCTCGTAAGTAAAGCAAGGAGGTGTAAATAATTTTCACCCACAAGTATATTTTATGCAATTTTGTTTGGTCCTTTCCAAAACTGGACCAGAAATAAACATATATTGTCCTCCAAAGTTCAAACTATCAATTTTGAGAGAACAGATAAGGAAAAAAATGTGAATAAGGGAGGTGAAAACTATAAAGATTAGTTTAACAATTTTTCTTAATTTGGAAGAGATAATTAAAAGTGCATATATGAGAAGAAAATAATGAGATTAGCATAAGGATATTGGACGAAGTGAAAAAGTGGCGGTCCTAAAGCTTTTGTCAGCAAAGATTGGCATGTCACACTACACATTTTGGCTTTCATATTAGAGTTTAGGTATTATTTGTATTTATTTATTAATATATACTTTCTTTCCCTTTTTCCACGTCATGCATGCTACTACTTCTTTGATGGTATTTCAAATAAAATTGAGCAATAGTGGTTTTTAATTACCCGTTTTTTAATCTTTGTTAAGTGAAATTCATGTCAACAATATCGAAATACTACTAAGTTTTTACTTTAACATCATTCAAATATTATCCAAACGCCTACAGACACTCTCTTTCTCCAAATATTTTACAACGAAATTAAAATGCTCTATTTCCTACGTATATACATTAATAAATGGAAAATATATTTTTTTAAATTGTGGCGTCCAGACCAGTTTGTGCGCGCCTTGATTTATTCTACGGGATATCTGCTATTTCCACCGACAATAGATACCAAAAATTCTATCTATCAAGGCTTGAATATATAGAGAGAAAAAAATAAGTAAATCATTGTTCCGGGTTAGAATTAGGAAGGAATTCTATTTTAAAAAGTAGCTTTCTGTATAATAACTAATTTTATAGCCAAGAATGCAATCATCCACATAGATACCTAACCTAAAAGAAGGATTCACGTAATTAAATAAAATTATATTGATCTAGTTCAAAAGTTTTCCAAATTAGGGTGAAAAAGTAAGCCTAACCTTCCAAAATAATTGGATGAAACTGGTAACAAAATAATTGACTGAAATCACAAGATAATTGGATGAAAATGAAATTGTTAACAAAATAATTTGTTGTAATTTTTTCATATTTGGTATTTGCGGAAAACGCTCCTAAAAAACAAAATTAGGCAAATGGTGGAAACGAATATAGTAGGAGTTCTTTGTTTTTCTTAAAGAAAATATAGAATTTTTTTAGGTGATTGTATTAAATCAAGTACTTTTATTTTAACAGCTAAAAATTAAAATAAGAACACATACCAATCCATTTTGTTTTTTATAAACATGTACTTCATCAATTGTGTTATAAATATATTATATTATGGATGTTCATTTAGTACTCCGTTGTAAATAAGCTTCCTGAAGAAGCTTATCCATATGGGACTCCACCGTAAATATATTTATCTATTTAGTACTATATTGGAAATAAGCTTCCTGAAGAAGCTTATCACTTCGGTACCCGGTTATGGATAAACATTACCCCCAGTAGAAGTTTATCCATATCGGGTATAATAAGCTTATCTTTTCAGTAACCAGTTATGGATAAACATTACCCCCGGTAGAAGATTATTCATACCGGGTATAATAAGCTTATCCATTCAGTACTCCGTTATGGATAAATATTGCTCTCAGTAGAAGATTATCCATATCTGGTACAGCAGCAGCTTACACAGCAGCTTGTAGTAGCAGCTTACACAGCAGCTTATAGTAGCTTACACTGCAGCTTGTAGTAGCAGCTTACACAGCAGCTTGTAGTAGCAGCTTACACAGCAGCTTGTAGTAGCAGCTTACAGAGCAACTTCCTTTCTTCTATAAATAGAAGAGATTTCAGTTCATTATGTAGATCAGTTTGAGTTCGAATAATATATCAGTTTCTCTCTATACTTGTCTTTACTTTATAGTCTTTGTTTCATAACACGTTATCAGCACGAAGCTCTACCATCTCGAGCAAATATTTTGAAAGTATCTGAGGTAAGAACTTTCTTTTCCTAAATAATGTCAAATCTTTCTAAACTTAAATTTGTAGCCCTGGATATATCGGGCAAAAGCTACATGTCTTGGGTGCTTGATGCTGAAATTCATCTTGATGCGATGGGTCTGGCAGACACCATCAAGGATAAAAATCAGGCATCAAACCAAGACCGTGCCAAAGCAATGATATTCCTACGCCATCACCTTGATGAGGGCCTGAAAATGGAATATCTCACTATTAAAGATCCAGTCATACTGTGGAATAATTTGAAAGATAGATATGACCACCTGAAGATGGTCGTTCTTCCACAGGCACGTTATGATTGGACTCATCTAAGGCTACAAGATTTTAAATCTATCAGTGAGTATAATTCTGCTATGTTCAGAATTATTTCCCAATTAAAATTATGTGGTGATAATATTACTGATCATGATATGTTGGAGAAAACTTTCACCACTTTTCATGCCTCGAATATGCTCCTGCAGCAGCAATATCGAGAGATGGGATTTAAAAAGTATTCTGAACTTATCTCACATCTTCTTATAGCAGAGCAACATAATGGGCTATTAATGAAAAATCATGAAAGCCGACCTATTGGTTCTTGTCCATTCCCTGAAGTGAATGAGACGAACTTCCACCAAGCTAAACGTGGAAGAGGTCGTGGCCCCAGTCGTGGTCATGACCGTGGTCGGGGAAGAAACCCCAATCATGGTAATAATAATGCACCAAAGAAGCCTCCTCACCACCAGCAGTGGAAAAGGAAGGAACAAAAGCATGAAGCGGTGCAAGCGCCAAATGTAGAAAATGCATGCTATAGATGTGGAGGAAAAGGGCACTGGTCACGTACTTGTCGTACGCCAAAGCACCTGGTTGAGCTTTATCAAGCCTCCCTGAAGAAGACAGAGAAAAATGCTGAAGCAAATTTTATTTCTGAAGATAATTTAGACTTCATGCATTTGGATGTAGCTGATTACTTTGCACTCCCAGAAGGAGAAACAAGTCATGTAATCGGTGGTGAATCTGTAGAAATGTAAATATTTTAATTTTTGTTATTTGTAATAGATAGTATGGTTATGTAATTGTTGTACATAAAGAAAAATTATGATTTGATAATGATGTTTACTATAATATATCTTATTTATGTCATTTTAAAGAATATGGATAATATTATTAGATCAACTTAAACTCTAGCAGAGTTTGCAAGAAATATACAACCAACCAGAAGTAGTTATATTTCATATATCTCATTGTAATTATATTTTGTTAACCACCAGAAGTGGTATATGTCTATGATCACCAGAAGTGATAATTTAGGCTTTCTATAGTTACAATTGAAGATAAGCTACATAAATATTCTCTATATTAAATGCACGCCTCGATTTGCTCCTGAAGTAGTAAATATTTTAAAAGAGGTTGAGGCATCACAATTTGATGTGATTAATGCGCATTCAGATAATTATGTTCGATTTCCTGAAGGATGAGAACTTTTGATAACATTAATCCATTCCCTGAAGTGAATGTGACAATACTAATAAATCGGGTAAATATGAATGTGCTCTTGATGTGAATACATTACAATTCACCTCCAGAAGAGTTAATATAATTGAGAGAATATATACTCAATATTTCGTATTTTAAATTTGCTCCTGAAGAAGTAACACAGTTGAAATTGCCTCCTGAAGTGGAAAAATATTATGAAGAAGAGTTTTCGTGTGCTTAAACAATTGTTTTACATTGTTTATTTGATTGTGATTTTCTCTCATGACACCAGCAGTGTCTGAGCAATATTTGATAGTACAAAATGTATCAATAACTCCTGAAGAGCTAAATGTTTGCCTAAAGAATACATGACACCAGTAGTGCCAGATAAATATTAGATTGTGGATAATAAATGAAGGCTCTCGAAGAGCTTATATACAAATATGTCATTCATATTATATGATTATGGTCAAAACATATGTTGTAGTAAACCTGAAGTTTACTAATACAAATGGCTATCATATTGAGACTACAAATGATTGGAAGATTGATAATCTTCATGTTTCCACAATCATAGGGGGTAAAATAATATGTATGTGAGAAGTTACCTACCTTATTCTTTAATTTGTACTATATCATGTATCACAGTAAACCAGAAGTTTACTAAAGCAAAAGTTTATGCCATAGTAAACCAGAAGTTTACTAAGAGATAACACATGACATGATAAACTTGAAGTTTTCATTTGCCATTTTTAAATGAGCTATTTGAGAATTCAGATAAGCATATACTAAAGAACTAGAAGATTCTTCAGGAATTCTCATGTGTTGCTTGTTCTCATAATGAATTGATTATACCAGCTAAAGTTGGGACTAAGACCCCTGATTCTGAAATATATAAAAGGTGAATATGGGCCCGTTCACCTATCATGTGAACCACTTATAGGTGCATATATGAGATGGTTACATGTGTAATTATTGTCAACCTGCAGTTTGGCATTTGGAATTGCTTTTCTCGATTAAGAGCATAATTTTCAGATTATGAAATCAAGACAGTTCATCTTGATAATGCTGGTTTATATCCAAGCTGGTTTAGCATTGAATACCTCCTATTAATGTCTAAACCATTGCTTATGAGAACAAAGCTTCATGTGTTGGTCTAAGATTTTCTAAATTGCATATAGCAGCACTTGTATGCATCAGATCAACAATATATGATAAGTCCTCCATTCACAATTGGTTTAGGATCAGAAACCAAATATTTTTACTATCTTTTGTTGTGTGGTATGTGATTAATTTCTCTACCATAATATACAAAGATATGTTTCCCAAAGATGATTGAGGATATATGTTAGTTTTTCTAACATTTGAATGATGGAATAAACAGTTGAAAATATGTTATATGAATCGAATTATCATGATCCTCACTTAGAAGATAATTCAAGTCGAATGCCAGAAGCATTTGCTGATCCAAAATTAAATATCATATTTCAGCTGCAAATGCTCCTATTAAAATTAAAGTCCCTGAAGGATAGAGTTTACTGTACGCATGAAGCGTGGTAGACCAATCGGTTCCAAAGGTAACAATCCTTGAAAAATAGTAGGAGCTAATGATCGAAATGATCAAAATGAGGAGGAAATAAGCTCTAGAAGAGCCCACGACATAACATTTCATGAAACTCCCGAAAAAGTTCAGGTACCTGAAAATAAAGAAAGTGATGAGATCTCCACAAGTTATGTCGCTTCGGAACTGACACAAAATGATCGTCGACGATACATTTAATACAATATAGTGCACAATATTGTAAACGATTGTGAGGATCGGACTAGCAGTCCAGACACTTGAAGATGTCGTACCATTTAGATACAAGTCTTAACCTATATGACTTATTTGGCTAAATCTATATGAAGATCCTTGAAGGATTGAAAATGCCCGAAGCATATAATTCAAAGTCTTGAGAAATGTACTCGATCAAATTATAAAGATCTTTGTACGGTTTAAAGCAATCTGGGCGCATGTGGTATAATCGCCTTAGTGAATATTTGCTGAAAGAAGGTTACATAAATGATGTTATTTGTCCATGTATTTTTATAAAGAAAATGGCATCAGAATTTGTTATACTTGCTGTTTATGTTGATGACATAAATCTTGTTGGAACTCCAGAAGAGCTCCAAAAGGCAATTGAATATCTTAAGAAAGAATTTGAGATGAAAGATCTTGGAAAGACAAAACTTTGTCTTGGTCTGCAAATTGAACATTTAGCAGACGAGATCTTTATCCATCAATCTGCCTATACAGAAAGGGTCTTAAAACGCTTTTACATGGACAAAGCGCACCCATTGAGTACACCAATGGTTGTTCGATCACTTGAAGTAAATAAGGATTTGTTCCGACCTCCAGAAGAGGACGAGGAACTCCTTGGTCCTGAAATACTCTATCTCGGTGTAGATGGTGCACTTATTTATCTTGCTAATGCTAACAAAAGTGGTGCAGATCATATTGGTAATGCAGGTTATTTATCCGATACCCATAAAGTTCGATTTCAAACCGGCAAGTAGGGAATGCGTATGGTTGAGATCAATAATTCATTTTATTCGAGAAAAATGTGGTTTGGAATGTGAGAAAAGACCCACAATTTTATACGAAGACAATGCTGCATGCATAGCCCAATTGAAGGGAGGATTTATAAAAGGAGATAGAACGAAGCACATTTCACCAAAATTATTCTACACACACGATCTTCAGAAAAGTGGTGACATTGATGTGCAACAAATCCGTTCAAGTGATAATCCAGCAGATTTATTCACTAAATCTTTGCCAACTTCAACTTTTGAGAAGATGGTATACAAGATTGGAATGCGGAGACTCAAATATTTGAAACAAGGTTTTCATCAGGGGGAGTAAAATACGCGATGCACTCTTTTTCCCTTACTAAGGTTTTTTCCCATGGGGTTTTCCTTATAAGGTTTTTAATGAGGCACCTAACAATGCGTATTACTAAATATGTGTACTCTTTTTCCTTCACTAGAATTTTTTTACCACGTGGTTTTTCCTAGTGAGGTTTTAATGAGACACATTATCTTTTAATGAACATCCAAGAGGGAGTGTTATAAATATATTATATTATGGATGTTCATTTAGTACTCCGTTGTAAATAAGCTTCCTGAAGAAGCTTATCCATATGGGACTCCACCGTAAATATATTTATCTATTTAGTACTATATTGGAAATAAGCTTCCTGAAGAAGCTTATCACTTCGGTACCCGGTTATGGATAAACATTACCCCCAGTAGAAGTTTATCCATATCGGGTATAATAAGCTTATCTTTTCAGTACCCAATTATGGATAAACATTACCCTCGGTAGAAGATTATCCATACCGGGTATAATAAGCTTATCCATTCAGTACTCCGTTATGGATAAATATTACTCTCAGTAGAAGATTATCCATATCTGGTACAGCAGCAGCTTACACAGCAGCTTGTAGTAGCAGCTTACAGAGCAGCTTCCTTTCTTCTATAAATAGAAGAGATTTCAGTTCATTATGTAGATCAGTTTGAGTTCGAATAATATATCAGTTTCTCTCAATACTTGTCTTTACTTTATAGTCTTTGTTTCATAACAAATTGTACTATTGTAGTATCCTATGAATAATACATATTCCTGCAGTTCTCCATTTAAGAATTACAAAATTAAGTGTTCTTAATTTATTCAAGCTTCACTTAACTTCGATTTAAAAGAATAATAATTGTATCAAATTAAATAAAATTAAAATTGGTGCAGAATTAAGTAAAACTAACAGCTGGGTTTGCCGACATAGTTTGGGCTGGCCGAGGATGAGCGCACGTGAGGGAATCACGTGATTCCCTCCTTAAGCCGCACGAGTCGAGGATGTAACAAAGAATAAATCATACACTAATTAAGAGAGTTTAGTGAGGCATGTATTCAGCTGAGGAAAACAGCTAATGATCTCGAATCTCTATAATTTTCTTTCAAAATATTACCTAATAATTAAAATAAGAATTTCAACGTAAGAAGACAAAAAACATAAACAAAATCAAGTACGTATTAGTAAACTTGTTATCTTAATTAATCGATTACAGTTGTATCCTTAATCCATCACGTTCTTCTCCTTCACCATTACAACATCAAACAACAATTGTAGTTTGTTTTTATGCTTGGAGTTAGGGTGTACATGGATATTCGGTTTTTTATCAAAATCAAACCAAAGCAACTATATCAGTTTGGATTGGTTCGATTTTGTCAAGTTTTTCGGGTTTTCGGGTTTTTTTTGTTACATAAATATTATTTCAATCTTAGTTTGTTAAAATTATAGATAAAGCTTTGATAAGTTAATATATGTTTAGTAAATATAGAAAAAATTGACAAACATATGATCTATTAGAATTTTCTAATGAGAGAATTTTTTTAGTAACACATGATAGTTATTTTCTTAGTCGTCTAACAATAATTTTTCGTTAATTTACGCTTTCAAGGTTAATACATGAGAGGATCCCAAATATTTCTACATTTTCTAAAGAAAATTCACTATAAAGTCATAAAAATATAAATAAAATTTATATATTTGTATATCGGTTTGGTTCAGGTTATTTTACTCAATACCAAACCAAGTCAAACCAAATCTAGTCGGATTTTTTAATCGATTTGATTTGGTTTTTCGGTTTGGTTCGGTTTGAACACCCCTACTTGGAGTTAAGTTAAAAGAGGATATTTGAATTTAAAATTATGTTTGGATAAGTATTTCACTTGAAAAAATATTTCAATTTTACGAGAAGAAATAATGGCTTTTTACTTGAAAAAGTGCCGCCTTTTCAAACTTGAAACTCATCTTCAAAAATTCAATGAAATTTAGGACCAAATAATAGTTTGAAGATTAATTTTTAAAAAAAATCAAATGGACAAACGGGTCCTAAATCTACCTCCGCGAACGTTGTCACAATAAGTGGTAGGAGTTTAAATTATGACTAGAATTTAATTAAAGACGACCTGGTTAACTTGTATTACACAATTTAATTAAATTGCATTGAATATAGACGTACGTAATACATAAAGTAAAGGGGTGCTTATCTATATGATGTGGAGGATTTTCACTTTTTCTGTATCACCTTAGACTATCTAAATTAATTCTTTATTCGCTTGTCCCTTAGAAGTTTGGTTTTTCTATGGTTGTTAATCGTAGCACTTGGATCATTAAAAAGTTTGATTGGTTCGTTTTATCAGTTTTCAATAAACAATATGTGTGTGTGTCTGGATTTGATTTTGGTTAAACTAATTTTGTATATGATGAAAGAATAGTTTAGCATTTTGGTTATATATTTTTTCTCTTAAACAAAAACAAGTGTCGCTGCTTATTTTGCTTTCTAAAACAAAAGTTGGGGGTAATGGCCAAAGGGTATCATAGAAATGGAAATATATATCCATTTCAAATCATAGGGATCAAAAAGAAGAAAAAAACCATTCCAATCTCCTTTTAAAAATCAAATTTTCAACACATATTAAAGGGTGAGATGATTGTACTCTTCAACACAATTTGTACTATAACACAGTAACAAAAAAGTACTCCGATCCTTTGTTTTTCTTTTTTCTATAAGAAATAAATTGAAAAGATTTGAGTCGCCAATTCGTCTTTAAATGAATTCAGCATCAAACTATGTCATATATTAACCATGATTAGGGCAAAAGTACTTTCATAAGTTAAACTCAGTTATGAGCTTCACCATCTCTAAAATCATCTTCTAATATACTCACTGCGGACCAACAAGAAACCATTTTTCACATGGTTATTATTTCAAGAAAATTAGTGGAATAAAATAATGTGTAATAGGTCCGATTTAATTGATTAATGAGTTTGAGTTTGTGTCCCTTTGCTTGTATGAAGAACCAAGCTCTTTCTAAACCAATCCGAATCCAAGGGGTTCCAATAATTTAAACAGTATTAACTACATCATATAAAGTCCACTTTTACTGCACATTTGGCTTATAAAAAGAGTGTATTGCTATAAATATGAATGCGGTTGTTATAGGTAAAAAAAATTGTTATATATAAAGGGGTAAATAATAACATAAAAAATTATTTCAAGAAAATTATAACTTTTATAATAAATAGCTATTATATAGGAATGTTGTTATAGAAAATCTGACTATAACACCTTAAGCTCTCCTAAATTGGAGCATTGTGATGGCTCTAAATTTTTCCTTCTTTTTTTTCTTTTGCGGCTATGGCTCTTAGTTAGTATAGTGTAGTATAGGATTAATGTATTAGGAAAGTGTCCTTTCTAATGAATGGAATAGTGGCATATTGACAAAGCATTCATGTGAATATGTGAGCGTAAGGCATTTGGGTCCCCCAACCCCTGCAACCTCCCCCCAAGAATAGGAGAACTCTCTAGTTGAGTTATTGTTGCAAAAAAGGGTTTGAAGTTTGAACATTGCAAGCACATGCATCCAACCTTCTATCTATTATCTAACTCTTTTTTTTTTCTTCAATTAATAAATTTCTAAACAATGATTAAGACTGAGATTTTCCCTAGATGCTAAAAGTTAGGTTTTCATATCTTTCTCTTTTATCTAGTTAAGTCCGTCCCCCAACATTAACTATTCTTCTCACTATCTTTTGGTTTTCTGTCTCTCTCCAAATGAATGAAGAAGGAAAAGAACCAATGAACTTTAGTTTTGTAATTTTTTTCATGGGACGAAAAAAGAACATTTAAATGGTAAGATTATATTGTCTTACGGAAGGCGGCCTTGATGTAACTGGTAAAGTTGTTATCATGTGACCAGGAGGTCATGAGTTTGAACCGTGAAAACAGCCTCTTGCAGAAATGCAGGGTAAGACTGCATACGATAGACCCTTATTGTCACGACCCTAAACCCAGATCCGATCGTGATGGCGCCTCTCGTGAAGACAAGGTCATCCGACACAAACCCCCAAATAAATTAACAGATATAATAATTCATAATTAAGTCATTAATAATGATAAATCCCCAAAATATAGTGAAATATATCAACTGCGGAAACAAACACATCCTGACATCAGGGTGTCACCAGTCATGAGCATCTAATCATTTGTCTAAGAGTACGAAAAGTTTATACAGTCTATTACAGAACTAGAGCACAGAAAATAACATAGGAGGGAGAAACACTGGCTGCAAACGCCAAGCAGCTACCTAGTGGACTCTGAATGGCCTGCTGGGAGCAATCAATCCTCACTGGCGGGACCCAAAGCTCCTGAATTTGCACACATGGTACAAGGAGCAATGTGAGTATGCCAACTCAGTGAGTAATAAAAATAAATGAAGACTGAGCGATAAGAAAACACGTAGAACACAGCAAAATGATACAAAGAGGCAGTGAAAAGCCAATACAATGCAATAAAATAGTGAAATCTTATAGAAACACCTTAGTTTAGTATAAGCTTCTTTAAAACACCTTTTAACAGTTAAACAAGTAAATAAAAAGCAGCGAGAAAAGATAAACACATAAAATCAGCCCCTCGGGCACAATATCAACAGAATCAGCCCCTCGGGCAATAACATGGAACAACATCAGCCCCTCGGGCTATATCACATATCACACTGGGTACCGGCGCTCACTCGGGGTGTACAAACTCCGAGAGGGCCCCCTTACGGCCCAAGCGCAATATCAAGCCATCTCGTGGCATAATGAAATAGGCTCTCGACCTCATATCAAGCCACATCGTGGCATAAAACGCAAGCCCTCGGCCTCATAATCATAATCAGTACAACACTGCTGCGGCGTGCAGCCCGATCCCATAATAGTCCTCACAACACAAGCCTTCGGCCCTATTCAGTCAGAAATCTCTAAAAGCCACTCGGGCACAGTAAAATATGATGCTCAGCCTAAAATATCATTTAAAATGTCAAAATAGAGTAAACATGGTTGAGTTATAAAAACAGTAGAATATAGCGTGACTGATTACAAGTATAAAATCAAAACATTGAGAAAATAGTAGTAAAAATCCCTTAAGGGTCCAAAACAGTTGGCACGAGGCCCAAATATGACATTCAGCCCAAAACATGATGATAGCAAACAGTTTTCAATCAAATACGCGGTAAAACAGTCATTCGGGATGGACTAAGTCACAATCTCCAACGGTGCACGACCCTACGCTCGTCATCTAGTGTGTGTGTCACCTCAATATAGCACAACGATATGAAATCCGGGGTTCATACCCTCATGACAACATTTACAATCATTACTCACCTTAATCTAGTCCAAACTCTAGCCCTCGATGCCTTTGCCTCTCGAATCGGCCTCCGAATGCTCCAAATCTAGCCAAAATTAGTACATAACCATCAAAATATGCTAAGGAGACAAAGCCCACTTGAAAGGAATTAAATTACAACACAAATCTCGAAATTAACCAAAATCCGACCCCCAGGCCCACGTCTCAGCCGATAAAATTTACATCAACAGAATCCTTATCACTCCACAAGTTCATTCATATCAAAAGTACCAAAATCCGACCACAAATGACCCCTCAAACCCTTACTCAAAGGTCTCCAATCTCAAGCCTTAATTTCCAATTTTTAACCCTTAATTTTCATTAATTTCAAGTCAAATCAGTGAAATAACACCATAGAAACAAGTTTAGGGTCCAAAAACCTTACCTCTATGAAATCCCTCTTCAAAATCTCCCAAAATGCTCCAAAGTCGTCTTAGAAATGGTGGAATAACCAAAAATTCGCGAAGGAAATCTTTTATACTTTTTGGCCCAAGGTTTTCGCACCTGCGGCCCTTTTTCCGCTTCTGCGGTCCCACTTCTGCGGCCTAGCCCAACGCACCTACGATTTTAAATTAAATACCCAATACTGCATCTGTGATCAATTACTCACACCTGCGCCACCGCAGGTGCGCTCAGAACCCTGCATCTGCGACTCCTGCCCTTCGCGTCCTTGATCGCATCTGCGGTCTTTTCTTTGCATTTGTGGCGTCACACCTGCAGTCCCCAATCCACAGGTGCGGAAACAATAGGAGCAGAAAATTCTGCATCTCCTCCAAAACTCCAAACTCTCCGTCAACCATCCGAATCCATCCCGAGGCCCCCGGGACCTCAACTAAAAGCACTGACAAGTGATATATCATCATCCAAACTTATACCAATCTTCGAAACCCCTCAAACAACATCAAATCAACCAAAACACATCGGATTCAAGCCTAAGATTCCAAAATCCTCGGAATTCCACTTTTGATCAAAAAGTCTATCAAACCGCGTCCGACAGACCTAAAATTTTGCACACACATCCCAAATGACACAACGGACCTACTACAACTTCCGAAATTCCATTCCGACCCCTACATCAAAATCTCCCTATCAACCGAAAAATGCCAAAAATCTAACTTCGCCAATTTAAGTCTAAATCTACTCTGGACCTCCAAAACCCATTCCGATCACGCTCCTAAGTCCCAAATCATCTCCCGAAGTTATTCGAACCATCGGAATTCACATCCGAGCCCTTTTTCACAAAAGTCAACATCCGACTTTTTCAACTTAAACTCACTCAATAGAGACTAAGTGTCTCAAATCTCACCAAAACCTTTCTTAACCCGAACCAACCAATCCGATAACACATAATACCGATAACGAAAGCAATAAGAAGCAGAAATGGGGGAAATAAAGCGGTAACTCATGAGATGATTGATCGGGTCATCACATCCTCTCACTCTTAAATAAACGTTCGTCCTCGAATGAGTCAAGAAATATACCTGAAGCCTCGAATAGGTGAGGATATCTGCTTCGCATCTCCCGCATAAAGCCTCATATGGAGCCATCTGAATACTCGACTGGTAGCTGTTGTGATAAGTAAACTCTGTGAGCGGTAGAAACTGATCCCATGACCCTCTAAAATCAATGACACAAGCACGCAACATGTCCTCCAATATCTGGATAGTGCGGTCGGACTGCCTGTCCGTCTGAGGGTGAAAAGTTGTGCTCAACTCAACCTGAGTGCCCAACTCTCTCTGCACCGCTCTCCAAAACTGTGATGTAAACTAAGTACCTCTATCTGAAATGATAGAAACCGGAACACCATGCAAACGAACAATCTCCCGGATATAGATCTCTGCCAACCACTCTGAAGAATAGGTAGTACACACAGGAATGAAGTACGCGGACTTGGTCAGCCGATCCACAATCACCCAAATAGCATCAAACTTCTTCAAAGTCCACGAGAGTGCAACTAAAAAATCCATAGTGATCCTCTCCTACTTCCACTCTGTAATATCCATCCGTTGAAGCAAATCACCCGGTCTCTAATGCTCATATTTCAATTGCTGACAATTGAGACACTGAGCTACAAATCCCACAATGTCTTTCTTCATTCTCCTCCACCAATAATACTGACTTGGATCCTGATACATCTTCGCAGAGCCCGGATGGATGGAATACCGCAAGCTATGGGCCTCCTCCAGAATTAACTCCCGAAGTTTATCTACAATGGGAACACATATCCGACCCTGCATCTTCAATACCCCATCATCACCAATAGTCACATCTCTGGCATCATCGTGATGAACTCTGTCCTTAAGGACAAGCAAATGAGGATCATCATACTGGCGCTCTCTGATGCAATCAAATAAAGAAGACCAAGAAATCACACAAGCCAACACCTGATTGGGCTCCGAAATATCGAATCTCACGAATTGATTGGCCAAGACCTAAACATCAACTGCAAAAGGTCTCTCCCCAACTGGAATATATGCCAAACTCCTCATACTCGCCGCCTTCCTACTATTGATACCCAATTTTTCCCTGTATATTTTATATGAAAATTACCTTTCAAATAGCATATGTATGCATATATAAGTATGTCCAAGAGTTTTCTTATTTTTCATTAATTTTTAAAGATTTTTGGATCAATTTATTGCCATATTTTATCAAGAAAACCCCAATAATTATTCCCAAAATTGTCATTTTGGCAATTCACTTATTATATTCTCATATTTATACTAAAATATAGCTTACATAATTTTTGCATAATTTTACAAATTTATTTAGTATTTTTAAAAGCTAAATTGCATATAATTGCAATATTAGCCTATTTTAAGATTTAATTGTGTTTATAATTATAAAATTGACTCCAGTATTTTTATTTTTATAATATATTATTAATCATTTTAGTATCTTTAAATTATTTCCAGAAATTATTTTACTATTTTTTAGAAAATAAATACGGGAAAATGGCTATTTAAATGATAGCCCATTTGTATTTCAATTTTGACCAGATTGGGCACCCCTAATTGAACCCAATTTCAGATCCCATTACCCGGCCCAAATCTTAAATTTACCCGACCCACGACCCTCTTAATAACCTGCTCGGATCCCCCTTTCAATCCCAGCCGTTGATCATTTAGATCAACGGCTCATACTCACCCTTTCCTTTTTAATTTCCCAATACCTCCCAAACTCTAATAATTTCTCACCGGTATCCGCCCCCGGATTCACCCTCTCCTAAGTTCTCTCTCAGAAACCTTAGTTGTCTCCCTCCACTCCCACCCTAAAACCACCACAATCCATGGCTTCCAAGGCCATAGAAGTCATATACCGACCTCTTATAACTCCTACACATTTGGTTACTGAAGTTTCAAGGCCTGGCCATGAAGAAACTTGGCCCAGAGCTTGTTTGATTCGAGTTCTATGGCCACCTCCGACCTTGCTCCGGCAAGCCGTGGCTATTCGAGCCTGATCTTGACTTCTCCTGCTCAGGTCAACGACTCTCCAAGCCTTTCTCACCATCTGGTTTCTTCTGAAACCCTACTTTTCTTCTGATTTCTTTAGATCTATTCTAGATTCGTGTTTTCCCTAAACTTTTAAACGGTTTCTCGAGATTTCTTTCAACAAACTATGCTTTCAAAACCTTTATCTTTCCGATTTAGGGTTTTTCTAAGTTATTTAGATGCTTCTCTTATTTTCTCTCTCTTGTGTGTTTCTTCTACTATGTTTCTTATTAGTTTCTTCTACTATGATTTTTATGTGTCTCTCCTATTGTGTTCTTATGAGTTCTTCTACTGTGTCTTCCTATGTGTTTCTTCTACTATGTTCTTATGAGTTCTTCTACTGTGTTTTGCATATTGTTCTTTTACTATGTTTCCCATGAGTTTCTTCTACTGAAAGATGCATGTTAAAGATCTCAGTTCCTTTCTGAAATCTCTGAACTTGTTTGATTTCAAAAGAAAAAAAGGCCCTAACTTCTTTGAACTTATTTCGAGTTTCTGAAGTTATCTCATCTACTACTCGATTAGGCTTCCAAAGCTTTGTTTCGACCTTTGTTTCTTTATATGGTTCTGATTCCCTGTTAAACTCTTCTAAGGTCTTTCTACTGGACCCTTTGTATGCTATTTGATATTCTCTCTTTTCTACATTACTGAGTTACTGAGACTGGCCTATGTGACTACCATGTCCCTATAGTCTACTACTTACTGAAATTGCAATTGTGTGACGTTTTTCTTTATCCTAAATTCAGCCTCGCATACTTGTGTGCTCTTTATATGTGTTGAACTTCCCTCTAAAATGGCTTTCAATTTTTGATTAATTTCAGACTTCCTTTGTGTAAGCCTGATTGATTTCTTTCCTTGTTTGCTGATTTCCCTGTTACTTGGTCGAAAACTTTCCTTAGCCTTTCTGACTTGGTTTATTCATGGACCAGTAATTACAAATCTCTGACTCCTTCATTTACTATGTACTAATTGATTTTTACCTTTATTTATTTAATCGTGTATTTCAAAATTCTTCCCTTAAGTAAACTCCAATGTATCTACCCTTAATTGTCTACTTTGCACAAGATGCTTACTTGATCCCTTTCCTTAAATAATTTTGTTCATTACCATTTAAGTTTAAACTCCTTAATTAAAGGAAGTCTCGTACTAATTGATTTTAATTTATACCCAGTTCCTTAATTATTTTCTTACCTTCTTTCCGCCTGTTTTCACACTATAAATACCTACTCTTCATGACACAAATACACCAACACTCATAGTCTTTCTGAACTTATACCCATACTCAAAAGTATTTTCTCTTGTTACTTGTATTATGTCCTATTTGCAAGTCCTGCTGCCTGCTTTTCTCTATTTGCTTCTTTAAAAGCTGGTATGTCCTGATTTAAGGTTTTCAGCACCATAACAATGTGTTTATTTACTACCTTTGTATGCATGTCTGCCTACTGCTTCTGTATAGTTCAACACTTAATCTAGCATGCTGAAATTTCTTTCTTCCTGTTCTATTATGAATCCCAAACCCCTACCCCTTATGTGTTCATGCTATGGTTTGAGGCATGGCAATACTGCAAATTATTGTCCATGAATCAAACTTGATCCCCTGGGATCCTAGCCTCTAATAATGTGTGTTCTAGCAGGTTTATAGGTATGCTAACATTCTCCATTGTTGGGCATGCCTAAAGCCTGCCCTTGCCTAAGTAATAGGCTCTTCACAATTTCCCTATTCCCTATTCCCCTGGACCCCGTATGGGTACTTATTTGTAGTTGTTTCCCTCTCCTTTCCCCCTTTAGCATTCTGTTCTTCACTTGTACACTTTCTTAGTCTTTAAGTTCTGCCCCCCTCTTGTGAGCCTTGCCTTTGGACCCTTTGAGCTCCCTCTGAACTTGGACACTTGAGGGGTGGCCCTTCCACACTGCACTTATCCCTGTTCTAATAATACATTTGGGTGTGAGCATTGCCCAGAGTCCCATTGAGGCTCTTAGGGAACTTTGACACACTCAAATGGGAGAAAGGCTTTGGATCATGATCTCTTGGAGTTGGTTTACCTCATAACTCAGTGAGGAAGTCAGAATCAGGCTTCCTCTAGTTGTACTTTTATTTATATTTTTCTGATATATTCTTATTTTATTCCGGGCTGTAATAATTTGTAATAAACTCTTGGGGATGGTTAGTGAAAAGGGTGGGTAACTATGTATGCAAAGGGTAGATACCATATGTATTTTGAATTCTGCATATTCAAATGCATATAGAAACCATGCCTATAGGTCATTTTGAATTCTGCATATCCCAATTCTCATATAGATACCATGTCTATAGGTATTTTGAATTCTGCATACTCAAATGCATATAGACATCATGCCTATAGGTCGTTCTGAATATCCAATTCTCATATAGAAATCATGTTTATAGGTATTTTGAATTATGCATATTCAAATACATGTAGAAGTCATGCCTATAGGATTGTTCAATTCTGCGTATTCAATTACATCTAGATACCATGCGCATAGGCCTTAAGCAAAATTTTGCAAACTAGATACCATGTTTGTAGGATTAAAACTAGTCTTATGCATTTAGATACTATGCTAATAAGTTTTTTTTGCATTTTTACACCATGTCTACAAGGTTCAAAATCAACAACACGTAGAAAGCATGCCTATAGGAACTCCTAATCGAACCTGAGCCGCTTCATTCACGTATAGAGCTAAAATTGGTAATAATGGGTACTGTCAGTTGCAGAACTTGTAACCAATTCATTAAGGCTTGTCTCTCTTTTAACAATCTGATTACCCTTATTTAGCGAGTTTAACCAGTATGTTTCAGACCCTACTATTTCATTGATTTTCTGAATCCAGTAGATATTATGCCTATAGGATCCTTGTCCAACGCTTAGGCAAGCCTTAGGATAAAATTATAAGCTGAATCTATTTCTGTTAATTATTACAACTAGCAGGCAGTCCTGATTCAGACTTCTTATCTGAGTTATGTAATAAACTAAAACTGCCTCAGTAACTGTCCTTCTTCATCTATAATAATTAGACCTAAACAGTATGTGTAAGTCATGCTGATTACGTGCTTCTTTGTTCAAGGAGGTATATCTGAGCCTCTGCTTGTTATGTGTTTTCCCTCAACTTGCAATACGTATTTTGTATGTTGACTTAGAGTTTTTACCTTTGAAACTACAAATAAGCCCAATATCCCTCCATTTAAGATTAGTAATCCTAAATGCCTCCGGGACTGATAGGATTGGGACGGGTAATAGCATGCAATAAGTAAACAAGACCAACACGCACTTTAAATACCTTAACAGGGTGGGAATGGTAGATATGGATATGATGACCACACGATAATGTCACATGTAGCCCCTCATTGAGGAGTGATTACCGGACGTTGTGTGGGGTGATCCATATTTTTAGTAAACCTAGGACCCCCCTTTCCTTTACTCTTATTTCTTTAACATTTTCATTCTAGAATCCGCTTCCTCAAATTGCTCTTTTAAACTTTGTCTATTTTCAAACCTTTATATGTGAAATCCCCTCATATTTGAGCTTTATTTGTCTACATGTTAATTGTACCCTAAACTCATAATAATTGTCTGGCCAGGAACCACACTAGTGGATTCTAAGGGGTGCCTAACACCTTCCCCTTTGAATAATTTCAAGCCCTTAACCAATATCTGGTTACTCAAATCAAACCCTATTGGTGTCCTAATGCACCCTAATCATTAAGTGGCGACTCTTCAAATCAAACTCAATTCCCAAAAAGAATGAGTTGTCCCTCCAAATGTTACAAACCCGATTCTGCGAGGAAAAAGGGGGAGCAACACCTACTCAAGGCATCGGCCACCACATTGGCCTTCCCCGGATGGTATAAAATAGTAATATCATAATCCTTTAGCAACTCCAACCATCTCCGCTATCTCAAATTGAGATATTTCTGTTTGAACAAGTGCTGGAGGCTACGATGATCAGTAAACACCTCAAAAGACACACCATACAAATAATGCCTCCAAATCTTCAACGCATGAACAATGGCAGCCAACTCCAAATCATGAATAGGGTAGTTCTTCTCATGTGGCTTCAACTGACGAGAAGCATAAACAATAACTCTACCCTCCTGTATCAACACACACCCAATACCAACTCTCGAAGCATCACAATACACTATATATGAACCTGAAGCTGATGGCAAAACTAATATCGGAGCTGTCAAGGCTGTCTTGAACTTCTGAAAGCTCTCTTCACACTCATCCGACCACTTGAATGGAGCACCCTTTTGAGTCAACTTGGTCAAGGGTGATACTATAGATGAAAATCCCTAAACAAACCGACGGTAATAACCCGCCAAACCAAGGAAGCTGCGAATCTCTGTAGCTGAGGATGGTCTGGGCCAACTCTGAACCGTCTCTATCTTTTTCGGATCAACATGAATGCCATCGTTGGACACCACGTGCCCCAAGAAAGCCACTGAACTGAGCCAAAACTCACACTTGGAGAACTTTGCATAAAGCTTCTCCTTCCTCAATATCTGCAACACAACTCTCAAATGCTCCACGTGCTCGTCCTGACTCCGCGAGTACACCGAAATATCATCAATGAAAACTATGACAAATGAGTCGAGATAGGGCCGAAACACGTTGTTCATCAAATGCATGAACCTTGCTGGGGCATTGGTCAGCCCAAAAGACATCACCAAGAACTCATAATGACCATATCGGGTCCTGAAAGCCGTCTTAAGAATATCCAAGTCTCTAATCTTCAACTAGTGATAACCTGAACGAAGATCAATCTTGGAGAACACTCTCGCTCCCTGAAGCTGGTCAAACAAATCATCAATACGAGGCAAATGATACTTGTTCTTGATTGTTACTTTGTTCAACTACTTGTAATCAATGCACATCCTCATCGTGCCATCCTTCTTCTTAACAAATAGAACCGGCGCACCCCAAGCGACACACTAAACTTAATAAACCCCTTATCAAGGAGTTCCTGAAGCTGCTCCTTCAACTCCTTCAACTCCGCTGGTGCTATACGATACGGTGGAATAGAAATGGGCACTCATACCTAAATCAATATCCCTGTCCGATGGCATGCCTGGCAGGTCTGCAGGAAACACATCAGGAAACTCCCTCACAACAGAAATAGAATCAATACTAGGAGTCTCAGCACCGACATCCCTCACAAATGCTAGATATGAAATACAACCCTTCCCAACCATACGCTGGGCCTTCAAGAATGAAATTACCCTACTGGGAACATAATCAGTCGAACCTCACAACTCAATCTGTGGCACACCCGGCATAGCCAATGTCATTGTCTTAGCATGACAATCTAAAATAGCACAACACGGAGATAGCCAATCCATGCCCAATATAACGTTAAAGTCTACCATATATAACAACAAAAGATCCACTCGGGTCTCCAGACCCCCAATAGTCACCACACAAGACCAGTACACACGGTCTACAACAACAATATTGCCCACCGGGGTAGATACACGAACAGATAAAACAAGAGACTCACGGGGCGTATCCAAATAATGAGCAAAGCATGATGACACATAAAAATAAGTGGAACCGGGATCAAATAATACAGAGGCATCTCTATGATAGACTGAGACGATACCTGTGATCACAACATCTGAAGCAACAACATCGGGTCTAGATGGAAGTGTATAGAAACGGTCCTAACCGCCACCTGATCAACCTCTCCTCTAGGACGACCCCCAGCTGACTGACCTTCACCCCTAGATGGCTAGGGGTGGTGAAGTAACTGGTGCTGAAGCTGATGGCTGACTCATCTACTGAGATGAACCCCCCAGATGACGAGGACACTGCCTCCACATATGACCCATCTCTCTGCACTCATAGCAACTCCCGGGTGCTGGGAGACGGGGACTAAAGGGAACCCCTAGCACCAGAATGACTAGCAGATGCACCTGGCATAGAAGAGCCCGAACTGATGGAGCACAGGACGAACTCTGAGTTGGAAGGGCACTGAGTGATGACTTGTCCTGATGAGAACTATGAGTACTATGAGAACCATGACCCGATGACACCCCATGATAACCCGGGCAAGCTGACTAAGCATGTCTGCATGGACGACCTTTGTCGTGCTGAAACTGACCCCTCGAAGGAGCACCACCATAACTACCAGATCCTCGAGGCCTCTTAGCCTCCCTCTCATCTCACTCCTGGCGACGAACTAACTCAATCTTACAAGCAATATCTATAACCTCCTCAAAAGTAGCACCAGACACCCTCTCCCTGGTCATGAGAATACGAAGCTGATAAGTGATGCCATCAACAAACCTCCTAATCCTCTCTCTCTCTGTCGGAACCAACCAAACAGCATGACGAGCTAACTCTGAGAACCTCATCTCATACTGTGTCACAGTCATCTCTCCCTGACGCAACCACTCGAATTGCCTGTGCAGCTTTTCTTTGCGAGACTGTGGCACGTACTTCTCCAAAATGAGAATGGAGAACTGTTGCCAGGTAAGAGGTGCTTCACCAACAGGCCTACGCCTCTCATAAGCCTCCCACCAAGTGAAGACAGCTCCAGAAAACTGAAAAGTAGTGAAAGCGACCCCGCTGGTCTCTAGAATACTCGCTGTACGAAGAATTCTCTAACACTTGTCCAAGAAACCTTGGGTATCCTCGCTCTCTGCACTACTGAAAGTCGGAGGCTGAAGTCTACCAAACCTCTCCAACCTGCGTTGCTCGTCCTCTGGCATGGCAGGAGCTACACAGTCCTGAGCAGCTGTAACCGGCTGGGTTGGATGTGCCCCCGGTGTCTGAAGTCCCTACACGACCTACTCAGGTATGCAAGCAGCTGGAGTCTGAGTGCCTCCCCAAGCCTGAGAAGTAGCTGCGACTATAGTAACTGAGACCGCCTGAGCTAGGCCAGTGCATACTGATAGAATCTGAGCCAGTCTGAAGACCCGAAATCACAATGGGCACAGCTGGTGCCTGAGCTGGTGCTGCTGGAGCGTCCACAACTGGGACCCGATCCTTAACTGGGGTGGTTGGTAGATCTGCAGGTGCTGCCCTAGCTGCTGTGCGAGCCACACCCCTGCCCCTACCACGGCCTCGACCGCATCCTCGGCCTCTAGTGGCCACAGCTGGTGGTACTGGTGGTCGTCCATCCTGACCGGTCCCTCGTGTCCTCACCATCTGTGAGAGAATAGAATAACAGAAGTTTAGTACTCAGATCAACAGATTGACATGACAAGAATTTGAAGAATATGAAGTTTTTCCTAAAGGTTCTGCAGCCTCTCGAGGATAAATACAGACGTCTTCATACCGATCTGCGAGACTCTACTAAACCTGCTCATGGCTCGTGAGACCTATGTAACCTAGGCTCTGATACCAACTTGTCATGACCCTAAACCCAGACCCGATCATGATGGCGCCTCTCGTGAAGACAAGGACAGCCGACACAAACCCCCAAATAAATTAACAGATATAATAATTCATAATTAAGTCATTAATAATGATAATTCCCCAAAATAGAGTGAAATATATCAACTGCGAAAACAAACACAACCCGGCATCGGGGTGTCACCAGTCATGAACATCTAACCATTTGTCTAAGAGTACAAAAAGTTTATACAGTCTATTACAGAACTAGAGCGCGGAAAAATAACATAGGAGGGAGAAACACTAGGCTGTGAACGCCGAGCAGCTACCTAGTGGACTCCGAATGGCCTACTGGAGCAATCAACCCTCACTGGCGGGACCCGAAGCTCCTGAATTTGCACACATGGTGCAAGGAGTAATGTGAGTCACCAACTCAGTGAGTAATAAAAATAAATGAAGACTAAGCGATAAAAAAACACGTAGAACACAGCAAAATGATACAAAGAGGCAGTGAAAAGCCAATACAATGCAATAAAATAGTGAAATCTTATAGAAACACCTTAGTTTAGTGTAAGCTTCTTTAAAACACCTTTTAACAGTTAAACAAGTAAATAAAAAGCAGCGAGAAAAGATAAACACATAAAATCAGCCCCTCGGGCACAATATCAACAGAATCAGCCCCTCGGGCAATAACATAGAACAACATCAGCCCCTCGGGCTATATCACATATCACACTGGGTACCCGCGCTCACTCGGGGTGTACAGACTCCGAGAGGGTCCCCTTACGGCCCAAGCGCAATATCAAGTTATCTCGTGGCATAATCAGATAGGCCATCGACCTCATATCAAGCCACCTCGTGGCGTACAACTTAGGCCCTCGGCCTCATAATCATAATCAGTACAACACTGCTGCGGGGTGCAGCCCGATCCTATAATAATCCTCACAACACAGGCCCTCGGCCCTACTCAGTCAGAAATCTCTAAAAGCCACTCGAGCACAGTAAAATATGATGCTCAGACCAAAATATCATTTAAGATGTCAAAACATAGTAAACATGGCTGAGTTATAAAAATAGTAGAATATAACATGACCGATTACAAGTATAAAGTCAAAACAATGAGGAAATAGTAGTAAAAATCCCCTAAGGGTCCAAAATAGTTGGCACGAGGCCCAAATATGCCATTCAGCCCAAAACATGATGATAGCAAATATTTTTCAATCAAATACGCGGTAAAACAGTCATTCGGGATGGACTAAGTCGCAATCCCCAACGGTGCACGACCCCACGCCCGTCATCTAGCGTGTGTGTCACCTCAATATAGCACAACAATGTGAAATCCGAGGTTTCATACCCTCAGGACAACATTTACAATCATTAGTCACCTCAATCCGGTCCAAACTCTATCCCACGATGCCTTTGACTCTCGAATCGGCCTCTGGATGCTCTAAATCTAGCCAAAATCAATACATAACCATCAAAATATGCTAAGGAGACAAAGCCCACTCGAAAGGAATCAAATTACAACACAAATCTCGAAATTAACCAAAACCCGACCCCCGGGCCCACGTCTCGGAATCCGATAAAATTTACATCAACGAAATCCTTATAACTCCACGAGTTCATTTATATCAAAAGTACCAAAATCTGACCATAAATAATCCCTCAAACCCTTACTCAAAAGTCTCCAATCTCAAGCCCTAATTCCCAATTTTTAACCCTTAATTTTCATTAATTTCAAGCCAAATCAGTGAAATAACACCATAGAAACGAGTTTAGGGTCCAAAAACCTTAACTCTATGAAATCCCTTTTCAAAATCTCCCAAAAAACTCCAAAGTCGTCTTAGAAATGATGGAATAACCAAAAATTCGCGAAGGAAATCTTTTATACTTTCTGGCTCAGGGTTTTCGCACCTGCGGCCCTTTTTCCGCTACTGTGGTCCCGCTTCTGCGGCCTAGCCCTCCGTACCTGCGGTTTTCACTTAAACGCCCAATACCACATCTGCGATCAATTACTCGCACCTGCACCATCGCAGGTGCGCTCAGAACCCCACATCTGCGGCTCCTGCCCTTCGCATCCTTGACCGCATATGCGGTCTTTTCTTCGCATCTGTGGCGTCGTACCTGCGGTCCCCAATCCGTAGGTGCGGAAACAACAAGAGCAGAAAATTCTACAACTCCTCCAAAACTCCAAACTCTCCATCAACCATCCGAATCCATCCCGAGGCCCCCAAGACCTCAACCAAAAGCACCGACAAGTCATATATCACCATCCAAACTTATACCAATCTTCGCAACCCCTCAAACAACATCAAATCAACCAAAACACATCGGATTCAAGCCTAAGGTTCCAAAATCCTCCGAATTTCGCTTTTGATCAAAAGTCTATCAAACCGCGTCCGACTGACCTGAAATTTTGCACACATATCCCAAATGACACAACAGACCTAATGCAACTTCCGAAATTCCATTCTGACCCCTACATCAAAATCTCACCTATCAACCGGAAAACGTCAAAATTCCAACTTCGTCAATTTAAGTCTAAATCTACCCCGGTCCTCCAAAAACCATTCTGATCACGCTGCTAAGTTCCAAATCATCTCCCGAAGCTATCCGAACCATCAGAATTAACATCCGAGCCCTTTTTCACATAAGTCAATATCCGGTTGACTTTTCCAACTTAAGTTCACTCAAGAGAGACTAAGCGTCTCAAATCTTACCAAAACCTTTCCGAACCCGAGCCAACCAACCCGATAACACATAATACCGATAACCAAAGCAATAAGAAGAAGAAATGGAGGAAACGGAGCGGTAACTCATGAGACGATTGGCCGAGTCGTCACACTTATGGTACGACACTTCCTCGAACCCCGCGCATAGCGGGAGCTTAGTGCACCAGGCTTCCCTATATTGTCTTACCATGTGAATTGAGACTTGTTCATCCTATTAACTTTAGGACAAAGAACAATAGCATGGTTGTGTAGCAATAGCTTTATTTTTCCACGTGTATCCCATCAATACATATATAGGTTAAGAGGAGTCAATTGTTATCAAGAATTATCCTAACAGTTTTGTTGATGAAGTCAACATTTGCTAGCTAGGTCCAAATTATTGTGATCTAATATATGTAGATAGGTATATGAAAGTTCACCAAACATTGACAAGTGATGGAAATTAATTAAAGTTATCGATGCAACTCAAAAATATCATCACGTGATTAAAGATGAGGGCTTAAATCCTTTATCATTATGATCTACAGCTGAAACCTCAATTATATCATTACTGGCTAGGCTGCTTCAATTTATAAAATTTGTGGAAAGTATTGTCAACCATTAATGTTCAAAAGAAATTTGATGTGATTTATTCAAACACGAGATATAAATAAGGAGCGGAATAGCTAGATTTGCCGGAGGAACTAGATAAGCTTTTCTAGATATACTTCTTTTACATGCTCTAAGGACGTAGTGTTTTAGCTTTTTTTTTTTTTTTTTTTTATATAGAATGTAGATATATATGTGATTTTTTTTTTAAAAAACTAGCATAAATATCAATTTGAAATCCATATTTCCAAAAAATAAGAATTTTGAACATATTAAACTTAAATGCTAAATCTGTCTCTAGTAGAGTCGAAATTCCTTGTTGTAGAAAAAAACAATTAAAGAGAATCTTATAAAAAAGTTAAAGATAATTCAACGCAGTAAAGTAAATGAAAGCTTAACGAGCGAACTATATCCTAAATTGATATCACCTTGGACTTATCCAATTTTTGTCAATTCAATCAATCCAAGTTATTTATATTTATTTTTTTCAAAAAAACAAAAAGGCTTGCTATACTTGATATGATCTTACTTTTGCATCACCATCTTCCTAGTTGACCTAACAATTGAAGTATCACAGAATTGGAGTGACAATAGAGTTACAAATCCACAAGAAAAAGGTCAAAAAAGCATACTATAAAATATGTGAAAAGAGAAGAAACATCTCAAAAATGACATAAGAGATAGATAAGATCAAAGAGGTACTGTTGGAAACAAATTTTGGGGGAATAGACATCACTAAGAGAGGAATAAGAAGATGGTTTATTAAAATGGAGCTATCTCTCCTTAGAAATAGAATAGACCTTTTAAAAGCTATTGTCTCCCTAACTACAAAAACCCCATGTTATTACCTATCTTCCTTTTCTTTTCCATGTCTCCTCATTATCCTTTTGCTACATTTTTGTCTATTTCTCTCCCATTTTCTAACTCTATTGGGGCCTTGACACGTATCCAATTTATAGCTATCTTCTTGTACTTGTTTGATTTTGTGCATTTATAATTTGGAAGCTTAGTGGCATTTGCTTTGAAACTTTTTTCAAAAAACTTTTTATTTTCTTTTTTGGAAAAACCAAATATAATTAGAGAAATGCTTTTCAACTTTTTTGAATATAAAAGCACATGTGGAATAGTTTTCAGGTTTTGCAAAAACTGAGTTGGACAAATATTTCTCCAAAATTATTTGACCAGTTTTTGATACAAACGCGTAATCAGAATTGTCGTTAAAATAGCACGAGTTAGCCAATTTTTGAACCGGTCATTCAAAAATAGTTAGTATTTACAAAGTCATTGAAAAATAGCCACTATTTTGTTGTAATAGGGACAAGACCAAATATATTGGAGATCGATGCACCTGTGTATGAAATTCCAGCATATTATGTTGGAGCTCCAACACGCGGAAAGTTCCAGCATAATATACTGGAGATTAGAGCACCTGTGTTTGAATTTCCAGCATATTATACTGGACCGGTATATTATACTGGAACTTCAGTATATTATACTGGAGTTCCAATATACTTATGCTGGAACTCCATTATAATATGCTGGAGTTCTAGTATACTTATGCTGGAACTCCAGTATATTATGTTGGAGTATTTTTCGGATTTTGAACAATGTTTTCGTTCAGATTTATCTTTATATGAAGAGTGGCTACATTTCGATTACTTTTGAAATTGTGGCTATTTTTGAGTGACCACTTGTAAATCTGGCTATTTTGAATTTCTCCCCACTTTCTTTCCTCGAGTTTTCTAAAGGGCTTTTTTCACTTTCTATATGTTGGATTTCCTATATATATAATAGTTAAAAGGAATATTTACACAAATAGTCAGTTATATTTATTGTTTACTTTTTTTAACCATATACATAGATTATACATTGACTAAACTTAATTATACACATATAATACATAAATTATGCATATATTATACCTTCACCGTTTTTTTTGTTTAAACAATTGGGTGAGCAACTATTTGGTAACATGCTTCTAGTTATTAAAAATAGAAAGGTTCTTTTGCTGGTTCAATTCTTTTCCCAATAAGGATTAGTTACCTCCTATAGCAAAGGTTGATACCTTATTTATTTTAAATAAATACCCTTTTAAAAAATTATATTCCATAACTATCTTTTAATTTTTATAGCCAAATATCTATTTATGGTCACCTCCTACCCTTAAGCCATAAAATAAGCTTTGTATTATTTTTCTCTCTCCACTCAAATTTCTCCTATCCCCTCAAATTTCTCGTATCCCCTATCCCATATCTATTCTCCCTCTTTCTCTCTCTCTCCCACTCTCTCTCTCTTTCTTTCTCTCTCTCTCTCTCTCTCTCTCTCTCTCTCTCTCTCTCTCTCTCATCTTCCACCTTCATCTTACTACCAGAACTCTCCGGCAAAGCATCAGAATAAGAGTTTTCCAGCGAAGACTTTTGGGCTGCCGAGCAATCATCCGATATAGAAATTTTCTCTGGCGTAACAACGGCAACCGGAGGCAACGGTGACGGCGAGCGAGGACTGGATACTAATGCTGCTTCAACCTCACCGCCGCGGACTACTTGTGCCCATGGTGCTTGTAAACTCCGTCGAGACTGTGGACTGCTAACAGTGGCTCCAGTGGCTTCAATTGTAAAGAATAGGTATTTTGAAGCGCACATGAGGGTATTATGGTAACAGGAACAGTGGCATTTCGAGTCAAAATCGCGGCCTTCTCGACAAGACGACATTAGGGTTGTTCTTGAACAAAGACGACGGAGTTTGAGGCTGGGCAACTTGAATTTTCTATTAATATATTTCAATGTATTTCAATGTATCTCGCTGTATTTCTATGTATTTCATTGTATTCATTGTCTTTTTTTTATTGTATTTCAATGTATCTCAATGTATTCCATGTATTTCATTGTATTCACTGTCTCGTTATATTCCATGAATGTATTCATATATTTTTTTAATTAATATAATTTATGTATTCAAATTGCTCTGTTTTTGTTGTATTTATCGGCTGGGAAAAATATTCAGCATATTTTCTCTGAAGATTGCTATGTTTTTGTGGTATTTTTCGATTGAGAATCTTTTTTATAACTGGAAATACAAATTTTGTGTGTTATAATTGAGTTTGTTGAGTTATATTAGGAGTCTATTATATTAATTGATTCACTTTACGTTTAAAAATAGCTGAATAGACCATGAATTGCGCTATTTACGTTACTGTATTCACAAATATATATCGTGAATACAGTCAAATACAATAATCGGTCTAGCTGTAATCTCCTGTTCCACGCCGTAAATACAGTCGAATACAAAAATCTGTCTAGTTGTAATCCCCTGTTTCACGCCTAGAAATGCTACTGTATTCATGAATACAGTAGCTTAAATACATCGAATACACTCTAAAAACCTAAAAACATAGTTATAAGAAATAATATAGTAAATGATAGCTACAATTAACTAATAACTACTAAAACATAGTGGTTTCTGAAAGTTTCTCTTTAATGAACCTTGGGACACATATTGTACAAAATAAAAAAGGGATTTGCGCAACAAAGAGATGCAAGCATACATTTAAGTCTAAGTGGACAATATCATGCCGAGAAGGTACACAAGTACACACCATTTGGGCGTGAGAAATACTTTTTGAATCAAATACAAAAAGTTATTTATGATTAGTAAGCACGGTTTTTTACTAAGTACTTCTTTTCTTTCACATATCTCTCAGTTATTATTGTCAATATTATTCTCTGAGCTTATTTAGCAGCACAGCGTCCTACTTCGATACTAAGGGACTTAAGCCTCTAATTAAGTCTTAACCCAAACCACAAAATATTAGGATTAATATCCACTTGGTCTAGTTAATAACAAAGCACACTTAGTCTAGTTAACTAGAATCATTTAATATCCATTACCTAACAGAATAAATTACGTGCAAAACCAGAATGAAGCCGTTTTAATTTTGCGTGACTTTGGATAATCATAACAAGTAGGAGTAATTAATTACAAATTGGCCAAACTGGCAGCAAATTAACTTTCTGGTAGTAAACAGATTTTACTTTCTCCTTATATTAGGAAGTTCCTGCATGTTGCATTTGTTTTCCTTCTGCAATGTATTACCTTTTGCAAGTACAACTTTACTCAAAGTATACCTTCTTTTTTCTAAAATATTTACCTATTCCCGTTTGATCTCTAGCAACATGGATTAATCTACATCCTAGTTTCCTTATGTCCAGTTGTGTAAAAAAAAAATTACAAGACAATGAAATTAGGCTTTCCGAGGGTACAGATTGTACATTCATAATTAATGGGTGTTTGCACCAAACAAATGAATACAAGATATGTGTCCAGTCTAGAATATTTGAAGAAAAAAAAAATTAAGTTATGGGAAAAATGCATGTTAGAATAAGAATAGTACTTGTACACCCAGAAGAGTACTACGTACTAAAGCTTCAGAAGACTGAGCACTTCTCAAACATATAACATTGAGTCTTGAACCCTTGATCAGTTAGTAGTTTTCTTTGAAGTTCATTGAAAGATATCTTCATTTGACAACCATGAAATCAGACAAAGGAAAAGGAAAAATGACAAATAATATAGGTGAATTACTTGAAGAATGGTATGAAGATGAGGGGCTAGAAGATGTACAAATCGACATATCAATGCTAGAAAATGATGATTATCAAGGTGACAACACAAACAATGAAGGAATTCATGGCAGTGCTACTGGTGCTCATCAACATGGTTTTGGAGTTAGGAATTCGCGTCGCAATTTGCAAAAACGTGCATGTCCATTTGTGTTAAAGATTTATGAAATGCTTGCTGATATTCAGTTCAATCCCTTGATTTCTTGGAATGGTAATGGTACCAGCTTCATTATCCATGATTGTCATAAATTTGCTGCTAAAGTTCTCCCCCGCTTTTTCCGCCATAACAATATCTCTAGCTTCGTCTGCCAACTCAACTGTTATGTGAGTATATATGATTTTATTAATATTGCATTGTATGTAATATGTATGTCATTGTTTTAAGGTGATGTTTTTATGTTTTGGTTTGTGATGAAAATAACAATAGGGATTCAGGAAAATAAGTTGGGACAAATTTGAGTTTCAGCATGAATGTTTCCAGAGAGGAAAAGGGCAGTGGTTGAAGAATATCAAGAGAAAGGGTAGTAAAAAGTCCGAGATGAATCAGCAGCCACAAGAGCAAGGCATTGATGAAACGGTTGCAGTTACAATGGAGAAGGAAATTGAAGAAATCAGAGAAGAGCAAAATGCAATGAGGGAAGAAATCATAATGCTGCACCAGCAGCTAGACATACTAGAGAAAGAGATGGAAGATAATACTAAGCAAGCTCGGAACCATGTGTCATCCAAGAAAGCCAAAATTCTCAAGTATTTGTTGGGCCCTTTGTTTGAGTGTATAGGAGAGGTTGGTAGCAGTGAAGTTGCACAGGGACTCCAGGAGGAAGAGAAACAGGGTGATGACATAGAAGATGGTGTTGAAAATCGAGGCCAAAAAAGGAAAAAGCAAGTTGAAGAAGAATTGCAGGGAAAGAATGAAGGAAGCAAGAAGATTGCAGCAGCAGGTGTTTCAGATTTTAGATCTGATTCGGATTTGAGGAAGATGCTTATGGATGAGATGGACATGAACAATTTGGCTCAAGAGCAACCTGATAATTTCCTGGAGTCGGAGGAACAGGCCGAAGGTCCATCTTTTTGGATTGATTATGTGGAAAAGCTAGATCACAAGCCTATCCTCTCTGGAGTTGGCCCTGCCGTCTCACAGTCACAGGAAAACCACATTTCCAAGCTATTTCATGTATGCTCTCTACTTAATTACAATTTCATAAAATCATGAAAAATATTGACAGGACTCAATGCTTCATTCCCAATTTCTCATTTGTTCCTCCTCTTTTTATTCATTTCATTTTGCTTCGCCGGTTTTCTGATTCAAATTCATTTTGCAGGATTAAGTAATCGGGAGGTTCCTGTGGTATGGTAATGCTTACCAAGAAGAATCAAGACTTTGTTTTCACATAGTTGTAGCTGTTACTAGTTTTTTTTTTTTTTTAGCTGTTGACTTGCATTCCTGCATCTTCGTTTCTTTGCTATAGTTTGCTATATCAGTTGGACAAGTTAATTTTCCTCTCTACCAATACTAGTGTTCAGACATTGATCGCATAGATCCAGTATAATATAATGTATGTGTTAATAGAAATCTCAATACTAATGAATGCTTAATTTCTTGTCGATAATGATCGACTGTCAACTGCCAGTCAATCCTAGCTTCACTGGGCTTCAGGGGTTCAAAGAAGAAGCTAGATCATAAACCACCATCACCAATGCAAGTGATACGTACAGCAAGTCAGCAACACGGGTGGTTGACTTCACTAACAACTCACCCCATGCATATACAGTAGAATAAAGGGAAGATCCGGCAGATAAATACTTATAAAAAGACTAGTCGCAGGGAGGAAATCATTCCACGAAAATGCTCGTGCAATATTCATACACCTAAAGCAAGAAGAAAGCACATGCAGGCATGCATTTTAACAGCAGTGGATAGGGAACTCTTCAACTGTTAGGGCCTGACTTTTTGTCATCGGGCGTGGCACGGCTGTGGCAAGGATTTGGGCGTGATGGCCTTGTCATTGGCCTATGTGCGGGCAAAACGATCATGAGGATGAATGACAAGACAGTGTCATTATAGGCTGTCAGGAACAAGTATTGGCCGAGATCTTTGGAACGACAAGATATGCTTGGCAAAGGCTTGAGAAGGCAACAAGGACTAATTGGGGCGGCATGGCATGGCATGCGCGCCAAAGTCAGTAAACTAATTGGGGCGGCATGGCATGGCATGCGCACCAAGAATGGGCACGAGCATGACTGTTGAGAACAAGTATTGGCAAATGTCTTTGGAACGACAAGACATGACAAAGGCTTGAGAAAACAGTGTGGCGAGTGGAAGACGGACAAGACATTGTCATTGAGGGCTGTTGTAGGCAAGTATGGGCCAAGACCTTGGGACAGGCAAGGTGCGCTTGGCAAAGGCTTGACAAAGCTGTGTGGGCAATGTTAGGGCGGCATGGCACGGCATGCGCGCCAAAGTCAGGGGCATGGCACTTTGGGTTGTGGCAGCTAAGTTCGGGCTAAGCTAAGACAAGACGGAAATGCGGGATGATGGAAAAGGCTTTCAATAGCTAAGGCAAAGCTATGTGAAGGAAAATACAAGCAATGGCACGAGGGAAATGAAGGTTGACATGAGCAAGGCAGATTTGGGCCAAGACAGTGTGCGGGCGGCAGCGGCGTCGGGCATGTGCGGCAAAATCACAGGCAGCGGATGCGGGCAAGGCATTGGCGCGGAAGCAATGTCAAGATGTGCCAAGGCTGGGCGCAATGCCAGCCTTGGGCACGAATCAGCTGGCCAAGTGAAGAATGGCACATGCAATGCACATGGAAAGTAGTTGGCGGTTACCTTGTCATAACCTCTTTGTCCCATGATCTGATCATGCTTGTATAATGTCCCCATTTCGTGTATAATGTGTCCTAAGTAGTTGGGGATGTCAACTACATGTTAGGAGCAGAATTAGTCTTAGTCCGACAAGTGGCAAAAGCTGTAGACAACAAGTGTCATGTGCTGCCAAGTCTAAGGGCTGCCTATATTCTATAAATAGGACCTTTGTGACTTAGGCAGAGGTAGAAAAAGAGAGTGAATGTGGGGAATTTCGTGAGAAATTCTAAGTGGGAAACAAGAGTGAAACGTGAGGGTTTCAGTTGTTTCAAAAAGGGGCTAAGGTTTGGCATGGGCAGATCTTAGTGTTGACAAGAACGACTTGTGTTCTTTGTCAAAAGTGGGCTGTGAGCGGACTGTGTTCATAGCAAAGTGAGGGTCCTTTGTATATTTTCCACATTAATGCAAAGGTTGGGATTTTCCCGTATATGTGTGTGTTCTTATTGAATTGCTGTCTAAATCTCGTTTAGGCCAAAGGTGCGCGAAAATTGGCTAAGTATTTGGGAAAGGCTGAGTCAAGTGTACGACTTGATTGCCGCGCGGGTGTGAGTTTTGACTGACTAAAATCACCCCCGTGACAACTGGTATCAGAGCCAGGTTTAGTTCGTGGCAGTGGTAAAACGATCGGTGACAGAATTCGTGATGTTATTGGAGAACATGGCTGGTGGCACAAGTACTGAAATCCGCCAAAGAGGGGATCAGTGAGAAGCACTTATGGGGCAGGCTCTTGCGGAAGGTAACCGATTCTTCTATTCTTTCTAGAAACGAAGAGATGCGGGGGAAGGGTTCAACTTCGAATGGCATTACTGAAAATTGCCCTTAGAAGCGGTGAACGTCCTAGAGTATTGGTTCCGGAGCCAAGGTCCTATAGAGATGCGAGAAGTGCCTAAAAGCGGGAAAAATTGCCATTGTGGCAGATGTTGAAGAAGCTGGTGGGGCAGTGTTTGTCAACAACCCCTTGGAGCTTTTCATTAAGTCGGCTCGACGAGGACGTCGATTTCAAAAGGTGCGGGTGGTTTGTTAGGGCCTGACTTTTTGTCATCGGGCGTGGCACGGCTGTGGCAAGGATTTGGGCGTGATGGCCTTGTCATTGGCCTATGTGCGGGCAAAACGATCATGCGGATGAATGACAAGACAGTGTCATTATAGGCTGTCAGGAACAAGTATTGGCCGAGATCTTTGGAACGACAAGATATGCTTGGCAAAGGCTTGAGAAGGCAGCAAGGACTAATTGGGGCGGCATGGCATGGCATGCGCGCCAAAGTCAGTAAACTAATTGGGGCGGCATGGCATGGCATGCGCACCAAGAATGGGCACGAGCATGACTGTTGAGAACAAGTATTGGCAAATGTCTTTGGAACGACAAGACATGACAAAGGCTTGAGAAAACAGTGTGGCGAGTGGAAGACGGACAAGACATTGTCATTGAGGGCTGTTGTAGGCAAGTATGGGCCAAGACCTTGGGACAGGCAAGGTGCGCTTGGCAAAGGCTTGACAAAGCTGTGTGGGCAATGTTAGGGCGGCATGGCACGGCATGCGCGCCAAAGTCAGGGGCATGGCACTTTGGGTTGTGGCAGCTAAGTTCGGGCTAAGCTAAGACAAGACGGAAATGCGGGATGATGGAAAAGGCTTTCAATAGCTAAGGCAAAGCTATGTGAAGGAAAATACAAGCAATGGCACGAGGGAAATGAAGGTTGACATGAGCAAGGCAGATTTGGGCCAAGACAGTGTGCGGGCGGCAGCGGCGTCGGGCATGTGCGGCAAAATCACAGGCAGCGGATGCGGGCAAGGCATTGGCGCGGAAGCAATGTCAAGATGTGCCAAGGCTGGGCGCAATGCCAGCCTTGGGCACGAATCAGCTGGCCAAGTGAAGAATGGCACATGCAATGCACATGGAAAGTAGTTGGCGGTTACCTTGTCATAACCTCTTTGTCCCATGATCTGATCATGCTTGTATAATGTCCCCATTTCGTGTATAATGTGTCCTAAGTAGTTGGGGATGTCAACTACATGTTAGGAGCAGAATTAGTCTTAGTCCGACAAGTGGCAAAAGCTGTAGACAACAAGTGTCATGTGCTGCCAAGTCTAAGGGCTGCCTATATTCTATAAATAGGACCTTTGTGACTTAGGCAGAGGAAAGTAAGGAGTGAATGTGGGGAATTTCGTGAGAAATTCTAAGTGGGAAACAAGAGTGAAACGTGAGGGTTTCAGTTGTTTCAAAAAGGGGCTAAGGTTTGGCATGGGCAGATCTTAGTGTTGACAAGAACGACTTGTGTTCTTTGTCAAAAGTGGGCTGTGAGCGGACTGTGTTCATAGCAAAGTGAGGGTCCTTTGTATATTTTCCACATTAATGCAAAGGTTGGGATTTTCCCGTATATGTGTGTGTTCTTATTGAATTGCTGTCTAAATCTCGTTTAGGCCAAAGGTGCGCGAAAATTGGCTAAGTATTTGGGAAAGGCTGAGTCAAGTGTACGACTTGATTGCCGCGCGGGTGTGAGTTTTGACTGACTAAAATCACCCCCGTGACAACTGGTATCAGAGCCAGGTTTAGTTCGTGGCAGTGGTAAAACGATCGGTGACAGAATTCGTGATGTTATTGGAGAACATGGCTGGTGGCACAAGTACTGAAATCCGCCAAAGAGGGGATCAGTGAGAAGCACTTATGGGGCAGGCTCTTGCGGAAGGTAACCGATTCTTCTATTCTTTCTAGAAACGAAGAGATGCGGGGGAAGGGTTCAACTTCGAATGGCATTACTGAAAATTGCCCTTAGAAGCGGTGAACGTCCTAGAGTATTGGTTCCGGAGCCAAGGTCCTATAGAGATGCGAGAAGTGCCTAAAAGCGGGAAAAATTGCCATTGTGGCAGATGTTGAAGAAGCTGGTGGGGCAGTGTTTGTCAACAACCCCTTGGAGCTTTTCATTAAGTCGGCTCGACGAGGACGTCGATTTCAAAAGGTGCGGGTGGTTTGTTAGGGCCTGACTTTTTGTCATCGGGCGTGGCACGGCTGTGGCAAGGATTTGGGCGTGATGGCCTTGTCATTGGCCTATGTGCGGGCAAAACGATCATGCGGATGAATGACAAGACAGTGTCATTATAGGCTGTCAGGAACAAGTATTGGCCGAGATCTTTGGAACGACAAGATATGCTTGGCAAAGGCTTGAGAAGGCAGCAAGGACTAATTGGGGCGGCATGGCATGGCATGCGCGCCAAAGTCAGTAAACTAATTGGGGCGGCATGGCATGGCATGCGCACCAAGAATGGGCACGAGCATGACTGTTGAGAACAAGTATTGGCAAATGTCTTTGGAACGACAAGACATGACAAAGGCTTGAGAAAACAGTGTGGCGAGTGGAAGACGGACAAGACATTGTCATTGAGGGCTGTTGTAGGCAAGTATGGGCCAAGACCTTGGGACAGGCAAGGTGCGCTTGGCAAAGGCTTGACAAAGCTGTGTGGGCAATGTTAGGGCGGCATGGCACGGCATGCGCGCCAAAGTCAGGGGCATGGCACTTTGGGTTGTGGCAGCTAAGTTCGGGCTAAGCTAAGACAAGACGGAAATGCGGGATGATGGAAAAGGCTTTCAATAGCTAAGGCAAAGCTATGTGAAGGAAAATACAAGCAATGGCACGAGGGAAATGAAGGTTGACATGAGCAAGGCAGATTTGGGCCAAGACAGTGTGCGGGCGGCAGCGGCGTCGGGCATGTGCGGCAAAATCACAGGCAGCGGATGCGGGCAAGGCATTGGCGCGGAAGCAATGTCAAGATGTGCCAAGGCTGGGCGCAATGCCAGCCTTGGGCACGAATCAGCTGGCCAAGTGAAGAATGGCACATGCAATGCACATGGAAAGTAGTTGGCGGTTACCTTGTCATAACCTCTTTGTCCCATGATCTGATCATGCTTGTATAATGTCCCCATTTCGTGTATAATGTGTCCTAAGTAGTTGGGGATGTCAACTACATGTTAGGAGCAGAATTAGTCTTAGTCCGACAAGTGGCAAAAGCTGTAGACAACAAGTGTCATGTGCTGCCAAGTCTAAGGGCTGCCTATATTCTATAAATAGGACCTTTGTGACTTAGGCAGAGGAAAGTAAGGAGTGAATGTGGGGAATTTCGTGAGAAATTCTAAGTGGGAAACAAGAGTGAAACGTGAGGGTTTCAGTTGTTTCAAAAAGGGGCTAAGGTTTGGCATGGGCAGATCTTAGTGTTGACAAGAACGACTTGTGTTCTTTGTCAAAAGTGGGCTGTGAGCGGACTGTGTTCATAGCAAAGTGAGGGTCCTTTGTATATTTTCCACATTAATGCAAAGGTTGGGATTTTCCCGTATATGTGTGTGTTCTTATTGAATTGCTGTCTAAATCTCGTTTAGGCCAAAGGTGCGCGAAAATTGGCTAAGTATTTGGGAAAGGCTGAGTCAAGTGTACGACTTGATTGCCGCGCGGGTGTGAGTTTTGACTGACTAAAATCACCCCCGTGACAACTGGTATCAGAGCCAGGTTTAGTTCGTGGCAGTGGTAAAACGATCGGTGACAGAATTCGTGATGTTATTGGAGAACATGGCTGGTGGCACAAGTACTGAAATCCGCCAAAGAGGGGATCAGTGAGAAGCACTTATGGGGCAGGCTCTTGCGGAAGGTAACCGATTCTTCTATTCTTTCTAGAAACGAAGAGATGCGGGGGAAGGGTTCAACTTCGAATGGCATTACTGAAAATTGCCCTTAGAAGCGGTGAACGTCCTAGAGTATTGGTTCCGGAGCCAAGGTCCTATAGAGATGCGAGAAGTGCCTAAAAGCGGGAAAAATTGCCATTGTGGCAGATGTTGAAGAAGCTGGTGGGGCAGTGTTTGTCAACAACCCCTTGGAGCTTTTCATTAAGTCGGCTCGACGAGGACGTCGATTTCAAAAGGTGCGGGTGGTTTGTTAGGGCCTGACTTTTTGTCATCGGGCGTGGCACGGCTGTGGCAAGGATTTGGGCGTGATGGCCTTGTCATTGGCCTATGTGCGGGCAAAACGATCATGCGGATGAATGACAAGACAGTGTCATTATAGGCTGTCAGGAACAAGTATTGGCCGAGATCTTTGGAACGACAAGATATGCTTGGCAAAGGCTTGAGAAGGCAGCAAGGACTAATTGGGGCGGCATGGCATGGCATGCGCGCCAAAGTCAGTAAACTAATTGGGGCGGCATGGCATGGCATGCGCACCAAGAATGGGCACGAGCATGACTGTTGAGAACAAGTATTGGCAAATGTCTTTGGAACGACAAGACATGACAAAGGCTTGAGAAAACAGTGTGGCGAGTGGAAGACGGACAAGACATTGTCATTGAGGGCTGTTGTAGGCAAGTATGGGCCAAGACCTTGGGACAGGCAAGGTGCGCTTGGCAAAGGCTTGACAAAGCTGTGTGGGCAATGTTAGGGCGGCATGGCACGGCATGCGCGCCAAAGTCAGGGGCATGGCACTTTGGGTTGTGGCAGCTAAGTTCGGGCTAAGCTAAGACAAGACGGAAATGCGGGATGATGGAAAAGGCTTTCAATAGCTAAGGCAAAGCTATGTGAAGGAAAATACAAGCAATGGCACGAGGGAAATGAAGGTTGACATGAGCAAGGCAGATTTGGGCCAAGACAGTGTGCGGGCGGCAGCGGCGTCGGGCATGTGCGGCAAAATCACAGGCAGCGGATGCGGGCAAGGCATTGGCGCGGAAGCAATGTCAAGATGTGCCAAGGCTGGGCGCAATGCCAGCCTTGGGCACGAATCAGCTGGCCAAGTGAAGAATGGCACATGCAATGCACATGGAAAGTAGTTGGCGGTTACCTTGTCATAACCTCTTTGTCCCATGATCTGATCATGCTTGTATAATGTCCCCATTTCGTGTATAATGTGTCCTAAGTAGTTGGGGATGTCAACTACATGTTAGGAGCAGAATTAGTCTTAGTCCGACAAGTGGCAAAAGCTGTAGACAACAAGTGTCATGTGCTGCCAAGTCTAAGGGCTGCCTATATTCTATAAATAGGACCTTTGTGACTTAGGCAGAAAAAAGAGAGAGTGAATGTGGGGAATTTCGTGAGAAATTCTAAGTGGGAAACAAGAGTGAAACGTGAGGGTTTCAGTTGTTTCAAAAAGGGGCTAAGGTTTGGCATGGGCAGATCTTAGTGTTGACAAGAACGACTTGTGTTCTTTGTCAAAAGTGGGCTGTGAGCGGACTGTGTTCATAGCAAAGTGAGGGTCCTTTGTATATTTTCCACATTAATGCAAAGGTTGGGATTTTCCCGTATATGTGTGTGTTCTTATTGAATTGCTGTCTAAATCTCGTTTAGGCCAAAGGTGCGCGAAAATTGGCTAAGTATTTGGGAAAGGCTGAGTCAAGTGTACGACTTGATTGCCGCGCGGGTGTGAGTTTTGACTGACTAAAATCACCCCCGTGACAATAGGGAACTCTTCAAACAAGCCAGAAAGAAAAAATTAGAGAAACTTGTATTCCGTTGAAGCAATATTGTGCCGTTAATAGGCTTAACTGAATGTTGTTCGAAATAAAACACCTCAACAATATATGGGAACATACCGATTACGAGTTAGCAACTCTCCTATTGACGTTGTTCATTTCACCTTTATTATGATGCAAAAACAGAAAATTGGACCCTCTATAGTATAGGACCTCGTGTAGCTGCAAAATTGGAACGACAGGACACCTACAAACAACCAGTGCCAAGGAGTTGCTAAAAGAATTAAACAAACGAATCCATTCACATCAGAAAACGTTCGTAATAGCCTAGTGGAAGTTCATGATAAATCCATAGGGAGCACCTACAAAACGCCGAGGGTATAACAGCTCCTTAAATCTGGCTCGAGTCTCTTCCAAAAATGTACCGCCTTACCCAGTCAGAGACAACCAGTGCCCTTGTACGCCAACTAACTTGTTTACTGGAATTTCAAAAACATGGTAACCATCAGATTTCCATAGAAGGTTAAATCACGTTAATGGAGAAGCGACAAGACAAAAGCTTGAAAGAATTACCTAGCATACACAGAATACCAGAGCCACTGAGTGCTGTGACCAATTGAAACCCAATCTCCTGGAAGCTGTGCTGCTGTTTGCTCTCCTCCCAAGGGTGCAAACTGTCCCAAATGTCGATACCTGGAACAAACATTTGTACAGCGTTAAAATTCTTCAAGCCAAAATTACAACACATTCCAGATATTTTATTTCATTGCCGTTCATCCTCCTTAAACTTCCCTCCCATTAATGATTGTGTGCATACTCAAACCGAGCTTCCTACATTTCTGTTATGGTTTTAGAAGTTAATATACTGCATGAGACCGCTAGCAAAATCTCAGATATCCCACGAGACATCTCATCATGTGATAATCTAACAATTTCTGACCAAAGTTGTGCGCTTCACCCGTGTTGTGCTGAGGAAGACAATCTCATAGAGAGGTGATGCTAAGAAATGATCAGACAAGCCCGACTGGTACCTGAATGGGTGAAAGCGATGGCGACCTTCTCCTCTAAATCGAAGAGGACCTTCTGGATTTTTTTCACATTCCTCCATACGATTAAAGCATTTAGCTAAGTAGACACCTTGCTGAGATGCAACCTGAACAAGTCGTCGCACATGCAACAAAGATATTTAAGCACGCATGCATCCATCAGAAACACAAACAGAAGCTACAAGCACAGTCTTGTTTGCATAATACCTGAGCTGTTGCTGGGAGATTCTTCATCTCAGAATCCACTTGGGACAGAGCTGATTTAAATTCTTCAATATTCACCTCAACTGATTCTTTAACACCATCTCCTTTTGATTCTTTCAAGAGATCGGCCAGAGTACTCATTTTTTTACTTTTCAAGTAAAGCTCTACTTGCGGGTATCTTTCACATATGTCTTTAAGTACTTCCTGAAATTCTTTGATGGTTAGTGTTCCAGAGTTATCCTTGTCTGCTTTATGAAATATAGCAGCAATATCTTCCTGAACAATGAGAAAATTGGCAAAACAAAGATCAGTATTTGCAAAATTTAATATCTAATAATTCAAAATTCAAACCAGTTCTATTTTATCAGATGCTGACTGTTTCCGATGTTAATTAACCAAAAGGTCACTGGTTATATTTAAAACAACAAGTATCCTGAAAATTATTGCCCGCTTTGTACCCCTATTTGAGTTTTTTCTAAGCTTTGAAGTAAAGCGCAAATTACAATGTGTAGCCTGTAGATATTTCCTAAGCTCCAACAGTGTTGCCGTCATGGGTAAAAGAAAATGAAGTTGAAAGTTATTGTCTACTCAGAACTGGTTGAGAAAATAGATGGACAGGAAGATTGCACTCTAGTGGAATGCTAGATCGAATGACCACCCAATATAAGAAATGTGATCAGGAAGTGAAGGTGAATTACCATGACTTTCCGCTGGTTGATTGTTGCACAGTCACCAAGTGCATATACGTTATCCTGTCCCTCAACACGCAGCCACTCATCAGTTGCTAACACTCGTCTGTTACCCTGTTACCAAATAAAGGTTTCACATAAGCAACATAAATAACAATAAAATCAAACAAAAGCTTGACAGAAGCATTACATTAGCTCCCAATAAACAAGGAAAGATACCTGACCAATGTGCTTCATAAATTCCATAATTACTGGACGAGTTCCAATACCAGTTGACCAGACAGCCATTCCATAAGGCATTGAAGTTATATCTCCACGTTTGACATCCTTGGTAGAAATTTCTTTATCTCCTACCTTCACAACCATTGATCCTGTTTTTACATCAATACCATCTCTCTGGAATTTTTCTTCAGCAAAAGCGGTAATGCGCTTGTCAAACCTACAAATGAAAAGTACAAATTACCACATTAGAACACAAGTGAAAGTGGAAAATGAGCTCATAATGAAACTGCATGTTCCAAGTCAAAGAGGTGGCAGTAGAAATAGAAACATAAGAATTTGCTTCAAATTACCCATCACATAGGAGAATTAGACATTAGGATGACGGCTAGCTAATAATTAACCAACTATTTTTGCCAGTACTTTGCCTAAGGACCAATAGAAGCGCATCTACTGAAAGATCTGCATAAACTGATAGATTTTGGAATATAAGCCACTTTACTTCAACCTCTTTCTAAAGTTCCATTACCCACATAACTGCATAAGTATGGCATCACTGCTCAACTCTTTGAAGCATATCACCGAAGCAGCCTGATTTAATTGCCCTTCACCAAAAGAAAAGAAGAAGGTGGGAAAAAAGGAAGGATAGAAACAGATGATTTTCTGTTTTGCTCACAGAAAACAATGATCAACCAACCCACAACTGTTAAACCAGAGGAAGCAGCTAAAGTGTCCCTTTGCTTTGTGCCTCTTTTAACCACATTATGTCCTATGTCTGGGTATTACATCCTAGTGTTGAGGGAGGGAAACAGCCTTTGCGTTCAAACATCTTTTATTTACAACAAGCTCAATCAAGGGCCAGAAATTGGAACTTTAAGAGCAGAGTTTCCACTACTAGGCATCACTGGTAAACGAAGCGTGACAAATCACTCTTAACAAGTACTTACATTTGCATATCCAAAACTATGTTGCCTGAAAGAGGTATTATCTTCACCAAGACATTTCTTTACAGACTGGGCAACGTGTATATCTCACTTCCAAAATTTGGTCGATCAAGAAACAATTAATCAGTATATGAAATATACTTTAGATTTAATTACCAAAAAGACATATATTTTGAGATGACCGCTTAAAAGAGGTGCTGTCTTACATGTTCAGAATATGATCTGTTGCCTCAAGAAGTGTTATCTTCACCAAATCTTTGACTTTAGGATATAGTCTAACTATATCTTCATTGACAAAGTCGTGAAGCTGTGCCGCAAACTCCACACCAGTTGGTCCACCACCAACAATAACAAAGTGAAGCAGTCTCTTTCTCTCCTCATCACTGAGGGTCGGCAGACTTGCTTTTTCAAAACAGTCAATAACAGTTCTACGGATCTTTTGAGCATCTTCTACTTCCTGCACAAAGGCATTCCGATGGGAAATGTAAAGACCAACGCTTTGCATGTGCTACATATGACGCCAACCTAATCTTAAATAAGTTATCTAAAACTCATTTCGTGGCATCACAAACTTCAAATACTATTCCAAGGATTACCTTCAAGAAAAAGGTGTTCTCTTCAACACCAGGAATGTTAAATGTGTTTACACGGGCTCCAACGGAAATCACAAGATAGTCATAATCGACAGCAAACTCTTCCTTCCCATTCCCATTGGTGTCTAGATTTGATCGACAATATACTTTCTTGTTTTCTGGATCAATTTTGACACATTCAGCTTCCCAGTAGTAGGCATCTACATGTTTCTGCTAGGAGGACCACATATAACATCAGAGAGAACACAATATTTCATTAACTAGCCTTGACATTCATAATATAGATAGCAAAGCTGAATGAATTTATTATACTTGCAGCATGAGTTGGTTTAGCCAACGAATAAGAATGTTGCAGGTGCTGCTATAGGCTTTGTATTGAAGAAGTAAAATGAAACACAAACAAAATGTTACAAGTTCGAATTACCATTTTCCTACCTTTCTGATAATGTTGCGGATTGGTTCAACAACGCTGCGACTCTCCACTGTGCCACACGTAACACTTGGCAGCAAAGGGGTGAATGCGAAGTAATTTCTTGGAGATATCACTTGGACATCATATGAAGGATCCTTCAAATTCTTCAAGAAACTGGTTCCTGCCCAGCCAGTTCCAAGGACAACTACTTTCTTTTTTCTGTTGTTGGCCTCAACCAACTCTCCAGCATTAGGATTCTCATATGATTTTGCTGCCTCAGAGTATGCAACAAGACCTCCACCACTGTCATTTACATGAATAAGGTCAGAAAAGAACAAAGTCACTGCAACAGATAACATAAAGAGCTGCAGTAGAAAAGTATCTCTGAAGGTGGTAGGATGGAAGAAAAATGTCCGTTGGTGCTTTTGGGAAAAAAAGAAGGTAGACCAAATTTTCATTTCAAAAAGTAATAATGATAATAAGGTAAAAGCCTATGAAGCACCAATAATAAAGTATTTTTTCCACAGGAGCCAACTGCACCTTCATATTGCTCCCAAAAATATATTTTCTTTTCGAGAATAGATGATTAGAAAACTTGCTTAAAAATATCATGTATATAAAGCATAATAAGTAGAGACTAGTTGAATAGCGCAATTTTTTAGCACTACGATATAAAAGGCTTCCAAATGGATGCACCAAAGAGACATCCCATATTACTGATTTAGTAAAGTAGGGACGGAGCTTAAGCCTAACATTTATCTCATCTTACGTGCCCTCAATTTGCAGCCTCATACCTAAGCTATCTGTATTCCGTTGCCATTTCCCCTGTTCTTTATCCTATTTTCACCTTTGATCTAGAAAACTCTGTGTCTATAGTAAAACATTTAGCACTGAAAAAAGCTACTGTACATGACAATCACTACATTTTATAGCCCGATCATGGAGTATTAAGCATCTGATATTAAAGCAATCGCAAGTCAAAATGATTTCATTATTGCAATAAACACATAAGCAGGAAACAATAGACTTTAGTGGAATTAGGATTCCACAAGCATGCTTACTTCTAATTCCATCAACAAGGCAAAGCAATTATTGAAACAGAGCGAAGCAGAGGTACCTGCTCTGCCACTATGCCAAGTAAATAACTATAACTAAATAAGTAGAGAACTAGGATCAGTATATTATCAAATTACTATACAAACTTCCTTTAGCTAGGAGATAAAACATTTCGCCAAGACCACCAAACAGTCAAAACTTTAGTTAGCAGATCGGAAAATTCTTATCCAGAGACTACTTGATCAAACTACAAAGTCATATCATAACCAACACATCGTCCCTTCACATAGAAATTCAATATAGCTGTTTCATTTCATCAGCAACGTGCATAATCATTTACGTTGTTTTCTTCATATTAACTGCCATAAACGTAACTAATTACGAGATTAAGAGAATTAAATTTAGCTGAAAATTAGAGAACTAATGCAAATTCAAACTCCGAAACAAGCAACCTAATAATCAAAGCTGATTATGTTAACATAGTACCAAAATATAGGAGAGCTACGAAGAGGAACCTGACGGTGAAAACAATGAGCAGCTTAGAAAGCGAAGGATTATCACGGAAAGTTTTCGAAAATCTCTCGATCACTGTTACTCTCTGCATTTTGCGTTCAATTTAAGCGATCTCACCTTGCCTTTTGTTCACCTATCAACAGAAACAAAAGCATCCATAAATTCGCCATAAATTAACACAGCTATACTACTAACGCTACAAAATCTCAGAAATATCACCTTAAAGTCACTTCAGGTACCAATAGAAATCAAAGCGTTTACGAATTCTTACATGGACCTATACAAATATACTACAAAATATATACCTGAGTTTTGCTGTTGCGTAGAGAGAGAACGTGGTGTGAGTTGTAGAAAAGGAGAGAGAATCAATGACAAGAAGAGAACATGGAAATGTGCAAAGTTTTTCCCCCCTGAGAAATGGGAATTGGGAAGGTGAAGAGTCAAAGAGAGTCAGGAAGCTTCTAATACTTTCCAGCTTAGAGCAGCGCTGGTCTTTGCTTAACGTGATGCCCAAGAATTAGACACATGTATTTTGGAAGGCGGAGTGCATTTTTGCTCTGTTGTCTCCGGAGGTGTTTGGATTGGTTTTTCCCTAAAAAGAAATCAAATTAAGTCGGTTTTTCAAATATTAAAATCAAATCAAATCAATTAAGTCGGTTTTTTCTCGATTCGATTTATATCGGATTTTGTTAATTTTTCGGTTATTTATTGATTTTTTCTTAAATATAAGACATACACTATCAAACACATATTCCGGCGGTCACATTTTCAACGTAACACTATCAAATCAATTGCCCTTTAAGAAATATATTATTTATTAAAATATATTGATGATAATTGAATCAAATAGTGATGAATAATTTAAGGACTCAATTAAAAATATATATTTTTAACATGAAATGGATTCTTATACTTAACAAAGGAAAACTACCAATCAAACTAGATTATAAAAGTAAAGAACTGTACTAAAAGTGCAAACGATTAACATTCACCATAAAAAATTTGAAACTTTGTATAAAAATATACATATATATATAGGTGTAATAATAAATTTGAAATAGCTAATCCTATAGTCGGTTCGGTTCGATTTTTTTCGGTTATTTTTTTATTAAACCCAAAACCAAATCAAATTTGATCGGTTTTTAAAATTCAAAACCAAAACCAAACCAAACCAAAAAAGTATCGGTTTTTTTGGTCGGTTTGGTTTGGTTTTCGGTTTAGTTCGGTTTTTCGGGTTTTTATGAACACCCCTAGTTGTCACCGTCAAAAGTCAACACGTTCCTAGTTGGACCTATTAACAATAAAACTAGTGATATATAGTACTCTTATGTACTTCCAATAATAATTTGGGGTGTGTTTGGTATAACGGAAAATATTTTACGTGGAAAATATTTTCCAAGAAAATATTTTTTTGAAAAATAAGTAATAATCTTATTCATTTTCCGGTGTTTGGTACGCAAATTAAGGAAAATGGCTTCTCAAGAGTATTCATAAATAATTTAGATATAATAAACATGAAGCCATAAACTTTCAAACTAACAACCTTCCGAACCCACAAATTTCATAAACTTTCGAACCGCGGAATTTCGAACCCGTAAATTTTATAATTTCTAAACTCGTAAACTTTCAAACACATAAATCTCGAACTCATAATTTTGGAACTTATAAAATTTTGAACCTTTAAACCGATAAATAAAAAAACTAAAACTGAAAAATATTTTTTTCGCGCAGGGGGAGGGGGACAGAAAAAAGAAAAAAACAGAAATTTGAAATTACAAAAAAAGGTAAGAATTTTTTTTGGGGGGGGGGGTTAGGGTGGGGTGAAGGGGTAATAGGGTGGGTGGTAACGGAAAAACTGAACTTTGAAAAAAAAAAGCCTTTTTTAGAGAGAGGTGGTGGGAGTGGGTTGGTGAGGGTGGAGAAGGTTGAGAAGGAGTTTTGGAAAATATTTTCTCTTTCTCTTGATAAGGAAAATATTTTCCTCCAATTGGAAGAAAATGTTTTCCAAAATACTTAAGCCAACCAAAATTGGAAAACATTTTCTGTTTTCCTTCGTACCAAACACACCCTTGGTCCTCCGAGTTAATACTGAAAATTAGAGGTGCATATGCTGTCATTTTTATAATTAAGGGTGTCTTCTTTCCCTTCTAACTTTGTGTAGAAGATCAAATTAATCCCCAAATTTGAACTAAAGATACTTTTCCCCTTCACAACTAATATTATAAACACACCATCTATTTTTACTCTTGTGGTTGAATGCTCATACATATTGTGTGACAAATAACTTTCTATGTATTTGGTGTGATACAAAGTTCTTTTTTAGAAACACTATGAAGTTATTTCCAAGTATTTGGGTTCCAAAAATCTATTAATATAAAAAAGGAGAGGCAAATCCATAATATTATGCCAAATGTCAAAACGAAATATCAACACGTGTTATATTTTAAGACAAAACTCCAATAAATTTGGAGATTCAAAAAATTTAAAAATAGAAAAAAACTTACAAAATTTTAGACCATTAATTTGGCCAGTTATTCACATCCTACATCAGGGAAGATCTATTCACACCATGCCCAAGTTTTTTGGGCATATCTTTTTTAAACCTGAAAACTAAAAAAATATAATTACTCACGACATTTTTTTAAAGAGAATTTTACATAAAAATATTAATAAAGGAAAAAAATACTCCACAATCGTCAATTAAAAAGATGGACTCCCACGTTTTTTCTTTAATTTTTATTTATTTTATTATAAACCTAAATATTCGACTACAAAAATTATTTGTAAATAATTTTACATAGAAATAGGAAGAAAGGAAAAAAAACACTCCACGATGCTCTTCCCAAGCATGGGCATCAAAACCTAACTCCATAACTTAGAAACTGTCTCATATGCTAATAATGTCTCAAACGGTCTGCTACTTCTTTTCTTTTCTTTTACACTCCCTTTTTTCTCTGCTCAAAATACAAAACTTTGCAAATATGGCTACAACACTTCATAAAATCAGTCAAATTTCAAGCAACTTGATGAAATTGAATCTCAAAATCAGAGTTGTTCGAATGTGGGAATCCCTGATCGTTTGAAGCCTGAAATACCATATGCCATTGAGTTGATTTTACAAGATGCAAAGGTAACATAGTCAACTTTAATAGTTCTAAATTTCTTTCTTTTCTACATTTATGATAAATTTTTCACAATAAACTGTACTAAATAAACGATAATGTGTAGTACCAGTATTCTGTTTCTGTTTCTGAAAGTTTATCATCGGAAAGTTTGTTATTAATTTCTTTAGGGTGAACTTACGACAATTTTGATTATTCAACTTTACTTAGTTTTAAAGTTTCTCTTCTTTTCTGATTTAACGGATAAAATTTTCGCAATAAACTTTACTAATTAAACGATTATACCAGCATTTTTTTTCTATTTCTGAAGGTTTATCATCGAAAAATTTGTTATTACTTTCTTTAGGACGAACATACCGAAATTTTGCTTATATATGAAATGATTATATGTAGTATGACTATTTCTCTACCTGTTTGTTAAAGTTGTATTCACAATTGTGTTTCTCAATTGTCTAAGAAAAACGCCAGTAATTCAAATTATGTATAAAATATTCTTTAATTGATATGGAGCTCACTATAAAAATTATTATAATTCATCTATACTGAATCTTTGTACGGTTTAACTTCTATTGTGTTCAAAATAAATCTCTGTCAGATATCAGCTATGCTCGCCTCGGTTAAACTATTATCGGCAAGTTTGTTATAATGGACATACTGAAACTTGGCTCATATATAGATGATTCTATTTTTTTGTACTATGGTGGAGGGTAGGGTGTGGTAATAGTGTGAACACTTAATCGTGTTTAAACAGTCATTTATCTATTGATATGGTCCTATTAGTAGAGGCTTTTGAATTTGTTCTATTTTGTTTTTTTATTGAACAAGGACAACCATCATCCACAATCGCAAGCGCAGCTACAGACACATGTGTAGAAGCAGGAACAAAAAGAGGTGGACAATCTTAAAGACGAACTCTCAAGGCTCAACATAAAACAACTGTATGACTCTGTTAATTATGCAAATCATTGATTAAAGATATTTAGCACTTGAACATGATTTAAATTTACATATGTGATTGACTGTTATTTCAGGCGGTTGTTCGGCAAGGACCTTAATGGTTTGGGTTTGAATGAACTACAACTGCTTGAACATCAACTAAATAAAGGACTATTAGCCATAAAGGATATGAAGGTGTAATGATTGCTTTGATTATTCAGTTATTAGTGCCACAAGATTTAGTCAAAATTTTTCAAAATATATCTATTTTGTTGAATCTTGAAATTTGAGCTATAATATTCTACATTCGAGGAATAATTGTTGATACAACAACTAGAGAACTCAAGGAGGCAGGTAAACTACATCAGCAAGTTGAAATATTTATATTTTTTATTCCAGCAAAAAAAGATTAGAAGTAAGAATGAGCTTTTCTCATGTTCTGCTCATGTTTCTTTTTGGATAATGCCTATCCAGGAGGAGAGGGCTGTGTTGAAGAGTGAAACCTTACGTAGACAGGCAAGACAAGCCTTTGTTTTTGTTTCTATTGATTTACAGTCTATAACTCCCCCTTTTAGCTTCTCGGTGGTTACTTTCTGACCACATTTTTTTAGAAGGTAACAACTTAACTGCATCAAAAATTCTACTCATGAATGATGAAATTTTCTGGAAACAGTGTGTCTTGACTAAAAAAGTTATATCTCTCTGTAGAAAAGAGCACTTCTAGAACTAAAATATATACAAAAAATAGATCTACATTCTTTGTATATTTATAAAGATATACTTTTGAATTTATTTTTGAAATATTGGTATTCTGATTTTCACATCTTTATGTGTCCTCACTAATAAAATCATATCTTTCTACAGACACGTCAAAACTATCATTTGCTTGTGCCGTTGGAGTTAGAACTTCTAGAGCTATGATATATATAAAAAAATAGGTCCACAATCTTTGAATATTTATACAAATAATCTTTTGATCTCAGTTTGAAATTTTGTCATTATAATTTTAAGCTTTGTGCATCCTAACTAAAAAATAATATATCTTGCTGCAGGCACGTCGAAACCATGATCCACTTATGTCGTTGGAGAGAGGACTTCTTCAACTACATTACATACAAAAAATTTGGTTAAGACTCTCTGTAAAGTCATATAGATATTTTTTTGAACTCAATTTTGATTTTCTATCATTGTGCTTTTAACAGCTTTGCGCTTTCTGGCAGTAAAAATTATATTGCTGGTGCATCATCTTTTTTTTATATCATATTATTTTTTATTTTAATGCTTCCATTTTCTTTCGCTCGCACTTCTATAGAGTTACAACTTGAGTTTACTTGAAATATCAAGTTCCATATCCATATCCATATCATGGAATTGCAGATGATAAAAAGTATCCAATGCCAAAGTATTCAATTAAAAGTTAATTTTCCAGTGATTGGTGGTTTTCCTGTAATGAGGTAATCCCTTGAGTCTTTCTTCATCGTTAAGAATGATCAATAAAGGAGGCATTCAATGTTCTCGAAATTTTCTTTAGTAAGGCTACTAACATGAAAGTTCTTGCGTACAAATCGTCTACTCATGATGAGATAGTTACGTCTGCTAGCCCCAAAGTGAAGATCAATCCTATGAAGGCAGGTAATTTGTGAATACCAACATTTTTCATTTTCAGAGGTTTAATGGATGAAAGAAATTACGATACAAGCCGCGATGAGGTTCATATATGTTGAGTAATTTTTATTAACTTCAAATTAACTATTTTGGTACTGTTGATTTTGTACTAAGATTATAATATATTTTCAGACCTTATAAAGTAATTTTTTGTTTTTAATCTTGACATAAAAAGATTACTGCAATAATGTGAAAATTTAATTTTTTAATAAAATTATTTTTAGTAAGTTTTGAAAATATTATTGCAATACTTAATGATTGGTACTGACCTTTGTAGCTTTACTTGCTTGATTGATGGAATTGTTAGTTGATGGGGGAATCGACTTAAGAAATAATACAATAACAATGTGACATAGATTCATAGACTGCTAACAAATTGAAGAAATATGTTAATGAAGTTAAGATTTCCATATCAACGTACGTTTTCAAAGACTTAATAGCCTGTGATATATATGTTCTATTATAGATAACTAATAAATTAAAATACTATTACTTTGTAGCTACAATTTGATTGTGTTTGAACATTTATTTCTGTTTGCTTGTGCCGGTCCATGGAAACAGTCAATAATATCTCCGTGCTATTTTAACCATTACATATGGTGGCAGAACACAGACTTGATCTCCTCCATCATTTGGGAAAGCTTGCTTCTACTTTTATGGTACGATCTTCTCCTATTCCTCAATAGTTATAGTTGTACATCAATTTGTGCGAGTGCAAATTACATTGCTATTACTTCTTATTTCTTATGCAATTGAATTGTTCCTGAAGAAGTTTTGCTATTTGTCACACCTTTATATCATTACTTCTGATTTCTCATGCACTTGAAATATGCTAAATTACTACAACACTGCATAATTTATGCTAACTTTCTGTAGAAAATGGTATGAACTATTAGCTAGAGTTTGATATGTTTTAATAATGGTAAAAAAATTTTTGCAAGTGGTGTATGTGTGATGTATTTGTCTAAACAATGTTAACAACATATGAACATTATAATTTTTCTATTATTATCTAGATTTTTGCTTGTGATCGTAGGGCAACCCTTAATGGAGCATTTTCTTGGTTCTATTTTTGTTTCACTTTATGATATTTCTGTTTTTGGTAGAGATATTGATACTCCGATTGCTTCAGTTTTTAAAGAGGAGATAAGTTGATTTTAGGAAATTTTTGCAGTTTAAAAGAACAATGCATAGCTTTTCTAAACATTCAAATTTTATTAGGACTATTTATGAGCATGTGAATATGAATGTAGGATAAACATTTTTATTCTGATAGTTTATATTTGTACAATAGAACTATAACACAAAGTTTCTTCCCTACAAGTGTGCTGAAAAATTCATAAAAAGCTTAACAACTACTATTAATATTCTCGCTTTCTTTACAGATGATTCAGAGAGCAGTTGGGCAATTGAATGAAGAAGACGATTCTTATGAAAAAACAAAATCAAAGTATATTATGACAGTGGGGTGACTTGCCATTGGCTCATATTACCATACTCCGACACCATTTGAGAGACCTGTGTGAAAAGAGTAAATTGCAGAGATTCTCTATGGTTGCTATAAGGCTTTGTGATGCAATTCCCTATTCCATATGTATATTGACAGTGCATTTACATATTCATACAATAATAGTATTTGCATGCTCCTTATTGTCTATCGTATTTTTAAAATAATATTTTTTTTTATGAAAAACTATATTTGATATTTTCCGCGCAACGCGCGGATACGGATACTAATATATTTTAAAAATACTTATTGTCGGAAGTTATTTTTTCATAACTATCTAAACTTAAGAGACCTTCTTCGTAACAATGCTCCAACTATCATTTAGATACTATTTACAGTTTGATATCAACAAATTTAATCAAAACGTTATCTTATTTGCTAAGAATATTTTTAATCTTTAGTTATATATATTTTTCACTAACTAACCAATAGCTTAAAAAGGTATAATTTCAAAACAAAGAGAAACAATTTTTAGAATCAACTTGTTTTCCAAAAGTAGTTTTTATCGCACCAAACACACCACCCACGATATCGTTGAGTCATGGAAAGGACATGATAGCGGCTTTCACATGGCTGTTGAAGTTGCATTTAAATGGCAGTATATGTGACGCTATTCGTATGGTACGCAACTATTTGGTTATGGAAAGGGAAAGGAAAAGCCGTGAGAAATGCTTGTATCACCGACTGGGTTGGCTCCTCGTCTCATTTGACAGCTAAGATACTTGCTTTCATTCACTGATTTAATCAATTTCTTATTTAGGGCGAATCTTTTTTCAATTAAAAAAGAAAAGAAAAAGAGGTTCATGTATCATGACGCCAGCTTGACGAATTTAGGTTCAAAGTTTGATGGCTAAATAATTAAAGGCAAATCAGATTTGGGGTTCCAAAATCCTAAGATCTAAGTAATGAATTGATTCTAGCCACGTTCTAAGATACGTTACAGGAAATAAAAAAGGGAACAAATATTTGGTTTTCGTCAGCGATGTCATATGTGTAACAGCTTAACTTGTAAGTTATAACACTAACTTAATAGATTACACCTAATTTAGGTGTGTGTTCAAGCAAGCTGACAAATCTAGACATTTGGCCGTTGCAAGGTTTAGTTGCTTTGTGTGTATGGGTCAAAATCTGATTGAGGTAACTTGGCACAAGGATAAATTATTAAGAGGCAATTAGGTCGAGGTCGTACATAAGAATAAGAGTAAAGGAACTTACAGACGAGCTGCTAATCGGGGCCAAAATCAAAAGTTCGAGTCTGCAAATAACGGCTAGTTCTGTAATAAGATATTTAGGAGAATATTCCATTGAATCTTCTCTGTACCTGTACTTTAAGTTAGGTTGGAGACATGTCTCGTACAAATAGAAAGGTAGAAAGAAGAAAAAAGAGGATATAATATTTTATTTGATAAGAACTTTCTTGAAAATTGACTCTCAAGAAAAATACAAACATTACTTTTCCAAAGAGATTCGAATTCCCATATTCATTTGTCTTAAATCATTGTCAGGAAGAGAAATCATTCACCTCATTCAATATTGGGTGAATCATTCTCTCTATTTACATTTATTATCATTTAATATACTAGTCTTAGCGTACGCGCGATGCGCGTGAATCCTGTCTTAATGAGTATAAATTTATTTAAAAAATAGTTTTGAGTTATAAAATAAAAGTGTAAGTTCCTAAAGATGATCATGAATATTGGTTGTGTATAACTAACTCAATAATTAAAGAAACTATCTCAGAAGTCTTCATTCATCAATTATTCAACTTGAGACTTGTTCCAAATTTGTAATTTCATAATTTCAGTTTCACCGGCAAGAACCTTGAAAATGTAAATAATGTTGAAGGATACAACTTATAACATATAAGCAGACAAGTAATAATCTACGATCTTTAAATAGCACAAAATCAAAGTGCAATAATAAACAAAAAAAGACATTAAAAAAAAGAAGAAATAAAGCAAACTAGTAAGAGAATCTATAATTGAAAGCTAGCTGATAAACCCGCTCATATTTAGCTAAATATATCATGGATTAATAATTAAGAAATCTCATAAATTGTCTTGTTAATTTGTGCATTTAAAACTTTTAAAAGTTAAAAGTATAATATTAAATGAGATCATTGGCGCAATAGTCTTGTATATTTTTATAAAGTGAAACTATCTACGTTATATTCAAGAACCCGTACCTCTTCTTTCTTAAATTTTTTTATTCTTCTTTTATTTATTTTTTACATTATTTAAATATAATTTACGTGCAAGACCTATACGAAGTGATATTTTAACAATCTCTAAATATTATACCTTTCTACATGATTCGAATAAGAAAATAAATTAATAAGCAAAATTTTAATTAATTTTATGCTCTTAAATATTCAAATAATAATTAAATAACTATTAAATCAACAAAAGTAAGTTGTAGAAAATTTTCAACAAACGTAACCTATGAGCACATTTTCTTATTTAATTAACATGTTATGGTGAAGGCTAAAAATTAGGACTTTCTTACTTAGTTCAATAATGAAATATTTTTGTAGGCATATAAATTTTATTAAAATTAATATTCATGAAATAATTTGGACTATATTTTAAATTCATGATATATTGGTCCAAATAAATATATGGGATAATATAATTGAATTAATTATATAAGTCCAATATATATGGATTAAATAAATAAGTCTTAATCCATTGGGCTAGTCCATTTAATTGGGCTAAAGTGTTGAACCCACTTCATTAAGTCCAAGATGTCTTCTTCCTAGAGGCCCAGTTTGGTGCCATATGTCAAATGACGTGGCACACCAAATCAAGCAGAAGAGCCAATAGGACGATGCCACGTGTCAAAATGACAAGGCATGCCAAGTTACATTAAAAAGCTAATGAAATCGCGCCACGTGTGCAAGTGACATGTTCTGGCCAATCAAATGCGGCCATGTCACACTTCAATTTGATTGGTCGGAAATAGTTTATTCTTATCACAACTCCTCCCTTCCACAACTATAAATAGGGGTCTTCGTAGCTCAGAAAAGACACAAAAAATTATAGCAAGAAGCAAGAATGAGCTCGTGGATCAAACGCTGCAAATTCCTCGAGTAGTTTCAAGCTTCAAGCAATCAAGTTCAAGCTCAAGAACGAAGAACAAATCAATTTCAAGCTCAAGAACGAAGAACAAATCAAAGTCAAGTTCAAGTAATTAAGCTCAAGCTCAAGAACAAGATCATCGTTCATGGCAACAAATACATATTCAAGATCAAGCTCAAATGCCCTTGAATTTAATTACTATTGGAAAGAAGACTCAAAGGATTCATAGAGATTGTACGCTCATATCATTTGAAATAAAATACTACGATTGTTGCAATATTTTCGGTCTTGATTTTATTTTCTCGACGCAATTTATTATCTACAAATTCTGGCACGCCCAGCGGGACACTCTCTACCTCTCATCTTAACCTTTCAATCACCAAAGTTCAAGATCATTGAAATGGCTTCAAAGAAAATCAACTCCAGTTCAACTTCCACCAAGGCTGCTAATTTTAGGTTCTATGCTAATGTAGAAAACATACTCGACGTTACCTTTGGAAGCATTGGACCAATTACGAGGAGCAAAGAAAGCTCGTTAGGACAACAAGCACCCCAAGTGTCATCCGCATCAACCCCTGTTTTCGGATCTTCATCCTCAAAAGGAGCAAGATCTTCCACAACGCACTTAAAGGAGGAAGAGATGTTGCTGAAAAGATCAAGAAAACTCTTGCTCTGCTTGACCTCTCCGGATCCAAGCACTCTGCTATAAAGGAAGATGATGATGCTTCAAGTGATGGACCCTCCCCACTTACACCACATAGCGTGAGCCAATCAAGGATCAATATATGTGAAAATCCGTGCTACTCTCCATCGTCCACGACAATCATACAAACCATGGTGACAAACACTTCATCAATGGAGGAGTAGTTTGCAAACTTGACGGAAGCAATCGCTGGCTTGACCAAATGTATGCAAAATCTAGAGGCTAGAATTGACAAGCTAACATACAGGGTGGGAATCTTGATGGAAGAAGAATCCACCCACGCACCCGGCAAACTCCCAGAAATTCAAGAGATTGATCCTGCCCCGTGACAAGTTGCATCCACTAAGAAAATTCCAGTCTCTTCGGAAAGGATGATTCCAATAAATCAACTAAAGGAGTTCATTGAAGGGACTATAAAAAACAAATATGAAGTCGCTTCCAAGTCCTCCTTTACCTACACAAAGTCATACACTTCAAGGATCAATATGTTGAAGATGTCTGTTGGCTATCAACCTCCAAAATTTCAACAGTTTGATGGCAAAGGCAATCCAAAGCAACATGTGGTGCACTTCGTTGAGACAGGCAACAATGATGGGACTTAGGAGATTACCTCGTTAAGCAGTTTGTTCGCTCATTAAAAGAAAATGCTTTTGATTGGTACACAGACCTCGAGGCTGGATTTGTTGATAGCTGGGATCAACTAGATCAAGAATTCCTCAACCACTTTTATTGTACGAGACGTACTGTGAGTATGATAGAACTTACAAATGCTCGTCAACGAAAGGGTGAACTAGTTATCGATTTTATCAATCGTTGGAGGAATGCAAGCCTCAACTACAAAGACAAGCTTAGTGAAGCTTGGGTCATAGAGATATGCATCCAAGGCATGCATTGGGGACTACGATACATCTTACAAGGTATCAAGCCTGACACATTTGAAGAACTTGCGACTCGTTCCCATGACATGGAGTTGAGCATGGCCTCTGCTGGAAATGAAAGGTTGCCTATCTATGAGCCTCGCAAAGGGAACGACAAGCAAGAAGTCAAGAAATGGGTCCTCCGAATATTTTGGTCTTACATTAGTTTCGATATCTTTTTGGAATATGAACAAAGAAGAGAAGGGGCAAGTTCGTACCCAAATCTGAAAACAAAGAAGCTATGAATGTCAGCACATCACTATGAAGTTCACAACGAAGGTGATCAATAAGCAGAGTATGAAATCCACTTCTTTTCAAGATAAGCCAAGTGAAAAGTTGACTCTAAAAGAAAAGCAAGAGAACGAGTACCCATTTCTGGATTCTGATGTGCCAGCTATTTTTGAAGAACTTCTCGAGTTAAATCTCATTGAGCTTCCAGAGATGAAGCGGCCAAATGAAGCTGGGAAAACAAATGACCCAAATTACTACCAATACCATCGACTTGTGAGCCACCCTCTGGAGAAGTGATTTGTCTTCAAGGACAAAGTCATGGACTTGGCTCGCGAAAAGAATATCGTGCTTGAAGATGAGAAAGCAAGCATAAACCAAGTCTCTATCACCTTTGGCTAATTCAGTCCGGATGAATTATGTGGTTTTAAAGAAAGTAAAGATAAAGAATTACTGGAGAACGACAAAGTTGAAGTCAATTAACCTGATAATGATGAAGGTTGGACGTTAGTGACTCGTCATAGGCACCACAAAAGGAGCCCACAAAAAGAATCAATAGAACAACCAACAAGGAAAATGATGGTGAAAAGACCAAGTAGATGGAATCCAGTTAAATATTTGAAGAAAGCAAAAGTGGAGGTGCACCATCCTCAAAAGCCACGACATCAAGTGACCTTGGAGGAGTTCTTACCAAGTTGGTTCCGCACGAAGATTTCCCATGAAGGCATTGATGCCTCTTGTTGCCATGTTGATAAAGGGGAAGAAAAGAGTGATGACCTACCGTTGGAACCATCTTTGGAAAAGCTCATCGAGTCCATTCCTAAAGAAGTTAATGCTTGTGAGAAAGAGGTCACGTTCACAAATGACGATCTTCTTCTAGGTGACACTCTTCATAACCGCCCATTGTACCTGGTTGGCTATATGCGTGATGAAAGGGTAAATCGAATTTTGGTTGATAGAGGATCCTAAGTGAACATTTTGCCAATTCACACTATGGAAGAACTTGGTATTCCCATGAACGAACTCTCAGAAAGTCGTGTGATGATCCAAGGATTAAACCAAAGGGGGGCAAAGAGAAATAGGCGTGATTAGGCTGTGCATCACCATTGAAGATGTGCAATCAAGTGCATGGCTACATGTGATCGATGCAAAGACTTCATATAACGTCTTGCTTGGAAGACCTTGGATATATGAGAATAAAGTAGTTTCATCTACCTACCATCAATGTTTAAAATACTATGAGGGTGAGGTCGAGAAGAAGATAGTTGCTACTAATGATGAGCTATTCACCGAGGCTGAGTCACACTTCGCCAAGGCAAAGTTCTACTTGAAGAACCGTGTTATGAAGGAGCTAAAAGCTGATGATGGCATGAAAAGCAATAATAATGATCCCACAACTAAAAGAGAAGAGGTGACTACTGGTGAAGCCAAAGCTGTTACTGAGGAGGTACAACCCAACACGAATAAACCTCATAGAGGGAATATTGCGTCTTATGGCAAGAAAGTAAGTCCTGCGCTCCAATATGTCCCTAAAAGGAAAAAAGATGAAGGTGAATCATATAATCTCCAAACCAAGATGCTAAAGGAGCTAACTCTTTCAGTAAAACGAATTGAGGCAGTAAAGTTGTCCTTGAAGCCGCTTGTAGGGTTTGTAGCCAAATTCGTTTGTAGAATGTGTCACTCCCTACAAAATGAACACATGAAGGTTTTGATCCTAATGCTTACAAGCTATTTGCAAAATCAGGAAACAATCCCAATGAGCTGTCAAAATTAGGGAAGCTCCCATCAGAAGCTGCAATGAGGCAACCACGTGAAGGTTTGGGATACTAGCAACCGTCACCAGTGCGCATCTCTATAAGAAGGGTGAGCAGCAATTATATCACTGTAGAAGATGAATCGGCCGCTTCTAACAAGTCTTCTATCTTTGATCGACTTGGAAAATCACCTGTGAGGACCTTCGTATTTGAAAGATTGGGTCCATTAAAGAAGGGGAACAAGTTCCAGAGAAATTTTCAAAGCATAAGAACACCCGCTTCGCCCAAAATCCAGGAGATCTCTAAGGATTTCCAAAGTTTGGTTTTGGTTCCTTCTAGAATAAGGCGACAAACAAAACTTGTGGTTTCATGTAAAGAAGTACTGAAGGTAAAGCCATATATTGTGGTCTACACTAAGGAACATGACGAAGATAAAGAAAGTGTGGATTCTTCGTATCATGTTACTATACAATGTGAGAATGGCGTTCTATCTTCAATAGAGGATAATGTAGAATTGGAGGATGTTTCACCGTGTTATCACATATCCTTCATTGACGGGGACCCTCAAGAAGATGAAGATGCAAAAGATGCTCCACTTGAACTTGAAGAAGGAGTGAAGACGACAGTTGATGCCTTAAAAGAAGTTAACTTTGGCACCGATGAAGAACAAAGACCCACCTACCTAAGTGCTTTACTAGAAGTTGATGAAGAGAGCACTTATATTGAGTTACTCAAGGAGTTCAGGGACGTCTTCGCTTGGAGTTATAAAGAAATTCCTGGCTTGGACCCGAAAGTAGCATTCCATCACCTTGTAGTCAAAAATGGTGCTCGCCCTGTTAAACAAGATCAAAGGCGCTTTAAGCTGGACTTGGTTCCCTTGATTGAAACCGAAGTTAACAAACTCATCGAAGCTGGCTTTATTCGTGAAGTTAAATACCCAACATGGGTTTCAAGTATTGTCACTGTAAGGAAGAAAAATGGCCAGATTCGAGTGTGCGTTGACTTTAGGGATCTTAACAATGCGTGTCCGAAAGACGAATTCTTGCTTCCCATTCTAGAACTAATGATCGATGCTACTACTGGGTACGAGGAAATGTTATTTGTGGACGGCTCATCAGGCTATAACCAAATTTGTATGGCGCCAAAAGATGAAGAGCTTACTACATTCCATACTCCCCAAATGTATTTATTGCTACAAGGTAATGCCTTTTGGCTTGAAGAATGCTGATGCTACTTACCAAAGAGCTATGCAGAATATCTTTGATGACCTTCTCCACAAGAATGTCGAATGCTATGTTGATGACTTGGTGGTAAAATCAAAAAAGAAAAGCGACCACTTGAAAGACTTGAGAATGGTGTTTGAGTTGCTCCGGAGATACCAACTTAGGATGAATCCATTAAAATGCGCCTTTGGAGTTACCTCCAGAAAGCTCCTGGGTTTCATTGTCGAGCTAAAGTAGATGCAATATTGAAAATGCCCGAGCCCCGCAATATTCATGAATTGAAAGGTCTGCAAGGAAAGCTGGCATACCTTAGGAGATTCATCTCAAACCTAGCTGAGAGGTGCCTAACCATTCAATCGACTTATGAAGAAAGGCGTCCCTTTCAAATGGGACAAAGCGTGCAGCAATGCCTTTGAGAGCATTAAATCCTACTTGATGAAGCCTCCGGTTTTGGCAGGCCCTATACTTGGAAAGCTGCTGATACTATATATTTCAGCACAAGAAAGTTTTATTCGAGCACTGTTGGCCCAAGAAAATAGTGAAGGGAAAGAAAACTCCCTTTACTACTTGAGAATGATGATGACACCAAATGAAATGAATTATTCGCCAATTGAAAAGTTATGTTTGGTGCTAGTCTTCTCAATTCAAAAGTTGAAGCACTACTTTCAAGCTCATGTTGTCCGTCTTGTTTCAAAAGCAAATCCCATCAAGTTCATGATGTCAAAACCTGTCCTTAATGATCGAATAGCATGGTGGTACCTCCAACTTCAACAATTTGAAATCGTATACATCCCTCAAAAGGCTATAAAAGGACAAGCACTAGCGGACTTCTTGGCAGATCACCTTATACCAGATGACTGGGAGCTAACTGACGAGCTACCTGATGAGGACACAATGGTTGTTGAAGTTCAACCTCCATGGAAGATGTATTTTGATGGTGCTGCGCATCGCAGAGGAGCTGATGCTGGCATAGTATTTGTCACTTCCCAAGGTGAAGTCTTGCCCTGCTCCTTCACCTTGACACAACTCTGTTCCAACAATGTCGCTGAATATCAAGCATTAATACTTGGGCTTGAAATGACTGTTGATATGACGCAATTGCAATTGCAAGTCTTTGGTGACTCGCTATTAGTGGTCAATTAGCTTTTAGGTAGTTACGAGGTCAAAAAGCCTGAACTACACCCATATCATGATTACGCTAAAAAATTAATGGGGTGGCTCGGTGATGTGACTATTGAGCACGTGCCAAGGAGAGAAAATAAGAAGGCTGATGCTTTAGCTGCCCTGGCTTCATTGTTAATACTGCCTAATCAAGCGCAAGTTACTGTCTGCCAAAAATGGGTAGTACCGCCGCCAAATGAGGCTGAAAGGGAAGAAAATGAACTCAAGCATCTTGTCGCTATTTTTGAAGTTGAGAAAGAAGAATAGTGACAACCCATTATTGACTTCTTATGCTATAGGATACTTCCAGAAAATCCGCGAAGAAGGACTGAAATCCGTCGTCATGCACCTCGCTTCCTTTACTACAAAGATACTCTATACAGAAGGTCATTTGAAGGAGTACTCTTGCGATGCTTAGGGGAAGAAAAAGCACTCCAAGCTTTGCAAGAGGCACATTCTGGGGTATGTGGGTCACACCAGTCTGGACCAAAGCTCCACTTCCATATAAAAAGATGTGATATTGTTGGCCAACGATGGTAAAAGATTGCTTGGACTATGCTCGAAGATGCAAGGCTTGTCAATTCCATGCGAGTTTTATTCATCAACCTTCTGAAGTGTGGCACCCGACTGTTGCATCCTTGCTATTTGACGCTTGAGGATTGGATGTTGTTGGACCACTGCCGAAGTCCTCTGATGGGCACCTATACATCTTGGCTACAACTGACTACTTCTCAAAATGGGTTGAAGTTGTTGCTCTTAAGGAGGTAAAGAAAGAAAATGTTGCTAGTTTCATCCGAGTAAACATTATCTATCGCTTTGGCATTCCTTGTTACATAATAACTGATAATGGCAAGCCATTCGACAATATGTTGATGAACAAAATTGTGAACTCTTTGGCTTCAAGCAATGTAACTCTTTTATGTACAATGCAGCCGCCAATGGTCTAGTCGAGGCATTCAACAAGACTCTATGCAACTTGTTAAAGAAAGTCATCTCCAAATCCAAACGGGATTGGCATGACCGTATGGAGGAAGCTCTATGGTCATATAGGGCAACTCACCGCACGCCAACACAAGCGACCTCTTATGTACTCGTTTATGGAGTTGAAGTCGTCTTGTCACTCGAGCGCCAAATACCTTCATTACGATTAGCTATTCAAGAAGGCATTACCGATGAAGAAAATGCTCGACTTCGATTAGAAGAGTTGGAGGCTCTTGATGAGAAAAGATTGGAAGCTCAACAGAGTCTTGAATGGTATCAAGCTAGATTGTCTCGCGCCTTCTGTAAAAGAGTTCGCCCAAGACCCTTTCAGGTAGGAGATCAAGTCCTTGCCATAAAAAAGACCCATTATTACTTCCCATAAACCTGTAGGAAAGTTCACTTCAAAATGGGATGGGTCATATGTCGTGCAAGAAGGTTATTCAAGTGGGGCTTACAAGCTGGTTGATGCAGATGGCGTGAGAATCGGCCCTATCAATGACAAGTTTTTGAAGAAGTATTATCCTTGAAGTTGCAAAGCTCCTTGACGCATGAGCCTAAACTGCATGTTCCTATACTCCTAGCCCGCAAGAGTATAAACTGTGTACGGCCCAAAAAAAAAAATCAGAATCAAAACACTTTGATTTTCATTCTACCCATTCCAAAACAATTTGCAGTGTCGATGTCGTCTTCGAGTTGAAACTATAACTTTCCAATCTTAAGATGAACATATAAGTCCCTTTGCACCTTAAGTTGGCCTCTTCGTGGTTTTGTCCTTAAAATGTACTATAACTTTCCAATCTTAAGGCGAACATATGAGTCCCTTTACACCTTAAGTTGGCATCTCCGATAGTTGGGTCATTTTAAGAGTAATCTCTCTGGTAGTCGAGCCACATTGAGAATAATCTCTCCGGTAGTTGGGTCACATTGAGAGTAATCTCTCTGATAGTAGGGCCACATTAAGAGTCGGTAGTCGAGCCACATTGAGAGTAATCTCTCCGGTAGTCTGGACACATTGAGCGTAATCTCTCCGGTAGTCGGGTCACATTGAGAGTAATGTCTCAGGTAGTCGGGTCATTTTAAGAGTAATCTCTCTGGTAATTGGGCCATGAGAGTAATCTCTCCGATATTCGGGTCGAGATGAGTACTCATCCCTCACACCCTATGATTGTCTTCTACGTGCATGGATCGTCTTGTTGAACAAGAACATATCCTTCTTGTTTGACCTATAAAAAAATAAAAGAAGAAAAATATAAGAAAAGAAGAAGAAATTATCTTCGCATTAATGCTTCTGAGTCCATAAAAATAGACTCAAGTGGCTTGCAAATACTATGAACTGATACTCACAAGTTGGAGAGTACGCACCGTTTATATAGATTTCTCAAGGCAGTGGTTGAGAATAAAGTCCCGATGTGGGATTATCAACTAAGGCGGCCGGAACAAACTGTGTTCAATACAAATTCGGTGTCCATCTTCAAATAGGAATTCGATTCGCATGTACGTCGTCGCTGGCAGAAGTTCCTAATATAGTTATGTTTAATCCAAATTGCAAAATGAATGACATGGTTTCCGTTCAAAACGTGAGTAATCATTACAGTTGCAAATTATTACAGTTCCTAATATAGCTATGAAACCACTTGAATTCAACTAATCCTAGAGCAATCATCACAGTTGGACAAATGTATATTCCCTGTGTATTATATACGCATATAAAAGATATGTGTGTTTTATGTACGTTATACAAAACTGGTCACGGGGCAAGTGATTTTATACCCACGACAAGATTTGAAGTAGGTGGCAATTATAGGCATATAAATTTTATTAAAATTAAAATTATAAAATAATTTGGGCTATATTTTAAATTTAAGATATATTGGTCCAAATAAATATATGGGCTAATATAATTGAATTAATTATATAAGTCCAATATATATGGATTAAATAAAAAAGTCTTAATCCATTGGGTTAGCCCATTTAATTGGGCTAAATTGATGAGCCCACTTCATTAAGCCCAACATATCATCTTCCCATTGGCCCAATTTGGTGCCACGTGTCAAATGACGTGGCGCGCCAAGTCAAGCGGAAGAGCCAATAGGATCATGTCAGGTGTCAAAATGACAAGGCATGCCTAGTCACATTAAAAGGCTAATGAAATCGTGCCACGTGTGCAAGTGACATGTTCTGGCCAATCAAATGCGGCCATGTCACACTTTAATTTGATTGGTCGGAAAGAGTTTATTCTTATCACAATTTCTCCCTTCCACAACTATAAATAGGGGTCTTCATAACTCAGAAAAGACACAAGAAGTTATAACAAGAAGCAAGAAAGAGCTCGTGGATCAAACAATGCAAATTCCTCCACGAGTTTCAAGCTTCAAGTAATCAAGTTCAAGATCAAGAACGAAGAACGAATCAAGTTCAAGCTCAAGAACGAAGAACAAATCAAAGTCAGGTTCAAGTAATTAAGCTCAAGCTCAAGAACAAGATCATCGTTCGTGGAAACAAATACATATTCAAGATCAAGCTCAAAGGCCCTTGAATTTATTTACTATTGGAAAGAAGAATAAGAGGGATTATAGAGATTGTACGCTCATATCATTTGAAATAAAATACTACGATTGTTGCAATATTTTTCTGTCTTGATTTTATTTTCTCGACGCAATTTATTGTCTATAATTTTAATGACTAAAATTTTAGGTAATTTCAATGCCCTAAATATTAGGAAAGTAACTTAAATTACAATTGTATCCAATGTGAAATTTATTTTTAGAGCGTAAAAAGGCGAACGACATTTCGCTAAGGGCTTTCGTGCTTTTAATATAGTATATATATATATATATATATATTGCTTATCATTATTCTTTTCTCATTTATGATCGTATCATTTAATGCACATCGCATTAAATTTGTTTCAACAAACCTCCATGTTATCCTCATAAACATATTTCGGATCTGGAAATTATTATCGTTAACTAGGATTTACCCGTTATTCACTTATATAATATTGGTTTAACTAAAGGTTTCATACTTTTTGGTCAAACAATTTGGCGCCGTCTGTGGGAATTTTTTAGTTAAAATTTAGTTTCTTCTAGATAAAAAAATGCAAAAACTCTACACTTGTGTACACAAATCTAACATGGCAGACAACGAAGAGGAAAAGAGGAAAGCAATAGCCGACCTCATCACCAAACTACTTCACACCATCGACGAAGTCAATGAAACGGAGGGTGAAGAGATAACACCAAATACCTCTCCAAGGCAAAACAACTCGCCCATCCTCACGGCAGTATCACAGCCTCACACGGTAAAGGGGCCTCTACGTCCACAACGGAAGAGACACCACCAGTAGTGAAAAAGCTGCTCGAGGTGTGGTTGACAAACACGTTGACCAACATTCTTGACAAATCCGCTCAAAGGCCGAACCGAAAAGATGCAAGAGTTGGAGTTGCGTCAGCAACAGACGAGCAACACGCCCCCCCTCCCGTAACAAGTATTACTCACAATGTTAGTGATGCAGGTAACGACACCCTCACAACCATTCTTAGGAAAATGGAGGAGATGGAGAACGAGAACAAAATGCTTCGCAACTAAATGAAAGAACAACAAGAAAGGGTAGATAAAATATCAGGTGCCCCAAAACTCCTACCAAAAAAGGATGCTGGTCGATTTGTTGAGCCGCCATACAACGACGAAGCTGCACCACACGCAATACCTAAAACCTTCAAAATACCGCCGTACTTGAAAATATACGATGGTACAATAGACCTCGAAGATCATGTGACCCACTACGTCACCGTAGTAAAAGGCAATGACCTCGTCAAGGAGCAAGTACCCTCCATCTTACTAAAGAAGTTCAGCGAAACCCTCACCGGTGGCGCGTTGACTTGGTATCCACAGCTGCCCACACGCTCGATCAAAACATTAGAAGAAATGGCTGACAAGTTTGTAACAGCCCATGCCGGAGCAAAAAAAGCGGAGGCAAGAGTAAATGACATATTTGCCATTAAACAATCACCTGGAGAGGAACTAAGGGACTTCCTTGCTCGATTTAACCGAGTAAGGATGACCTTACCAAATGTATCGAAAGGAATGGCTGTGAGCACGTGATTTTTGCCTCACGAAAATTACTCCAAAATAAATCAAAAAATAAATAAAACAAATCTCTTTTAGTGTGCAATTTTTAGAATTTGTGTGGTGTTTGTTAATTATTTGTGTTGTCCGTAAATGTTTGCTTTGTTATAATTAAACAAAATTAAAATAAAAATACATGTCTCATGCATATCTAGGATTTAATTATGCATTTAATAATTGATTTAAAAATAAAATCACAAAAAATATGCATTTGTTCTATTTTAAATGTTCCACTGTGTGATTAATGTTTTGTCTATGTGTTAATAGTTGTTAAAAAGTAATTAATATTTTTGTAAGTTTAAAATTGTTTTATAATTAAAATTGGGAATTTAAATTAGGAAATTGAAAATGGGTTCTGAATATTAAAAATCGGGCCTGGACTGAAATCCAGGCCCAAACAAAAAAATTCAACCCTCCACAGCCCAATCCCAACACTCCCATGTCCGGTCCAATGTAATCAAACCAAACGACATCGTTTTGTCACATTTCATCAAGGGCCATTGGATCAAATCAATCTAACGGCTGAGATCTCATCACCCTTACCCGTAACCCCCTACCTGATCCACTGCCCCGATCCAGCCTGACCCCAATATTTATCCAAACGACATCGTTTGGTTAAATGAATTGATCTCAACCGTGTATCATGCTTGATCTAACGGTCAAGATCAATCCACCCTTCCCCTATATAAACCCCAAATCCCTACCCCGGTCCCCTAACTAAACACCCCCTCCTCTCTACTGTTCATCATCCCCTCCGAAATCACACCCCTAACCCTAGCCGCCCTCATTCCCCACCGCCTGAAACCCGGCGGCAACAACGCCGCCAGTCACCACCTTAACACCCCAGACTCCTCACAACCTTTTCTTCACGGATCTGGCCTTAGTTTCCTTCGAATCAGGCCCCAACTCTTCAAATCTTAAATCGAAGGTTGGCCTGAAAACCTTATCTTCTCCAATGGCCTCCAAAATAACACCACAGCTTCCCCTAAATACCCTCACCACGGATCTGTTAGTTGCATGGCTCGAATCCTACTGGAACTGCTCGAATCTTCATTTGAAGATTCGAGTTAAACCTGACCCTATCCCAACCTACCTCAAACTCACACCAGTTACCCACCTGATCTCCCTCGTTCCTAGAATACCATTGGTTTGATTCGAATATACCTAGAAATGTTCGGATTTGAAATCAAAAAATCTGAAACCCTAAAAATTTCCAGTCATGGAATTTGTCTAATTCAAGTGAGGGATTGAGGTCTAAGAGACTTTAATCGAGGTATTCTCAGTTGAGAATACTTCGAATAAAGTCTGTTCAGCCTCAAAAGGTCCAAGTCCGAGTCGACCCTGTGTCCGTGTAAATTTAAAGATTCAAAGGTATTTTTCCTATTTCTTTTTATATTCTATGTATATATTGTTGCCTGTTTCAGTAGCTGGTGTAAGTTTTCATATTTGTTTAGTTGATTCCGTGATTCTGTCTCATACCCGTCTATTTGATCAGAATTATACTATTGTTTTGTTGATTATGATTGTTTATAATATGTGTAATCGACTCGATTAAGTTCGTCGATTAGTTGTTTTGTAAATTCTTATTGCCTTTAATGCTGATTGTAATACTCTGTTGTCTGTTTTGGTTGTTATCATTTTGTTGAAGTCAGTTAATTAGTTCTTCCCAACTAGTTATTTCTTGTTTAATAAGTCAGAAAGATTGTCGATCATTCGTGTATGTTGATTTCTGAACCAGTTGGTTTCAGGGCATTGTCAGTATATTGACAATGCTTCTGTATTTGTTTAATCTTAGTTCAATGTTGAAATTCAGTTTAAATTGTTCTTTTGTTCAGTGTGATGTTGTTGTGATGATTAGGTTTAATTTCAATTTTACAAAGTGTTGGTTAAATACAATTGTATTAGGAGGTTAATTATAGGATTGGTTATAGCTGCTTGAACAGATTATAAAATCTGTTCTATATCAGATTCTGATTTTTAGTTTAAAAAACAGTAATAACAGTAGGATTTCAGGGGTATTTCTGGGGATAAAACAGTGAGGGTAATATGATAATAGTAGTGTGCTGAAAGTGGAATGTTAGTGGCTATTAATTAATGGGATAATGGGAAACAAAGGGTAATGGGGCTGCTGAAAATCAGGATAAGATCACTTAATGAGATTTAAAGTAGTAAAAGCAGATTTTGGTGGAGATTTTCTGATTTATAAAAGAGAAAAGGGTCCAGGCAGCACTTAAGAGAAGAGGGGTAGACCTGTATAAAGACAAGACTCAGATTTTGAAAAAAGGACTGGGATTTGAAGTGAGAGATCAGATTTTAAAAAAGAAGTAAAAAATCTAATTTTAAAAGAATGGAACAAATTTTAATACACACAGATATAGAAATACATATACACAGAGAGAGATAGAGAGAAATCTGGACAGAAATTAAGAGAGGAAAAACACACAGAAGCTGAAATAGAGAATAGAAAAGGAAAATCTGAAACATTGTTTTCTGGAATCTGTCCGGGTCTGTTTGTTGATACTGCTTGGTTTTAAAATCTGAAATTCTTTAAGAAGCTTTGCTCTTGTGTATCTGGGTTCCTCGGGTCCTTTTTTTGTTGTTCAAATCTGTGGAAATACTGGTATTCTGCTGATTTTGTTGCTGCTATTACTGCTGAAATTTACTCCTTCTACCTTCATTTCCAGGTACATATCTTTAAAACTCATGTCATGCAAAGCTTTCAACATGACGAATAAATGAAGCTTGAATTGTAATTTTGTCTTCTATTTATTTAAGTTCGTTAGTTTAAATTTCAGCTTTGTTTCATGTTGATTAACTAGTAGTGAGTTCGACACGATGGCTATAAGTTAATTGTCTTATTTTGAAATTCGTATAAAAGTTTTGTAATAATGTTATCCATTTCGAAATCTCATTAGTATAGTTATATTTGAATTGTCAAAATAGGGAATATGGCATAAAAATGGGCCATTGATTACATCCCGTAATATTTTTAGCTAAATGTAAAGTAGAATGGAAGTATCAAGAAATTACATTATTAGTATATCTTGTAAAAAATATGATTTTGTTTAGATTGATATAAGTTATATGTTCATATATGGCATGATGACGGGTATATATATAATCATATGAGGAAGGTGATTTGATATAGCTCGTTACGATGTTAGAATGTTATGAATGTTTCAGACGTACAATTATGTTGCATGTAAGGCAAATTTTATTGAATCGATTTGTATAATAATTCCCTTTCTTATCAACTTGATGCCTATCTACCATCGTAAACAAATTAACCAAACGATTACAACTTTGGATTAAAAACAAGTAATGTAGAAGGTGATTAGGTTTATAAATTATAACATTTTTTTAAAAAGTATAAAAATAGCATTCGCCTCAAATAGAATAATGAAAATTCTTCGAAAATATCACTTCCTTTCTTACATCAATTCTTTCCCAATTTTTATACGTAATTCGCACGTTGTTTATTTGGGTAGGCAAATATTGTATTCACTAAATGGTAGTATTAATCACACGTTGTTTATTTTTACTCCTTAAATTCGAATGGTTTGAAGAATATAATTCATACGCGAAAAAGTATAATTTGCGATCAACGTCCAATAAATTGTAAATTTTTTCAAGGAATTTAGAGACTAGAGGAATATTTATTTCTCATGATGTTCACATAAAAATACGTGGATATAATAAACAATCTGTAAACAAATTTATACTACCATCAAGAATATTTTTATGATTAGGGATACGTTCGCGTAACCTGATTATATTTCTAAAAGCAATTCGGATTATGCGTTCGCGCAACTTCGAGCGAATATTTAATAAAAGGGATTTTTCGGAGAATAGCAAATTAATTTCCTAAAAACCCGAGATGTGCAATTCACTATTTAAGAAAGACGAACGTTCTTAATTTTATTTTAAGCGCAGTTTCGAATATCAAATAATTTTTTTTATATATAATAAAAATATAAAAATATTATCAACCTTTTTGTGTACACGTATGCGTGACACGATTCTCTACAATTATAAAAGGTATATAATACGAATATACGTACGCGTAATTCGTTTATATAATTGTAAACAATAAACAGAAGCGGTAACAAAATCATGCAATAAAAATGTAAAATCGAGATAATTAAGCCAAGAATAAAAACAGTTAAGCGACCGTGCTAGAACCACGGAATTCGGAAATGCCTAACACCTTCTTCCGGATTAACAGAATTCCTTACTCAGGATTTCTGGTTCGCAGAATAATAAACAGAGTCATATTCTCCTCGATTCAGGGATTAAAACCGGTGACTTGGGACGCCTTAAAATTCCCAGGTGGCGACTCTGAAATAATTAAATAAATCCCGTTTCGACTGTCCTTCAATTGGAGAAAACTCCCCACGCGCCCCGCGGGCGCGGTAAAAAGGAGGTGTGACAGCTCTGGCGACTCTGCTGGGGAACGAACCCAGAATCTCTGGTTCAGGGTTCAAGAATTCGAGCTTAAAATAACTGTTATAATTGGCTTTATTTATTATCTGATTTTTTTTACATGATATATGCCAAATGTGCTAAATGACACTTTTACCGCTTTAATATTATTTGAATTGTGAATATATACAACTGCTACGAAACCCCCTTCTTTCTGAGTCTTCTAAATTTATGGTGCACACGTGCGCGTGGCCCACCTTTCTGTTAAAGTCATACCAAATAAGACGAAGTTGGGACAAGTAACTAGGCCGAGTAGACTTTCATGCTCCCGGTACGTTGCCCCCACTTCGGCTCAAACTGTCCGTTTGGGTGAGCCAGGTTTAGAACAATATGCCTCAGGTTTTTTACCTAGAATAACTCAGCCATGTACCGGATCCCTAGTAGGAACGTCCATTTGCATCATGTACATTTGGCCTTGAAGACTCAACACAGGGGTTGGGTCTGTCTAGGACAGGTGAACCCGAAATAAAAAGATCATCCTGATGCATCTTACTTGTTACCTGTGCATTCATTTGCCTCGGATTTGCTTGTTGACCAGCTTAATCAAAATCATTGTGAGGACCGAGGAATAAAATGGGTTGTTTTAAAGAAATTCCCAAAAAATAAGTTTTAAATCTTGAAATAAAAGGTGTTTAATAAATAAAAATTGAAAATGATTTTTTTAGTGTATATTTTCAAAATGAGTCTTGACTTTATTAAAATTAAATTTCAGATACAAAATGAGCACCACGCAAAACCCCTCATCCACGAATACAGACGAGTTTCTATTTCAGCTTCAAATGTGGTGGTATGAATTAGGCGAAGATGGTCAAAAATGGGTCGTCAAGCATTTGGGAAATCTCACGGATATTATGAAAGTTAAACCCCGTGATGATCTGATTGCGGCGTTAGTAACTTTTTGGGACCCTGTTCACAATGTCTTTCGTTTCTCTGATTTCGAGCTTACTCCTACATTAGAGGAGATAGCTGGATATGCTGGTTTTAACGGAAGTCTAAGAAATCAAAACCTAATATTTACAACGGCTCCATCGGTACATCGATTCTTCGGTCTTCTGAACATCAGTAATCAAATCAGGAAAAGCAATGTCATCAACGGATGTTGTTCTTTCAACTTCTTGTATTCAAGGTTCGGAAAGCCAGATGGATTTGAAATTCACGAGAAAGGCCTTACTAACAAGCAAAACAAAGACACCTGGCAGATTCACCGTCGCTTCGCCTTCATAGTGGCTTTTATAGGAATCATGATCTTCCCAAACAAAGAGCGAACAATTGATATTCGCACCGCGAAAGTTGTGCAGGTCCTCACCACCAAGGAAAATCACACCCTTGTCCCAATCATTCTCTCAGACATTTATCGGGCGTTGACTTTATGTAAATCAGGAGCAAAAGTCTTCGAAGGATGCAAAATTTTGTTGCAAATGTGGGTGATTGAACATCTCCAACAACAGCCCAAGATCATACAGTATGGGCCAAGCAATGATAATTGCATCGAGAGTTATGAGGAAAGAACAAAAGATTATAAGTCCCCAGAAGGGATAGAAGCATGGGTATCTCATCTAAGGGCTTTAACGGCAAATCAAATTGAGTGGACTTTGGGATGGCTCCCGATGAGGGAAGTGATACACATGTCAACCTCAAATAGTTATTTGCTACTATTGGGATTGAGAAGCATCCAGCCATATGCGCCACTAAGAGTCCTAAGACAACTAGGGAGATACCAAGTAGTTCCTGATGATGAAGATTTGAGTATGCAAGTAATCGAATTACACCCTGAAGCCACTATTCCCGAGGCTCTAATTCAGCAGATGTGGAATGGATGTCGATACTTGAAAAGTGATACTCAAGTCCCAGACACTACAAGGGGTGAAATAAATCCTGGGTATGCAAGGTGGTTTGAGAAACGGTCTCGCGTGGATGATGTACCAGAACCCGAGCTAAGTAGGCCAACAAAAAGACCCCATGTTCAAAACTTTAATGATAAAATCCAAGAGCGGTTGATTTGGGGAGAAAAGGAAAAGGGGTACAAAGCAACTATCCATGCCCTAAAGGAAAATCTGAGGAGCCTCAGTCTGGAGAAAGATTTGCAAGCACAAGAAGCCGAAGGCGAGAAGAAGAGTCTAGCTTGTGAGAAGGAAAATCTTCATGCTCGATTTCAAAAAATGAAAAAGGCTTCTGAAACACCAATGAGGAGTTGGAAGGATCAAAAAACCATCGCCAATCTTTTTGAAAGAATGCAAGATTATGATTCCATTCTTGCTAAAAACGAAAGGGCGTTGAGCAAAGCAAAAGAAAGAATCCAACAATTAAACGAAGAAGCCAGATCTAATAAGGAACGCCAAGTAAGGCAATCCGAAGAAGACAGGGCACAATTCAAGAAGGAAAAAGACCATTGGATACGATCAGAAGACCAACTTCGTGCACAACTAGAAGAGGCAAGAAGATACAACAGAGAACATCAACAAGCGGACATCGACAGAGAAAGAGCGCAGGCAAGATTAGAGCAGGCCAGGCTCCTAGCTCTATTAGAGTCAGCTCTAGATCGTGAAGACCGTGTCAGAGATATAGCCACCACTCGCCAGCAGCAATTGCAGAACCAAGACCAACGTCTCCAAGATTTCAGGGCACAAATCCACGACCTGGCGGTCTACACCTCTCAAAGTTATGTAAACTGCCAAGGAATGGATTATGAAAGGTTTACAGAGCATGCACCCATTTTTGCCCGTCATCTAGCAATGGAGTTGGAAAGGATGTATCGTACGCTGGGAGGTCATCCAGGTCAAGCCCCACATTGAGCAGATAATCCAATGATTGACAACAAAAGTGGAAAGTGGGGCATGTTGTGAGATGTTAAGAGTTGTATCTTTTATTTTGATTTAAGTGTGTGTGTTTCAAACTATTTTCTTATAAGGTTTTTAAATGTAATGTCTGTTCCATCTTTGTATAATGAATAAAAGTGTTTGCCTTATGACCGAACTACGCAAGGTCTGATTTATGCGGGGGCATGATACGTAGGCAATCTCTATAAGATTCGACCACCACAATAAGGAATATAATAAATAAAATAAAAGTGAGTAACAATAAATTTTCAAGAAAGCTGGGATGACATAAGCAGCCGAACAAATGCATAATAGAAAGGGGTTACTTGTCTAGGAGCATTGCATCTCAACGTGTAATTATATATGCGTTAAACTCTCAAAACTAACAAGTTTGTTCATTTCCAGAATTCAAGCAGTTAGTTTCTCTAAAGAGTATACTGACATATTATCATTATCACACGAGATCAAAAGGACCAATACCCGAAAGTATGTCTATCCCAGATGTTGACACAGGTATTGAGCTAGAGGAGATGGATGTCGGGAAAATGAAAGAAGAGATGTTTAAACTCAAGCAGCAAATGGCTGAGATGTACCAGGCCTGGTCTACAGGGCAGTTACCCCCATCTTACCCAACTAACCCTGCTCCATCAATGGCCCAAACTCAGGATAATCTTACCACTGAATTATCCCCAAATTTCCCCATCTACCAACACTACCGAGGCACCACCTCTCAGACACCGCAGTCTCCCCCTCCTAAACCAGTTTCATACTTTCCTCCACCTGTAACTCCCGTCTTTGTGGCACTTCCCACAACTACACTCCACAAATCTCCTAGTGAGCCTACATTCCAGGCCCAGGACAACCAATATTACCCCCGGAGCCCACCCTCAAAGCCTCCGAAATCCATTCAACTACTCCTCGTTTTGACCTCCCAACCGAAATTGACAAGCCAGCCAAAAATGCTGAACAAGAAGAGATGTTCAGGAAGGTCAAAAGTCTAGAACAATCGTTCCGAGACATGCGAGGATTAGGTGGGCAAGTCAGTGTAGCATACAAGGATTTGTGCTTGTTCCCAAATGTACAATTACCAGTTGGCTTCAAGATGCCTAAATTTGACCTATACAATGGGCACGGCGACCCAGTAGCCCACTTAAGGGGTTTCTGCAGCAAGATGCGAGGAGCTGGGGGAAAGGACGAATTATTGATGGCTTACTTCAGTCAAAGTTTAAGCGGATCAGCTTTGGAGTGGTATACACGCCAGGACCATGGGAGATGGTATACCTGGGATGACCTGGCACAGGCATTCGCATACCATTTCCAATACAATCTGGAAATCATCCCAGATCGACTATCTTTGACAAAATTTGAGAAGAAACACAATGAAAGTTTCAGAGAGTATGGCTTCCGGTGGAGAGAACAGGCAGCAAGAGTGGATCCTCCTATGAAGGAGAGTGAAATGGTAGACTACTTCCTCCAAGCCTTGGAACCAACTTACTATGCCCATTTGGTTTCAGCGGTTGGGAAATCATTCAACGAAGTAGTGAAGATGGGAGGTATGGTGGAAGAAGGCCTCAAGACAAATAAAATCATGAGCTATTCAGCAATTAAGGCAACTACTCAAGCTATTCAAGGCGGGGTAGGAGGAATCGGAAGAAAGAAGAGGGAGGAAGCAGCGGTAGTTGATTCAGGAATTTGGTCGGGACCCAGAGGTTCACCGCCTTACTATAATCAACAACGACCTCGCCAATCAACTTACCACCACAATTCATCCCAACACTACTATCACCCTTCGGAACCCCATTTTTCCATTAACCATGCGCAAGCATACAATCAGCCACCTGTTCACGCTAATTGGCGTGCTCCTGCCATACCAGGTACTTACCCACGAGCCTATCCCGGACCAGGTTTCAGGCCTAGGCCAGCATTCAGGGGAGAAAGGGAACAGAAAAATAAGACCTACACTCCATTGGGGGAGTCTTACACTAGTCTGTTCCACAGGCTGAGACAGCTGGACATGCTAAGACCAATACAATCCAAGCTACCCAATCCTCCTCCAAAGAATCTGGACTATACCATTAACTGTGAGTATTGTTCCGGTACACCAGGCCATGATACGGAAAAATGCTGTCATTTAAAAAATGCAATACAAGAGCTGATTGATACTAATAAAATCGAGGTTCAAACCCCCGAAACTCCCAATATCAACAGAAATCCAATGCCAGCCCATCAGGAGGCCAATATGATAGAAATCGTACAAGCTAATGGGGAGACAAAGAAGCCGTCACAAACTGTCATGATGATCAGGTCTCATGAAGCCAAGCCAGATAAGCAGTTAACAGAGGAGAAGCCGGTACCTAAGCAGAACAGAAATGGTGATGAACCATCTGTGGTAGTCGAGAAGGGGTATTCGAGCAAAGTTGCCACAAAGCAAGAAAGGTTGAAAGTGATAGTACCAGGGGTTGCCAGCAAACCCATTGTAGTCGTGGAAGGAGCCCGTATAGATCGGGTTATTATCAAACCTGTAACCCAGCTACCAGTGATCAACAACAAGGCCATTCCATGGAACTATGAACGGGTGACTGTAATGTACAAGGGAAAAGAAGTCAAGGAAGAAGTCTGTGAGGTGCAAGGCTTGACTCGTTCGGGAAGATGTTTTACTCCCGAAGAGTTAAGAAAAACTAAAAATAATCCAACACCAATAAAGAGAGCTGTGACGGAAGAAGAAGCGGAAGAGTTTTTAAGAAAAATGAAACTCCATGACTATTCTGTTGTGGATCAATTGAAGAAGACACCCGCTCAAATTTCATTGTTGTCATTACTGATCCATTCAGAGGAGCACCGTCTGGCTTTGATGAAAATCCTGAATGAGGCTCATGTTCCTGAAAAAATCTCTGTAAATCATTTGGGAAGAATAGCCAACAGAATCTTTGAGGCAAACAGAATTACATTTTCTGATGATGAATTGCCTGTGGAAGGGACTGAGCATAACAGAGCTCTTTACCTCACCGTGAAATGTGAATACTCCGTAGTAACCCGGGTATTGGTTGACAATGGGTCAAATGCAAACATCTGCCCTCTCTCTACTTTAAGCAAATTGAGAATCAAAGAGGAGAGGATCCAAAAGAATAGTATTTGCGTACGGGGGTTTGACGGTGGAAGCAGAGATTCATTTGGCGACATAGTGTTGGAACTGACAATAGGACAGTTGAATTCACAATAGAGTTTCAAGTACTGGACATAACTGTTTCTTATAACTTGTTGTTGGGTCGACCATGGATCCATGCTGCTAAAGCAGTCCCGTCAACACTACACCAGGCGGTCAAGTTTGAATGGGATCATCAAGAAATAGTTGTGCATGGGGAAGAAAGTTTAAATGCTCACAGCAGTGCCATTGTACCGGTCGAGGGAATAGAAAATGACCAGGGACCATGGGTATACCAAGTGTCCGATACAGTGTCGGTAGAGAAAATTCCAGAGGGGAAGTACCTTCCGAATCCAAAGATAACCTCTGCATCAGTCATGGTAGCCTATGAAATGTTAAAAAATGGTTTTATACCCGGCAAAGGTCTGGGCTCATCTTTGCAAGGAATTATACAACCAGTATCTCTCCCCGAGAACTGGGGAACATTCGGTTTGGGGTTCATACCCACCGTCACCGACGTGAGAAAGGCCAGAAAGCTGAAACAAAAGGCATGGGTTCTTCAAAAACCAGTCCCACATCTATCAAAATCTTTTGTCAAGACCGGTGCTAAAAATCGCCCGATAACAACAATTCCTAAATCCTTGGTCAATCCTGAGGAGGAATTAATTAAAAGATTCGAGAAATTGTTTGACGATGTGAATATGGTGGAAAGCATGGAAGGTTGTAGCAACGCAGAGGTTCAATTCGTTGGGCCAAAAACAAAGCTTAATAATTGGAAAGCCACTCCTCTCCCCATTCGAAAGGAGTCTTGGTAATTTATTTTGATTTTCGTTCAGTTTGTTTGGGTTACCTGAGGGTTGTAATCCCAATGCTTATCTTACAGTTTGTTTGAAGTGTGCAAACCCTGTTATCTTTCATCATCCAATAAAATACAGTTTCCTTTTTCATTATCATTCCTGATAGTTTTCTTTTCTTTTTCTTTTTCTGTACAGTTCTTTTTACGTTGGCTCTAGTGATATGGCATGCATGAGGAATCCTCAGCCCAGTCTTAAAAATCAATCTGGTTCTGAAATAATAATTCAAGAAATATATTGTGATTATGAATCAGAATATGATGAAGATGAGGTTTTTGAAGAGATTAGTAAAGAGTTAATTCACTTTGAGGAAAAAACCAAACCTAACCTGAGTGATACCGAAGACATCAACATAGGGGACACAAATAATATCCGGGAAACTAAAATAAGTGTCCATCTCGAACCAAAGATCCGAGAAGAGTTAATCAAAGCACTCATAGAATTCAAAGATGTTTTTGCATGGTCATATGACGATATGCCGGGCTTGAGCACTGATTTAGTGGTTCACAAATTGCCTACCGATCCAACGGTGCCTCCTGTCAAGCAGAGGCTGAGAAAATTCAAGCCTGATATGAGTGTGAGAATTAAGGAAGAAATTACCAAAAAGTTGGAAGCAAAGGTCATTCGAGTCACTCGATATCCTGTTTGGTTAGCTAATATCGTTCCTGTACCAAAGAAAGACGGCAAAATTAGAGTATGCGTGGACTACCGCAATCTCAACAAAGCAAGTCCGAAGGATAACTTCCCATTACCCAATATCCATATTTTGATCGATAATTGTGCCAAGCATGATATAGGATCTTTCGTGGATTGTTATGCCGGGTATCATCAAATTCTAATGGATGAAGAAGATGTAGAAAAGACGGCATTCATCACACCATGGGGAACTTATTGCTACCGGGTAATGCCATTCGGTTTGAAGAACACCGGAGCAACCTACATGAGAGCAATGACCACAGTGTTTCATGATATGATACACAAGGAGATTGAGGTATACGTGGACGATGTGATCATAAAATCAAAGCATCAGGCCGACCACGTTGGGGATTTGAGGAAATTCTTCTTAAGACTTCGCAGGTACAACCTCAAGCTTAACCCTGCCAAATGCGCATTAGGAGTTCCATCTGGAAAGTTGCTGGGATTCATAGTCAGTCGGCGAGGCATCGAACTAGACCCATCAAAAATCAAAGCCATCCAAGAATTGCCACCTCTAAGGAACAAAACTGAAGTAATGAGTTTGTTGGGGAGGTTGAATTACATCAGCAGGTTTATTGCTCAGTTCACAACAACCTGTGAGCCTATTTTCAAATTGTTGAAAAAGGATGTTGCGATCAAATGGACCAATGAGTGTCAAGAAGCGTTTGATAAGATAAAAGGATACTTGTCGAACCCACCCGTGCTGGTCCCGCCGGAGCCAGGAAGACCTCTGATTCTTTACTTGACGGTCTTGGAAAATTCATTTGGTTGTGTATTGGGGCAACATGACCTCACCGGCAGGAAAGAACAGGCCATCTACTACCTTAGCAAGAAATTCACAGCTTATGAGGTTAAGTATACTCATCTGGAAAAGACATGTTGCGCCCTAACTTGGGTAGCTCAAAAGTTGAAACACTATTTGTCGTCCTACACTACTTACCTCATTTCGCGTTTGGATCCGTTGAAATATATTTTTCAAAAGCCTATGCAAACGGGAAGACTTGCAAAGTGGCAGATATTGCTCACAGAATTCGACATCATCTATGTGACTCGAACTGCAATGAAAGACCAAGCACTGGCTGATCATTTAGCCGAAAACCCGGTCGATGAGGAGTACGAGCCATTGAAAACCTATTTTCCCGATGAAGAAACAATGCATATCGATGAGATGGAGCAAATTAAAAAACCTGGTTGGAAACTCTTCTTTGATGGGGCCGCTAACATGAAAGGAGTCGGGATAGGAGCTGTAATCATTTCTGAAACAGGGCACCACTATCCTGTTACGGCTCAACTACGATTTTATTGCACCAATAATATGGCTGAATATGAAGCTTGTATTTTGGGGTTAAGGCTAGCCGCAGACATGGGTATCCAAGAAATCTTAGTCATGGGAGATTCGGATCTTCTGGTACATCAAATTCAAGGAGAATGGGAAACCCGAGATTTGAAGCTCATACCATACCGACAATGTCTACATGATCTTTGTCAGCGGTTTCAATCCGTGGAGTTCCGGCATATTCCAAGGATCCATAATGAGGTTGCCGATGCATTGGCTACCTTGACATCAATGTTGCACCATCCAGACAAAGCTTATGTGGATCCACTACATATTCAAGTCCACGATCAGCACGCTTATTGCAATATGGTTGAAGAAGAATTTGATGGTGAATCATGGTTCCACGACATCAAGGAGTATATCAGGTTGGGGATATATCCCGCACAAGCCACAGGAGATCAAAAGAGGACCATTAGGCGATTGGCAAATGGATTCTTCTTAAGCGGAGGAGTTTTGTATAAAAGAACACCAAATCTTGGATTATTAAGATGCATAGATGCCAGACAAGCTACGGCTGTCATATCTGAAGTACATTCGGGAGTTTGTGGACCCCACATGAGCGGATATGTGTTGGCAAAGAAAATCCTCCGAGCTGGTTATTATTGGCTTACCATGGAGCGAGATTGTATCAGTTTTGTGCGCAAGTGTCATCAATGCCAGATACACGGAGATTTGATTCATTCTCCACCATCCGAGTTGCACACAATGTCGGCACCATGGCCCTTCGTTGCCTGGGGCATGGATGTGATTGGACCAATTGAGCCGGCAGCATCCAATGGGCACAGGTTCATTCTGGTAGCCATTGATTATTTTACCAAATGGGTTGAGGCCAAAACATTCAAATCAGTGACCAAGAAAGCTGTGGTCGATTTTGTCCACTCAAATATCATATGTCGATTCGGAATCCCAAAGGTGATCATCACAGATAGCGGTGCTAATCTTAAAAGTAACTTAATGAAGGAAATATGTCAATAGTTTAAGATTACACATCGCAACTCTACCCCATATCGGCCCAAGGCGAATGGAGCAGTCGAGGCAGCCAACAAAAACATAAAGAAGATACTTCGGAAAATGGTAGAAGGTTCAAGACAATGGCACGAAAAACTACCATTTGCGTTATTGGGATATCGCACTACTGTTCGCACTTCAGTAGGAGCAACTCCTTATTTGTTGGTATATGGCACTGAGGCAGTAATTCCTGCAGAAGTTGAAATTCCTTCCCTTCGGATCATCGCCGAAGCAAAGATTGATGATGATGAATGGGTCAAAACCCGTCTGGAACAGTTAAACTTGATTGATGAAAAACGATTTGCCGCAGTATGTCATGGTCAATTGTATCAAAGAAGAATAGCAAGAGCATACAACAAAAAGGTGCGTCCACGGAAGTTTGAAGTGGGTCAACATGTGCTGAAACGTATTCTTCCACATCAGGTTGAGGCAAAAGGCAAATTTGCCCCGAATTGGCAAGGACCATTCATTGTGACCAGAGTATTATCGAATGGTGCACTATGCTTAACAGATATTGAAGGCAAATGCATAGACATGGCGATCAATTCTGACGCGGTAAAGAGATATTATGCATAACTTTTTGAATGTTTGTATTTAGCATTATTTCGAAGATTGGAATGACAAAGGCAATTTATTCTGCTATCCAAACACTATACCCTTTGCTTCCCCTTTGAGCCATATTTGTTTCTTTCCTACCCTCTCTTGGAATCAATGAAAATCAAATATGAAATAATAATAATAATAAAAAAAAAAAAGAAAAGAAAATCACTATTATTTAGTGAACTATGTTTGACCAGATTCCTCAAAGAAGGATATGTAGGCGCCTCACGGCTCGGTCATAGGGTGCACAATATGCATAATGTGCACAAAAAGAAACATTAAGAGACCCCAATCAAGAAACTGGGGCAAGAATTGTATTGGAAATAAGGAAAAGATTCCAAGAGTTGTAATTTTAAACCCATATCAAAGCTGTTTAACCTTTTTTTTGATACCTTTCCATTTCCAACCACATACCAAAAAGACCTTTCGATCAATCTTAGAAAAATGCTGAGTCAAGCAAATAAAGATGGTTCATAACACTTTGGTACAAACAAGAAAAGAAAGAGAAAATGAGAGAGTCTTATAGGTGAAAACCCACACGGGCACCATAAGACGACGGAAGTTGAGAGAAAGTAAAATGAGAGAGTCTTATTGGTGAAAACCTTCGCAGGCACCATAAGGCAAAAAAGGGATTAAGAAATGAACAAATGAGGAAGGTTTGTCGGTGAAAACTCTTTAAGATATTGCAAGTCAAACAGGTCTGTAAAATGAAAAGATGAAGTTGGATTATGGAAATTTTGGGAAAACAAAATGAGACAATTGAAAGGAGATTGATTAAAAGACTGGGTTGATTAATCCAAAATGCATACCATGATCATTGGTGCCAGTGACTCCAATCAGATAAGTCCTTTATTTTTTCTCCAACAGTCATCCAAATTTGGATTTTTCTTTTCATTCTAGATTTTCGAAATCATCATATTTTCGTCACTGATAATCTTACTCTTCTAAAGTTTTTGAGATGAGTTTTATTCCAAACAAATAAGAAGGAATGTCAAGGTATACTACCAAGATTCAAGATTGCATAGGACAAAAATACGGCCATGATGGGCAGTAGGTAATAGGATAAAAAATAAGATATGGGTGGAAGAAAAGTGGAATCAAAAGTGGATCAACAATGTCAGGAGAGACATATGATTGCAGTTAAAAAGGTTTGAAGGAAAACATATAGTTGGGGATCCTATAGTTAAAGATCAATTACAAGGGCAGAACAGTGTTTTCAACCATTCAAAGACAATAAAACAAGACGAAGAGAAGCCCCACCGTCGGCAAGAATGCCCCAGTTAACCACCCTATTTTAAACTAACAAAGTTTTCTTTGATTTGAAACAGGGGCAAAAATAACATTTGTGTCAAGAAACACCCGGTGAAGAATTTAAGAAGAAGTCAGGCGTCCACCTGGAGAATGAGGATGAAAAATTGAAGAAGAAGTCAGGCATCCACCTGGAGAATGAAGATGAAAAAATTTAAAAAGAAGTCAGGCGTCCACCTGGAGAATGAGGATGAAAAATTTAAGAAGAAGTCAGGCGTCCACCTAGAGAATGAGGATGAAGAATTTAAGAAGAAGTCAGGCGTCCACCTGGAGAATGAGGATGAAGAATTGAAGAAGAAATCAGGCGTCCACCTGGAGAATGAGGATGAAAAAATTTAAGAAGAAGTCAGGCGTCCACCTGGAGAATGAGGATGAAGAGATAAAGAAGAAATCAGGCGTCCACCTGGAGAATGAGGATGAAAAATTAAAGAAGAAATCAGGCGTCCACCTGGAGAATGAGGATGAAAGATTAAAGAAGTCAGGCGTCCACCTGGAGAATGAGGATGAAAAATTTAAGAAGAAGTCAGGCGTCCACCTGGAGAATGAGGATGAAGAATTTAAGAAGAAGTCAGGCGTCCACCTGGAGAATGAGGATGAAGAATTGAAGAAGAAATCAGGCGTCCACCTGGAGAATGAGGATGAAAAAATTTAAAAAGAAGTCAGGCGTCCACCTGGAGAATGAGGATGAAAGATTAAAGAAGTCAGGCGTCCACCTGGAGAATGAGGATGAAAAATTTAAGAAGAAGTCAGGCGTCCACCTGGAGAATGAGGATGAAGAATTTAAGAAGAAATCAGGCGTCCACCTAGAGAATGAGGATGAAAGATTAAAGAAGAAATCAGGCGTCCACCTGGAGAATGAGGATGAAAGATTAAAGAAGTCAGGCGTCCACCTGGAGAATGAGGATGAAAAATTTAAGAAGAAGTCAGGCGTCCACCTGGAGAATGAGGATGAAGAATTTAAGAAGAAGTCAGGTGTCCACCTGGAGAATGAGGATAAAGAATTGAAGAAGAAATCAGGCGTCCACCTGGAGAATGAGGATGAAAAAATTTAAGAAGAAGTCAGACGTCCACCTGGAGAATGAGGATGAAAGATTAAAGAAGAAGTCAGGCGTCCACCTGGAGAATGAGGATGAAGAATTTAAGAAGAAGTCAGGCGTCCACCTGGAGAATGAGGATGAAAAATTGAAGAAGAAATCAGGCGTCCACCTGGAGAATGAGGATGAAAAATTAAAGAAGAAATCAGGCGTCCACCTGGAGAATGAGGATGAAACATTGAAGAAGAAATCAGGCGTCCACCTGAAGAATGAGGATGAAGAGATAAAGAAGAAATCAGGCGTCCACCTGGAGAATGAGGATGAGAGATAAAAAAGAAGTCAGGCATCCACCTGGAGAATGGGGATGAAAAATTAAAAAGAAATCAGGCATCCACCTGGAGAATGAGGATGAAGAATTAAAGTAAAAATCAGGCGTCCACCTGGAGAATGAGGATGAAGAATTGAAGAAGAAATCAGGCGTCCACCTGGAGAATGAGGATGAAGAATTGAAAAAAAGAAATCAGGCGTCCACCTGGAGAATGAGGATGAAGAATTGAAGAAGAAATCAGGCGCCCACCTAGAGAATAAGGGAATACAATTGAAGCAACAGAAGTCAGGCGCCCACCTGGAGAACAAGGGAATATAATTGAAGTATTGAAATCAAAAGCCCGCTCATATAAGAAAGGGGCACACTTAGAGTCAATAAAGCAGAGGTGTCCAACAAAATCCCTAGCAGGAAACACAAGAGTCCCAAACAGAGAAAGGAAATACGGGACACAATGAAAGGAAATGCAAAATAAGCCAAATGCCCAAGAGTCACCAAGATATTAAGATAACAAGAAACGCAAGAGCATGATCTAGATAAGATTTTATAATTCATGTACCATAGTCTAGTTTAGCTTTTTGTTTTACCTTTGAAGCAAGGTGTAGTAAGGAGGTCAGCAAGCAATAAAAGCAGCACAAAACAGCAGTAACTTCACAGTTCCATGGTAGTCCCAACTACCCAAAATTTCCCGAACTACATTGACCTGATTCCTTTATAGCCAAGGATATGTAGGAAACCTTTGAAGCAGAGGTTCGGTCAAATCTTTCAAAAAAAATGCTTCCCACGGAGTATTTGAACGGGCAAAAATCGCTCGTATCCGCTCACTTTATCTTTGCACGAAAACTCTTCGAGTTTCCGCACAAAGAGGGGCAGATGTGAGCACGTGATTTTTGCCTCACGAAAATTACTCCAAAATAAATCAAAAAATAAATAAAACAAATCTCTTTTAGTGTGCAATTTTTAGAACTTGTGTGGTGTTTGTTAATTGTTTGTGTTGTCCTTAAATGTTTGCTTTGTTATAATTAAACAAAATAAAAATAAAAATACATGTCTCATGCATATCTAGGATTTAATTATGCATTTAATAATTGATTTAAAAATAAAATCACAAATAATATGCATTTGTTCTATTTTAAATGTTCCACTGTGTGATTAATGTTTTGTCTATGTGTTAATAGTTGTTAAAAAGTAATTAATATTTTTGTAAGTTTAAAATTGTTTTATAATTAAAATTGGGAATTTAAATTAGGAAATTGAAAATGGGTTCTGAATATTAAAAATCGGGCCTGGACTGAAATCCAGGCCCAAACAAAAAAATTCAACCCTCCACAGCCCAATCCCAACACTCCCATGTCCGGTCCAATGTAATCAAACCAAACGACATCGTTTTGTCACATTTCATCAAGGGCCATTGGATCAAATCAATCCAACGGCTGAGATCTCATCACCCTTACTCGTAACCCCCTACCCGATCCACTGCCCCGATCCAGCCTGACCCCAACATTTAACCAAACGACATCGTTTGGTTAAATGAATTGATCTCAACCGTATATCATGCTTGATCTAACGGTCAAGATCAATCCACCCTTCCCCTATATAAACCCCAAATCCCTACCCTGGTCCCCTAACTAAACACACCCCCCTCCTCTCTACTGTTCATCATCCCCTCCGAAATCACACCCTTAACCCGAGCCGCCCTCATTCCCCACTGCCTGAAACCCGGCGGCAACAACGCCGCCGGTCACCACCTTAACACCCCAGACTCCTCACAACCTCCTCTTCACGGATCTGGCCTTAGTTTCCTTCGAATCAGGCCCCAACTCTTCAAATCTTAAATTGAAGGTTGGCCTGAAAACCTTATCTTCTCCAATGGCCTCCAAAATAACACCACAGCTTCCCCTAAATACCCTCACCACGGATCTGTTAGTTGCAAGGCTCGAATCCTACTGGAACTGCTCGAATCTTAATTTGAAGATTCGAGTGAAACCTGACCCTATCCCAACCTACCTTAAACTCACACCAGTTACCCACCTGATCTCCCTCGTGCCTAGAATACCATTGGTTTGATTCGAATATACCTAGAAATGTTCGGATTTGAAATCAAAAAATCTGAAACCCTAAAAATTTCCAGTCATGGAATTTGTCTAATTCAAGTGAGGGATTGAGGTCTAAGAGACTTTAATCGAGGTATTCTCAGTTGAGAATACTTCGAATAAAGTCTGTTCAGCCTCAAAAGGTCCAAGTCCGAGTCGACCCTGTGTCCGTGTAAATTTAAAGATTCAAAGGTATTTTTCCTATTTCTTTTTATATTCTATGTATATATTGTTGCCTGTTTCAGTAGCTGGTGTAAGTTTTCATATTTGTTTAGTTGATTCCGTGATTCTGTCTCATACCCGTCTATTTGATCAGAATTATACTATTGTTTTTGTTGATTATGATTGTTTACAATATGTGTAATCGACTCGATTAAGTTCGTCGATTAGTTGTTTTGTAAATTCTTATTGCCTTTAATGCTGATTGTAATACTCTGTTGTCTGTTTTGGTTGTTATCATTTTGTTGAAGTCAGTTAATTAGTTCTTCCCAACTAGTTATTTCTTGTTTAATAAGTCAGAAAGATTGTCGATCATTTGTGTATGTTGATTTCTGAACCAGTTGGTTTCAGGGCATTGTCAATATATTGACAATGCTCCTGTATTTGTTTAATCTTAGTTCAATGTTGAAATTCAGTTTAAATTGTTCTTTTGTTCAGTGTGATGTTGTTGTGATAATTAGGTTTAATTTCAATTTTACAAAGTGTTGGTTAAATACAATTGTATTAGGAGGTTAATTATAGGATTGGTTATAGCTGCTTGAACAGATTATAAAATCTGTTCTATATCAGATTCTGATTTTTAGTTTAAAAAACAGTAATAACAGTAGGATTTCAGGGGTATTTCTGGGGATAAAACAGTGAGGGTAATATGATAATAGTAGTGTGCTGAAAGTGGAATGTTAGTGGCTATTAATTAATGGGATAATGGGAAACAAAGGGTAATGGGGCTGCTGAAAATCAGGATAAGATCACTTAATGGGATTTAAAGTAGTAAAAGCAGATTTTGGTGGAGATTTTCTGATTTTTAAAAGAGAAAAGGGTCCAGACAACACTTAAGAGAAGAGGGGCAGACCTGTATAAAGACAGGACTCAGATTTTGAAAAAAGGACTGGGATTTGAAGTGAGAGATCAGATTTTAAAAAAGAAGGAAAAAATCTGATTTTAAAAGAGAGGAACAGATTTTAATACACACAGATATAGAAATACATATACACAGAGAGAGATAGAGAGAATTCTGGACAGAAATTAAGAGAGGAAAAACACACAGAAGCTGAAATAGAGAATAGAAAAGGAAAAGGAAAATCTGAAACATTGTTTTCTGGAATCTGTCCGGGTCTGTTTGTTGATACTGCTTGGTTTTAAAATCTGAAATTCTTTAAGAAGCTTTGCTCCTGTGTATCTGGGTTCCTCGAGTCCTGTTTTTGTTGTTCAAATCTGTGGAAATACTGGTATTCTGCTGATTTTGTTGCTGCTATTACTGCTGAAATTTACTCCTTCTACCTTCATTTCCAGGTACATATCTTTAAAACTCATGTCATGCAAAGCTTTCAACATGACGAATAAATGAAGCTTGAATTGTAATTTTGTCTTCTATTTATTTAAGTTCGTTAGTTTAAATTTCAGCTTTGTTTCATGTTGGTTAACTAGTAGTGAGTTCGACACGATGGCTATAAGTTAATTGTCTTATTTTGAAATTCGTATAAAAGTTTTGTAATAATGTTATCCATTTCGAAATCTCATTAGTATAGTTATATTTGAATTGTCAAAATAGGGAATATGGCATAAAAATGGGCCATTGATTACATCCCGTAATATTTTTAGCTAAATGTAAAGTAGAATGGAAGTATCAAGAAATTACATTATTAGTATATCTTGTAAAAAATATAATTTTGTTTAGATTGATATAAGTTATATGTTCATATATGGCATGATGACAGGTATATATATATAATCATATGAGGAAGGTGATTTGATATAGCTCGTTACGATGTTAGAATGTTATGAATGTTTCAGACGTACAATTATGTTGCATGTAAGGCAAATTTTATTGAATCGATTTGTATAATAATTCCCTTTCTTATCAACTTGATGCCTATCTACCATCGTAAACAAATTAACCAAACAATTACAACTTTGGATTAAAAACAAGTAATGTAGAAGGTGATTAGGTTTATAAATTATAACATTTTTTTAAAAAGTATAAAAATAGCATTCGCCTCAAATAGAATAATGAAAATTCTTCGAAAATATCACTTCCTTTCTTACATCAATTCTTTCCCAATTTTTATACGTAATTCGCACGTTGTTTATTTGGGTAGGCAAATATTGTATTCACTAAATGGTAGTATTAATCACACGTTGTTTATTTTTACTCCTTAAATTCGAATGGTTTGAAGAATATAATTCATACGCGAAAAAGTATAATTTGCGATCAACGTCCAATAAATTGTAAATTTTTTCAAGGAATTTAGAGACTAGAGGAATATTTATTTCTCATGATGTTCACATAAAAATACGTGGATATAATAAACAATCTGTAAACAAATTTATACTACCATCAAGAATATTTTTATGATTAGGGATACGTTCGCGTAACCTGATTATATTTCTAAAAGCAATTCGGATTATGCGTTCGCGCAACTTCGAGCGAATATTTAATAAAAAGGATTTTTCGGAGAATAGCAAATTAATTTCCTAAAAACCCGAGATGTGCAATTCACTATTTAAGAAAGACGAACGTTCTTAATTTTATTTTAAGCGCAGTTTCGAATATCAAATAATTTTTTTTATATATAATAAAAATATAAAAATATTATCAACCTTTTTGTGTACACGTATGCGTGACACGATTCTCTACAATTATAAAAGGTATATAATACGAATATACGTACGCGTAATTCGTTTATATAATTGTAAACAATAAACAGAAGCGGTAACAAAATCATGCAATAAAAATGTAAAATCGAGATAATTAAGCCAAGAATAAAAACAGTTAAGCGACCGTGCTAGAACCACGGAATTCGGAAATTCCTAACACCTTCTTCCGGATTAACAGAATTCTTTACTCTGGATGTCTGGTTCGCAGAATAACAAACAGAGTCATATTCTCCTCGATTCAGGGATTAAAACCGGTGACTTGGGACGCCTTAAAATTCTCAGGTGGCGACTCTGAAATAAATAAATAAATCCCGTTTCGACTCTCCTTTAATTGGAGAAAACTCCCTACGCGCCTCCTGCAGGCGCGGCAAAAAAAGAGGTGTGACAATGGCTGTGGCAGCCTTTCAAAATGGGCTGAACAGAAGCGGTTCGAGGGCGACAAGAAAGCTGCTAAGCTGCCTCATGAAATATCACCTGATGACTTGGGACAAAATACACAATGCCTACTATGCCGAAGTCCAAGCCGACGAAGATGGCCTAAATGGGCCAAATCAACGGCCAACTTCGGTGCAAGCTAAGTATAGAAAGGACAGGAGAAACGACAATAGGGGAGATATAGCAGGACCCCGACCTAATCGGGAAAGACACCAGCCTTACGTTAGAGGCACCCACGTTCCGCCTCCCCATCACGACGAAGGCCCATCTAGGCCACAAACAGGAACTCACCGAAATGAGAAAGGTATGCCCCCTTTATTATCTGCTCACAATTTATGTGTTTCCCCCTCAGAAATAGTCTATGAACTAGAGAAGCTCGGCCTAAAAGTGAAAAGGTGGCAAAAGATGAGATCCGACCCAAGCACCAGAAAGTCAAATTCCCTCTGCGAATTCCACCAGGAGCGGGGTCAAAAAATCGAAGACTGTATCACCTTAAGACAAGAGGTCATGAACATTCTTCAACAAAGGCACTTGAAAGAATTAATGAGCAACCGAGGGAGAGCCAACTTCGCCCGTGGACGTGAAAATCACTAGGGACCACCCAAACAACCCTCCCCGGCTCAAACCATTCAAATGATCATCGGAGGGGGTAACGACACATCAATCAATAGCGTGAAGTTCAACACCACCCACAAACTCAAACAGTCGATCACTCATGAACAGTATGACGAACTCGAAGAAAGTATCATCTTCGATAAGTCGGATACCCACGATTTGGTTTTTTCTCACTATGACGCCCTTGTCATTACTTTACGTATCTTTGATACTGATGTAAAACATATTATGATCGATGACGGAAGCGGCGTGTGCATCATCACCCTCGAGTTCTCACACAAATGAAGCTCGAGGATAGGATAGTTCCATGCAACATCACACTAGCAGGTTTTAACAATGCAGTTGAGAGAACGTCTGGAGAAATCACGCTGCCCGTCCTGGCCGGCAACGTCACTTTGGAGATCATGTTCCACATTATGGACTAGGATACGGTGTACAACACCATCATAGGTCGACACTGGATCCACACTATGAAAGCCGTCCACTCCAGCTTATATCAAGTTATTAAACTTCCCACTCCTTGGGGGGTATTCATCATCTGAGGAGAACAACGCACTGCCCTGGAATGCTACCGTATCGCCCAAGACCGCACACACAACCAACAATTAAAGGGTAAATCTACAGAAGTATAGCAATCAACAGGGTCGAGGTCGAGCGAGGATGAGAAGGATTTGATCAAAGATCCCAAAGTCGTAGAAGCTACAAGGTCTACCGTAAAAGACCTTGGCCCCATCCAACTCGATGATAGTGTCCACAACAAGAAAGCTTTTATCGGCCACAAGCTCCAAGAACTAGGTAAATTCCACCCATTATTAAAAACTAACGTAGACCTATTTGCTTTTTCTCATACAGACATGCGAGGTATCCCAAAGGAGATAGAAACAGACAAGCTGAATGTCAACTCCACCTCCCAATAAGACAAATCAAGCAGAAATACAATGCCACCATAAATGACGCGGTCCGCGAAGAGGTAGAGAAGTTGTTGGAAAATGGCTCCATCAGGGAGTCGAGATATCCTCAATAGGTCGCCAATGTGGTCATGTTAAAAAAGAAGAACGCAAAGTGGCAGATGTGCATGGACTTCACAGACTTAAACAAAGCTTGCCCGAAAGATTCGTTTCCACTTCCTCGTATCGACTAACTCATTGATGCAACGGTCAGGCATGAGCTGATCAACTTCCTAGAGGCATACTCGGGCTATAATCAGATCCTCATAGAAGAGGCAGACCAAGAGAATACCACCTTCATCACTTATCAGGGAATGTACTACTATAGAGTGATGCCTTTTTAACTGAAAAATGCGGGGGGGGGGGGGGGGCAACGTATCAGAAGTTGATGACAAGAATATTCAAAGACCAGCTCGGTAAAATAATGGAAGTCTACATCGATGACATGCTGGTCAAGTCTAAAAGAAAGGAGGATCACATCGACCACCTAAAAGAGGCCTTCGACATACTCAGATGGTACGGTATGAAATTAAACCCCCAGAAGTGCGCCTTTGAAGTAACCTCAGGAAAGTTCCTCTGTTTCTTGGTATCACAACGAGGCATCGAGGTCAACCCGACCAAATCAAAGCTATAGAAGGAATACCAGAGAACCTGACTAGCAAGAAACAAGTACAAAAGCTGACCGGCCGCATAGCCGCCCTATCGAGGTTCATCTGACGATTCTCCGATAGATGCCATAAATTTTTCGGCGTACTCAAGAAACACAATGTAATCCAATGGAACTCTGAGTGCATAGAAGCCCTGAAAGAATTAAAGGTGTACCTATCCTCTCCTCCACTACTCGCCAAGGTGGAACGTGGTGAGCGTCTCCTTGTCTATCTGGCCGTATCTGAGGTGGCTATGAGTGCGGTCCCGGTACTAGAAAATGAAGGTATGCAATCTCTCATTTCTTATATTAGTAAAACTCTTGTCGATACAGAGACGAGGTATCCCCACATCAAGAACCTGTGTCACACCTCCTTTTTACCGTCCGAGGGTGTATATAAGGGAGTTTTTTCAATTAAAGTGACATTATTCGAAATAGGATTATTTATTTAATTTTTTCAGAGTCGCCACTTGGAATAAGTTATTTTTGGTATCCCAAGTCACCGGTTTATTTTTAAATCCCAAATTGAGGAAATTTTTGACTTTATTTAAAAGTCTGCGAACTAGAAATTCTAGATAAGGAATTCTGTTAGCCCGGGAGAAAGTGTTAGGCATTTCCGGGTTCCGTGGTTCTATCACGATCGCTTGGCAATTTATACTTGGCCTAAATTGTTTAACTACTTATTTTAGGACCTATGTGCATTTATCCTTTTAACCGTTTTTAGTTGCTTGATTATTCGTAATTTTGAAAATATTTTAAAATGAGTCACGCGTACATGTACCCATTTCGTTTAGCGCGTCAAGAATCATGTCATGCGTACATGTACACAATTAATCATGCTTTATTAATATTACAAAAGTTTGGTCGAAGTTGCGAGAACGCATACCTCGATTTATTTTTAGAAGAAAATCATAATTATGTTACGCGAATGTATACATAATCACGATAATAGACTAAGTCGCGCCTAAAGCAAGCTACGAATGTTCAAGATTGTTTAATACCTAAGTTATAATATTAATATGAGGGCCATAGATTAGGTGATTCAAATGTGAATGGCACACCTCGATTCATTTTTTTAAAAAGATTTGTACTCAATTAAGGCAAACTAACGAGTGCTCTTATTTAAAACTAATATGAACTTAATAAACAACTATTAGTTATAAATATGTTTGGGGGTATATGCATTGGACTTTTAATTATTTGGGGAGAAACAAGCCAATGACAGGCCCAATTTGCTATCTAAGAAAATTTGGTGGGAGCTGGGCTCAAAATCAAGCCCAAAAGTAAAACAAAAACTGAACCAAGACCCCATCAGGTCTGGTCTTGCCCACACTGTATCATTTAGGCTGATACCAAGCCCAAAATGAAAGCCCTAGATATACCAAGTCTCTTTAACATATCTACTACTCACACTGCTTAAAACATGCAAACAACATCCGATACTAAATTCCGGAAAAAATCAACATGCTGAATCACTGTATGAAACATTTACACTAACTATATTAATTAAATCAAAACAAAATCCTTGAATCATGACATACTATGCCTAGGAGATGGAATTTCAACTAATTTCAATTTTCAGGAACAAAGCTACTAGAATTAAAATCACGGCTACAAACAATGCTAATCAATTAGTTATGAACTATCCTATACAAACACTCCTAGAATCCAGCAACTCCTAATAAGGAACCAATGTTATTATGGCTATTAAACATTTTTTGAGACTGTTAGGCAGCACATGGAACAACTAAACTAACTTGAACATTCGTACAAATAACTAAATAATAGCCTTAAGTATCCAGATTTCAGAATGTTTAACAACAAAGAAAACTAAAAATAGAATTGCTAAAACTAAATAAACTGTAGAACAACATTCATCAGGAAAAACTAGGATGCAACATCTTAAATGAACCTAAACTTTTATTACATTATAGGCTAAGCAACATGCTTCAAAACTTCACTTTGACACTCAAGAATTCATGGAAGTACCTGGAGACATCAAAGAAACAGAATGGAGTAAAGAACTTTAGCAAGCAATCGGTGGAAAACAACAGCAAATCAAAGCAGTATACAACTTCATCTTAACCCCAGACTTGAATCAGAAAACCAGAAATCCCATAGAAAGTTTTTCTCAAATTTTTGCTCAAGAATCTGAAGAAAATAAAACTAGCTACTAATGAAACAGTAGCTGAAGCCTTTTCAGAGTGTTTTTAGGGTTTTGAAATCTGATGTCTGTGTTATTTTCAAAATAGAGTAGCCTCTATATAGGTTGACTAGAGAGGGTATATTTTAGAAATATTCCTTATCCTAAAATCTGAAAATAGTACAGTATATCTGTCCTTCTTATCCTATTTTCAGCATCTTTTGTAACAGTTAGGACAACTGTACCATTTCAAGAAACTTCTTCTATTTTTAGAGCCTTTTTTACTTCTGAAATTTATTGTTTTTACCCAGAAAATTCTGATTTAATGCCTTTCTTATTTTATTTTGATATTTATCTTCATTCTAGAAGTTTCTTAAGCTGTTACAGCCAAGATTCTTCACCTAGAATTCCTAAAATACCCTAAGACAAACCTGAAATCACCCCTTATTATTCAGGGCTAAGTTAACAAATCAGAATCAAACACACACAAATAAACCCTAATCATGCATGATTACTAAAATGGTAATTAATTAATAAAAATCAGTAATTAATTAATTATCTATGAAAACCTAGGCTAACAACTCAAAATTAGTCAACAAAACTCAGGAATTAAACGAAACAAGCAGGAGAAACAAGACCAAGAAACATGTATATGAAAACCTAATTAACAATTCTAAATCAAACAATGAAACCAGAAATTAAAACCTAGGTCATTAATTCAGATAATCCTAAAATGTATGACTAAACTAACAAGTGAAAATTAGTTAATAAACAGCTAATCGACTATTTCAAAAAAGAAGATAATAAAAGAAAACCTAAACTAAGAATCAGAGTCACAAACAGATCAACAATTAGACCTAAACATCATCTACATGAGGAAACAAAGTCAGGGGAAGTACCTAAATCTAGCCATAAGAAATTGGCCGGACTTGGTTGACCTCGCCGGAGTTTGGCCGGATTCCAATAGGTTTGAAAAAAAATCAAACTCACATGAATCAATTGCTCTTGTCAAATGCAATTGACTCATGTAGGTTTGAGCCATTAAATCCTTCGGATTCATTCAGTGTAGATCTTTTAGGCTTTCAGATTTTTTGATCTGAAATTGCTTATTTTAAGAGGTTTTTTGGGTAAAATAATGAGATATTAGGGGTGCAGGGAGTGAGGAGATGGTCTGGTGAGATTTTGGGTTGATTTGGAGTGTTGCCGCCGCCGTGAGGCGATTTTCGGCGGCCAGCGGCGGTGGTTTAGAGGGGTAAGAGAGAGGTGAGAGAGACGAAGTGGGGGGGGGGGGTCTTTGGGGTATGTGTGTGGGGGGGGGGTGGGTGTTTCAAGCACTTTTAAGGGAATTAATGCCTAGTTCCTCGCCATTTGATGGAGGAAAATGAACGGCCATGATTAACCATCGCCAAAACAGGATCGTTTTTTGAAGGGAAGGGCCTGGACCGGGTACTAGAATGGAGTGGGCTGGATTTTGGACGGGTATGGCATGGCATTTGGCCAAAATTCAAAATAAATTAAACCCTTTTCCCCAATTTCCTTCCTTATTTCCTTTTCTTTTTATTTTTTTTAATTAAAAATCCTAAATCAAATTTCTAAATTAATCTAAATTGTAAAATTAAGCTAATTACCCAATTATAATATTTATAACAATTAGTTGATCCTAAATTAAAAGAGAAAATTACTAATCTAAAATTAAAATCTTAAAAATGTAAAAATGAGCCAATTTTTGTGATTTTTCTTTTAATAAAATAATTAATTAACTAATTAATCCTAAAAATATGAAAACAAAATCTAAATGCAATGCATGGTATTTTTGACATTTTTGAGGCATTTTTATGATTTTTTATAAAAATTAAATGTGCACAAAAATGCAAACAATTAACAAAATCCTACAAAAAATCCTATAAAATGGCAAATAATTGGGAAAAAATCTATTTCTTTAATTTTATAGGAGTATTTTGAATAGGGCAAAAATCACATGCTCACAACTGCCCCTCTTTGCTCGAAATGTCATTGGGTTATACCGGAAAGGATCTACGGGTTATGCTGGAAAAGTCATCGGGTTATGCCGGAAAGGTCCACGGGTTATGTCGGGAAAGTCATCGGGTTATGCCGGAAGGTCCACGGGTTATGCCGTAAAAGTCATCGAATTATGCCGAAAAGGTCCACGTGTTATGCCGGAAAAAGTCATCAGGTTATGCCGGTAAGGTCCACGGGTTATGCCGGGAAGGTCCACGGGTTATACCGGAAAAGTCATCGGGCTATGGCGGAAAGGTCCACGGGTTATGCCGGGAAAGTCAGCGGGTTATGCCGGAAAGGTCCTCGGGTTATGCCGAGGAAGTCATCGGGTTATGCCGAGGAAGGTCCACGGGTTATTCCGAAAAGGTCCAGGGGTTATGCCGGAAAGGTTCACGTGTTATGCCGGGAAAGTCATCGGGTTATGCTGGAAAGGTCCACGGGTTATGCTAGGGAAAGTCATCGGGTTATGCTGGAAAGGTCCACGGGTTATGCCGGGAAGGTCCACGGGTTATGCCGGGAAGTCATCGGATTATGCCGGAAAGGGTCCACGGGTTATGCCGGGATCAACTAGGGAGTGTGACCCTATACTGAAAAAGCGTAGCTAGAGATTGGAGATTGTAGGCTAACATGATTTTGAATTTTTCTTCTTCTTTCTTTCACTTTTACTTTTAGCACTTTATTCAGGAGAATGCATGAAGAGTTTTGAAAGGGACTTCCCTTTTCGGGTTAACTTTTGTTGCAGAACCGTTTTGGTTTCTGCGTACCTTGTTTTTATTGCACCTGCTTCTTGCAAGGTTATTTTGGATTGCACCTGTTTTTTTGCTTTCAAATCATAGAACAATTTGTCCGTTTGAAACGGTGATTGGTTTTGTGGCCTTGATTGTTTCAATCACTTGATCTCGACCCAGTTATTTCTGTAAGATCTCCATTGCTTGCTGGCTTTCTGGAAATTGGTTTCATTTCAAAACCCAGGGATCTTGACTTTCCAAAATTCCCCATGATGGTTAACCCGTGTGGGAATTGGCCTTTTCATTTTATTTTGCCTTTATGGGCACTTGACTTTGATTTCCTTTATTTTCAAGTGTTTGGACTCTAGAGCATCAGCCAACATGGCCAGTCGAGATTGACTTGATGCACCTGCTGAGGCTGGGTGCTTTTTCTTGAATTTTAGCTTTCTGTCAGACAAAACCCTGTAAAACTAATCTTGCCATCTTTTCTTTGTATTAGTTTCGGAGGAGAATTAGACCGAAAGGGATTCAAAGGAAAGTAAACAACGGACAGAATAATGAATTTAAATGAGAAGTGTCCCTTTAGAGGAAAGAACTTATCTGGAGTGCACACAGACTTCAATAGAAATGACATGCTTCTTGGACTGGATACCCGATTTGTGCAAACCATCCAACTCTTACAAAACCCTTCATAATCCATATCTCAAAATCGAGAAACCTTGCCAGGACTCTTATCAGTACCGATGGTTGTAAGTGATTCCCTTTTCGATCAGTGGCGCCCTTTGCGGGTTTTCACCAACTGACCTCTCCCATTTCTCTTCTCACATTTGCCTTATAGTGTTTTTTGTGAGTTTTCACTAACAAGACTCTCTCATTTTCAATTTCTCTGCTCATCATCGCCTTACGGGCATGCCCGTGTGGATTTTCAACAATAAGACTCTCTCATTTTATTTCTCTCATTTGATTGTATCAGATCCAAATAACCAATATCCTCCCATTTTGAACTTCTTTACCGATTGATCAGAAGGACTTTGAACAGGATTTAGGGTAAAAAAAGTTTGGATTGAATTACAACTTTGGAACCTTTCAGGTGAATCGTCGTCGAACCATTATAAATTTTGCCCCAGTTTCAACTTTGGGGGGGATGTGGATTTTTGTTTTGGTGTGACTGAACCCTAGAGAAAGGCTGCACTTTCTTGTTGTAGGAACGGGCCATTCTTTGTTGATACAACTGCCCATGGCACACTGCGGCCATTCACTTTTCAACAATCACGGTTAATTGTTCTAGACGGATCTTGACTCATTCATTATCCTCGATCTCAGCTTCACCGATGATTCAAAGGGATGGAATTTTAACTTCTGCGGGTATTACAGCTTCAGTGCCATAAACCAATAGATAGGGTGTTGCTCCAACTGATGTGCGCACAGTTGTGTGATATCCCAACAATGCAAACAACAACTTTTCATGCCATTGTCTAGAACTTTGAATCATTTTCCTGAGGATCTTCTTGATGTTTTTGTTCGCTGCTTCAACAACTTTGGGCCGATAAGGGTAGAATTCCGATGCGTGATCTTAAATTGTTCACATACCTCCCTCATCAAATGGTTGTTCAAATTTGCAGCATTGTCTGTAATGATAGTTTTAGGAATACCAAAACGACAGATAATGTTGGAATGCACGAAGTCCACCACTGCTTTCTTGGTGTCGGCTTTAAGAGTGACTGCTTCAACCCACTACGCGATCGCTACCATCTCCACGCGATCGCGTAGACCAACTCTGTCTCAGCCCCAACTAGGCCTACGCGATCGCAACCCCTTATGTTGATACCTAAATTTTTTCTATATATTTTCAATATGCAAAATAACTTCAAAATGGCATATATATATATATGCATATGTAAGCATATCCAAGTGTTTTATTATTTTTCCATAATTTTTAAAGGTTTTTAAACCAATGTATTTCCCTCTTTTATCTATAAAAATCCAATAATTATTTCCAAAATTATTATTTTGGTAATTCATTTGTTGGACTTTTATATTTATGCTAAGATATAGCTAATGTAATTTTTGCATATTTTTACAAATTTATTTAGTATTTTTAAGCTAAATTGCATATAGTTACAATATTAGTCCTTTTTAAGATTTAATTGTGTTTTATATTCATAAAATTAAGTCCTATATTTTTAAATTGTTAATTATATGTCTCATGTTAGTACTTTCAATTTATTTATAGAAATTAATTTACTATTTTTTATAATTTTAAAAGGGGAAATTGGCTATTTAAATAATAGCCCAATTACATTTCAATTTTAGCCTAAATCTGACCCCAAATTAAACCCAATTTCCCCGGCCCAACTTCCATTCAAACCCTACCCCTAACCCAATTAAACGACCCAACCCGGTTTCCCCTACCTACCCTCTTTAATCCAGGCCATTGATCATTCAGATCAAAGGCCAATATTCGCCCTTACTATGTTTAACCCTGAAAGACCCCTAAACCTACCTCATTCTTCACCAAACACCGCCCTTGAATTCTTGTTCTCTCAACTCTCTCGAAAATCTCACATGAACCCTAGCCGTCGCCATCTAATCCCACCCTAATCTACCTCAATCCCTACCTAATCCATGGCCTCCCATGGCCATTGGAGATGTGTATTAGCCTTCTATGGCTCCTTGGTGTTTGTTTCTGTGGTTTTATGGCCAATCCTCAAAGGAATTCGGTCAAGTCCTTTCCCAACCTTCATCTCTGGTCTTTCTCTGGCTAGCCATGGCCGTTCAAGTCAAATCCTTGACTTTCCTGGTTAGATCAGTAACTTTTAAGGCCTTTCTCACCTTTTCTGGGTTTTTCGAAACCCTAATCTTCGAGATCTTTCAATTTTTCTTTCAGATCTACCTTAGATTTGTACTTATTATTAATTTCTTAAGTGCTTTCTCGAAGGTTCTTCAACTTTTCTTTCAAAACGACTCTTCATTTTTTCGATGATTAGGGGTTTTCCTTTAAGTTTTTCAAAAGATTTCTTTCTGATTTTAATGTTGTTTGTGATTTTGCTATGTTTAAAACGATTTGCTCATATTGTTCTTCTATCTATTTCAGCATGTTAAAAAACCCTAATTCCTTTTAGTTTTATCTGAGTTTTGAAACTGTCTGTTTAAATGTGTACTTGTTCTTTGTTCCTAACTCTCTTTTCCTTGTTTGACTTGTTTAATTTTGAGTTCTTATCATCTTTAAAACTCGACCACTGTCTAAGCACTAATTTCTTAAAAGGTTTTCCTCACTTGATACTGTGAGATCTTTACTTGTTTCTGATTCTCTTTACCTGTTGCTATGTTTTCTTCACTGTTGATTCTATGTGACTACTTGACCTACGTGACTACTGTGCTCCGAATATTTTTCTTACTACTAAATCCTAGCTTACCCTGTTGCTACTGTATGCCTGTGTTATCTCTTTTGCCAATGTGCGTGACCTCACATGTCTGATGCTTCTGTTCACTCTATTTATATACTGAAGTGCAAAATCATGTTTCTTCCTTGATTGATCTTGATCTTGTTACTGATTGCAAAAGCGTTTCTTTTATGAACCCTAATTTCACTCGCTTGTTTAAATTAATTGATTTCTTTCCTTTACTCTGATGTTTTACCTTGCTGAATCCTTTCCCAAAACAAGCCTATTTTGTACTTAGACTTGATTGTTTACTTCATGTTTTTACTTCCCCTTATATGGCAATGATAAATCTCTCCCAAACTGATTTCTTTCCTTAATTAAACCTGCTACTACCCGTTAAACAGTGATTCCTTAATTAAAGGGAATAACTTGTGTTAATTGATTCTGATTATGATTATTTCCATATTTGTGTTTAAGACTTTACCTCTTCTTCACTCGTTTTAAAAACTATAAATACCTACCCCCTCTTCTTTCAAAGACGAACAATTGAGTTCAAGAACACACACTTACAGTCAAAACTTTCTCTCGTTTCTCTACTACTTGTGCTACTGCTTTGTCTAGCCGGCTGGAATCCAAGGCTAGACTGTGGAATTTTTGCCTACTTTTCCTTTCTGCACTTTGCTTCTTTACTGGTATGTCCTAGTTAATTTTAGCTTCAACAACAACATGTTTCTTTAGCTATTTCAGTTTCTTTCCTTCTTACCTACTTCTACTTATGTTTATGCAGTCAAATTACATTACTAACATGCTATAATATGTTCCCCTCCCCTTTTAATAATGTTTCCCTATGTATGTACTCTGTCAGTCACTTGTTATGTGATTTGCTAACTTATGAATCCCAAACCCCCATATCCCCTCTATGTGTTTTGTGTTCTCTGGCTGGTTTGTTGGCATGTCAGCATCAGATATTGCTGTGCATGACCCAAACCTGACCCTTTCTAGGGTCATATGCTTCATACAATGTATTCCCAAAACCCCTTGACCCCTTTGTGTAACTACTGATTTTGCGTAGTTTGAGTTTTGCTACTACTGTTTTCAAATTACCCTTACCATTTACTATTGTAACCCAATTTTAAATAAATCTCTATATCCTGCACTTCCACTATATTCTTAAAACCTAGGTTTTGCCCCTCTTGAGTGAGCCTTGCCTTGGGACCCTTGAGCTCCCTCTGAACTTGGACACATAAGGGTTGACCTTTCCACACTGCACTCATCTCTATCTGGTTATGCAAACCTGGGTGTAAGCACTGCCCGGGGTCCCTTGAGACCCTTAGAGAACTTTGACACACCCAGGTATGAGAAAGACTTTGAACATCATTGGCATTTGAGGTAGTTTATTCCATAACTCAGAGAAGAAGTCAAGAATCAGGCTTCCTATGGTTGTAACTCCTTATTTTGCACTTTTCTGATGTATTTCAGTCATTTTTGGTCTGTAATAATTTGTAACAAATATTGGGGGCTGGCTAGTGACAGGGATGGGGTGATTATGCATGCTTTAGCTATTAGAAGGGTAGATAACATGACTATAGGATCTGTTTAATAAATTATGCATGTTTTACTTCCACACTTAGACACTATGCTTATAGGATCTAAATGACTATAATCAGACATCATGTCTATAAGATTAAAATCAATATTTTATAGAAATCATGCCTATAGGAATTTCACTGTGATTAAACAAATCCTGCCTGCTTCATTCCACGTTCAACTAGATACCATGCCTATAAGATCCAAATCGGCTGTTTAAAAAATTAACCACTGCTTTGCTGCCTTCTTAATCAGTAATAGATATCATATATATAGGACATCATCAATACAAACTTAGGCAAGCCTTAGGTAATAATGATAAAACTGAATCCGCCTTTGCTAATTAGCAACGGCTACAACCAGCAGGCAGGCCTGATTCAGACTTCTTATTTGAGTTATGTAATAAATTGGTCTACTTCAACAATTAAAACACCCTGCCTTAGTACTTTAAATTCTAACCCAAACTGTGTTTAGGTCATGCTATTTATGTGCGTTATCTGCGGAGGTATATATGAGCCTCTTATTTGTTTATATGTTTCCCTTTAATATGCAATCCTACGTGTTTTGTATGTCGCCTTAGCCTTTTTACCTTTAAAACCTAAGAGTCAGCCTAAAATCCTCCCTCTTATAGGAATAATAGTCCTAAATTCCTCTGGGACTGATAGGAACGGGATGGGTAATAGTATGCAATCGAGGTCGAGACCAATTCACGCTTTAATACCTTAAAGGGGTGGGAAGGGTAGATATGGATATGATGACCGGTGTGCTAATACCATGTGTATCCCCTCTTCTGAGGAGTGTCATACCGGGTATCGCATTGATGTGATCCATATTATAAATAAACCTAGGACCACCCCCCTTTACTTTTACATTCTCGAGTATTTGTAAAATGTAATTCCTTTTTTTTCAAAATTTGCCTTTTAACAATTGTTTTCAAACTCTTATGTGTTTAAACTTAAATCCCTTACTACTTGAGCCTATACTTGTCTGTTTGCTAATTGTACAAAATTCACAAAACTGTCTGGCCGGAAACCACACTAATGGATCCTGAGGGGTGCCTAACACCTTCCCCTTAGGATAATTTTAAGCCCTTACCCTATCTCTGGTTATCAAACAAACTTAGAAATGAACTCTATAGGTGTCCTAATGCACCTTAAATCATTAGGTGGCGACTCTTCAAAGGCAAACCCAGTTCCCAAAAGGAATGAGTTGTCCTACCCCAAATAATGTCATAAACCCGATTTTCTGATGCAAAAAGGGAAAGGGGGCGTGACACCTTATACGCGATCGTGAAGAATAAAAGGCCTGCAACAGACCTGAAGCAAAATCTGCAACTTTTCAACATGCAATTTCATCCGTTTAACCACCCAAAACTCACCCGAGGCCCTTGTGACCTCAACCAAACATGCCAACATATCCCATAACTTCATTCAAACTTGTTCCAACCTTTGGAACACTCAAAACAATATCAAAACACCAAATTTGCATCGAATTCAAGCCTAAGAATTCCAAAATCTTCTAAATTCCGCTTTCGATCAAAAAGTCTACCAAACCACGTCCGAATGACCTAAAATTTTGCACACACATCCCAAATGACACAACGGACCTACTGCAACTTCCGGAATTCCATTCCGAACCTTATATTAAAATCTCACCTATCAACCGGAAAACGCCAAAATTCCAATTTCGCCAATTCAAGCCTAAATCTACTCCATACCTCCAAAACACATTCCGATCACGCTCCTAAGTCCCAAATCGCCTCCTGAAGCTATCCGAACCATTGGAACTCACATTCGAGCCCTGTAACACATAAGTCAACATCCGGTTGGCTTTTCCAACTTAAGCTCACTCAAAAGAGACTAAGTGTCTCAAACCTTACCAAAACCTCTCCGAACCCGAGCCAACCAACCCGATAACACAAAATACAGCTGAACAAGGCAATAAGAAGCAGAAATGGGGAAACAGAGCGGTAACTCATGAAACGACCGGTCGGGTCATTACATCATCCCCTCTTAAACAAACGTTCGTCCTTGAACGAGTCAAGAAACATAACTGAAGCCTCAAATAGGTGAGGATATCTGCTCCACATCTCCCGCTCGGTCTCCCAGGTAGCCTCCTCTACGGGCCGACCTCTCCACTGCACTTTCACTGAAGCTATATCCTTTGACCTCATCTTTCAAACCTAATGCTCCAAAATAGCTACTGGCTCCACATCATATGTCAAACCATCATCCAACTGGACCGTGCTGAAATCCAAAACATGAGACGGATCGCCAATATACTTCCGAAGCATAGAAACATGAAATACCTGATGCACACTTGACAAGGTGGGTGGAAAAACAAGCTCATAAGCCACCTCCCCAATCCTCCAAAGCACCTCGAAAGGCCCAATGAACTGAGGACTCAATTTACCCTTCTTCCCAAATCTCATAACAACCTTCATAGGTGAAACCTTCAATAGAACCTTCTCACCAACCATGTAGGACACATCCCGAACCTTCCTATCAGTATAACTCTTTTGTCTCGACTGCACTGTACGAAGCCTCTCCTGAATCATCTTCACCTTTTCTAAAGCATCCTGCACCATGTCTGTACCCAATAGCCTAGCCTCACCCGGCTTAAACCAACCAACCAAAGATCTACACCGCCTCCTGTACAAAGCGTCATATGGAGCCATCTGAATACTCGACTGGCAGCTGTTGTTATAAGCAAACTCTGCGAGCGGTAGAAACTGATCCCATGACCCTCCGAAATCAATGACACAACCATGCAACATATCCTCCAATATCTGAATAGTGCGCTCGGACTGCCCGTTCGTCTGAGGGTGAAAAGTTATACTCAACTCCACCTGAGTACCCAACTTTCGCTACACAGACCTCCAAAACTGCGAAGTAAACTGAGTGCCCCTATCTGAAATGATGGAAATTGGGATACCATGCAAATGAACAATCTCCCAGATATAGATCTCTGTCAACCGCTCTGAAGAATAGGTAGTACACACAGGAATGAAGTGCGCAAACTTGGTCAGTTGATCCACAATCACCCAAATAGCATCGAACATATTCAAAGTCCGTTGGAGCCCAACTACAAAATCCATGGTGATCCGCCCCCACTTCCACTTTGGAATATCCATCCGTTGAAGCAAGCCACATGGTCTCTGATGCTCTTATTTCACCTGCTGACAATTGAGACACCGAGCTAAAAATCCCACAATGTCCTTTTTTATTCTCCTCCATCAATAATGCTGTCTCAGATCCTGATACATATTGGCGGCACCCGAATGAATGGAATACCGCGAACTATGGGCCTCCTCCAGAATCAACTCCCGAAGCCTATCTACATTGGGCATACATATCTGGCACTGTATCCTCAACACCCCATCATCACCAATAGTCACATCTCTGGCATCATCGTGCTGAACTCTATCCTTAAGGACAAGTAAATGAGGATCATCATACTGCCGCTCTCCGATGCAATCATATAAGGAAAATCGAGAAATAACACAAGCCAATACCCGGCTGGGCTCCGAAATATCTAACCTCACGAACCGATTGGCCAAGGCTTGAACATTAACTGTAAGAGGTTTCTCCCTAAATGGAATATATGCCAAACTTCCCATACTAACCGCCTTCTGGCTCAAAGCATCGGCCATCACATTGGCCTTCCCCGGATGGTACAATATATTAATATCATAATCCTTTAGCAGCTCTAACTATCTCCGCTACCTCAAATTGAGATCCTTCTGATTGAACAAGTACTGGAGGCTACGATGATCAGTAAACACCTTACAAGACACACCATATAAGTAATGCCTCCAAATCTTCAACACGTGAACAACGACAACCCACTCCAAATCATGAACAACATAGTTATTCTCACGGGGCTTTAACTTACGAGAATCATAAGCAATAACTCTATCCTCCTGCATCAACGTACACCCAATACCAACTCTCGAAGCATCACAATACATGGTATATAAAACTGAAGCTGATGGCAAAACTAACACCGGAGCTATGGTCAATGTAGTTTTGGACTTCTAAAAGCTCTCCTCACAATCATCCGACCACCTGAATAGAGCACCCTTTTGAGTCAACTTCGTTAAGAGCGGTACGATAGATGAGAATCCCTAAACAATCCGACGGTAATAACCCGCCAAACCAAGGAAGTTGTGAATCTCTATAGCTGAGAACGGTGTGGGCCAACTCTGAACCGCCTCTATCTTCTTCGGATCAACCTGAATACCCTTGTTGGACAATACGTGTCCCAAGAAAGACACTAAACTAAGCCAAAACTCACACTTGGAGAAGTTTGCATAAAGTTTCTCCTCCCTCAATCTCTGCCACACAACTCTCAAATGCTCCACGTGCTCCTCCTGACTACGCGAGTATACCAAAATATCATCAATGAAGACTATGACAAATGAGTCAAGATAAGGCCGAAACACGATGTTTATCAAATGCATGAATGCTACTGGGGTATTGGCCAGCCCAAAAGACATCACCAAGAACTCATAATGACCATATGGGGTCTTGAAAGCTTTCTTAAGAATATCTGAGTCCCTGATCTTCAACTGGTGATAATCTGAATGAAGATCAATCTTGGAGAACACTCTCGCTCCCTGAAGCTGGTCGAATAAATCATCAATGCGAGGCAAATGATACTTGTTCTTAACTGTTACTTTGTTCAACTGCCTATAATCAATGCACATCCTCATAGTGCTATCCTTCTTCTTCACAAATAGAACCGGCACACTCTAAGATGACCCACTAGGCCAGATAAACCCCTTATTAAGGAGTTCCTGAAACTGCTCCTTTAACTCTTTCAACTCCGCTGGTGCCATACGATACGGTGGAATAGAGATGGGTTGAGTGCCCGGCACCAGGTCAATACCAAAATCAATATCCCTATCCAATGGCATGCCCGATAGGTCCACAGGAAACACATCGGGAAAATCCCTCACAACTGGAACAAAATCAATAATAGGAATCTCTGCACCGACATCCCTCACAAAGGCTAGATATGAAAGACAACCCTTCCCAACCATACGTTGGGCCTTCAAGAATGAAATTACCATACTGGGAACATAATCAATCGAACCTCGCCACTCAATCTGTGGCACACCCGGCATAGCCAATGTCACTGTCTTAGCATGATGATCGGAGCCAACCCTACACCACTGCAAAGTGGCGAAAGCGGTCAAAGCAGCTTTTACCCGAGATGGTCGGGATCAAATCCTCAGGGAGCTAGAAGAGGGAATTGGATTCCTATCTAAACTAGAGATGCGTAATTACTCTTAACTACTCTTCCATTCATCTTTTGGTTTGATATTACTTCTAATATTATGCTAATAAGATGCTAAATTAAGCTAAGAGTAAGATACTAGAAAGGTTGTCTAAATGGTTAAGGAAGCACTAGGGAAGTGACTGTCCTAGGTGAATACTTGATGGGTTCTCGAATCTAAGGCAAGGTTGTCATGTTGGGGATTACGATATAACCAATGCACAAAACTTCTCACTCTATACCTCTTAGTAGTTTGAGTATTTTTCCCTAATTGACTTTCTCAAGACCAATTGGGTATGATAATTTGTGCAAGAAATTTAGGTTCAAGTCGGGTATTACTATCTCTAGATTTAACCCTTTAATTGGGGCTATCAATCTCTTGAATACACCCTAATTCCTTATTGGACTAATTTTACTAGACTCAAGCTCTCTTTCTTAAGAAGAGCTCAAGTCAAAAAAGGCACAAATTAGTGTTTGCAACCACTAATTCAACATGGAACACACAAATTAGTCCAAATATAAAACACCCATAGACATTCAAGCCTTAAAACTCAAGACCCATCAAATACCCACACTAGGGTTGAGCCACAACCCTAGCTAATGAGTCTAGCTACTCATAATAATAGAAGAAAACTGATAAATAGATGAAGAAAAACCCATAAGATTTAATTACAAGCTAATAATTGAAGATTCAATGATAAAACCACTATAAAATTACTCAAAATAGTTAAGAACGGCCGTTCACGTGCTCAGCCCAAAGTCATATTACAAAAGATGACCTAAAAATGGGAAAAGAAAGTATTTATACTAGGCCGAATTTTTTGGACAAAAATACCCCTGCAGGGGTAGTGCAGTCCACACAAACGAGTGCGGCCACGGTAAGGTTTCTTGGCTTTAGATCTCTGCTCTTTGAACTTGGCCGCTGCGGGCCACATAAAATGCACCGCGGCCGTGGTGGCTTCTTCTGCGGTCCGCACAAAAGGACCGCGGACCGCATTGGCTATGTCCTCAAAACTCCCAACTCTCTGAACCTCATCTTTGCGGACCACACAAACTTGATTGCGGCCGCGATGAGACCATTGCGGTCTACACAAAATGCTTTGCGGCCGCAATGCTTGATTTTCCAAAATATGCACCTCTTGAATTTCCCCATTGGGAACCGCACTAAATGGAATGCGGCCGTAGTGGATCTGTTGCACTGTGCTTGGACTTATTCTTGGTACTTGTGCATGTTTCACTCCTTTTTGAGCTGGTTTTGACTGATTGTCACTTTTTTTTACCAAACCCTGCAAACAAGTACAACATGTAAGCCTTTGGGACTATTTTTCTATACATTTTTTAATCAAAACTCAAGTAAGAAGGAGTGTAAAATGAACCATAATCCCAAGTTATCAACTCCCCTAAACTTAAGATTTTGCTTGTCCTCAAGCAAACAAAATAAGACCCACCTCTTTGAGAGTAAATTCAAGAAAATTTAGCTGACCTAAAGTGACCTCATCTAGCATCAATTGGGACTAACAATTGCCCTCAATTCAAATAAATCATTAACAACATTTACTCTTTTAAGCACCATTGTTTTAGTGCGACACAAAAGCATCAAGAATTAACTCAACCCATCAAAGAAACTCTTTCTACTACTTTGGTCATTGTGGAACCGAAACTCATACTCCTCAACTCTCCCTAAGCAAACCTCACTTTTAAATTGTAGCACTCAGAACGAGGATAGTGGTAACACACTTATCTCTCTCAAAGAAAGGTCACAAGTCCGGCTCTATGTACCATAAGCTTGCCCCTTATGTGAGTCACTACTAATGTAAGCTTCATTCAACTCAAGATCATATAGGGCTTTTGTGGAGATATAGTGAAGACTTTTGGTTCAGGTAGGAAATGTTTTGTCTAAGTAGGTTCCATCTTCCCTTTAGCACTCCATTTTCTTCATTTTGGCACATATTCTCTTGATTTTTTAAGTTATTTAACTTCTTTCTGAGGGGTTAGAGAGACACACTGTCACTCTTTCTTGTTCATTTCAAACCTTTTTCTCCTTTCTCAACTTTTCACACCTTTCATCTCTTTACTTTTATTGAATCCCTTCATTTTTTTCTACATTGATCATTCTTTTTGTCTTTTTGATTTTTTTCTTTTTCATTTCCTTTCCTTTTCTTCATTTTGTACCTTTTACCACTTTGTTGCATTCCTCGTCTCTCCCCCCAAACTTATGCTTTTACCTTGTGCTAAGGAAAGATCGGGTGTCAAGAGAGGGTATTTTTAGAATGGGTAAAGGCTTATATCGTGGTTTTTTTAAAAGAAAAATGTCTATGGCTCAAAAGGGTTGACTAGGGATATTATCATTGGTAGGCTATGAAAGTGTTCAAGATATCATTCGGATCAAGGAGAGCCTATAAACACATCTCAAGTCAAACTACACTTAGAATTTCGCCTAGACAAACATTCAGGGCAAGTTCTAGACTCATGGCTCGGGACTTGGACTTGCAATTCAAATTTTCACCACACAAGCTATAGGACTGCTAAAAGATAGAGTCGGGGGCCTACAACAACCTTAGCTAAGATTTGAGCAACAAAATGGTCCCAAAAAACCACTTGATGATTATCGGCCAACATAAAAGTCTCAAGGTCACAACTTTCACCATCATATACACAATAATTTGTTTTTGACCATAGGATCAAAGACAAATGTATTAGGCCCAAGTGAAGCTATGCCTGAGGCACCATTACTCACTAGCTACTATTACACAAAAAGCAAAAAGAAAACAGACTCAAACCCTTAAGAAGGTTGTCATACCATCCATCATCGGGAAGAGCCACCTAGTTCACACAAATTTCACCTTTGGAAAAAACCGTGACATTAAGAAAACCAAAGGCTTATTGCACGCAAAAATTCAAAACAAGAAGCTACGAAAATAAAATAAGAAGCTATGAAAGGAAAAACGCGGAAAGTAAAATGAATATATACAAATAGGATTTAGTCGAATATACATAAGGAGGAATGAATATATACATTAGAACGTAACTTTATATACATACCAAAAGTAAAAAGTACGAAAAGTGCAATAAAATGATAAAATTATGTACATACCAAAAGTAAAAAGAAAGCATAAAAAGAAAGTAATGTCATATATACAACCCAAATCATCCAAATAGGGCTACCCCCTCAAATGAAAGCTAGCATTGTCCTCAATACTAACTATCTAAAATAAGCACAAGAAAAGATAGAGAAGAAAAAGAAACTCCCTATTGATCCTCCGTCAGCATAAGATCATGAGTCTGGGCACCCTGGGTCCTCGGACTGCTTAGGAACTTGTGACTGGCTCCTTGTAACCTATGTCTCCACTAGGACCTAGGCCTGTACTGAGTCCTGGGCCTGTACTAAAATCTGGGGCTGGCTAGAGGAAACTCCCTGTGGGTTTTCCAACTCTATAACAACATCATCAATATGGGGAATCACCCTCTTCCTCTTGGCTGGTCTCTCTGTCTCTCGCTCCGGCTCAGGCTGCGCTGCTGGAGCCGGGTCATGCAATAAAGGATCCAGAGGCAAGTGATCAACCTTCAATCTCTCCAACCCACCCTCAACTCCTTCACGGACTCCTTTGACGCCCGAGTCTTCCTCAATTTCTTCATTTCTTTGGTCAACACCTTTAATGTTTTTCTGTGTGAACCCACAACGTCCAATATTAATTGTTGGTTCTCCAGGAGCTTCTTCTGGTTCTCCAGAAGCTCCTTGAGAGTGCCCTCTACTGACTGTGGGACCTGTGGCTGAGGAGGTGCAAACTGGTCTACCACCGAAGTAGAAAGTAGAGACAGCTTAGAAGTAGTTGTCTGCATCCAGTTGTTGATACTGGTAAGGGTCTGGCTCAAGCGGTGGGCAGTCAAAGGATATGTTGCAGATGAAGGGATATTTGGAACTATAAAAGTGGAGGGTCCTAGGGCCATGTCTGGTGTGGCTGAAAAAGGCTGAGTAGGAGCCACTACTACTACTGGCTCTTCATACTGGCCGGTTGAAGTAGTGGCTTTGCTTTTACGGTCCTTAGGGTTATCAGGACCCTTGGTGCTGTACCAGGAGAAAGGTGTCTTGGCTTTCACTTTCACATCAAATCTTCTCTTCTCCATATCTAGATCCTCAAAATACATGGTCAGGAAATTTGGGAAGGAGTAGGATCTATCACCTTCATTCACCACCCGCGTAATCACCCTGGACATCACATTCCCGATGTTGATCGGGTACCCCTCCATGATCGATGCCACCAATATAACCCGGGATATAGGAAGAGAGTTGTCGTGAGTGGTGGGGTCTATCCTACTACAAACAAATGTCTCCCACCATTTTGCTTCGAAGTTCAAGGTTCTCCTCAGAATTTTTACTCCCGCGGTCAACCAAGTTGGGGTGATACCTAGGATTGCCAAGTACTCTGCTAACCAAGGACACGTAGCCTCACCCAATGCCACTTTTTCTAAGTGTAAACATGTGATTTTTGACCCTCCCCAAGATTTTATATATTTTAGTGTGTAAATATTTAGTTTAGGCCTAATATAGTTATTTTAACTAATTTTGACTATATTTGCTTTATTTTATCACAAAAAATAAAAATTACAAAAAATATTTTCTCTTATTTAGCTAATTAATATTTTTATCTAGTTACTTTTAATTTGTCTACTAAATTCAAAAATACAAAAATAATTCTAGGAATGTTATCTTGATTTTATAATGATTTTTTTTAATCTTTTAGTATGATATTTTGAAAATACCAAAAAATAGTTTTATTTTAATGGTCAGTCTTATTTTAAAAGTTATTTTACTTAAGTAAGGTTAATTAATAAATGGTGTAGTATTTTTGGTCTTGTTTTAGAAGAAGAAGTATGAAATTTGGGGCTAATTTTTGTTTGGTCTTAATTGAAAAGGCCCAATTTGGAATAGCCCAAAACATTGAACCCATACCCCATTCTCCATTTGATCTAGACCTAACCTATAAAATAACACTAACACCCTAGATTCTAAAGACCTCTGACATTTTTCTTGTTTCTCTTGCCACGCCCCACTATTGAATTTCGATAGCAATTTTCAAACACTTTCCATTTTCCAAAACTCCAATCATGTTTGTTTATTAATCAATTCCTTCCATGAACTGCTCAGCATAATTTCACACCAACGTATAATATAGAAGGAAAGCAACAAGCCAAAATTACAAACAACTCTAACCAAAACAAAAAAAATTTGATGTTCAATCATTCACATTGAAACAAATACCCGTAAATTTTGATCTGTAGAAAACGTCGAAGGCTTGAGTTATTTGGTAAGGTTCGTTTAGTCTGAGGTGTCCGTTCGATTTAGCCAAGGTTTTGGTTCAATCTCTGTTGTAAAGATCAATTTATAGTCAAGCTGTCCTTGGTCTTCTCATTAATCAAATATTGAAGTTTTGCTTCAGAAGGTTCCATTCCCGCCCCTTTCTTTTCCTTGTTTTTTTATTTGAATGATATTTTATACTTTTAAATTATTATTTGTATGCCATATGAGTGTTCTGCTATTTTCATGATTTATTAAAAATTTATGTTTAATTTTCATTTCATACCTTATTTGAGAACATAAATGCAGTAGTTAGATTTTTCTTTGGAGGGTGAATGCACGTGATCTTTGGTTAATTATTTTGGGCGAAAACTCATCAAAAGATCACGACAGTGTATGGGATTAATTTGATTGGGTTTGGTTTAGTAAATGAAACTCAATGTTGAGAAATGAACATGCCATGAATTGATTTATTTGGCTTTCCTTTATTTATGTTATTAGTGATCACTAGTAGTATGTTATAGGTCGACCACACATCGTAGTTTACTTTAGGCACGTAATTAAATCTTCACAACTACGGATATGGTTCCCATGGTGTGGGTGTGATGCTTAATCTCAATTTAGTTTTTAAATATGAACATCTGTAGTTAAATGTTTTTTTCGTTAATAATTTGAGGCGTGCCATGCCAAATAAAATCCCAAAATCCATGGCCCTCACTTAATTATGTTGACTCTTTAGAAATTGAGGTGTGCCATTAGTTGAATTTTTCATGGCCCTCGCAAACCTTATCAGTGCGTAGTTGTTTTAGGCGCGCTATTTAAATTAATTTCCTTAAACTCGGGTGTGCATTTATGTGACCCAAATCCAAATCTAAACAACGTTAAATAAATGTGTCGTGTACTGCGGGTGCATTTATGTGACGTGGTTCAAGACGTGTTTTAGATGACGTTGAATCTTTTCCAATAATTAAATAAAAGCGATTATAAAGTTAAAAATGCACTATAGGCTAAAATATGTACTAAAATCAGATAATTAAGCTGAATATAACAGTTGAGCGACCGTGCTAGAACAACGGAACTTGGGAATGCCTAACATCTTCTCCCGGGTTAACAAAATTCCTTACTCGGATTTCTGGTTCGCGGAGAGTCAATCTTTTCCTCGATTCAGGATTTAAACCGGTGACTTGGGACACCATAAATTATCCCAAGTGACGACTCTGAATTTTTAATAAAATAAATCCCGTTTCGATTGTCACTTTAAGTTGGAAAAAACTCCCTTATACCTCTTTCCGGAGGTGTAGGTAAAAAGGAGGTGTGACACTAAGTACAATGCCTCATCCTCCTCTGGGAATCCCAGGTAGTCATTGATCGTTTTTCCATCAAATTTTACTTTCAAATTTCGCACCTTGGTCACTGTAGTGCCCTTTTTTATGAGGGCAACATTCATGTAAAACGTCTTCACCAAGTGCTCATTTGCATCCTCCACGTGGCCTATGAAATAGTCCTAGCCTGCACTCTCTCTGAACTGCCTCAGCACATTGGGGTTATGAGGTAAAAGGTCCTTTGTGATGAATTTCCGCTCAAGTATCAACTTCCTCTTGGGCCACCATTCTCCGAACTTGTGGTAGGCCACTTCACTCACAAATATGTCTTGCCATGCTTTTAGGTTCCTGGTTCTCTCTACTCCTCCTACTTGGGTTCACCCCCTCCTTCTTCTTCTACGGGATCCTCACCGGATAGTGAAGCTGTAGGTAAGGTAGAGTAGGCATTGTCACTACCCGTAGTTGAGCCCTCAGATGACTCAGAAGAAATTTGCACTGACGCTTAGGCAGTAGGGGTGCCCAAAGGAGTATCTCTCAATCTAGGCCTCTCCGTCCATTCAGGAACATATTCTGGCACAGAATCGGAGTAGGAAGCCTCCTGGGAGGGCATATACTCACTTCCCGACTAGGAAACAGTTCTATCAGCAGCCCTTATGATTCTCCTTGTGTCTTTGATAGCTTGCCGGGCTTGTGGGGTCAATCTAATCATGCCTCATCCCCTACCCCAGGAGGACTCTCCTTTCCCTGTCTATTTATCGCCTCTGCCTCATGATTTCACCATTATCTGCAAGGAGAAAGCATTATGTTCTTGTTAGTATCCCAATATCAGATGAAGCAGTGCATAATAAAATTGCAGATAGTTGAAAATGAAAAGAAGAATTGCAGACAACGGACCATACAAAATGAAGTACGGCCGCAAAGAAGCTATCGCGGAGTGCACAAAATGCACCACGGTCCACACTAAGGTGGGGGTCAGACTACCCACTTTCTGATAAAGGTCATCGCGGACTGTATAAAATGGTATTGCGGTCCGCATTAAGGCACCGCGGACCGCACAAAATTCACTGCGGTCGCGGTCCTCAACTTACAACCTTTATGAAGTAATACCATTGCGGTCCGCACAAAATGGTATTGCAGACCACGGAGAAGCACTGCAGACCGCATAAAATGACATCGCGGATCGCGGTAAAGCCCAGAACAGTAATACCAATCCTAGGGTTTTCAATTTTTTCTCAATTTAAGCCTAAAATTATATATCATTAATTCCCTAGGTGTTTAATTATTAGTTGTCACTAATTAACCCTAATCCCAGCATGATTAAACAATCCTACGATACAAAATTGAAAGAAAACAGGAAGAAAAAGAAGAAAAACTAGCTAATTAAAAGAAAATAACAAAGTTAAACAACTAAGAATAAATTAAAATTACCAGAAGTGAGATGCAATGTAGATTAATGAGACTTAGCAGTTGAATTCAAGCAGGTATAAGTGATGAACAATAATATTTTTTTTACCATTTGAGAGCAAATGATCGAAAAGTTTGAAATGAGGGTCTCAAGTCCTATTTGTAGAAAAAGGATCTGGGGCCCGCTTCACCTACCCACCGCGGGCCGCACAAAATAGCATCGTGGTCCGCGGTACTCAGAATCAAGAGGCACTGGGAGATGTCCACTGCGGACCGCAAGAAATGCCATGCGGCTGCAGTGGTCTACCGCGGACCACACAAAATGCATTGCGGCCGCGGTGGCAAACTTCAGAGACTCCTTATTTTTTACCAATTAACTCTATGGTCCGCATTGAATTGTTTCCCCCGCACTAAGGCCTTTGCAGCCGCAGTGCAAACTTTAGAGAGCGAGCATTTTTCCCAACTTGGTTCTACACTGCATCAAAACAATCCTACAATATCTCACAACAAGTTAGTCCAAAAGCAAATCCTATACTAAAAAGAAAATCAAAGAAAAACAAAAAGAAAGACACATGGGTTGCCTCCCAAGAAGCGCCTGATTTAACGTCGTGGCACGACGCAGGTTACCATCGAATCACTTTAGATGGAGCAGTGCCACCACGTGGTTATCATCAATCTTGCCTAGGTAGTGCTTGACCCTGTGCCCATTAACTCTGAAAACCTCCCCATTTTTGTTCTTCAAGTCAAGTGCACCAAATGGAGTCACAAACACCACTTCAAAAGGTCCACTCCATTTAGACTTAAGCTTTCCTGGAAACTGACGTAACCGAGAATTGAACAAGAGAACCAAATCACCCATTTTGAAATCCTTTCCATGAGCATATTTATCATGAAGGTACTTCATCTTGTCTTTGTAGAAGGACGAACTGGAGTAGGCATGGAATCGAAATTCATCAAGTTCATTAAGCTTCTCCACAAGAAGATTTGTTGCCACATCCCATTCAAGATTCAGCTTCCTCAAGCCCTGGCCTTGTGCTCTAACTCAACCGGTAGATGGCAAGCTTTACCAAACACCAACCGATACGGAGACATACCAATCAGAGTCTTGTACGCAGTCCTATAAGCCCATAGAGCATCATCCAACTTCTTTGACCAATCGGTCCTATTTGCATTGAGCGTTTTCGACAATATACTCTTGATTTCCCTATTTGAGACTTCAACTTGGCCACTTGCTTGAGGATGATAAGTAGTAGAAACTTTGTGATTGACACCATACTTTGCAAGCAAAGTGTCAAAATCTCTTTTACAAAAATGAGACCCCCCATCACTTATGATTGCACGAGGTGTGCCAAACCTAGTAAAAATGCTTTTCTTGAGAAATGCAACAACACTCCGGGCCTCATTGTTGGGTAAAGTCATGGCTTCAACCTACTTTGAAACATAGTCAACCGCCACAAGAATGTATGTGTTCCCACACGAGCTAACAAACGGGCCCATAAAATCAATGCCACATACATAAAAAAATATCAACTTCAAGAATGGTATTGAGAGACATCTCATCTTTCTTCGAAATTCCACCCGCTCTTTGACATTCGTCACATCTTTTCACAAGTTCACTTGTATCTTTATTTGGCCAATAAAACCCACAACTAAGAACTTTGGAAGTCGTCCTCGCCCCGCCTTGATGGCTACCATAGGGAGAGGAATGACAAGCCTCTAAGATACTCAATTGCTCCTCCTCCGGGACACACCTTTGGATCACACCATCCGTGTAGATCTTAAACAAGTACGACTCATCCCAATAGAAGTCCAAACTATCCTATTTGAGCTTCTTCCATTGGTTAGAAGAGAGCTCACGCGGGATTATACCAGTCATAAGAAAATTAGCAACGTCCGCAAACCATGGCATACCATTCACCGACACCGAAAGGAGTTGCTCATCAGGAAATGAATCATTGATCTCTAGGCCATCCCGAGGCCTCCCCTCCTCCTCCAAGTGGGACAAGTGGTCCGCCACTTGGTTTTCACTACCCTTCCGGTCCACAATCTCCAAATCAAACTCTTGAAGTTACAAGATCCATCGCATCAGTCTAGCTTTGGAATCCTTCTTCGTCATCAAATACCAAAGTGCGGCATGATCGGTACGAACTATGACCTTGGCACCTATGCGATACGACCAAAATTTCTCCATTACGAAGATAATAGCCAAAAGCTCTTTCTTAGTCACCGTGTAGTTCACTTGAGCATCATTCATTGTCTTGCTCGCATAGTACACCGGATGAAATATTTTTTTCACTCTTTGACCCAAGACCGCCTCAACTGCAACATCGCTCGCATCACACATGAGCTCAAAAGGCAAGCTCCAATTGGGTGCGGCAGTAATAGGAGTGGTGGTCAACTTGTGCTTGAGAAGTTCAAAGGCTTGCATACATCTCTCATCGAACACGAACTTGGCATCTTTTTCCAATAACTTGCATAAGGGATTCACTACATTCGAAAAGTCTTTGATAAATCGCTGGTAGAACCTCGCATGCCCAAGAAAACTTCTAACTCCCTTGACAGAAGTAGGGGGCGGGAGCCTTGAAATCACATCAAATTTTGCTTTGTCCACCTCTATACAATGCTTTGAAATTTTATGCCCAAGAACTATGCCCTCCTCAACCATGAAGTGGCATTTCTCCCAATTAAGAACAAGATTGGTTTCTTCACAACTGGCCAACTCTCTATCAAGTTTTTTTAAATATTCATCAAACGAGTCCCCCACAACACAAAAGTCGTCCATGAACACCGCCAAAATATCTTCCATCATATCGGTGAAAATGGCCATCATACACTGCTGGAATGTAGCCGGTGCATTACACAACCCAAAAGGCATCCTAGAGAAGGCAAATGTGCCATATGGACAAGTGAAAGTGGTTTTATCCTAATCTTCTGGAGCAATCAAAATTTGGTTGTACCTAGAATACCCATCCAAGAAACAGTAGAAGGCACGCCCAGCAAGTCGATCTAACATCTAATCAAGAAAAGGCAATGGAAAATGATCCTTGCGGGTCACTTTATTCAACTTGCGGTAATCCATGCACACCCTCCACCCGATGACGGTCCTGGTAGGAATCAACTCATTTTGCAAATTTTCAACCACGGTCATGCCACCCTTCTTCAGCACACATTGCACCGTTGAAGTCCAAAAGTTGGTAGAGATGGGGTACACAACCCCGTTATCCAACCACTTGATCACCTCCTTTTTCACAACTTCTTGTATTGGCTCGTTCAACCTCCTTTGATGTTCCAAGGAGGGGTTTGCATCATCTTCTATAATAATCTTGTGCATATAGAATGCAGGGCTTATCCCCTAAATATCAACTAAGGTCCATTCAATTGCATTCTTCCGCTTTTGAAGCACCGCCAATGTGGCATCAACCTGCATGTTAGTAAGACAAGAAGAAAGAATAACTTGCAAAGTTGAACTAGGGCCTAAGAATTCATACCTGAGGTGTGGAGGCAACGACTTCAACTCCAACACTGGAGGTTCCTCGATTGAAAGTTTTGTTGGTGGAGTCTTCCTATTCTCAAGATCCAAAGAGAGTTTCCTAGGCTCATAAGAGTAAGAGCCCATTCCATGTGAAACATTCATGCATTCCACTCGGCCTTTATCCTCATTTACATCAAGATTCAATAATGTTTCCTCTAGAGGGTCCTCTACATTGATCATTGCACTAGTATCATCAACTATCACTGCCGTGACAAGGTCCACAAGAGAGCACACTTCAGAACTGTTGGGCTGCTTCATTGACTTGCACACATGAAAGACTACTTTCTCATCACCCACCCGGAAGGTGAGTTCCCCTGCTTTCACATCAACAAAGGCCTTTTCAGAAGCAAGGAAAGATCTTCCCAATATGATTGGAACCTCATAATCTACCTCACAATCCAAGATCACAAAATCAGCTGGCAAGATAAATTTGTCTACCCGGACAAGAACTTCATCAATAATACCCAATGGTCTCTTCATAGTTGTATCCGCCATTTGCAATCTCATAGAAGTCGGCCTCGGTTGCCCAATACCCAAAGTCTTAAAAACTGAGTAGGGCATCAAGTTGATACTTGACCCCAAATCACATAGAGCTTTTGAAAAGTCCTCACTCCCAATGGTGCAAAGAATGGTAAAAGCACCGGGATCTTCTAGCTTCGGGGCCATTGAGTGCACAATTGCACTAACTTGGTGGGTCAGCTTGATAGTTTCACAATCCACGGATCTTTTCTTTGTCACCAAGTCCTTGATGAATTTAGCATAACCCGGCATTTGCTCTAAAGCCTCCACCAAAGGCACATTAGTGGATAAGCTCTTCATCATGTCAATAAACTTCTTAAACTAATTATCATTTTTCTGCTTTGCGAGCCTTTAAAATAAGGTGGAGGTGGCCTTGGAAAAGGAGCCTTGGCTTTAGGCACAACCGTTTCCGGTATGTCTATTACTTGTTCCCTAGACGGGTTCACATCATTCTGAGTCTCCACCTCAACATCTTGAATATCAATCCTCACTTCCTTATTCACGTTCTCATCAATCACATTTTCAACCACCAAAGGAATCCCATCTTCTTGCAACTCAACTTCATCACTCAAAATTTCTTTTTGTTTGGAGGCATTCACATCACCGCCTCGTCCACTTCTTGTAGTTACCGGCATAACATACTTGTTCCCACCCTTCAGGTTAACTACTGTATCACTTGGTAGAGCCCCTTTAGGACGAGTATTCAAGGATTGTGAGATTTGGCCTAGTTGAACCTCTAAGTTTCAGATTGAAGTATTGTGGGAAGCCAATTGAGCATCAGAGTCTGCATTCTTTTTCATCATCTATTCAAACATCATTTCAATTCTCCCTATTTCATTGTTGAAAGAACTAGGACCTTGGGATGGAAATAGGGGTGCATTATTCGGTTGTTGATACATTGGGGGCCTTTGAAAGCCTTGCCCCCGATTTCATTGATTGCCATTGTTCCAACCACCCTGATATTTGTTACCACCCAGTTGTTGTTGTTGCCATTCCAATTACCCTGATTGTTCTGATTGTTGTTCTGATTGCCCCAATTGGAATTTTGGTCGTTGTTCCCCCAATTACTATTCCCTTATTTTTGTTGATTTCCCCAATTGCCTTGGGGTCTCCATTGTTGTTGTTTAGAAGAATTGCACCTTTGGCCCTGATAATTGTTCACATATTGCACTTCTTCATTCTGCCCATCATAACCATCATCTTGGAATCCACCACAATCATTGTCAAATTGATCCGAACTGCCTTGGTTTTGTTGACCTCTTTATCTTGTTTTGTTCACTAGCATGTTGACACCCTCCATAGTATTTACTTGGCGCGGATTTTGAACCTATTGTAATTGTGCCTTCTAGCTGGTTCATTGTTGTTGTCAGCTCTACTATAACCTGCCCATGATCATGTAGCTCTTTGTGCAAGTGAGTGACCGTGGGGTAACCCTGTGGCACATTGGCTCTACTTTGCCAAGCGGAGGACGTGTCAGCCATCTCGTCAAGAATGTCACAAGCCTCATCATAAGACAGCTTCATGAAATTACCCCCAACAAGTTGGTTCACTATGCACTGATTTGTTATGTTAATGCCCTGGTAGAAAGTCTGTTGTATCATTGCCTCAGTCATATCATTGTTGGGACATTCCTTTACCATGGTTCTATATCGCTCCCATATCTCATGTAATGGTTCAGTGGGCTCCTTCTTGAAAGCTAAGATCTCATCTCTTAATGCAGCAATGTGCCCTGGCGAGAAAAACTTTGCAATGAATTTATCCACTAACTCATCCCAAGTAGTGATGGAATGGTTGGGAAGTCGTTCAAGCCAATCCAATGCCTTCCCTCTAAGTGAGAAATGGAATAGTCTCAACCGAAGTGCATCCTCTGACACATTAGTTTGCTTGCTCCCCCAATAGGTATCCACGAAACCTTTGAGATGTTTATAAGCATTCTGATTGGCAGAGCCCGTGAAATACCCTCGTTGCTCCAACAATGTTAGCATCACATTAGTAATTTGAAAATTGCCCGCTCGGATCCGGGGTGGGACAATTACACTAGCATATCCTTGGTTGGGAAGAACACGAGGAGCTACTCTTGGAGGTGGTGGGGGAGGGTCTGGAATATTATCATTGGTCTAGCGGTATCTCCTTTGTCCTTGAGCCACAATAGGAACCCATCATCAGCATTGTCATCTACCTCCTCCCCCGGCGGAAGATCTCCAAGAGGTGTGTTGTTTGTTGCCATTTTGTACCTGAAGTTGTGATACACACAAATTAGTAACACAGAAGGAAAGAAGAACAGTACACAAAACTATTTAGATAGATAGCCAAAATCGTTAGCTCCCAGGAAACGGCGCCAAAATGTGATCGGAGCCAACCCTACACCACTACAAAGTGGCGAGAGCAGTCGAAGAAGCTTTTACCCGAGATGGTCTGGATCGAATCCTCAGGGAGCTGGAAGAGGAAATTGGATTCCTATCTAAACTAAAGATGCGTAATTACTCTTAATTACTCTTCTATTCATCTTTTGGTTTGATATTACTTCTAATATTATGCTAATAAGATGCTAAATTAAGCTAAGAGTAAGATACTAGAAATGTTGTCTAAATGGTTAAGGAAGCACTAGGGAAGTGACTTTCTCCTAGGTGAATACTTGATGGGTTCTCAAATCTAAGGCAAGATTGTCATGTTGGGGATTACGATATAACCAATGCACAAAACTTCTCACTGTATACCTCTCGGTAGTTTGAGTAATTTTGCCCTAATTGACTTTCACAAGACCAATTGGGTATGATAATTTGTGCAAGAAATTTAGGTTCAAGTCGGGTATTACTATTTCTAGGTTTACCCCTTTAATTGGGGATATCAATTTCTTGAATACGCCCCAATTCCTTGTTGGACTAATTTTCCTAGACTCAAATTCTCTTTTTCCAGAAGAGCCCAAGTCAAAAAAGGCACAAATTAGTGTTTGCAACCACTAATTCAACATGGAACACACAAATTAGTCCAAATATCAAACACCCATAGACATTCAAGCCTTAAAACTCAAGACCCATCAAATACCCACACTAGGGTTGAGCCACAACCCTAGCTAATGGGTCTAGCTACTCATAATAATAGAAGAAAACTGATAAATAGATGAAGAAAAACCCATAAGATTTAATTACAAGTTAATAATTGAAGATTCAATGATAACACCACTATAAAATTACCCAAAATTGTTAAGAACAGTTGTTCACGTGCTCAGCCCAAAGTCAGATTACAAAAGATGACCTAAAAATGGGAAAAGAAAGTATTTATACTAGGCCAAATTTTTTGGACAAAAATACCCCTACGGGGGAGGGGGGGTAGTGCAGTCCGCACAAAATCGAGTGCGGCCGCGGTGAGGCTTCTTGGCTTTAGATCTCTGCTCTCTGAACTTGGCCACCGCGGCCGCGGTGGCTTCTTCTGCGGTCCGCACAAAAAGGACCGCGGACCGCATTGGCTATGTCCTCAAAACTCCCAACTCTCTGAACCTCATCTTTGCAGACCGCACAAACTCGATTGCGGCTGCGATGAGACCATTGCAGTACGCACAAAATGCTTTGCGAGTGCAATGCTTGAGTTTCCAATATATGCACCTCTCTAAATCTCCCCACTGCGGACTGTTGATACCCAATTTTTTCCTATGTATTTTTATATACAAAATATTTTCAAAATAGCATGTACATGCATATATAAGCATGCCCAAGAGTTTGGTATTTTTTCAAAGATTTTAAAATCAATTTATTGTCCATATTTAGCAGTACAAAAATCAGTAATTATTCCCAAAATTATCAATTTTGGTGAGTAATTTATTTCATTCCCACATTTATACCAAAATATAATTAAGCTAATTTTTATACATTTTTACAAATTTATTTGGTATTTAAAAAAAGGCTAAATTGCATATAATTGCAATTCTAGCCTACTTTAAGATTAATAGCATTTTATAATTGTAAAATTGGTTCCAGTATTTTTAAATTAATATTTATATATATTATCAATTGGCTTAGTACTTTTAATTTGCTTTTAAAATCATTATTACTTTTTTTTATAAATAAAAAGGAAAAACTGGCTATTTAACATTTAGCCCCATTTCATTTCAATTACAGCCCCATTTTATTTCAATTTTAGCCCTTAAATTGACCCAATCCTAACCCCAACCAGACCGGCCCAGTTTCAATTTTAACCCAACCCACGACCCAATTCTAAATAACCCAACTCGTTTCCCACCTACCCTCTTAAATCTAGGCCGTTGATCATTTAGATCAACGACCATTATTTACCCTTCCATAATTAAACCTAAACGACTACCCTAATCTCCCTCATTCTCACCTGACCCGCCGCCTTGAAACCCTTCGTCTCTCAAAACACTCTCAAGCTCTCTGAAACCCTAGCCATCTCCCACCTTATTCTACCATGTTTTCACTGGAATCCATGGCTTCTCAGCCCATGGATGGTTGGTACTTACCCCCCTTCACCATCAAACCATGGTTGTTCGAAGCTTCGAGGCATGACCTCAATGGTTCTCCTTCAGATCCTCTTAGATCTACAGTTCTATGGCTTCTTCGGCCATGCTCCGGCATATTCAAGCATTAGGAGCCTGACTCTAACTCATCCGACTCAAGATCGGACCTTCTTCCAAGCCTTTATTATTTCTAGGGTTTCACCGAAACCCTAAGCTATTCGAGGTTTTTCTTTGTTTGTTTTCTTAGATCTATGCTGTACTTGATTTTTGAAGTGTTTTCCCTAAATTTTCTTTTCAAAATCGTTTGTCTTTGATTTAGGGTTTTCGAAAGGATTTCAAAACGTCTTTCTGATTCTTCCTTTTTCTTTTCTTTATGTATGTTTGCATGTACTATGTTTTACCATGCATGTGTTGTTTTTCTACCTTTCTTTCTGCTATACATGACTCTTATGTACCTTTGTACTCTATTGTGCCTCTAGAGTAGGCTCGCATGTTAATATTTGTTATGTTTTCCTACATGTTCTTTGCTATACTTTCTAGAATTCTCTTATTGTATGTGTTTCTTGTTGAGTTCTTTAACTTTGTTTGTTTTACCGGATTCTTGTTGGAGTTCTAAGCATGTATTACTACTGTTTCCTTAAGTTTATACTACCTCTTTGTCTTCTGAACTTGTCTAAGTTCCAGGCTTTTCGAAAAACATGTTCATTATGCTTCAAATTAGCTTTTTCACTATGTTTGTTTCGAACCTGCTATTTTACCTGTTTGTTTTCTCATGAGCCTCTGAAAGAGAACTCTGAGCCTGTTTCAGTTATTTGTCTTCTCGTCTCTGCATCTGATTGGAGTTGAATACCCTAGGATTTGGGGTTTTGGCGAGTTTGATCTTATGTTCGGACTAGGGTCCTATTATGGATCCCTGGATTCTCTCAAACTAAGTCTGAGTCTATGTACTGAATTTGAGCCTCTTTGTTTGTGACTCTGAACTTTTCTATACTAGATTCTTTCTAATTAGCATGACAGTTCTTTCTTGTTTGACATGTCTGTATGCTTTATATATGAGGAATTCTTCCTTCAAAAAAGGTTTGCCAATTTGTGATTGATTCAGAATTCCTTTTAATAAGGTTCGATTGATTGTTACTAATTTTCTTTAGTTAAACCTTTCTTCACCTTTTCTGGTTGGATTTATTCATACCAAAACTCAATTTCTGATTTTTACTGGCTGTTGATTGATTGCCTTCCCTTATTTGCACAAACCGTGTTGCTATGAAACTCTTTCCTTAAATAGTTTCTATGTATTTGCCCTTCTTGTACTACTTTGGAAAAGATTTCAATCAAATTCTTTCCTTATTTATTTTGCCCGTTTGAAATCAGAATCCCTTAATCGAAGGGAGATTCTGTGTGATTGATTGCAAACTATTCCCTTACCTTTTCTTACTTGTTTTCTGCACTATAAAAGGGGAATGACCCTTTTGCACTTAGACACCTTGAGTTCAATGCTCTGACATACCTTGAACCTTCAGTTCAACACTTCGAATTCAATACTTTACACACAAACCTCTCAATTTCAATACTCTACTCTCTTCTGAGATCTTTTGTACTGTTTGCTTGCAATTTGGTTTACAAGACTTCAACTTTCACTTATTTGTTTCTCCGAAATTGGTATGTCTTAATTTTGATTTCAGCACCACCCCTATGTGTTTACTTTACAAGCTACACTCTTGTGTACTTTGTTGTTCATGTTCTGTACTGAATATGCTACTCTCTCTTTGCATCTGTTGTATATGTTTGTTGTGAATTCCCTATACCCCCACTACTTTCTATGTGTTTGAGTTAAGGTTCAGGGCCTGACAACATCCAAATTATTGCTTAGGGATGAACCTGATCCTCAATGGATCCCAACTATAAAAAATTGGCTAACAGGCTAGTCAGGGGTGTGCCAGCACTCCTAATTCCGGGGCATGACCACCTGCCTGCCATGGCTCTCCCTGATTCTCCCCTGTGCACTTACACTTACTCTTAGACTCTAAGTTCTGCCCCTCTCTTATGAGTCTTGCTTTGGGACCTTGAGTTCCCTCTGAACTTGGACATCTGAGGGTTGGCATTTCCACACTACACTATGCTCTTAATTCTGCAATGTGTTTGGGATGTAAGCATTACCCGGAGCCCTTTGAGACTTTTGGGAACTTTGATACATTCCAAATAAGAGAAAGGCTTTGGAAACCTGATCTTGGAAGTTGGTTCATCTCATATTGTTAGACCTTGAGTCTGAATTAGGCTCCTTAGTTGTAGCTTAAATTCTGATGTAATTTTACTTTTCTTAATTCATTATGGTCTATAATATGTTGTAATAACTTATGGGGCTCTAGTGAAAAGGGGAGGGTCATTTATGTATGAAAAGGGTAGATAGCATGCTCATAGGCTTTACTACTTACAAGCTCTGCACTTACGCATATCATGTAGAAATTCTGCCTATAGGTTTTCTGCACTCATGCACGTCATATAGAAATCCTGCCTATAGTTTCTGCACTTACGCATATCATGTAGAAATCCTGCCTATAAGTTTTCCGCACTCATGTACGTCATATAGAAATCTTGCCTATAGTTTCTGCACTTATGCACGTCATGTAAAAATCCTGCCTGTAAGTTTCTGCACTTCTGCATATAGAAATCATGACTATAGGTGTCCTCCACTTCTGCATTTTTATCCATCATCAGGCAAACTGTCATAGGTTAAAACAATAATCAACTGCCTTCTAGATACCATGTCTATAGGACTCCCTGCTCTTTCATAATCATCTTAAAACCAACAACGCCTAGAAATCATGCCTATAGGAGTAACCAGTTGAATCTGATTCGTTTATTTCATCTACAAGTGTAAAATCAGTTGCAATGTTGTCTAATATCTGCAGATCTTATGTTTTTTTTCTACAATCAGTAAGCCTTCTTTAAAATCAGAGTAAGCATTATTAGATACCATGCCTATAAGTTTCACCTAGGCAAACCAGTATATGATTGATTAACTGCATCAGTCTTTGATAAATTACAACCAGGGAAGGTTAATTCGGAGTCCTCATCTGAAAAATATGTGATGAATCAGCCTACCCTAATGCTTTAAATTCAGACCATAACCAGTATTTGTAAGTCATGCTAAACAATTTGTTTCTTTAAATGAGGAGGCTTGTTTGAGTCCTTTAAACTGTTATGTGTTCTCCCTATACCTGCCTTATATGTTTTGATTGTCGCCCTAGAATTTTATCCTTTTAAAACTATGAAATGCCAAATCTCCCTTCCCTTTAGGACTAGTAGTCCCAAATGCCTCCGGAACTGATGGGATTGGGGCGAGTACTAGCATGCAATAAGTAACGATACTATTCCGTTCTTAATACCTTAACAAGGTGGGGAAGGGTAGATATGGATATGTTGACCAGTGCGCTAATACCGCGTGTAACCCCTCTTTTGAGGAGTGATTACCGGGTATTGCATTGACGTGATCCATATTGTTTGTAAACCTAGGACCCCTTTCTTTTTAACTTGTTTTATTGTCCGAACTATTTCCTTAAAATTTCTGCTTTCTTTATTCCATTCAAACTTTCAATTTGCTTGCAATAATATGTGAACCCCTTCTTACTTGAGCCCTTAATTGTTTATTTGATCATGTGAAGTCACAATTGTAACATGGTCGGGAACCACACTAGTGGATCTTGAGGGGTGCCTAACACCTTCCCCTCAAGATAATTTCTAGCCCTTACCCAAACTCTGGTCCTTCAAACTCAAACCCTTCTTAGTGTCCTAATGCACTTAATCATTAGGTGGAGACTCTTCAAGTTCCAAAACCCAATTCCCAAAAGGGAACGAGTTGTCCTCCCAAATGTCACAAGCCCAATTTCGCGAGAAAAAGGGGGCGCGACAGCGTGGCGACTCTGCTGGGGATACTTCTTTTAGGCTTTTACCATCTCATGTTATTTGTGACTTTACTGATTCTTTATTTCCTTTATTTAATGTCTTTATTTCTCTTCTATTACGAAACTGACTTGGCTCTTTGTTTCTTTTCTCTAATGCTTTCTTTTTACCGCTTTCCTTCAATATGTTGTAATTATGAGCAATTATTGTAATCATTACTTTATGAACGTGCAAATACATGACAACTTGTAACTGCATATTCAACAACATATTCCACTCGTTCCAAACAAAATACCATAGCAACGCTTATAATGAGTGGTTGCGCCTTTCCGATATCATTACCCCCTAAATTTGGCAAAGGCGTATTTGCGGTTAAACTGGTTGATCAATGGTGTAGTCGACGGTTTCGTGCCTTTCCCTCTTGAGTTATCTGCTCAAGGGTACCAGTCTAATACCTTATAGAAACCCTACTCTGTTCAATTGTGCATGCATCACTGTCAAAACCTAGTCGAGTCAGTTATGTTGTCCACATAATGACTCTTTAAGATAGACTTGTCCAAAGTCCACTGGGTTTCCTGGGAACCCAAATGGACGTTACCATATTTTGTGCATTTATTTGGAGAACTAAATGTTGTTTATGCTAATTATTAGTTTAAATAGTCGAGTCCGGCAGGGTAAGGGTCTAACACTTTGTTTTTCAAAAATGAGGCACGAAGCCCCCAGATTTGGCATGGTCACCGACATCCACCCAAGGTTGCTAAGCTGGTGGGAGGATCTTCACTCTAGTGATCAAGCTCTTGTCCGGAAATACCGAGGAAATTTGCTTTCTCTCCTGGAGGTCCAACCCAACAACAAAATCATAGAAGCTGCTACTCTATTCTGGGACTGTGATAGGTCTGTGTTTCACTTTGGGGAGATTAAGATGACACCTCTGCTCGAGGAAATAGGAGTATTAACTGGTATTCCGTGGGAGACTCCGGGTTTACTTATTCCGGAAAATCGCAAGGGTAGGGGTTTTCTCAAAATGATAGGACTAAAGAAAAACACAGACTTGACCTGTTTGAAGGATTCCTACATTCCTTTCGACTATCTGTACAAGAGGTACGACCATAGTAAGTCCTATCGCACTTACCCAGATAAATTCGCCCTCACCTCATTGGGGCATATCCACAAAAGGGTTTTTGTATTTATGTTCTGCTTCTTGGGGATGATAGTGTTTACTCTGAAGAAAGCAAGGATTCACACCAGGCTAGCTATGGTCACTAAAACCTTAATGGAGATAATTGGTGGGCAACCATTTAGCATAGTGCCCATGATCGTTGCAGAAATGTACCGAGCCCTGGAAAAGTGTCAACAAGAAGCCCCACACTTCGAGGGCTGCAACTTGCTACTCCAGCTCTGGATCATGGAGCATCTCCAAAGGGGTAAATATCGGCAAGTGATTCAGTGTAGAGACTAGGACGATCATATAGCCTTCCATCAACCAAGGAGAATGAATTACATGCCCGACATGTTTGCTCAGCTAGAAGATGCCAAAGGATAGGTAGAGCTATTTGAAAATCTGACTGATGATCAAATACAATGGATGTTCGAATGGTTTCCTACTGACGAGTTCATCGCCCGATCCAGGGACGCACCGTTTCTGATACTGATCGGTTTAAAAGGAACCTACCCTTATGTCCCCCTCCGGGTCATGAGACAGGATGGTAGGAAGCAGGTTATACCAAGGGTCGACAAGATGAGTCACTTCCGGGATGACTTCCAAGCTGATGACAGTCCTTATAAGTGGCAAGCTCAGCATATGTGGCATTGCAAGATCATCATGGGAAGAGATACTATCGAGCCAGATAGATACCATGTTGGCTGCACCCCATACTATTCAGGATAGCTGGAGGATAATCACAATGGTCTGGGCCAACCTAGGTTTGTTCGAGGTCACAGGATCATCGATGAAAAGGCTGAAGCACGGGTCAAGTACAACCAATTGCGTAAGAGGATACGAGAATGCGAAAGTGAGCACCGGGAGATTCAAGAATCCCATCAAAAGTTGATTGAAGAATGGAAAGATATGGCTGTTAGCGCCAACAATCGACTAGGGTATTTGGAGCAGGGTTTAGTAGAGTTGGAAAGGAAGTTCATCCATAGGATTGAAAACTGCCAGAACGCTGAGGGAAACAAAGAAGGACACTTGGCTAGAGCCTATTTGCTGCTGGGACTGCATGAGCTGGTGAAACTGTTCGATGGAGCTAAAGATACCGAGTTTGGGGAAGGTCCTTCTGGGACTAGTAGCTAGGAGTCTTTTCTTTTGCTTTAAAAATGTAATAAGGCCAATGGCCATTAGTAACATTTTATTTTCTGCTATTAGTGTCGTTTTGGGATTCACCTTATTTTTTATCAATAAAATGAGGCATTTAGCATTATAAGTTCTCCAAATCAATTTGTCTCTAGGCCTACCTCGGGCACAACGAGGATCCCAAATTAGGACACGATTTATATTCTTGCACTGTGTGTTTAAATATTGCAATGTTTTCTTCTCATAATCCGCACTAACTTACTACCTTTTTTGTTTTACCTTTTGTTTATTCCCCTCCCCAAAAGGTTAGTTCGTGCGCTCTAGCATCGTCATCTTACTCCACAAGATCCAAGGGCCCTCCACCTCCTCCTCCTCCTCCTATCAGAAACAAGAACAAGGGAAAAATGGAAGATTTGAGCAACATCAGAAAGGAGAACTCAGTTGAAAAGGTATAGGTTCCTCAGGGTATTCAGGTTTCCAAGGAAAGTGCCTCCCAGCTCGAACAGAAGTTATTGAAGTTTCAGGAAGAACTGGACCAAGTTTGGAACTTAGAGAATTTGTCATTTTCCCTCACTACCCCAAGTGTCAACTTTGCCAACACTCAAAACCCCACACCTCCACAAAGCATCCTGAAACCACAAAACCAACCCACTCCCCATCACCACTGCAACACATGCCACACTTCAGACAACACCCCACTGCTCATCCCTGAACCACTAAATTCCACAAATGATCATCCCTACAATGCCTCCATCTATATGGAAACCATGCCACACTATACTCAACTCATTTCAAGCACACCCGAGTCCAATGATAAGGACTCAATTATCAGGAATCTGGCGGAAGAACTCAAGAAACTGACTAGCAGAATTCAGGGCGTCGAGGAAAGTAAGGGGATTGAAGGACTAAATTACGAAGACCTTTGCATTCAACCCGATGTCAAACTGCCCGAGGGGTACAAACCTCCTAAGTTCGAAATATTTGACGGTACCAGGGATCCGTGAGTTCATTTGAGGACATACTGTGACAAGTTGGTCGGAGTAGGGAGGGACGAAAAGATTCACATGAAACTCTTCATGAGGAGTCTGAAGGGAGATGCTTTGTCTTGGTACATCAACCAAGACCCTAAGAAGTGGTCAAATTGGGTAAGTATGGCATCCGATTTCATGGACAGGTTCAGGTTCAATGCGGAACATGCACCAGATGTGTTCTACATCCAGAACTTAAAGAAGAAACCCACAGAGACATTCCGCGAGTATGCTACTCGTTGGAGATCAGAAGCTGCTAAGGTCAGACCGGCTTTAGAAGAAGAACAAATGAACATGTTTTTCGTCCGAGCTCAAGACCCACAGTACTATGAAAGGTTAATGCTGATTGAAAGCCAGAAATTTTCCGACATCATCAAGCTAAGGGAAAGGATCGAGGAAGGTATCAAGAGTGGTATGGTCACTAACTTTGAAGCTTTGCAGGCCACCAACAAGGCTCTAGAGTCTGGTGGCACGTCCAAGAAAAGGGACGTGAGCATCGTGATGGTTGCACAAAGAACAAAATCCCCAATTGAATACCAAACCTACCCAATACCTCCACTCACATATCAACCTACCCCAAACTACCAAGCACCCTCGCCCTCTTACCAAACTCCACCACCTACTTACCAATCACCTCCACCTCCCACATATCAGCCTACTTCACCCAGATATTTTCAACCCGTACATGTCTATCAAACCTACAATACTCAACCCTCTAACTATCAATCACCTGCCACCCGCCAAAACTTTCCTAGACCCCGACCAAACTTCGACCGCAGACCCCTCAAACAGTATACCGCCATTACCCAACCTATCGACCAGCTGTATGAAAGGCTCAAAGCTGCTGGTTACATCACCCCTATCCCTGCCATAAACCCCGAAAACCCCTCCCAATGAGTCAACCCAAACAAAACCTATACATACCATTTCGGCATAAAAGGGGCATACCATTGATGAGTGCCGCTCTCTGAAGGATAAGATCCAAGCTTTGATTGACAACAAGATCATCATAGGAAAGGAGCCAGTTTCAAATGTTCGCAACAACCCTCTGCCTGACCACAAGGGTGGGGGCATTCACATGATTGAGATTGAGGACGATTGAGATCCCAAAGGGTCGATCGGATTGATCACTAAAAGTGATGAGCCAAAGGAACCAACGATCACACTTAATCCGGTTGTGGCCCAGATCCAGCCTTCTGAAAACACTGAAGTAAACATGTCCATACCACTTGAGTTCGAAGCACCTTCTTTTGCAAAGACGTCAGGACCTATTGAGGTCAAGTTTGGGTCTCCAAAGACACTTGTACCATTCGAAGTAGTTGTGTTACCATCCAAGGCAAAGGTGCCCATTCCGGTGGCCATGACAGCCGTAACACCATTCCATGCGAAGGCCATACCATGGGATTACACCGCCGAGGCGAGAAGGAAAGGGAAAACCAAATCTGGAGAAGCAATTGCAGCACAGGGTATGACAAGAACCGGCAGGGTCTATACCCCAAAACATCTAGCCAAGTCCAGTAAGCAGGCCTCTGGACGATCAACCATCACTGAAACTGGGCATGATGATCTTTGGAGGAAGATACAAGCCAAAGAGTATTCGGTCATTGGTCAGTTGAACAAAATGCCGGCCTAGATCTCTATCTTGGCCCTGCTACAAAGTTCTGACGCACATAAGAACGCCTTATTGAAGGTGTTAAGCGAGGCATATGTACCCAGCAACATAACTGGAGGAGAAATGGCAAACATGGTGGCTCAAGTATTGGAGAGTCACAAAATCACTTTCCACGAAGATGAGCTGCCACCTGAAGGGCTAAGCCACAACAAGGCCTTACACATCACTGTGCAGTGAAAAGATCATTTCATCACCAGAATCCTGATTGACGGAGGGTCCAGCCTCAATATTTGTCCATTGGTGACTCTCAGAACATTGGGAAGAGCTTGCATGAGATCAAGGATGGAGCCATCAATGTCAAAGCTTTCGATGAATCCCAAAGGTCCACAATTGGGGAAATCAGTTTGTGTCTGCAAATGGGACCGACTTGGTTCGACGTTGATTTTCAAGTGATAGACGTCATAGCATCTTATAACTTGCTATTGGGACGGCCCTGGATTCATGCCGCTGGGGCTGTAGCATCAACCCTACATCAAGTAGTGAAATTCGAGTGGAATCACCAGGAGGTAATTATCCACGGCGACGGTAGCAATCCCATATATAGTCGCCAGACCATCCCAGCAATTGGTAGAAGAAGAAGCAGACAGAGAACCTTGGTTTCATGATATCAAGGAATATTTGACGAAAGGAGAATATCCAGAACTCGCAAATCCTACTCAAAAATGCACACTTTGGAGATTATCTAACAACTTCTTTTGTAGCGGAGGAATCCTGTATAGGAGGACTCCTGATTTGGGGTTATTAAGGTGTGTCGACACCAAGTAAGCATCCATGCTATTGGAGGAAATTCATATAGGGACCTGCGGTCCGCATATGAACGACTTTGTTTTAGCAAAGAAAATACTCCGAGCTGGTTATTTTTGGATGACTATGGAAACGTACTGCATCCAGTATGTCTAAAAATGTCATCGCTATCAAATACATGCAGACATGATAAAGGTGCCTCCAAACGAGCTTACTGCAACAAGCTCACCATGGCAGTTCACCGCTTGGGGAATGGATGTTATCGGACCTATCGAGCCTGCTGCATCAAACAGGCACAAGTTCATTCTAGTGGAAATTGATTATTTCACCAAATGGGTTGAAGTAGCATTGTACAAAGCAGTGACTAAGAAAGTGGTAGTAGATTTTCTCCGCGACCGCATTGTTTGTCGGTTCGGAATTCTGGAGTCAATCATCACTGATAATGGTTCCAATCTCAACAACGACCTGATGAAAGACATGTGTGAAACCTTCAAGATCAAACACAAGAATTCTACAGCTTACAAACCTCAAATGAATGGAGCTGTAGAAGCCGCCAATAAGAATATCAAGAAGATACTAAGGAAGACGATAAAAAAGCATAAGCAATGGCATGAGAAGTTATCATTTGCCTTGTTAGGATACCGCACCACAGTCTGCACATCAATCGGGGCAACTCCCTATATGTTGGTTTATGGTACAGAAGCAATCATTCCCGCCGAGGTAGAAATTCCCTCCTTAAGAATCATACAGGAAGCCGAACTTGACGATGCAGAATGGGTAGAAAGTCGCTACGAGCAGCTAGCTCTTACAGATAGAAAGAGAATAAATGTGGTTTGCCACGGTCAGCTCTATCAGAACAGAATGTCCAGAGCCTTCAACAAAAGAGTCAAGCCGAGACAGTTCGTGGCAGCTGGTGTTAAAGAAGATTTTCCCACATCAAGAGGAAGCCAAAGGGAAGTTCTCTCCCAACTGGCAGGGTCCATACATGGTTCACCGGGTCATCACCGGAGGAGCCCTCATACTTGCAGAAATGGATGGTAAAGTTTGGCCAAAGCCGATCAATTCAGATGCAGTGAAGCGATACTATGTGTAACTTTTATGCTTTCCTCATATGATGTAATTTGAACTACGCCTGACCTGATTCTCGTTTAAGAGGAGATACATAGGCAACCCTATGGATTCGGTCATAATTCAATAAAATTTTCATTTTACCCCGCTATTGGAAACTGGGGCAGAATTTTGAGGAGGACCCTCAAAATTCCGAAGTGATTTCAGCTATTCGATATAAGCAGCCATCGGAAGCAGCAACCCAGTAAACTGGGGTAGAATTTTGAGGAGGACCCTCAAAACTCTGGAGCGAGAGAAGTTGTAGTATCTTGGGCCACATCGCAGTCGTCAGTTCATCTAAAGAAAACTATTCTTAATTATGTATTTATTGTTACATTTCTTTACTAAGTCATGCACGTCTGTTACCAAAGTTGCTTCGTTTAGCAACGCTACCCCAATGGTACGCCCAATATCATCGGAACGGAGCCGAGCAGGTCAAGCAGAGCCAGCGAGAATACAAACTAACCTCCCCCCTTTACAAAACTCACGATTTTTCTTTGAATGCAGGTGCTTGAGTTGCAAAATCATCAAATATACTATACACTCACGAGAACTCTCAGAACCGTTGCACCTACTCACAGCTACTATCCACACACAGTGCTCCCAGCAGACATAGTATCCCCAGCAGTCGCAATATCTCGATCCGCAATCATTTAAGAAAATTCTATCATCATTTTGCCCTTTTACTCCTTGCATAAGGCTACCTTTCTGCCTTCCGAGACTAAGCATTGTCTCCATCTGCATTTCCCTACATTGCATAAGGCTACCTTTATGCCTTCCGAGACTAAGCATTATCTCCATCTATATTTCCCTGCATTGCATAAGGCTACCTCTCTGCCTTCCGAGACTAAGCATTGTCTCCATCTGCATTTCCCTGCATTGTATAAGGCTACCTTTCTGCCTTCCGAGACTAAGCATTGTCTCCATCTGTATTTCCCTGCATTGCATAAGGCTACCTTTCTGCCTTCTGAGACTAAACATTGTCTCCATCTGCATTTCCCTGCATTGCACAAGGCTACCTTTCTGCCTTCCGAGACTAAGCATTGTCTCCATCTGCATTTCCCTACATTGCATAAGGCTACCTTTCTGCCTTCCGCGACTAAGCATTGTCTCCATCTGCATTTCCCTGCATTGCATAAGGCTACCTTTCTGCCTTCTGAGACTAAGCTCTATCTCCATCTGTATTTCTCTGCATTGCATAAGGCTACATTTATGCCTTCTAAGACTAAGCTCTGTCTCCATATGCATTTCTCTGCATTGCATAAGGCTACCTTTCTGTCTTTCGAGACTAAGCTTTGTCCCCATCCAGCATGGCTGAAATATCGCCACTTTATCCCTCTTGCATGGCTGAAATATCACCACCTTTTATTTACGTCTTGCATCGGCTGAAATATCGTAACCTTCTGCATTTCATGGGCTGAAAAATCGCCAAATTGTCCAAAGGCATCATTGTTCGGAGGCACCATTTGCATAGCCCGAGAACACCATGCCATGGCCTGAGGACCCCATTTTATTTTTTGCATATCATTATTCAAAGGCATCATAGTTCTGAGGCATCATTCTCATAGCCCGAGAACATCATTTCATAGCCTGTGAATCCTTTATCATATGCTTCATGGCCCAGGACGTCATAGTCCGAGGACATCATCCTAACCGTCCGAAGACAACATTCATGGTCCAATAGAAATTTGCATCACGTTTAAATTTATGCACAATATATGCTCATTTGCAGGTAAACCGGCTAGCAACGGCCGTCTCAGTAGGGGAGATCTCGTTCCAGTTCCCGCAGCTTATCAGACTCCGACGATCCTTCTCAACCCGAACATCGCTTCCGCTTTTAGAAATCTCCATCGGCATATTTCGCCAATGGATACTGAACTACATATGACTTGATTCCTGTAAGACCAGGGATATGTAGGCAGCTCAGGAACCAGGTCTCGGTCAAAATTCTTCAAATCGTTTCATTCGGTCAAAATTGGTCATCATATCTTTACCCGACAACTCTTTCATCCTTCCCGGGTAAAGAGGGGCGGCTGTTGATACCCAATTTTTCCCTATGTATTTTTATATACAAAATACTTTCAAAATAGCATGTACATGCATATATAAGCATGCCCAAGAGTTTTGGTATTTTTTCAAAGATTTTAAAATCAATTTATTGTCCATTTTTAGCATTACAAAAATCAGTAATTCTTCCCAAAATTATCAATTTTGGTGAATAATTTATTTCATTCCCGTATTTATACCAAAATATAATTAAGGTAATTTTTTATACATTTTTACAAATTTATTTGGTATTTAAAAAAAAGCTTAATTGCATAATAATTGAAATTCTAGCCTACTTTAAGATTAAAAGCATTTTATAATTGTAAAATTGGTTCCAGTATTTTTAAATTGATATTTATATATTATCAATTGTCTCAATAGTTTTAATTTACTTTTAAAATCATTATTACTATTTTTTATAAATAAAAAGAAAAAATTGGCTATTTAACATTTAGCCCCATTTCATTTCAATTTTAGCCCTCAAATTGACCCAATCCTAACCCCAATCGAACCGGCCCAGTTTCAATTTTAACCCAACCCACAACCCGATTCTAAATAACCCAACCCGTTTCCCACCTACCCTCTTAAATCTAGGTCGTTGATCATTCAGATCAACGGCCATTATTTACCCTTCCATAATTAAACCTAAACGACTACCCTAATCTCCCTGATTCTCACCTAACCCACCACCTTGAAACCCTTCATCTCTCAAAACACTTTCAAGCTCTTTGAAACCCTAGCCATCTCCCACCTTATTCTACCATGTTTTCACTGGAATCCATGGCTTCTCAGGCCATGGATGGTTGGTACTCACCCCCTTCACCATCAAACCATGGTTGTTCGAAGCTTCGAGGCATGACCTCGATGGTTCTCCTTCATATCCTCTCAGATCTATAGTTTTATGGCTTCTCCGGCCATGCTCCGGCATATTCAAGCATTAGGAGCCTGACTCTAACTCATCTGACTCAAGATCGGACCTTCTTCCAAGCCTTTCTCATTTCTAGGGTTTCGCCGAAACCCTAAGCTATTCGACATTTTTCTCTATTTGTTTTCTTAGATCTATGTTGTATCTGTGCTGTACTTGATTTTTGAAGTGTTTTCCCCAAATTTTCTTTTCAAAATTGTTTGTCTTAGATTTAGGGTTTTCGAAAGGATTTCAAAATGTCTTTCTAATTCTTCCTTTTTCTTTTCTTTATGTGTGTTTGGTTGTACTATGTTTTACCACGCATGTGTTGTTTTTCTACCTTTCTTTCTGCTATACATTACTCTTTTGTACCTTTGTACTCTATTGTGCCTCTAGAGTAGGCTCACATGTTAATATTTGTTATGTTTTCCTACACGTTCTTTGCTATACTTTCTAGCATTCTCTTACTGTATGTATTTCTTGCTGAGTTCTTTAACTTTGTTTATTTTATCGGATTCTTGTTGGAGTTCTAAGCATGTATTACTACTGTTTCCTTAAGTTTATACTACCTCTTTGTCTTCTGAACTTGTTTAAGTTCCAGGCTTTTCTTAAAACATGTTCTTTATGCTTCAAATCAGCTTTTTCACTATGTTTGTTTCGAACCTGCTATTTTACCTATTTGTTTTCTCATGAGCCTCTAAAAGAGACCTCTGAGCATGTTTCAGTTATTTGTCTTCTTGTCTCTGCATCTGATTCGAGTTGAAAATCCTAGGATTTGGGGTTCTTTGCGAGTTTGATCTTATGTTTGGACTAGGGTCCTATTATGAAACCCTGGATTCTCTCAAACTAAGTCTGAGTCTATGTACAGAATTTGAGCCTCTTTGTTTATGACTCTGAACTTTTCTATACTAGATTCTTTCTAATTAGCATGACAGTTCTTTCTTGTTTGACATGTCTGTATGCTTTATATATGAGGAATTCTTCCTTCAAAAACGGTTTTGCCAATTTGTGATTGATTCAGAATTTCTTTTAATAAGGTTCGATTGATTGTTACTGATTTTCTTTAATTAAACCTTTCTTCACCTTTTCTGGTTGGATTCATTCATACCAAAACTCAATTTCTGATTTTTACTGGTTATTGATTGATTTCCTTCCCTTGTTTGCACAAACTGTGTTGCTATCAAACTCTTTCCTTAAATAGTTTCTATGTATTTTCCCTTCTTGTACTACTTTGGAAAAGATTTCGATCAAATTCTTTCCTTATTTATTCTGCCTATTTGAAATCAGAATCCCTTAACTGAAGGGAGATTCTGTGTGATTGATTGCAAACTATTCCCTTACCTTTTCTAACTTGTTTTCTGCACTATAAAAGGGGCACGACCCCTCTGCACTTAGACACCTTGAGTTCAATACTCTGACACACCTTGAACCTTCAGTTCAACACTTCGAATTCAATACTTCACACATACACCTCTCAATTACAATACTCTTTCAATACTCTACTCTCTTCTGAGATCTTTTGTATTGTTTGCTTGCAATTTGGTTTTCAAGAGTTCAACTTTCACTTATTTGTTTCCCTGATACTGGTATGTCTTAATTTTGATTTCAGCACCATCCCTATATGTTTACTTTACAATTGCTACACTCTTGTCTACTTTGTTGTTCATGTTCTGTACTGAATATGCTACTCTCTCTTTGCATCTGCTGTACATGTTTGTTGTGAATTCCCTATACCCCCACTCCCTTCTATGTGTTTGAGTTAAGTTTCAGGGTCTGACAGCATCTAAATTGCTGCTTAGGTCTGAACCTGATCCTCAATGGATCCCAACTCTCAAAATTTGGCTAACAGGCTGGTCAGGGGTGTGCATGACCACCTGCCTGCCATGGCTCTCCCTGATTCCCCCTGTGCACCTACACTTACTCTTAGACTCTAAGTTCTGCCCCTCTCTTATGAGTCTTGCTTTGGGACCTTGAGTTCCTTATGAACTTGGACATCTGAGGGTTGGCATTTCCACACTACACTATGCTCTTAATTCTGCAATGTGTTTGGGATGTAAGCATTGTCCGGAGCCCTTTGAGACTTTTGGGAACTTTGATACATCCCAAATAAGAGAAAGGCTTTGGAAACCTGATCCTGGAAGTTGGTTCATCTCATATTATTAGACCTTGAGTCTGAATTAGGCTCATTGGTTGTAGCTTAAATTCTGATGTAATTTTACTTTTCTTAATTCATTCTGGTTTGTAATATATTGTAATAACTTATGAGGTTCTAGTGAAAAGGAGAGGGTCATTTATGTATGCAAAGGGTAGACAGCATGCTCATAGGCTTTACTATTTACAAGCTCTGCACTTATACATATCATGTAGAAATCCTACCTATAAGTTTTCTGCACTCATGCACGTTATATAGAAATCCTGCCTATAGTTTCTACACTTACGCATATCATGTAGAAATCCTGCCTATAAGTTTTTCGCACTTATGCACGTCATATAGAAATCCTGCCTATAGTTTCTGCACTTATGCACATCATGTAGAAATCCTGCCTATAGGTTTCTGCACTTCTGCATATAGAAATCATGACTATAGGTCTCTTGCACTTCTGCATTTTTATCCATCATTAGGCAAATGGTCATAGGTTAAAACAATAATCAAATGCCTTCTAGATACCATGTCTATAGGACTCCCTGCACTTTCATAATCGTCTTAAAACCAACAACGCCTAGAAATCATGCCTATAGGAGTAACCAGTTGAATCTGATTCGTTTATTTCATCTAGAAGTTTAAAATCAGCTGCAATGCTGTCTAATATTTGCAGATCTTATGTTTTTTTTCTACAATCAATAAGCCTTCTTTAAAATCAGAGTAAGCATTGTTAGATACTATGCCTATAAGTTTCACCTAGGCAAGCCAGTAGATGATTGATTAACTGCATCAGTCTTTGATAAATTACAACCGGGGAAGGCTAATTCGGACTCCTCATCTGAAAAATATATGATGAATCAGCCTACCTTAATGCTTTAAATTCAGACCATAACCAGTATTTGTAAGTCATGCTAAACAATTTGTTTCTTTAAATGAGGAGGCCCGTTTGAGCCCTTTAAACTGTTATGTTCTCCCCATACCTACCTTATATGTTTTGATTGTCGCCCTAGAATTTTATCCTTTTAAAACTCTGAAAAGCCAAATCTCCCTTCCCTTTAGGACTAGTAGTCCCAAACGCCTCCGGGACAGATAGGATTGGGGCGGGTACTAGCATGCAATAAGTAACGATACTATTTCGCGCTTAATACCTTAATGGGATGGGGAAGGGTGGATATGGATATGATGACCGGTGTGCTAATACCACGTGTAACCCCTCTTTTGAGGAGTGATTACCGGGTAATGCATTGACGTGATCCATATTGTTTGTAAACCTAGGATCCCCTTTCTTTTTAACTTGTTTTATTGTCCGAACTATTTCCTTAAAATTTATGCTTTCTTTATTCTCTTCAAACTTTCAATTTGCTTGCAATAATATATGAACCCCTTCTTACTTGAGCCCTTAATTGTTTATTTGATCATGTGAAGTCACAATTGTAACATGGCCGGGAACCACACTAGTGGATCTTGAGGGGTGCCTAACACCTTCCCCTCAAGATAATTTCTAGCCCTTACCCAAACTCTGGTCCTTCAAACTCAAACCCTTCTTAGTGTCCTAATGCACTTAATCATTAGGTGGCGACTCTTCAAGTTCCAAAACTCAATTCCCAAAAGGGAACGAGTTGTCCTCCCAAATGTCAGAAGCCCGATTTTGCAAGAAAAAGGGGCGCGACACGGACCGCACTAAATGGAATGCGGTCGCAGTGGATCGATTGCACTGTGCTTGGACTTGTTCTTAGTACTTGTGTATGTTTCACTCCTTTTGAGCTGGTTTTAACTGATTTTCACTTTTTTGACCAAACCCTGCAAACAAGTACAACATGTAAGCCTTTGGGACTATTTTGTATACATTTTTAATCAAAACTCAAGTAAGAGGAAGTGTAAAATGAACCATAATACCTAGTTATCACATGACAGTCTAAAATAGCACGACACGGAGATAGCCAATCCGTGCCCAAAATAACATCGAAATCCACCATACATAACAATAAAAGATCCACTCGGGTCTCCAGACCCCCAATAGTCACCACACACGACTGGTACACACGGTCTACAACAACAGTATCGCCCATCGGAGTAGATACACAAACAGATGAAACAAGAAACTCACAAGGCGTATCCAAATGACGAGCAAAATATGATGACACATAAGAAAAAGTGGAACCGGGATCAAATAATACAGAGGCATCTCTGTGGCAGACTGAGACAATACTTGTAATCACAGCATCTGAAGCAATAGAATCGGATCTAGATGTAAGTGCATAGAAATGAGCCTGACCACCACCTGATCGATTTCCCCCTCTAGGGCGAACCCTAGCTAACTGACCTCCACCCGTAGCTGGGTGGGTGGGTGGTGGTGAAGTAACTGGTGCTGAAGCCGATGGCTGACTCCTCTACTGAGATGAACCCCCAAGACGACGATGACACTACCTCCACATATGACCCATCTCTCTACACTCATAGCAACTCCCGGGTGCTAGAGACGGGGACTGAAGGGAACCTCTAGCACCGGAATGACTAGCAGATGCACCTGGCATAGAAGAGCCCTGAACTGAAGGATCACGGGACGAACTCTGAGTTGGAAGGGCACTAAGTGATGATTGGACCTGATGAGAATTGTAAGAACCATGACCCTGATGACACCCCACGATAACTTGGGCGAGCTGGCTGAGCATGCCTGAATGGACAGCCTTTACCTTGCTGAAACTAACCTCTCGAAGGAGCACCACTATAACTACCAGATCCCCGAGGCCTCTTGACCTCCCTCTCATCTCGCTTCTGGCGACGAACTGACTCAATCTCACGAGTAATGTCTACAACCTCCTTAAAAGTAGCACCAGACACCCTCTCAATGGTCATGAGAATACGAAGCTAATATATGAGGCCATCAAATAACCTCCTAATCCTCTCTCTATCTGTCGGAACCAACCAAATAGCATGATGAGCTAACTCTAAGAACCTCATCTCATACTGCGTCATAGTCATCTCTCCCTGACGTAACCACTCAAATTGCCTGCGCAGCTCCTCTCTGCAAGACTGCGGCACATACTTCTCCAAAAAGAGAACGAAGAAATGCTACCAAGTAAGGGGTGCTGCACCAACAGGCCTATGCCTCTCACAAGCCTCCCACCAAGTGAAGGCGGATCTAGAAAACTGAAAAGTAGTGAAAGCGACCCCGCTGGTTTCAAGAAATACCTGTTATGGGAAGAATCCTCTGACACTTGTCCAAGAAACCCTGGGCATCCTCGCCCTCTGCACCACTGAAAGTCAGAGGCTGAAGTCTACCAAACCTCTCCAACCTGCGCTTCTCGTCCTCTGACATGGCAGGAGCTACATAGTCCTGAGTAGCTGCAACCGGCTGGGCTAGATATGCCCCCGGTGTTTGAAGTCCCTGCACAACCTACTCAGGTGTGCAAGCAATGGGAGTCTGAGTGCCTCCCCCGGCCTGAGAAGTAGTTGCGGTTGTAGTAACTGAATCCGCCTGAGCTAGGCCACTACATACTGATAGAATCTGAGCCAAGGCCTCCTGAAGACCCGGAATCACAATGGGCACAGTTGGTGCCTGAGCTGGTGTTGCTGGGGCAGCTGGTGGATCTACAGGTGCTGCTCTAGATGCTGTACGGGCCATACCCATGCCCCTACCACGACCACGACCGCATCCTCGGCCTCTAGTGGTCACAGCTGGTGGCACTAGTGGTCGTCCATCCTGTCTAGTAGTGTGTTTCCTCACCATCTATGAGAGAATAGAATAATAGAAGTTTAGTACTCAGATCAACAGATTCGCACAACAAGAATTTCAAGAATATGAAGTTTTTCCTAAAGGTTCTGCAGCCTCTCGAGTATAAATATAAACGTCTCTGTACCAATCCGCGTGTAACACCCCATAAATTTGAATCAGTTGTGGATATATTAAATGAGTATTATAGATTGGTTATAATAATATGTGTAAGAGGCATACCATAAGTGATTTGGGGTCTAAGGAGAGACCTAAGTCTAAGCCAAGTTGGAAGATTTCACAATAGACTAAAATTCCAAATGAGCACGCACAAGACCAAATTTTGCACGAGCATATCTAAATTTATATAAGGTTTTATGTGATTCACAACCTATAAAATGAAATATCTTTGAGTCTAGTTTCTAACTCTTCAAACCATTCGTCATTTGGACACTTCTACCAGAAGTTATGACCACATTACCAAAACCTCGCAGAATTTTGCACTACCGCGCCGCCCCATGCGGCGCGGCTGTGTAGATTAACAGAGCACCTCCAAATTTTGTTTCAAAACACATTTTTCATTACCACGCCGCCCCATGCATTTCCCCATGTACCGCAACTGTGCAAATCTTTGTTTTTTTGTCAACCCGACCCTATTTTGATATAAAACATTCGGGGGTTATTCTCCCCACTTCATTTGGACGAATTTTAGGGTTTTCCTCTACTCTCTCAAGACCTCCAACCCTTCCCATCTTCAAGGTAAGCAATCCCCATTATCTTGGTGTGACTTCCATCATTTATACACTAGTATTGATGAAATCTACACATAAAATACTTAGATCTTCAAGGAATTTCTTCAAGAACTCAAGGGAGAGTTTTGCAAGATTTCTTCCAAAAAGGTAATCCTATACCCTTAGACTTACATGTATGGATTCATTAAGGGAATATGAGTATGAATAAGTATTAAAACTCTTGGTATGGTTATTGGAAATCATAAGTTCCCAATTTGATTACACAACTATTATAGAGATTGAAAGATGTTTATTTAATGAAACTTTGTTGGTTGGGTGTGGATGGATGGTCATATATGTAATTTTGGAAGTTATAAATTGGTTAATCATGATGGTGGGATAAATTGTTGATGAATGGTGGTAGTTAGATGAACTAATTGCTTTGTGCGATCGTGTAAGGTTAAGTGGGGGCAGTTAGCATTTGTGCTACGCGATCGCGAGGCTATTTCCGCGATCGCAGTGAAGGAAATTTAATAGCTAAGCAGAATGTTTAAAGAGGCCATTTCCGCGATTTTTAGCCTAAGTTCCTTCATTTTTGGGCGATTTTGAAGCTTTTTGAAGGGAATTGAAGAGGAAATCAAGAGGGAACACTTGGAGGTAAGATTTATGGACTTAATACTCAATCCTAATGTTATTTCTACCTAATTAATTATGGAATTTGTAGAATTTAAGCCTAAATATTAAAGAACTAGGGCTTGTAATTGGAGACCTAGAATTTGGGATTTGAGAGGTCGTCTCGGGTTGGATTTTGGCGCTTTTGATATGAATGAACTCGGGAAGTGATAAGGAGTCTATTGATATAATTTTTATCAAATTCCGAGATGTGGGTCCGGGGGTTGGGTTTGGCCAATTTCGGGATTTGTGTTGTAATTTGATTTCTTTAGAGTGGGCTTTGTTCCCTTAGCATATTTTGATGGTTTTGAACTGATTTTGGTTAGATTTGGAGTATCCGGAGGCCGATTCAAGAGGAAAAGGCATCGCGGGTTAGAGTTTGGACCGAATAGAGGTGAGTAATGATTGTAAATGTTGTCCTGAGGGTATGAAACCCCAAATTTCACATCGTGGTGCTATATTGAGGTGACGCACACGCTAGATGACGAGCGTTAGGTCGTGCACCATTGGGGATTATGACTTAGTACATCCCAAATAACTGTTTTACCGTGTATTTGATTGAAAACTGTTTGCTACCATCATGTTTTGGCTTGAATTCCATATTTGGGCCTCGTGCCAATTGTTTTTGACCTTTAGGGGAATTTTTACTACTATTTCCTCATTGTTTTGATTTTATATATGTACTCAGTCATGCTATATTCTACTGTTTTCATAACTCAACCATGTTTACTCTGTTTTAACACTTTAAATGATATTTGGGGACTGAGCATCGTGTTTTACTACGCCCGGGTGGCGTTTAGAGATTTCTGACTGAGTAAGGCCGAGTGCCTATGTTGTGAGGTTATTGAGCTGATTCAAGATTATGAGGCCGAGGGCCTGAGTTGTACGCCATGAGGTGGCTTGATATAAGGCCGAGAGCCTATGTGATTATTCCACGAGATGGCTTGATATTGCGCTTGGGTCGTAAGGGACCCCTCCTTGAGTCTGTACACCCCCAGTGAGCGTGGGTAACCATTGTTATATGAGATATAGCTCGAGGGACTGGTGTTGTTCCATGTTATTGCCCGAGGGGCTGATTCTGTTGACATTGTGCCCGAGGGGCTGATTCTGTTGACATTGTGCCCGAGGGGTGGATTTTATGTGTTTATCTTTTCTAGCTACTTTTCATTTACTTGTTTAACTGTTGAAAAGGTGTTTCAAAGAAGCTTATTCTGAACCAAGGTGTTTTTTTATAAGATTTCACTGTTTAATTGCATTTTATTGGTTTTACACCGCCTCTTTATAGCATGTTGTTGTGTTTTACGTGATTTCTTATCGCTCAGTCATCATTTATTATTATTACTCACTGAGTTGGAGTACTCACTTTACTCCCTGCACCCTGTGTGCAGATTCAGGAGCTTCAGGTCCCGCCAGTGAGGGTTGATTTCTCCCAGTAGGCCATTCGGAATCCACTAGGTAGCTGCTCGACTTTCGCAACCCAGTGTTTCTCCCTCCTATCTTACTTTCTATTTTTAGTTCTGTAATAGACTGTATAAACTCTTTCAGACTCTTTAGCACATGTTTAGATGCTCATGACTGGTGACACCCCGATGTCGGCTTCATATAACATTTACCTCATTACTCCACATATATCCTCAATTTCTTCGACCATGAAGGCCTCATCTTCTTCTTCTATGTATCTTGGCTTGACGAATGTTTTGGAGAGATGCGGGACCGGCTGAGGCAAGACCCACCCATTGTTCTTTTGTTCATTAGCCCATGTCACATCAGCTTCTGTGTCTTGGAAACCCATACCGAAGAATTTCTCACTAGCAGCTAAAGTGATAGGCTCCGTGATACCTTGCAACGATACCCCCGAGCCCTTTCCCGAGCTTGATCATTTCAGTGGCGACCATGATTGACGTATTTGAAAAAAAGGGTTGAGGACACGAGGTTCCTTCCTCACACTGATCCGCGACCTCAATCTCAAAAGCTTGATAGACTATGTGCTCGCTACCTTCTTTAGCCTCCAGACATGGGACTGACAGGTCCATGTAAATTGATTGTTCGTCTTCTCCATGGACCATGATTTCCTGGTCTTCGTGTTCACACTTAACCATTTGGTGGAGAGTAGAAGGTACGACCCCTACAGCATGGATCCAAGGCCGTCCTAGGAGAAAATTGTAGGAGGTGTCCATGTCCAAGACCTGAAATGTCACTTCAATATCCACAACACCGATAGTTAAGATCAAATCAATCCCCCTATTGTATCTCTCTTGACGCCATCAAAAGCACGTACACAAACATTGTTAGGCCTAATTTTTTCAGTCCCAATTTCCATTCTCTGTAAGGTCGAGAGAGGGCAGATGTCAACCCCAGATCCTCTATTCAACATAACTCTTTTCACGTAGTATCCTTTACATTTAACGGTTAAATGAAGAGCTTTGTTGTGGACAGCCCCTTCCATGGGCAAGTCATTTCGGTTGAATGAAATCCAGTTGACTTCAAAAAATCGTTCTGACATTCTTTCCAGTTTCTCAACAGTGGTTTCAGTCAGAACATATGCTTCATTAAGGGTCTTCATCAACACTTTCTGATGTTCATTCGAACTTATCAGTAGAGACAAGAGTGAGACCTGAGAGGGATACTTCCGAAGCTGGTCAATTACATCGTAGTCCGAGGCCTTCATCTTTCTGAAGAATTCCTCTGCCTCTTCAGCACTAATTGTCTTTTTAAGTGGAAAATGCTTCTGTTTGGTTTTCTTCAATTCCTCCAAGTTGAGGTACTTCCCAGACGGGTTTGTTTCATTCACCTCCACCATGATTTCTTTTCCCTTGTATGTCACCATTGCTTTTTTTGTATTTCCAGGAGACTGCAATGGGGTCCTTCATGGGCTTTTATGGTGCACAATTGATAACCACGGGCTCATTCAGCCTGGGTGGAATTACTGGTCCCCACGCCATATAAGTCCCTTTTGGTACGTACATCTTACATCTCTTGTTTATCTCGAACCTTTTGGGGGGACTCAACACAAACTGTTCTTTCTTAGGGGCCCGGGGAACATAAAGAATGGCATCTTTAGGAGGTACCGCCCCTGTTTTGGCTTCAATAGTCTTTTCTATGCTTTGAGGAGTGGAGTTGCTCTTCTTCTCCCCCTTAACTTGCTTTGCTGCCGCCCAGAGCTTCTTTTCAACATCGTCGATAGCAATGATAACTTTGAAAGTTGGGTCGAACTCTCTATCCTCACAAATCATCCCAATAACTGGCCCGTTGTTGTGAGTTGGCAATGGGTTATTGGTCACATTGGGGACCTCTTTATCTCTCAACACTACCCGCTTTTGCTCTATTAGACTTTTGACTACCCTTTTAAGAGTCCAGAAGTCTTCAGTGTCGTGCCTTTCTGCCCCTGAATGATAAGCACATAGGGTACCGGGTCGATAGAAGGGTGACTTTGGGTTTTGCCTGTTCGGAGGTACGGGCTGCAACAAACCCATTTGGACTAGCTTTGGAAAAAGGCTAGAGTATGATTCACCATTGGGCGTGAAGTTGGTTTTTCTGGGTGGCTCACGGGCACGGGCGTTATATGGAAAGTTATTCTGTGGGGGACGGGATTATACAGAGCTTGGTGAGGATGGTTATTTCTAGGAGGTGGAGCTCGATTTTGGTTATAATTGTTGTGGCCGAGCTTATGGCTGGGCATTCATCACTACATAAGGCTGAGGAGTCATGGCATAAGCCGTATCTTGGTGAGGGTAATAATGTTGTGGGGTGTTTGAAGGGAAACTGAAGTAACTTCGGGGCTGACGGGAGTTTCTCAGACTTGAGGCCACCAATGCCACTTCTTCTTTCTTCTTTTTGTTTGCTACACCCCCGACCCGCTCTGAATTTCTTGAGATGTAGCTCTTATAGCCGACTGGCTCAGGATGCAACCCATTTTCAAACCATTTTTGACCATCTCCCCAATTTTGATAGCCTCGGCAAACGGATTTCCCATAGCGGACATCATGTTCTGAAAGTAATCAGTCTCTTAGGCTTGCAGGAACACACTGACCATCTCGGTCTCATCCATTGGGGGTTTCACCCTGGTAGCTTGTTCGCGCCACTTGACAGCATATTCTCGGAAGCTCTCCGAAGACTTCTTTTTGAAATTGGACAAAGAGTTTCTATCTGGAGCTATGTCCACGTTGTACGGGAATTGTCTAACAAAGTCTCGACTCAAATCATCCCATATGTGCCAACGGTATATGGTCTTGATCCATATACTATTCGGATGCAATTCTGACCAAACTCTCTCCGAAGTAAGCCATTAGGAGTTCTTCTTTCCCGCCCGCTCCTCTTAACTGATTGCAATACCTCTTCAGGTGGGCTATGGGATCCCCGTGTCCATCATACTTTTCAAACTTGGAAGTCTTGAAACCGATAGGCAGATGAACATGTGGGAATATGCACAAATCAGCGCAGGATACACTCTTCTGGCCACTTAGGCCTTGTATGTTCTTGAGGCTTTGTTCCATGCTTTTAATTTTCCGAGTGATCTCCTCTTGCTCGGGATTCTTTTACAGTTCTCTCTTGTCCCGTGGTAAACTCATACCGAGGCTGTTGAGGGTAAGAGTTTGTGGTGACATGAGCCGTGCCTGATGGGAATGGTGGTATTTGGAAAGTAAAGGATGATGTCTCAAAACTTGGCCTGGGTATTGTTGGTTGCACTATAGCAGAGGTGGGTGGTGCGGTGAATATGTTAGAAGCGACTCCCAAAATCATTACCTGGGGGCGAACCTCAGAAGGCGTTCCGGCGAAATGGGCTGACATGGTGGGATATCCGAATGGGGTGGTCGGGTAATTTATAGGGATGTTGGAAATTCCACTTGTTCTGGAAATCAATTCGGGAAAACCAGGTATTGCACTAGGCGGCTCTCTACCGTTAGACCAAGCTTCCCACATTTCCAACATGCGGAGGCGCACTGCCCTGTTCTCTTTAGCAGCTGCTGATTCTGACGTTGGGATAACCGATAGCGGGTTATCCTCTGGGATGAGAATTGTTGGTAGATGTCCCTCTGATGACATTTCGACACTTCCCTTGGATCTTGTAAAATAAGGGTGCGAAGCCAGGTTACCACAAAACCAACCACCTCAAAAACAGAACTTGATCTCAATAACATACACAACAAACCGGTTAGCTTGAGGCAATTAGCACATAGGGAATCACACATTGGGGAATGCAATGCTCCTAGACAGTTAAATGTTGTTCTACATGTTTTGCAACGGTAACATGTCTCATCCCGATTTTTGTTATCTCCCAGATTTTGCATTTTTTTTCTTTTTGGCGCTTTTCATTATTTGCTCTCTTTTCTTTGCACTCTCTCTTGCATTATTTTCTCTCTTATCCTGTTTTCTCTCTTTTTCCGGTTTTCTCTCTTTTTTGGTTTTCTCTTTTCGTCATTTTCTCTCTTATTTGAGTGATCTAAAACTATGACTAGATCCGATGGGGATTGCCTACGTATCACGATGCCACGTGAATCAAATCATCACGTAGTTCAAGGGATGAATGCAAAATAAAAATAAATAAACAATTTTATTTTTTTGAGTTTTCTTCAAATTTTCATTAAAATAAAAACTCCTAATTTTCTCTATTAAAACGACTCCATCATACCTACCTAAGAATTGAAAAACTAAAATAGATTCAAAACAAACTCTAGGAATGGAAATGGAAATACGGACTCGAAAAGAAAAATCAGGAGTACATAAGTGCCTCCAATCCTGCCCTAGGGGCCCGAGGGACACCACTCGGTCTTTCTGCGGGCCTGCGTGCCATATCTTCTTGGAGGTGATTGAGGTCGTCCATTATCTGGCGAACAAAAATTATTACTGTGGCGAAGAACATGGACCTGGTCATGTCCTCGCATTCATTGCACTGCATCACAATATAGTCAGCAATTCTTCTAACCCTTTCCCTGATGATGCCCTTCTCTTGTAACAACCGTCCAATTTGCTGAGATCTGGCCTCCAAAACTTGGGTAGCCGTATGATTTTGCTCTTGCAAATGCGACAAGTCTTCCTCTAGTTGTGCCATTAAAGTGTAGCAGTGCTCTCTTTCGGCTTTGAAGTTCTTGGCTTTCTTAGTCATTTCACCCTCAAGGATACTAAGCTTCTTTTTCCAGCCCATGACTCCTCTGTCATATCTTTCCTTCAACTGTCGAACGAAACTTGCCCGTTCTTCTGCATTTCTGGCAAACTTTGATCGGGACTTTGCTAGCTCAGCCTCAGTTTTTTGCAAATCATCCCCATAGTCACATACTTTTCGCCTAAGGCTGTGGATGCGTTTTTCATCTTTTCCGCTTCTGATCGGGTTTTCAGTTGCTATTTTCATCTTCCGGATTTGGGCTCGGAGAGCTTCATTTTCTTGGGCCAACCTTCTCCTTTCACCTTCAGCTTCTTGTTCTTGCATATCATTATTGAATACGACATTTCTCAAGTTTTCTTCCAAAGTGTAAATGGTGGCTTGATATTTTTTCTCCTTTTTTCCCTAGGCCAACCTTTCCCGAACTTTATCATCAAAAGCCTGAGCATGAGGTCTTTTGGCAAGCCTTTCGGGCTCTGGCTCATTATTCGCACAAGACCTTCTCTCAAACCACGCAGCATAATCTGGATCCACTTCTTCTCTCGCAAGATCTAGTACCTGGGTGTCACTTTTCAGATATCGACAACAATTCCAATCTTGTTGGACTAAAGCCTCAGGTAGTGTTGCTTCTGGGTATAGCTCAATGACTTGGGTACTTAAATCTGCATCTTTGGGTACCACTTGATATCTTCCCAATTACCTTAAAACTCTTTGTGGTACATATGGTTGGACACTTCTTAGACCCATCAACCTTAGGTAGCCTTTTGTAGCCGTCATGTGTATGACTTTCGTTACCGGAAGCCATCCTAAGCTCCATTCGATCTGACTTGCCTTTAGAGTTCTTATGTGGAGCCCCAAGCTTCAAACCCTTCTGGAGAATTGTAGTCTTCCACCCTTTGCTTATAACTCTTAATGAAGTTGTCCCCGCTCGAACCATAACTCATGAATTTGGGGTGACAGCGGAGATGCTCGATCAACCACATTTGCAGAAGAATGTCACAACCTTCAAAGAATTGAGCCCTGGACTTACACAATGCTAATGCTCGATAAATGTCTGCCATCACTAACAGAGCAAGTGTATGATCTTTTTTAGTAGTGAGAATTTTTGCAATTTTGGTCATACGGATATCTATTATCCCTTCTGCATTCGAAAAGACCATAATTCCCAAAAATGCCACTATGAAAGCGAACCGACAATGAATTTGCCAGACACTTTTATCTTGTTTGTTGTTTAATCCCTTTTCGTGCATTCAAACCCAGTTGAATGCCCAAACCTGAAGTACAAGAAGTAGAAAGAACAATATCCTCTGTTTACATGAGCTTTCTTCATTATCTTACTTATATTCAGGAGATCAAAGAATTTGTGCGCAGAGGGAGCCCTTGGTAATATAAGTTGTTGTTTCCTCAAGTCCCAGCCAAAGTCAATATATCCGGCTATTTCCTCCAGAGTAGGGGTGAGTTCAAAATTCGAGAAACGGAAAACGTTGTGGACAGGATCCCAAAAAGTTACCAAATCCTTGATTAGATCCTCCCGGGGTTTGATTTCCATAATGACTATAAGGGCACCCAACTGCTCTTTTACCAAATCTTGACCATCTTTATCTAAATCATCCACCATATACGAAGCTGCAGTTGAGCCTGTTCTATGACCAATTGTAACGGGTTCTAGATAGTATTCATTTGTACCTGTGGATGGTTAAGGTTACGGTTGACTCCGGTGGACTCTTTTGTGAAACAAGTTTTCAATTTCTAAAAAGAAAAAATCAACGAAAAATGACCCCCCTATGCAATTTTAGCAAAAGTGGTCGTTTTTGTAAACGTGGCCCCTTCACAATTCCAAATAAATTTTGAGGCCGGGGGAAAGTAATTTATGGAAAAAGGACACCTTATTGACAGACTTTTCCGTTCTTCATGCAAATGGCCCTTCGACAATTGAAAGATAATCTAAGGCTATCCCGGCAAGAACGACTTAAGACATAACCGAAGCTGGGTTGGCTTGTTCTTTTGACCAAAGCCCTAAACTACATTTTATTTGATTATTTTTTGCAAAAAAAATGAGGCCGAACCTTATGTAAGTTGCCTACGTATCCCACATCCGGTGAGAATCAGACCTGCGTAGTTCGATCAATTTTGACATAATTGGGAAAAAACATGATATTGACTCACTTTCATTTTTTTTGAAATACATTTTCCTTTCTTCTTCTTTTTTTTTCAAAAATTTTGGCAGAGTTTCGAGGCATTTTCAAATACCGGGATTTTCAAAATCGGGTGAATTCTCTATCCTACCTTACTCTTAGTTTTTCTCTTGATTTTCTTTTTCTAGCCGGTCAACATGCAAGCCGAAACAAATAAATGTTCACATAGAACGTAGGATGCATCAGGATGGTCTGTTGTTTTGGGTACACCTATCCTAGACGGACTCAACTCATGTGTTGAGTCCCCAAGGTCAAATGTACGTGATGCAAATAAACGTTCCTACTAGGGATCCGGCATGAGGTTACGTTATTCTAAGTTTAAACTTGGGGTTGTGTTCTAAACCTGGCTTACCCGAGCGAACAACTCGAGCCAAAGTGGGGGCAACGTACCGGGAGCACGAAAGTCTACCCGGCCTTGTTGCTGGCCCAGTCTCGTACACTTTGGTATAACTTCTAATAGAAAAAGTGGTCCACGCGAACGTGTGCACCGTCTTTTAGAAGACTCAGAAGGGAGGCGTAGGGAGACAGTTTAATACAATTCAAGTAATATCAAAGCGGTAAACAAGCGGCAATTAGCACATTAGGTACACAAAATACAGTAATATCAACAATAAATAAAACCAAATAAAAATCACATTAACAAGCTCGAATTGTTGAACCCTGAACCAGAAGTTCTGAGTTCTTAGATCCCCAGCAGAGTCACCAGAGCTGTCACACCTCCTTTTTACCGCCCGAGGGGGTATATAAGGGAGTTTTTTCAATTAAAGTGACATTATTTGAAATGAGATTATTTATTTAATTTTTTCAGAGTCGCCACTTGGAATAATTTATTTTTGGTGTCCCAAGTTACCGGTTTATTTTTAAATCCCAAATCGAGGAAATTTTCGAATTTATTTAAAAGTTTGCGAACCAAAAATTCTAGATAAGAAATTTTGTTAACCTAGGAGAAGGTGTTAGGCATTCCCGGGTTCCGTGGTTCTAGCACGGTCGTTTGGCAATTTGTACTTGGCCTAAATTGTTTAACTACTTATTTTAGGACCTATGTGCATTGATCCCTTTAACCTTTTAGTTGCTTGATTATTTGTAATTTTGAAAATATTTTAAAACGAGACACATGTACGTGTACCCATTTCGTTTGGCACATCAAGAATCATGTCACGCGTACGTGTCCACAATTAATCACGCTTTATTAATATTACGAAAGTTTGGTCGAAGTTGTGCGAACGCATACCTCGATTTATTTTTAGAAGAAAATCATAATTATGTTACGCGAACGTATACATAATCACGATAATAGACTAAGTCGTGCCTGAAGCAAGCTACGAATGTTCAAGATTGTTTAATATCTAAGTTATAATATTAATTCTCACTCTGTTGAATCGGGCGAGAAAGTCTCTAAGCCCTTCGCCAGGTGACTGTCTGATGTCGAATATGCCATTCACCCTGGCTTTCGCTTTCTTGGCCCCTGCATGGGCAGTGACAAACTTGTTGGCTATTTCTTCAAATATCGGTACAGATCGTGCGGGCAGTTGTGAGTACCATGTTAATTCTCCCTTAGTTAGTATTTCACCAAACCTTTTCAGCAATATAGATGGCACCTGCTCTTTAGCAGGGTCGTTGCCTTTCACTGCAGTGGCATAGTTGATGATGTGATCCTCAGGGTTCGTTGTACCTTCGTATATCTTCAGGTACAGTGGCATCTTTAATGTTTTGGGTATAGCATGTGATGCGGCCTCGTCGCTATACGGTTGTTCCACAAACAGGCCGGCGTCCCGTTTTGGTAGGAGTTTTGGGGCACCCGGTATCTTATCTACCCTTTCTTGATGCTCTCTCATTTGGTCGCGGAGTGCTTTATTCTCGTTCTCCATCTCCTCCATTTTTCTAAGGATGGAAGCATCGTTACCTGCATCATTAACAGAGGGAGTGATTCCTGTCGAGGGAGGCTGGGTGTGTTGCTCATTGGTTGTTGTGGCGATGTCAACTCGCACCCCCTCTCTACTCACCCTCAGAGTGGGTTTGTCGAGTATATTGTTCAGTGTATTCGTTAGCCATGCTTCCAGTAGGTTTTTTTACCGCTGGTGGTGCTTCTTCATAGTGTACGTAGAGGCTCTCTTTCCATAAGAAGCGATAACGCTACCATGAGGGGGGGATGAATCACTTCGCCTAGGTGAGGCGCTTGGTGTCACGTTCTCCTCGTCCTCTCTGTGAGTTTCATTGATGGTGTTTAGGAGATTAGTAGTAAGGTCTGCCACTACTTTTAGTCTTTCTTCTCCATTTCCTACCATGTTAGATTACACAAGTAGGGGAAAGAAAGTCATGTATTTTGCTATTGGTGTGTTTTTGTAGATATAGAAAGACTACGATTTTGACTAGAAAGTCCCCACAGACGACGCCAAATTATTTTACCAAAATGTATATCACTCTTTGTTAAACTAATTAAAAGATAACTGAAGTGAAAGGTGAATCCTGGTCAAGCATAATAATTCTTAGATATAGCTAAGCGTTTGAATGATATCGTCTATTTAATGACCGGAATCGGTTATTAAATTATTAAATTCACACTTTGGAGAATAAATGAAGAATAAATGATGAGCAATAAATATGGAAAGTGGCAATAAATGTAAATAGGGAGAACAAAATTTACCCAAATATCGAATGATGTGGAAGATTCTTCCTCCTAACAACGAAATATGGCAGTGAGTAAGAAAATGAACAATGTTTTCTTGGATCGTGTGAGTGGAAAGAAAGAATAATCGATAAAATCAATCACTATGAAAAGGTATATTTTGTTTTTTCTCTCAAGAGTCAACTTCTTACAATAGTTTTTCTCGGAATCAATCTCACGTCCCTTTTTTCCTCTCTCTCCTTTTCTATTTATATGAGATGTTCTCTAAAAACCCTAAAAAGTACAACAAAGGGAATATTCAAGAGAATATTCCTATCACTAGTCCTGAGACCACACTAGATGTTGTTCCTACTCTTCGCTACTCGACCTCGGCTTCAACGGCTTGCTCAACAATTGCTCGTTGTTGGGCTTCAGTCGACCTCGGCTTAGTCACCCAAATCGAAACACAGTCCTCACTTCACGACCTTACCACGCCTGATTTCCTAAGCCGGATTTTGACCCATACAGGTTTAACTAAAGATTTCATACTTTTTGGTCACACATTGTGTTGCTTATTTTACCGCGGACAAAACTCAAAATCTAAAAAGTGAATTAGATTAAATCTTGTTTTGGAGGTTATTAAATAAAGCCTTAAAATATTTGCATGACTTAGTTTTGAAATTTTGACATAATGTTGTATGTAAAAGTATTAAACATAGGAACTTAATTCAAAATTAGATTTGACAAAACGTTTCACCATTTTCCAAAAGAACATAGGCCGCTAATTTACAGAACACGAGAGCAATTCATTCGGTACCCATTAGGTTGTTTCAATTTTATTCCGCATGACACGCTTTTCCTTTTAATTTGTTTAATTCGTTTATGTCATAGTGTCTTACTAGGCAAGAATTTAAGAAATACCAAACAGTTTGTTGACAAAGTTGAATATGAATAACACATCAAAAATAGGTGAAATCTTATGTTTCTTGGTGCAGGAAGATTAGGGAGAGTTGTCTAATCGTTTGGACATAAAGTTGAAACTTAAAAAAAAAAGAGTTTTTGAAGTTGTGTTGAAAAATAATTTTTGGAAGTTGAAATTGTATTTGGACATAAATTTTACTTGAAAAAAAAAAGTGAAGTTTTGTGAGTGGAAGAAAAAATTTCACCAAAAAACTTTCTCAAACTAATTTAGGAACTTGAAGATTGTTCTTCAAAAAATTGATCAAGTTTCATAAACAAATAATGTTTTTAAATTTTTTTGTGAAAAAAAGTACCAAAATCTATGTTCAAACGGAAGCTTAGTTTGATTCAAATTTGATACTGTCCAAACGTGTCAACCCAACCCAATTGAATAAGGAAGCTCTTACTTGGGCGGGACAACACAAGTTAGCCCACAAGGAATGCACGTAAAAATAGCACGAGCTAGTCAGTTTTCGGACTGATAATTAAAAAATAGCCACCATTTGCAAAGTCATTAAAAAATAGCCATTATTTTGCTGCAACGCTGAAAGTTTCAGCATAATATACTGGAGATTGGAGCACCTGTATATGAACTTCCAGTATAATATGTTGGACCAGTATATTATACTGAAACTCCAGTGTATTATACTGGAAGTGTAGTATATTATACTGGAACCAGAATATTATACTGGAACTCTAGTATATTATGCTGAAATATTTTCCGGATTTTGAATAGTGTTTTCGTTTAGATTTATCTTTACATGAAAAATGATAAAAATTTAATTACTTTTGAAACTGTGGCTATTTTTCAATTACCACTTGTAAATCTAGCTATTTTTGAATTTCACCCGAAATGCACGGAATCGTGACAATTCGCTAGTTGCTACTGAGAATTATAACAGGATAATACCTTGAACAAAAATAGATCTATAATATAATCGAATTGTGATATTAAATATGATCATAAGAGGGGGAACAAGTGCCAATCATTATGGGAACTAGAGAGAAACCAAATGCCATTAGTTAGCGATAGGAGTGTTTAATCTATCAACGTTAGATAAGTATGGAGTAATAAAAATAGCCACCTGATTATATGAGTTTAGGTCTCGATGGTTGACATACGGAAAACAAAACTTTAGATATAATATGAAGTTTAACAATATCACTTTTATTTTCTACACAAATAACTATTCATAGTTTAATGTATCTTTGTTATTGGCATCAAATATTTGACTATGAGTACATTTTATTGACAAGTCTATAGTTCAGATATGATTATTACCTTTTGAAGTTAAAGCTCCAAATATGACAAGAGTCTAATGTCAAATGTCAGATGTTCCAACTAAAGAAATTGTTCAATTTGATTTTAATGATCATCTTGCTTATGCAAAATTTCGAAGAATAGGTACAAAGCCAATCAACTTTAAAAAAGTCTTTACGCAACTCAATTCCTATCCACAAAATGGACAACGAAAAATGAATATTGAAGTAAAGTGGCTTTTTCTAGTCAAATCCCTTTCAATCAAAAATCTCATGAACTAACTTTAAAGTTACAACTTTTGAAAAAATCACATGCCTTCACTTTATGCAAAGTCCAACTACACATTGTAACAGCTAAAAGATAAGAAAAAAGAGAAGAAAAAAAAAGTTTTACGCAATTTCAGATGAATAAGATCATTCAAAGGTTTTAATTGGAGATTGGATTGCATATGTTGATCAATTGAACAAGAAAAGAGAGAAAATTTGAGCTCACACATTCAAAGTAAAATAAAATATTAAGGGCTTTGGTCATTTAACACATCAACAAATCATTGTATTAAGGGCTTAATACACGCTTAACGACGTAAAACCACACTAAACTCTTTTTAGTCTTTTTCCCAAAATAGGAAACCCCAAAAAATGCCTCTTTAGTATCGTTAAATTAGTTAATTACAAAATAACCCTACCGGCAAATTCGCCGGAGTAAGATCAATTTCGATCAAATTCTCTTCCTCAACTTCGCTATTTCTCCTGCAAAAATCCAATTCAATCTCTATCAACTCTTCTCTATCTTCCTCCTCGTCCCACCGGAAATACAAATTCTCCCGCGAGTCCCAGTTTCCGATGACCGGCGAATCCCCGTCAGACGAACTATCCGTATCCGTTTCCGGGTAATATAGTGACAACGACGCGTACCTCTGAATAACCCTTAACTCTTCCTCTCTCTTCTCCTCTGTACATTCCTCTTCTTCTCCTTCGTACGCTTCGTATATAACCTCCAATGGCGCCCTCACATTCCACTCCACAAAGCTGTCACCGCAAAACGGTCTCGGTTCCGGGTCATACACCGAATCCTTTCCACAAACGGCGTCCATAGAGGATTCGACGAAGCAGTCGGAATCCCGGTCGGGTTTAGGCTCCGGGTCAAACACCGAATCCTTTTCACAGTTGGAGCCTACATTTGATTCGACGAAGCAGTTGTCATGAAACCGTATTGGGTCCGGATCCCGGTTGGGTTTAGGTTCCGGGTCAAACACACAATCCTTTTCACAGCTGGTGCAATCATCATGGTAAGCAAAATCACGCGAAACTTGTAATGATGGGTCCTTGGATTCGGGTTTTTTAGCTCTTTGAGCTGCACCGAGTTTGAGAAGGGAAAGTAATAAAAGTGAAGTGGAGATGAGGACTGGAGAAAAAGCAGTGGTGGTGGGGAAGTAGAGGAGAATGAGAGCGTAGAGAGTGACAATGGTGGACATTAGAGAATGGGATGCCATAGGGTTGTGTAGTGGTTGTTCAGTGGGAATGGCATTTATTTTGGTTGAATTTTCTTCCATGGAAAGTGAGATATTGAATATGGAGGGAGGATTTAATTGTCTTGACTTTTTCTTTTCCTCCATTTAAGAGGAAATCAACATAAGAAGAGAACAAGAAAGAGTGGAAGTTCCATTGGAGTGATTGAATGAGCGCTTATGTATGCAATGCTTATATATATGTGTTTCTATATACAGTCAAAGCCGGATTTAGAAGTTGAAGTCATTAATATATTTCAAATCAAAAAAACAAAAAGTGAGTGAGAAATACTATTCTATTGGACTATATTTTTGTAAGAAGAAGTGTTTATTTAGTTTTAATATATATTTTCTCCGGTCCATTTAAAATGTCATTTAAGAATTAAACGCATTCATTCAGATAATTATTTTATAGCTTTAATTGTAAGAATTGTTTGGCTAAATTATTCTTTATCCTTTTTCAAAATAATACAATAACTATTGGGAATTTTTAGATAATTTGTTCTGAGCAATGATAAATTGGGGAAAAAAGAAATTAATTGCTTCCTTAGTTCTCTAATGTGACACTAATTTTGAAATGGATTTGTGTGATTAATACAAATGAAGTGAAGGTAATATTTGAGTCCAAATTAAGAGTTCCCTTAGGTAGCACAAAGAAACATGTGGCTTGCCCGTAAGAACAGCCCAATACACAAAACATCTCGCATTCATATAAAGTTAAAAAAAAAATTGCATCTTACGAAGACGTAGTATAGGCAACCTACCCTAATATTAATAACTGATTTCATGGCTAAACTCGTAACCTACGGATCACACGAATACAACTTTATTATTGTTCCAAGACTCCCTCACGTGCCCTACACGTAAGTGATATATAAAAAGGAAAAAGGAGAAGTAAGCTTTGTGGGGAAGGGGTTAGTGGGATTGTGGGAGTGGGGATGGTTTGATTTTCAAGAAAAGGAGTGAAGAGTATGGGACTTTGTAAAGTGAAGTGCTGTCTGTGGGGCGTGGGGAAAAGAGTTAGGCATGGAATATCTAATTAGAGTTGGGTAGTACCTTTCATTGTCATGCAAATTGATTTGAGATGACAAGTATCGTTGTTGGGATAGAGATCACTTATTCAATGTTTCATCATGGTTTTGGAAAGTTCAATTGTTCTTTGTTACTATTAGTCTATTTCCAGCTACTATATTACTTTCCAAATGTGCAACCAATAAATTCCTGATACATCTCCCCTTCTATTTGTTCATCTCCAGAAAATATGGAAATTAGAGATGTTTCTTTCTTGCTTTCTACATTGCCAATGATAACTTTGTATAAGCATTCATATTTTAGGATGTAATTGAATTCATATGAGTGTGATCTAACGGCTAATGAGTAAATAAAAATGACGAGGGGAAACCACCATAATTTTTTTTTTAAAAAAAAGAGCTCATAACACGTTGGCTTATATTAAAATCCTTTAATATAACAGTAATACTAGGAAAAACACCTCTTCGTGTTCTTAATTATAAAATGATTTCGTCTAAAAGCCCATCAAGATTAGGATTTGGGATTAGTTTTCTTCCTAAAATGGCAATATATGATTATGGAAAAGCCATGGAAGGAATGATTTGATTATGCGTGATAATTCAATTCTTAAAAAGTCATTGTCAAATGTCACGTACAAAACTATTTGTACATGTTAAATCATTTCTCTCATCGTGTAATAATGCATGTAACATTTGGGAATTAGGTGTAAATACACCATAATAGCCCGGCAAGTATTCTCAAGGGTCGACCTCTCCTAACGTTTAATAAGTTGTTATCATGACTATGATGATAACATCCCAGATTTTAGATAGAATCTCACATTGGCAAAACACAAGAGGGATGTTGGGTATATAAGTTAACAAGCCTTAGATTTTAGTGACGCGTTTTAGACCCAGAGCGGACAATATCACTAGCGGGTGTTACAGATGGTATCAGAGTTACTCTTGTGTCAACCTTGCCGATGGTGGGTCAGAGTTCAATTGAATTTAGGCAACTCCCGGTTAGGCAGAACAAATCTCAGTGTTGACTCTAGGCAAATCTCATGCAGTGGGGGCAAACCTCAGCGATGATGTTGAGTCCATAAGGAGGGGTGTATGTAACACCCCAAACTTTAGACAGAGTCCGACATCGGCAAAATATAAAAGCAGAGGCGGACCTACGTTGATGGTTGATGGGTCAAGGGGACCCGATTAGCCTTGACAAAACCCCTGTATATATATATATATCTTTGCATACAGCTGAGACCCCTTAAATATTTTTCGTGTGCACTTAGACAAAAATACATGAACTAGAGGGATGGTTTTGAGGGGGCGCTTAAGTTTCCAGCTTTGCCGGAAGTCGTGGGTTCAAAACCCATGTTCACCACTTTCTCTTGCTTCACTTTTTTACTTTTATCTTTTTTTGTCAATTATAGTTTAGTTTTAATATATGATAGTCAACTTACTTAATTTTATTATTTTTCAAATCTTTCCCTTAAAATTAAAAGCCTCAAATTGCAATTTATCGCGCTTCAGAAGTAGAAAAATGCTAATCCTAATTTAGTTTTAATATATGACAGTCAACTTACTTAATTTTATTCTTTTTCAAATCCTTTCCTTAAAATTAAAAGTCTCAAATTACAATTTATCGCTCTTCAGAAGTAGAAAAATGCAAATCCTAGTTTAGTTTTAATATATAATAGTCAACTTACTTAATTTTATTCCTTTACAAATCCCTCCCTTAAATTAAAAGCCTCAAATCCAATTTATTGTGCTTCAGAAGTAGAAAATTGCAAATCCTTCTTCCACAACTTTCTTCAACAATCACTTTGACAAAGTAACGGATATTCGTCAATTCTGACTCAGCAATGACAACTAATTAAGAGTTTGAGGTTTTTTCTTCAGTTTTTTAATTATTAGCACACCATTAATCTTGATTTGTTTAGTAAGTTTTTTTATATATAATTTTTGAAGTTTGAACACCCTTTTGATCATAGACCCTTTTTTTAATTGAGAAAAAGCTAGAAATTTTAAAGTTTGAAACAATCTTAAATCAAATATCTTCCCCTTCTGTAGCACCTATTTTGCGAAAAAATCTCTCTCTTTGTTCTATGATTTCTATTTCTTTAGAATTTCTTTTTATTTGTACTTGGATGATAAGTCATCATAATCATTGAGTTTTCAAAGAGTTGCCAGCCAAATTTTATCGCTAGTAATTAGCATATAATGGTGCCCCCGTCGTGCTCAAACTCTGGGTCCGCCTCTGCATAAGAGGATGTTGGGTATATAAGTTAACAAGACTTAGATCATAGTGACGCGTTTTAAAACTGTGCGATCTTAGGCCCAGAACGGATAATATCAGTAGTAGGCTGGGTTGTTACGGTTACTATCCCAAAGTAGACTATATATATCAACCAAAATCTTTCTATATAAACACATTTAGCAATTCAAATAATTAATTAGGTTCATATTATGTAAACTCATTTTTTTAATTAGTTATGCATTTTCTACATTCAATCATTTACGTTAAAGCTATTTTACTTATTGGTGTATTTGATATCTCGAATCCGTTACTAACTTAAGCATTATTCTGATTTTGGAGCCTCTGTCTTCTATTCTTGAAGAAGTTGCTATCCTACTGTAATAAATGGTCATCTTAATTTCTTTCACTTTAATTTGTCACATCAGAATTTCACTTCACATTGCTGTGATCTGGATAGTCAAAGTTGTCCTCCAATGTAGGAAGCTTAGTTATCAAGTTAGCAACTGCTAATGAAACCAACTTAAAGAGTGATTTAACACCATGTTTGGTTCGTACCATATTGTCGTTTCTCTTTAAGGAACATGGAATGTGACCAATTAATGCAATGATCCTATAACAATTAGGCTAGCTGTTAGCTAATCAAGCTCAAGCTTGTAAATATTTTTTTACCATTATAAGTAAATTGAAATAAAAATTAACGAGATCATAGGCATGATACCTTTGTTGAGGCTTGAATGTCTTTTGAAGTACTAGCTATTTACTTATCAAAGGCTGTAAAAACAGCCTGCTCTACATTCAGACAAACCACACTGGCCCAAAAGCGATCTTCTTCTAGTTGCAGGACAAAATTTGATAGCCAATTATTGTCTTTAAATAATTACCAGCCCAATAATGATCATACACTTTGATTTATGAAAAAAAAAACTAATTTAATTGTTTAAAATTTTTAGTTGCTTAAAAGAAAATAGAACTATATAAGAGATCAATACTTCAATATTGAAAATATATTTCAATATTTTAAGCCCTTTTTATCTTAATTAATAGTGAAGGTACTAGCTGCAGTTTAATTAAAACATACACGCACATACAAAATTCCTAAATAGGACATCTCACTACGTACCTCAGCCAACATCGCTCTAATAGTAGCAACAAGTAATTTAGACAGACTTATATGCTCCATTAGTTAAAGAATTTTTACATCATCAATATATTTTTATCGGTTATGATAGGTTATTTGCTAGTATGCATGTTTTTAGGTTTAAAAATTATTAAAGAATATTATAATACCAATTGATAAAAAGTTAAACTCGATGCAGATTAGAGCCCAATTAGTCAGACTTAAGCAAGCAAGTACACGCAAATCCCAACAATTTTATCACGACCTGAATTTTCCACCGTCGGACCGTGATGGCGTCTAACATTGTACTCGCTAGACAAGTCAACGTTACAGAATATTTCTCCTTTTTCCTTTATCTTTTAATAATTAAAACTTAACAAAAGTAAATCAGCGGAAATAAATACGAAAAATCACAATTTAAAAGATTATCTTTATGCTAATAACGAAACCGTAATAAATTCCATTCAGAAACTGGTGTCACAACTCACGAACTGTCTACGAATACTACAAGTAATGGTTTGAAAAAAAATATATACATTTGTTTCGGTGGAAAAGTAAAAACAGAATGCAGTAAAGATAGAAGGGGACGCCAGGGCCTGCGGACCCCTGCGTGACTACCTTGGGGTCTCCTGTGGACTGAAGGCAGCAACCTCGAACTCTGATCAGCCACTAGCTCCGAAATCTGCACAGAAAGTGCAGAGTGCAGTATCAGTACAACCGACCCCATGTACTCGTAAGTGCTGAGCCTAACCTCGACAAAGTAGTGACGAAGCTACGGTGGGGCATCACAACATATACAATCGACAACAGTTTATACCAAAACAAAAAAAATACGGAATGAAATATAACAGTGACTTGCATCAAAAGAATACGGAAACTAGTCGTTCTACCAGTACTAAGCTATAACCAATCCTTACGGAGTTTTGTCATCTCAGTAATGAACTTCAGCAGAAATGAATACTAAAACAATAACTGATGCGGCGTGCATCCCGATCCCACTATATAAACAATAACATTATCAATATTCACTCTTATTACTCTTTGTTGCGGCGTGCAACCCGATCCCACCATTCCACCCTTATTACTCCTCAACACATATCACCCTTATTCCTCTTGTTGCGGCGCGCAACGCGATCCCACCTGTCCACCCTTATTACTCCTTGTTGCGGCGTGCAACCCGATCCAACCAGACAATCACATTTTACCCTTATTTCTCATGTTGCGGCATGCAACCCGATCCCAACATATCAATACCAATCACAACATAAAAACAGGCGTTTCACAATTTAACTTATAACCTTTCACAACTTTTTTATCTTAAATCATAACAACAGGAAGTCTATGCCATAACGGAATCTCAACAATTAAAACTACTCAGCGAGACCAACCAAGCATATTATGAAGCTCCAACAATCAACTCCAAACAACAAGGAAATAAAATGAAGCTATAAAATAATTTGTACATCAATAGAAGAAATAACAGTTAGTATGAAGCAATTGGACATGGAAACAATTATGAGCAAGTAGCAATTAAGACAAGAAACAATATATTAGGAAACAGGGAAGGGAACAAGTTAAAAATGATAATTTGGTGGCGCATAGGTACTAGTCACCACACCTATACGCCACACACATGGAATTACACATAGCAAATAGGTCGGGGATCCCTAATCCCTCAAGTCAAGGTTAGACCAAACACTTACCTCAAGCCAACGGGTATTTCAAAGCTCAACCACCAATTTTTTACCTCTCGATTCCACCACCAATTCACTCGTATCTAGTCATAATCAACTTAATAACATCAATAAATGCTCAATAACTCAACTCCAATGCATAATCATAGGTTTCCTAACATTTCCCCCCAAAAAGTCAAAAACCCGACCTCAGGCGCGCTTGGTCCAAACTCGAAATTCGGACCAAAACCCGATTACCCATTCACCCCCCCCCCCGAGCCCGAATATACAATTGGTTTTGGAATCCAACCTCAAATTGAGGTCTAAATCCCCAATTTATAAAAATTCCTAATTCTACTCAAACCCCCAATTTTTTACCATAGAAATCTTAAATTTTTGGTTGGAAATTCATGAAATGTGATAGGAAAGTGAAAGAAAGTGGATTAGAATCACTTACCAAAGGTTTGGGGAAGATTTGGTCTTGGGAGATTCGCCTATAGGGTTTTAGGATTTGAGATATGTGAAAAATGGGTGAAAATCCCGTCCAAGTTTCATTTTGAACAGTTGTAGATGTGGCAATTGCGACTAGAGCTTTGCAATTGCGAAGCTCGCAAATGCGAGACAGGCGTCGCAAATGCGAACCTGCTGCATGCCTGCTACTGTCGCAATTGCGAACCTTTGGTCGCAATTGCGAAGGTTACTCCTCCCGGATGACTTAGCAAATGCGAAGGTTTGTTCGCAAATGCGAACATGCTGGCTCAGGGCTTCTTCGCAATTGCGATAAAACCCTCACAATTGCCAAGCCTGTGAAGCTCAATGCGAAGCCTGATATCGCAATTGCCTACAACAAATACGATATCAACAACAAATTTTTCTAAGTCCAAACTCACTCCATGGCCTATTTAAAACTCATCCGAGCCCTCGGAGCTCTAAACCAAACATGCACACAAGTCTTAAAACATCATATGAACTTGCTCGCGCGATTAAATCACCAAAATAACATCTACAACTATGAATTCAACACCAAAACTCATGAAATTTTTAAGATAGTTCAAAATTCCTAACTTTTCAACCAAAGGTCTGAATTACATCAAATCACCTCCATTTTTAACCAAGTTCCACAGATAATGTCTAAATATAGTAACGAACCTATACTGGGCTCCGGAACCAAAATACGAGCCTGATACCAACAAGATCAAACCTTATTAATTTTCCAAAAACCATTATATTTTCAGTTTAACAATTTTTTTCAAAAATTCATTTCTCGGGCTAGGGACCTTGTATTCAATTCCGGGCATGCGCCCAAGTCCCACGGGTCCAGGTTCGTTTATCCAAAATATTGACACAAGTCAACTAAAAGCATCTTTTTAAGCCAATTATTTTTATTTTTTCACACAAAAGATTTTTGGTATCGCGCCCGAACTGCGCATGCAAATCGAGGAAAGATAAAAGGAGATTTTCAAGGCCTCAGAACACAAAAACGAATTCTAAACAAAAGATGACCTTTTGGGTTATCACATTCTTCACCTATAAAACAACCGTTCGTCCTCGAACGGACATAGAAAAGTACCTGAGTCGGTGAAAAGATGGGGATATAGGCTCCGCATATCGGACTCGGACTCCCAAGTAGCTGCCTCAACAGGCTGACCTCTCCACTACACACGAATCGAAGGATAACTCTTTGATCTCAACTGACGAACCTGTCGGTCTAGCTCCTCCTCGTCGGTCAAATCCTTGTTCAACTGGATAGTGCCAAAGTCTAACACATGAGATGGATCGCCATGATACTTCCGAAGCATGGACACATGAAATACTAGATGCACTACTGATAAACTTGGTGGCAATGCAAGCTCATACGCCACCTCACCCACTCTCCGAAGTATCTCAAAAGGTCCGATGAACCTAGAGCTTAGCTTGCCTTCTTTCCAAAACTCATCACGCCCTTCATGGGTGACACCCGAAGCAACACTCGCTCTCCGACCATGAATGCCACATCACGAACCTTACGATCAGCATAACTCTTTTGCCTGGATTGAGCTGTACAAAGTCTATCCTGAATGATCTTAACCTTTTCTAAGGCATCCTGCACTAAGTCTGTACCCAGCAATCGAGCCTCCTCCGGCTCAAACCACCCAACTGGCGATCGACACCATCTACCATCTAATGCCTCGTAGGGAGCCATCTATATGCTCAACTGATAATTGTTGTTGTACGCAAACTCTGTTAACGACAAGAAATGATCCTAAGAACCTCCAAAGTCAATAATACATGCTCGGAGCATATCCTCCAAAATCTAAATAGTACGCTCGGACTGTCCGTCCGTCTGAGGATGAAATTCTATGCTCAACTCAACCTGTGTACCCAACTCGCATTGTACTTCCCTCAAAAAATGCGAGGTAAACTGTGTACCCCGATCAGAAATGATAGAGATGGGCACACCATGGAGACGAACAATCTTACGGATGTAAATCTCTGTCAACCTCTCCGAATTATAAGAAACTGCCACAATAATGAAATAGGCTGACTTAGTCAATCTATCCATAATAACTCATACTGCATCGAACTTCCTCTTAGTCCGTGGGAGTCCAACAATGAAATTCATAGTGATATGATCCCCCTTCCACTCAGGAATCTCAATCTGTTGAAGCAAACCACCAGGTCTCTGATGCTCGTACTTTACCTGCTGACAATTCAAACACCGAGCTACATATGCCACAATATCCTTCTTTATCCTCCTCCACTAATAATACTGCCGCAAGCCCTGATACATTTTAGCGGCGCCCGGGTGAATAGAATATCGGGAACTATGGGCCTCCTCTAGAATCAACTCACGAAGTCCATCCATATTAGGAACACAAACACGACCCTGTATCCTCAAAATCCTATCATCTCCAACTGTAACCTACTTGGCACCACCGTGTCGTACCGTGTCCCTAAGGACAAGCAAATGAGAGTCATCATACTACCGATCCCTTATACGCTCAAATAATGAAGACCAAGCGACTGTACAAGCTAGAATACGACTGGGGTTAGAAACATCCAACCTCACGAACTGATTGGCCAAACCCTGAACATCTAAAGCTAGGGTCTCTCACCAACCAAAATATACGCAAGACTGTCCATACTAGCTGACTTCCTACTCAAAGCATCAGTCACCACATTGGCCTTCTCGAGATTATACAAGATGGTGATATCATAGTATTTCAATAGATCCAACCACCTTCTCTACGTTAAATTTAGCTCCTTCTGCTTGAACAAATACTGCAAACTCTTATGATCCGTGAACACCTCACACGACATGCCATATAAATAATGCCTTCAAATCTTCAGTGCGTGGACAATGGTTGTTAGCTCCAAGCCATGAACTGGAAAATTCTTATCATGAATATTCAACTATCGCGAAACATATGCAATAACCTTGCCATTCTGCATCAACATCATACCAAGTCCAATACGAGATGCGTCACAATATATTGTATATTGCACTGAACCTGTGGGCAATACCAACACCGACGTCATAGTCAAAGCTGTCTTGAGCTTCTGAAGGCTCACCTCACACTCGCCTGACCACCTGAACTGCGCACCCTTCTGGGTCAACCTGGTCATCGGGGCTGCTATAGATGAAAATCCCTCCATAAACCGATGGTAATAACCTGCCAAACCTAAAAAACTTCGGATCTCTGAAGCTGATGTGGGTCTAGGCTAGTCCTTGAATGCCTCAATCTTTTTAAGATCCACCTGAATACCCTCGGCTGATACAATGTGACCCAAGAATGCAACTGAACTCAACCAAAACTCATATTTCGAAAACTTAGCATATATTTGACTATCTCTCAGAGTCTAGAGAACGACTCAAAAATGCTGCTCATGCTCCTCTCGGCTGCGAGAGTAGATCAAGATATCATCAATGAAAATAATCATAAAGGAATCCAGATAAGGCCTGAACACTCGGTTCATCAAATCAATAAAAGTTGTTGGGGCATTTGTCAACCCAAATGACATTACTAGGAACTTATAATGCCCATATCGAGTCTGAAAAGTTATCTTAGGGACATCGTATGCCCTAATCCTCAACTAATGGTAGCCAGATCTCAAACCAATCTTCAAAAACAATTTGGCACCCTGAAAATGATCAAACAAATCATCAATCCTCGGCAATGGATAATTGTTCTTGATGGTGACTTTGTTCAACTGCCGATAGTCTATGCACATTCTCATCGATCCATCCTTCTTCTTAACAAACAACACTGGCGCACCCCAAGGCGAGATACTGGGCCTAATAAAGCCCTTATAAAGCAGATCTTGCAACTACTCCTTTAGTTCTTTCAACTCTGGCAGGGCCATACGGTACAGAAGAATAGAAATGTGTTGAGTGCACGGAGCCAAATCGATGCAAAAGTCAATATCCCTTTCGAGTGGCATCTTTGGCAGGTATGCAGGAAACACCTCGGGAAACTCCCGATTAACTGGCACAGAATTCATAGAAGGAACCTCAGCACTGGAATCACGAACATAAGCCAAATAAGCCAAACACCCCTTCTCGACCATACGCCGAGCCTTCATATAAAAGATAACCCTGCTGGTAGAATGACCATGAGTCCCCCCTCCACTCCAATCGAGGCAACCCCGGCAAATCTAAGGTCACGTTCTTGGCGTGACAATCCAATATAACATGATAAGGTGACAGCCAATCTATCCCCAAAATGACATCGAAATCCACCATATCGAGAAGCAGGAGATCTACACTAGTCTCAAGACCTCTAATAACAACCATACATGAATGATAGACACAATCTACAACAATAGAATCCCCTACCGGTGTGGACACATACACGAGAGCACTTAAAGAATCACGAGGCACAACCAAATATAAAGCAAAATAAGAAGACACATAGGAGTATGTAGACCCTGGATCAAATAGAACTGAAGTATATCTACTACAAACCGAAACAGTGCCTATGATAATAGCATCGTAGGACTCAGCCTTAGGTCTGGATGGTAAAGCATAACATCGGGACTGGGGCGTTGTAAAGCCCCGGAAAGTTTTGATAAGTAATTTAAAACTTCATGGTGCCAAGGTAGGATAATTATTTTATTTTGTTTGAAAACAAGGATGAATTATATGATAGATATCAATTGGATATGATAATAAGTGTATAAGTCATATTATAAGTGATTTGAGGTCTAAAGAGAGGCCTAAGTCTAAGCCAAGTAGGAAATTACATGATAGACTAAAAATTCCAAATGAGTACGCACAAGACCTAACTTTGGACGAGTATATATACATGTATATAAGGAGTTATGATGTATAATCTATCAAATTAAAGCACATTGAGTCTAGTTTCCAACGCATCAAACCGTTCGTCATTTGGAGGTGTATACAAAAAGTTATGACCGTGTTTGTGTCCCTTCCATTGCCAGCATCTTGGGTAGCGCCGGGTGCTAGCTGTGGCACCGGGAATTTTTGATATACTGGAATCAGCGCCACCTGTGGCGCCCGAAACATTATATACTCATTTCGGGGTTTATTTTTACACATTCATCTTCGACGAACTTTGGGGTCTTCCTTCACCCTCTCAATACCTTCAACTCCCCCCCCATCTTCAAGGTAAGCAATCTCCATTAACTTCGTGTGAAATTCCATCATTCCTACACTAGTATTGATGAAATCTACTCATAAAAAACATAGATCTTCAAGAAATTCCTTCAAGAACTCAAAGGATGGTTTTGCAAGATTTCATCCAAAAGGTAAATCCTACACCTTTAGACTTACATATATGGATATATTATGGGAATATGAGTATGAATTAAGTATTGGAACTCTTGGTGTGGTGATTGGAAGCCATAAGTTCCTAATATAAATACATAATTATTGTAGAGATTGAAATGTGATTATTTGATAGGATTTGTTGGTTGGGTGTGAATGGATGGTCATACATATGTTGTTGGAAGTTATAAATTGGTTAGAAATGATAGTGGAATAAATTATTGGTTAATGGTGATAGTTGGATGAACTAATACTATGGTTATGAGATGTAAAGATCTATACCCACAAGGTGTTTGATAATATGCCTAAATGGCTTAAGTTATGGAATTTCTTACTAATATTGGTCCCATTGAATGTTGTATTGTAGATTGAAGTTACTTAAGTGTATTGGATCATTGTAGTATCATTAAGGGGCGAATTTGAGGTATGTATGGCTAAAAACCCTCTTCTTAGAAATTGAACCCCCTTGGTATCCATGCAAATGTTGTAAGTTCCAAAAATTGATCGATGTGGTGGTTGATACCTCAAATGAATTTGTGTTGCAAGAATATATTTGCAAGGTGCGTTTCAATGTTTCCATTATGTTATTTTGTCAATTGAGATTGTGTGAAGAATGTGGAATATGGGTTTAAATGCCTAGACTTCAAGTCGAGTTTAAATTGATATTGTTATGCCGAAATGTGTGAAATCCTCTTTATGCTTACGGCTTATAATTGCTTTCGTATGTGCCTATTATTTTGAATTGAAAGGTTTAATGTTGAAGGTGGAAATGATGTGAAATGTTGGGAAAGAAAACTTGAGTTATGAAATGTGGCCTAGTGTCAAGCATGATGAAATAATTGTCACCCCAAGTGTCGATGAACTGATATATATGAAATAAACATAAAATAAGATGATTGATGGAAATGGAAAAATATCTTGGTAAGACGGCCTAGCCGATCGGGCCGTGATCGGACGCCATGCCGCACACATGGTGGTACTGTGATGATATTGAAACCGAAAGGTGAGAATGAAATTGTGAATGAGATACATGTCTTAAATGAGACAACCTAGCCGACCGGGTCGTGATCGGACTCCGCGAAATGAAAGCGGTGGTATTATGGATAATGATGTAACAGTATTAAATGTTCCAACCTAAAGCTATGGAAATTATTTGAAAGTTATATGATTTCTTTAATTGATGATGTGTTGTTGTTTAAGGCTTTTGTTGATCTTTATGATTACTATATTCTTAGGTTGTTGTTCTTTCTAATGAGATAGTGTTTAGTTATACATACTAGTACTATTCCATAGTACTGACGTGCCTTTTACCAGGGGCGCTACATCTTTGAAATGGATATAGGTGGTTCCGTAGTAGACAGTGTTGATCGTAGATAACGGTGCATCCTCTCTTCAGCTGATTTGGTGAGCCCCATTTTATTTCGGGGTCCTGTATCATTCGTTTATCATGTACGTTGTATTTTGAGGTATAATCGGAGCCTTGTTGCCGGTATTTCCATATTAATCTTCAGTTTTACTTAGAGGCTCCGTAGACAGATTGTGGGTGGTGTTTGATGTTGGGGATTTAAGTAGAAATGTTGGTATTTGGAAATCAAGTGTTTTTAAAGAAACTATAGACTTGTAAAATTTTGGATATTATGGTTGAAACTGCTAATGGAACCAAAGTGAAAGTTGTTAATGAAATATTTTCAGAGAGTGATTAATGGAGTACATCTCCTTTTTGTTCAAGGATGAATTTGGGTAGAATGAAATCTAACAGGCTTGTTCAGTCGGGTTTTCTCGATTGAGCGCCAGTCGCTCTCCTCGGTCTTGGGGCGTGACAAACTTGGTATCAGAGCCTAAGGTTTTAAAGTGTCCTAGGATGTCTCGGAGCCGTGTCTAGTAGAGTCCTTCTTATCGGTGTGTTGTCGACCACATCTATAAGTTGGAGGCTACATGGGCATTTAGGAATGTTACCCTTCTTCAACACTCCATATCGTGCAATAAAGCTTGACTATAAGATTGTCTTCTAACTTGTGCGTTGAGATTCGAGATAAGTTTAAACGCTCTTTCGTGTATTTCAAGTAATGTTGTCATATGGCATGACCAATGGGCAAAGGCCTGAATATTAAGGAGATGGCACATGCATCATGTTGAACGAATGGTACGAACATATGAGATACGTACATAGTACCAGAAGCATATTTTATTCGAGAAAAGTGTTAAAAATAATTACCGCCTCCAAAAAAATATTGAATTGATAAGTGATATGTAAGTTTGAATAGCACATGTGGGTAGTGTGAGAGGTATGTAAATGATCCTAAGGTGTAAAAAAAATTGTTGTATAAGCAAGTGATATATGTAAGGCATGACTAGGAGAGTAATTAAAAACATGTACGTCTCTTACGGGAGACGAGAAGTTATGAAAGGAAAGTCGATTGAACCCACGATGAGAAAACCCATGTACAACGAACTTTATAAAAATCCAAAAGTGTACGAAGTGATATTACACTCCTAAAGGATATTGACATGAGGAATTCGAATCCCAAGCCCGTGTAGCTGAATAAGAGCAGAGAACTTATGAGGTTAATACTATGGTGACTTAAATCTCCCTAATAGTCGAACATATATGTGAGGGATAGAGACATGAGGCATATGTCCCTGAAGTTGCTAAATTCAAGACTTGTGTCAAAATCCGGGACATTCTCCCCAAGTGGGGGAGGAAGGGCCTGTTACACCTTGTGTATTCGGCGTTATCATGTTGTAAAGGGGATAATTCGATAGGAAGATAATTTCTATGAGATATTTAAATGATGCGATAGTTATACGTTAATATTGGAAGTCATTCGAGTTGTGATTAAAAATTCGACAAAGATCGCCGCAAGTTACGAGTTTTAAATTTCACTGAAATTTGGATAAAATGTTGATGAGATTTTCTCTTAATATACTAGGAGTTATGGTGTGTTCTACCCACCGAATCGAAGTCTATGAGTCTAGTTTCCAATACAACAAACCGTTCATTAATATAACTTCGGAGTAGAGAGATATTAATATTTCCGTACAGGGGTGCACACTGTTACGGGAATAGTGTGCTTAGTCGGTTTTAGTAAAAATTTATTTTATTTAAGTCAATTTAAAACAGAACCCCTGCATTTTATCCTCTCCGAAACAGAACATAAAACCTAGGGATTTCCTCTCAAACTCCTCCCATCCACCTAGCCAATCATGACAACAATTTAGTCATTCTCAAGATAGAGAACACCATGGTAGCTTCGGAATCGTGAATTCTTCGGTGTTTCACTTTTCGTAGGAAGACTCTGCCTTGAAGTAATCTCGAATTTAAAGTAATTCTGATCACACAAGGTATGATTTAACTTCCTCTTTGATTTTTGTAAATTTCTACCGTAATAATTCCTAAGAAATAGTTGAAACCTCTATAGAAATGTTCTTGATTTTTTTAAAGAAATATCTCTTATTATGACTTGATTATTGGGGTTGGTCTATATGGTTTTATTGTGTTGTTTGGATCTGTGAAGACATGTATGGAATCGTGTCGATGAGGAGATGTAGTAAAGTAAAAATTTAGTTGTGTGTTGGGGGGGGGGGAATTAAACTACAAAAGAGTCTAAAAGTTCATGGTCGCAAGTTGTTCGCGTAAATATCTAAATGAAGAATTATATAAGATATGAGCTTGAATTTGATATTGAATGGTTAGTATTATGTAGGAAATCATTCCTAAAGCTTTCGAGGTCTCGAAAACCATATATAACTCCATCAACAAGGTATGTAAGGCTTTCTCTATACTTTTCGACATGACTAGAATTCGAATAAACGTTTATCAAATTGTTTCGTCGGATTCGAGTTATTTCACCTTCAAATTATAAAGATGCTTAGACCTGATCCTTTCTCATAGATTGCTTACTTCAAAGAATATCTATGAATTCTCGGTTTCCTTGTTCCTTGTTTAAAAAGAACTAGAGCCTTTTTACTCATTCTCCTTTCGACGTTCATATAAATCATGAATAAGTAACACTTACTTCAAAGGTACTCATAATATATAACTCTCATGTTCTTAGTACTTGTTGGCTCGTAGTTGAAAATTAAATATTTAAGGGACAACCATGTTAGTCTGGGAATAATGATGATAGGCCACTTCGACTCTTCTTAGAATACGTCTTTTAAGGTTAGTTTTGCATTGCACTTATATAATTCATGATTTAATATATGTATGTATTTACTTTCATTACCGAGATGCACTATAGACGGCCGGGTATGACACCTATTGTGTAACCACTTATCAGTTGGGATTACCGAGCTTCACGTGGTCGGGTACAATTCTACCGAGTCTTTATTATGGTCGGGTATGTTATGGATATTATAGCCCCACAGAGGGATTTATTATTATATAATGTGATATATATTATAAGTAGCGATAGTGAGCGACGATTCCACGAGCATACATTTATATCCATGTTGAATTTTAGTTTCCTATCGAGGCTAGTTTCAGAATTCAATTTGTCTCTATATCTCTTCTCTTGTTAATTACATTTTTCATGTTACACTTGTCGCCCTACATATTCAGTACATATTTCGTACTGACGCCTTTTTATGCGCTGTGTTTATGCCCACAGGTTCGGATAGATAGAGCGGCGTGCCTCCTTAGTAGGACCCCCAGGATCAGCATTGGGTTTCGCACTCCACGTTTTTGGAGTTGCTGACTTTTAGTCCATATGTACTGTTACAAATGTATATGTGTAGTTTTGGGCATGTCTGGGGCCTTGTCCTGGCCCGTTGAGATTGTCTTACACTCTTAGAGGCTTGCAGACTAGCGGTCATTGCATGTATATTTATTTTGTATGGCCCTATCGGCCTTCTGGATAGCTGTTTATATATATGTTAGTTTGGGCTCTTCTCATATCTCATGGTTGGTTCACTCAGGCCTTCGGGCATCGGCTGCCAGCGACACCTTCTAAGATTGGGGTGTGACAAACTTGGTATCAGAGCAGGTCAGTCCTAGGGAGTCTGCAAGCCGTGTATAGTTGAGTCTTGTTTATGGTGCGTTGTGCACCACACTTATAAACATGAGGCTATTGGGCATTTAGGATTATTACTTTCTTCTTTATCTAGATCGTGCAATAGAGCCTAATCATAAGTGTTCATTCCTAATTCTCTTTTTGTTTACCTTCTCAGTGATGCCTAATACTACGAGACGACAAGTGGCTATGAAATTTTTTCAGAGGTTGGATGAGGAGGCGGGAGAGGGCACAAGTCAGGTGCCACCTGCTAATGTAGATCAACATGAGCCACAGAATGAGGCTGATTCTCAGGCTTCCGGGGCAGCATCCCCACCACCCCCGGAAGGGCGTAGAGGAGCTAACGTACCTCCAGTCCCTCTCCCAGTTGTTCCTGATCAGGGCCTAGACATATGGAGTGTTGTACAATTTTTGACTCGAATAGTGGCCTCCCAGGCCCAACACCAAACCCTCGGTATTGTTGATAGGTCTGTGAGTGCGAGAGTTCGAGACTTTATCAGCTTGGATCCTCCAATATTTACAGGGGTTGATCCTAATGCTAACCTACAGGATTTTCTGGATCTTATGCAACGGACCTTACAAATTATACATGCCACAGATGTTGAGTCAGTGGAGTTTACTTCTTATAGACTACGTGATATTGCTGTGACATGGTATGAGTCTTGGAAGCAGACTCGGGGGCCTAATGTGCCACCAGTGATATGGAAGGAGTTCTCTGAGGCATTTTTATAGCAATATTTGCCAATTGAGCTTCGAAGAGCCTAACGAGATAGGTTCTTACACTTAGAACAAGGTAATATGAGCGTTCGGGAATATAGCATGCAGTTCAACTCTTTGGCTAGGTATGCTCCTATGATTGTTGCTGATATAAGTGATCGGGTACACCAGTTTGTTAGTGGTTTGGGGGAACACTTGATAAATGAGTGCACTACAGCTTCTCTAAACCAAGGAATGGATATTACCCGTATTCAAGCATATGCACAGGGTCTAGAGGATTGTAAGAGGCAACAACAAGCCAATCAAGAGCATGATAGAGTCCAGCAGAAGAGGGCGCGGTTTGCAGGTAACACAAAAGAGTTTCGAGGTGGATTTAGGACATAGTTTCCTAGGCGTCCATCTTATCCGGTAGCCAGTGCAACACCACAGTTTCAGGGACAGTGACATGATCGGACCACTTATTCTGGTCTAGGTGAGAGTTCACGAACCCCAGGTCCACAATTTAGAGGCGAGTTCAGTCAGATAAGGCCTCAGTTTCCCAGATGTGATCGATGTGGCTAAAATCATTTTGGAACATGTCGCCAGGGTTCTGATGCATGTTATGCATGTGGACAACCAGGTCATATTATAAGACATTGTCCGATGATAGGTGGAGGGGGTATGGCTCAGCCGACGGCATCTGCAAGGGCTTCTTCTTCGATACGTCCTCCTAGGAAGAGTACGTAGACATCAGCTGGCAGGGGTAGGGGAAGATTTGGAGCTTCTGGTTTAGGAGGTCAGCAGAATCGCATGTATGCTTTATCGAGTCGTCAGGATTTAGAGTCATCTCCGGACGTGGTTACAGGTATACTGTTCGTCTTTTCTATCGATATGTATGCCTTGATAGATCCCGGTTCTACATTGTCGTATATCTCCCACTTCGTTGCTAGTAAATAGGATAGAGAGCCTGAATTGTTGCATAAGTTATTTGAGGTATCTACACCAATGGGTGAGTCTGTTGTAGTTAGACAGGTATATCGAAGCTGTGACGTGAAGATTCATGACCGCCATACGTTAGCTGATTTGCATGAGCTAGAAATGATTGATTTTGATATCATTATGGGTATGGATTGTTGGCTTCTTGTTATGCCAATGTAGATTGTTGGACAAAGGTTGTTCGTTTTAATTTTCCAAGTGAGCATATTATTGAATGGAAAGGTGATGCTGCAACGCCTAAGGGGAAGTTTATTTCTTACCTTAACGATCGAAGGATGATTTTGAAGGGGTACATCTATCATTTGGTATGAGTGCATGATATGGAGGTGAAATCTCCAACCCTTCAATCGGTTCCCATCGTGAATGAATTTCCTGATGTATTTCCTAGTCTTCCTCCCGAAAGTGAAATCGACTTTGCTATTGATGTGCTTCCAGATACTCAGCCAATATCTATTCTTCCATACAGAATGGCTCCTGCTGAGTTAAAAGAATTGAATGCCCGGTTGAAGGATCTTCTAAATAAGGGCTTTATCATGCCCAGTACTTCTCCCTAGGGTGCACCAGTGCTGTTTGTTTGTAAGAAGGACGGTTCGTTAAGAATGTGTATTGACTATTGTAGCTCAACAAAGTGAATATCAAGAACAAGTACTCCTTACCTAGAATTGATGATTTGTTTGATCAGTAGCAAGGTGCCAAGTATTTCTCAAATATTGACCTTCGATCCGGGCTATCACCAATTGCGAGTTAAGGAGAGAGATATTCCGAAAACGGTTTTCCGGACTAGATATGGCCATTATGAATTCCTTGTGATGTCTTTAGGTCTTACTAATGCGCCAGCAGCTTTCATGGATTTAATGAATAGGGTTTTCAAGCCATTTCTAGATATATTTGTAATTGTTTTCATTGATGATATTCAAGTATATTTTCGATCAGAAGCAGAACATGAGGATCATTTGCGTGTGGTGTTGCAGACTTTGAAAAATCAGAAATTATATGCTAAATTATCCAAATATGAATTTTGGTTGAATTCAGTGGCTTTTCTTGGGCATATCGTTTCCGATGAAGGTATTAAGGTAGATGGTCAGAAAATTGAAGCAATACAAAATTGGCCTAGACCCACAACTCCTACAGAAGTTCGTAGTTTCTTGGGCTTAGCTGGTTATTATCAGAGATTTGTGGAGAACTTCTCTTCTATTGCTGCTCCCATGACAAAATTGACACACAAAGCCATTAAGTTCCAATGGTCTGATGCATGTGAAATGAGCTTTCATGAGTTGAAGAAACGCTTAACATCAGCACCTGTTCTAGCACCTCCTGATGGATCTGAAGGTTATGGTATATTGTGATGCATCTGGGGTTGGATTGGGATGTGTTCTAATGCAGCATGGCAAAGTTATTGCATATGCTTCGAGGCAGTTGCGGAAGCACGAACACAATTATCCAACTCATGATATTGAGTTAGCAGCCGTTATATTTGCCTTGAAATATGGCATCATTATATTTATGATGTTCATGTAGATATCTATACAGATCACAAAATTTTACAATATATATTTAAGTAGAAAAAGTTGAACTTGAGACAAAGGATATGGCTTGAATTGCTGAAGGACTATGATGTGGATATTTTGTACCATCCGGGCAAAGTGAATGTGGTAGCTGATGCGTTGAGTCGCAAATCCATGGGCAACTTGAAACATGTAGAAGCTGGGAAATTAGAAATGACTAAGGAGATATATCGATTGGCTGACCTGAGTGTGCGGCTACATGATACAGGTGACCAGGGTGTAGTAGTCCGAAATATTGCGGGGTCATCACTGTTAGCTGAGGTAGAAATGTGTCAATTTGAGTATCCAGAGCTAGTCAAGATTAATGAGAGCATCCCTTTTTAGAAGAAGTAGTTGTTCGAGCAATCTGATGATGGAATTCTAAAATATAAGGGTCGATAGTGTGTACCTAATGTTGGGGAGTTCGTAAGCAAATTATGACAGAGATGCATCAGTCTCGGTACTCAGTTTATCCTGGTTCAACCAAAATGTATCATGATCTTCGTCAGCTATACTGGTGGAACGACATGAAGAAAGATATAGCCACATTTGTGGCTCAGTGTCCCAACTGCCAGCAGGTTAAAGCTGAACACCAGAAACCTGGAGGGCTACTTCAAAATATTGAGATTCCAGCTTGGAAATGGGAATCGATTAATATGGATTTCATTACATGATTGCCCAATTCTCGCCGAAAGTTCGATTCTATTTGGGTCATTGTGGATAGGCAGACGAAATCAGCTCACTTTCTCCTAGTTAGGACCACCTATTCAGCTGAAGACTATGCCAGACTGTATATCAAGGAAATAGTTCGGCTACATGGAGTTCCGCTTTCTATTATATCTGACAGAGGTTCCCAATTTACACCTAATTTCTGGAGATCTTTTCAAGAAGGTTTGGGTACTCTTGTTAACCTTAGTATAACATTTCATCCGTAGACTAACAGACAAGCCGAGCGCACTATTCAGACGCTCGAAGATATGTTGCGAGCTTGTGTCTTAGACTTTAAGGGAAGTTGGGAAGATCATTTACCGCTTATTGAGTTTGCCTACATCAACAGTTATCACGCCAGTATTCAGATGGCACCCTATGAGGCACTATATGGGAGAAAATGCAGATCTCATATTGGCTGGTTTGATGTTGGCGAGACAAAGTTGCTAGGACCCGAATTGGTACAGCAAACTGTAGAAAAGATAAAGTTGATCCAGGAAAGGCTGCGTACAGCTCAAAGTCGATAGAAATCATATTCAGATAACCGACGTCGAGACATGGAATTTGCTGTGGGAGACTAGGTATTCTTGAAAGTGTCGCCTATGAAGGGTGTAATAAGATTTGGCAAGAAGGGAAAACTTAGCCCTAGATATATCGGGCCATATCAGATTGTTCAAAGAATTGAGCGAGTAGCCTACAAACTTGACTTGCCACAGGAATTAGATGCAATCCATCCAGTATTTCACGTTTCCATGCTTCGCAAATTTTTAGGTGATCCTTCTTGCATCAGCCCTATTGAGGATATTCAAGTTACCGAGGACTTGTCATATGAAGAAATACCTGTTGCCATTCTTGACCGTCAAATCCGTAAGCTACGGACTAAAGAGGTAGCCTCAGTAAAAGTACTTTGGAGGAACAATAATATAGAGGAAATGACATGGGAGGCCGAGGAAGACATGAAGTCCAGATACCCTCATTTATTTGAGTCTTCAGGTGATATGCTTGAGTGACAGTTGAGGTAATTAAGTTATGGCTAAACGTCTTATTATTATTATTATTGTATAAGTAAACAGTCGTGTGGGGGCCAAGTTGATATTATTATGATGATGTGTAGCCCTGTGTGGCCTTGGATATGTATGTTTGGGCTGATGGCAAACTCTGGCGAAAATTTTTATGTATTCGGCGTTATCATGCTATAAGGGGCTAATTCGATAGGAAGATAATTTCTATGAGATATTTAAATGATGCGATAGTTATACGTTAAGATTGGAAGTCATTCGAGTTGTGATTAAAAATTCAACAAAGATCGCCGCAAGTTACGGGTTTTAAATTTCACTGAAATTTGGATAAAATGTCGATGCGCTTTTCTCTAAATATACTAAGATTTATGGTATGTTCTACCTACCTAATCGAAGGTCTATGAATCTAATTTCCAATGAAACAAACCGATACTTAATACGACTTCGGAGTAGAGAGATATTAACATTTTTCGTACAGGGGTGCACATTGTTACGAGAACAGTGTGCTTAGTCGGTTTTAGTTAAAATTTATTTTATTTAAGTCAATTTAAAACAGAACCCCTGCATTTTATCCTCTCCAAAACATAACCTAAAACCTAAGGATTTCCTCTCAAGCTCCTTCCATCCATCTAGCCAATCATAACAACAATTTAGTCATCCTCAAGATAGAGAACACCATGGTAGCTTCGGAATCGTGAATTCTTCGGTGTTTCACTTTTCATAAGAAGACTCCGCCTTGAAGTAATCTCTAATTTAAAGTAATTCTGGTCATACAAGGTAAGATTTAAATTCCTCTTTGATCTTTGTAAACTTCTACCATAAGAATTCCTAAGAAATAGTTGAAACCTCTATAGAAATGTTTTTGATTTTTTTTTAAGAAACCTCTCTTAATATGACTTGATTGTTGGGGTTGTTCTATATGGTTTTATTGTGTTGTTTGTATCTATGAAGACATGGATGGAATCGTTTCGATGAGAAGATGTAGTAAAGTAAAAATTTGGTGGTGTGTTGGGGGGAAATTAAACTACAAAAGAGTCTATAAATTCATGGCCGCAAGTTGTTCGCGTAAATGTCTAAATGAAGAATTATATAAGATATGAGCTTGAATTTGATATTGAATGGTTTTTATTATGTATGAAATCATTTCTAAGGCTTTCGAGGTCTCGGAAACCGTATATAACTCCATCGACAAGGTATGTAGGGCTTTCGCTATACTTTTCGGCATGACTAGAATTCGAATAAATGTTTATCGAGTTATTTCGTCGGATTCGAGTTATTTCACCTTCAACTTATAAAGATGCTTAGACCTGATCCTTTCTCATAGATTGCTTACTTCAGAGAATATCTATGAATTCTCGGTTTCCTAGTTCCTTGTTTAAAAAGAACTAGAGCCTTTTTACTCGTTCTCATTTTGACGTTCATATAAATCATGAATAAGTAACACTTACTTCAAAGGTACTCATAATACATAACTCTCATTTTCATAGTACTTGTTGGCTTATAGTTGAAAATTAAATATTTTAGCGACAACCATGATAGTCGGGGAATAATGATGATAGGCCACTTCGACTCTTCTTAGAATACGTCTTTTATGGTTAGTTTTGCATTGCACTTATATAATTCATGATTTAATATATGTATATATTTACTTTCATTACCGAGCTGAACTATAGATGGCTGGGTATGACACCTATTGTGTAACCACTGATCAGTTGGGATTACCGAGCTTCACGTGGCCGGGTAGGATTCTACCGAGCCTTTATTATGGCCGGGTATGTTATGGATATTATAACCCCACAGAGGAATTTATTATTATATAATGTGATATATTATAAGTAGCGATAGTGAGCGATGATTCCACGAGCATACATTTATATCCATATCGAGGATAGTTTCAGAATTCAAATTGTCTCTATGTCTCTTCTCTTGTTAGGTACATTTTTCATGTTACACTTGTCGCCCTACATATTCAGTACATATTTCGTACTGACGCCTTTTTATGCATTGTGTTCATGCCTACAAGTTCAGATAGGCAGAGCGGCGTGCCTCCTTAGTAGGACCCCCAGGATCAACGTTGGCTTTCACACTCCACTTCTTTGGAGTTGCTGACTTTTAGTCCATAGGTACTGTTACAGATGTATATGTGTAGTTTTGGGCATGTCGGGGGCCTTGTCCTGGCCTATTGAGATTGTCTTACGCTCTTAGAGGCTTGCAGACTAGCGATCATTGCATGTATATTTATTTTGTATGGCCCTATCGGCCTTCTGGATAGCTGTTATACTGTTGTTGCAGCCTCGTTGACCTAGGTTATATATAAATATATATATATATATATATATATATATATATATATATATATATATATATATATATATGTCGTTTTGGGCTCTTATGTCTGCAGGTTATTATATTTCAGATCATATCTCATGGTTGGTTCACTCGGGCCTTCGACCATCGGGTGCCAGCCACACCTCCTAAGATTGGGGTGTGACAGGGCCATAGTGAGGCCACTTAAATACAATGAAACAAGAGTAAGACCATGTAGCTATGATGTTTGAATATTTTGTTGAAGACATACGTAGTCTAAAAAAGTGATAATGGATAACGTGATTATCTGAAAGGATATGCTAATGATAGATCGCTAGTACCCCCAAGAAGGTGGAAGGTTAAGGGAGGTAAATTCTTCATACATGGCAATGTGAATGATAGGGTCAACGATCCTAGAAACTAAGAGTATGTTTGTAAAGGGATTTTATACTTTTTAGAGGGTCAGGAACAAGGGAACCTAAGGAAGTACTATAGGTCAAATGTGGAAGGTTGCGAGTTTTTAGAATGGGTTAATCATAGATTTGCGATTTAACAAAAGTTCCAAGACTTTAAGAAAGGCGGAACGAGTGGGAGAAATAAATGTGATGTTATAATAACCCAAGAGGGTATTTGGGCTTGATGGAGAGCCTCTAAAAAAATCTTACAAGCAAAGAAGTGTTAAGTGAGATGGTGAGAAGAAATGGGGAGAAAACCTATAAATTGAGATGGTCACGGTTATCATAAAATATCTTGTATTAAAAATGGTGAACTCGCTTAGAGCATAAGTGTTAATAAAAGTTATAAAAGACTAACCGTAATGCAACCGAATTGGGTGACACCGAATATCAACTAAAGGATCTAGAGATAGTTCATGTCTACATACACTGAAAAGTGAGACTATTGGTGGTGAAGTTGTGGTATGATAAACTCATTAAACCAGGCACAATGATATTTTAAGTTCACGGGAGGTAGACAAGTGTGTAACACAATAAGGCTATCAATTATACACTATGAGCAAAATAGAATGGGAATGAATGCTCCAGTTAGAAAGAAAAGATGGTACCAGCATATTGTCCAGGCCAAAGGGCGATCAAAAAGGGAAAAACAACACAATCTACCTAAAGGGAAAATGAAAGGTTCAAAATAGATTGAAAGAGGATGAACACATATTACGGGCCATACATGTTTAATATGGTAACTCTTAAGCCGCAATATCAGGGAACTCTATTGGTAGCTACAATACGGGGAATGAGGTGAGTTGCTCATTGAGGATGGAACCAGGTGAACTAAGTCTAACACTTAAGAGTAAAACCAAAAGTCGTTGTTGAAGAATTTAGGAGGATCTCAAGTTTCAGAGAATGCCCTACTCGGGCCGATGACTCTTCCAAAATTGTATATATATAAAGGGTGTTGATATACGTTTTGGGCGATGTTTAACCGCAAAGAGGGATCGTGAGAATATTCATAGGGGAAGTAGTGCGGTTTCTTAAATTCTATAAGGCACATAAGGGGAGAAGAAGTGAGCTAAGAAAAGTCGGAGCACAATGTTACCTTACATTTGATGCAATGCCGTGCAGGTCGATGTTATTAGGGTATGTGCGCGAGTTAGCATGTGTTATTCATTTGAAACAGAAGGTCCTATGAAAAAAAACTCATTCAGTAATGTCTTTTGTTGAGAATTTGGAAGAGTTAGTTGCAAGTATTCATATGAGATTGTAATATATCAGGGAAATTATTGTAGAACTCGACTCGTGGGAGGTCTTATGTAAGAGAAATGAGATAAAGATGTTCCACTAATGATGCAACATCTTCAGGTGATCGCTTATGCTTCAAGGCAACTCAAGAATTAAGAAAGGACCTATTCAACACATGACTTAGAACTTGCGGCGGTAGTTTTGTATAAAGATTTTGCGACATTATGTGTATGGGGTCCACGTGGATATATTTATGAAACACAATAGCCTTCAATATATTTTTAAACAAAAGGATTTGAATCTGAGACAGAGATGATGGCTCGAGTTACTCAAGGACTATGATATCGATATTCTCTATCACCCGGTAAAGGCCAATATTGTGGCGTATGCTCTTAGCCGGAAATCTATGGGAAGTTTGGCTCACTTGGAGTCATATCAAAGGTAGTTGGCCAGAGAGGTTCACTAATTGGCTAGTTTGGGGGTTTGTCTTGCGGACTCTAATGAAGGAGGAGTAATTGTACAGAATAGAGTTGAATCATCACTTGTGGCAGAAGTGAAAGAGAAGCAATATAATGATCCATTATTGGTACAGCTGAAGGAGGGAATTCATAAACACAAGACCACAGCTTTTTCTTTTGGCATTGATGATGGTACCCTGCGGTGCCAAGGGCACCTATATGTTCCAAATATTGATAGTCTTTGGGAAAGGATTTTGGCAGAAGCTCACACTTCTAGGTATTCCTTACACCCAGGTTCTACAAAAATGTATCATGATCTCAAAGAAGTTATTGGTGGAATAACATGAAAAGGGATGTGGCGGACTTTGTGGCAAAATGTTCGAACTGTCACCAAGTGAAAGCCGAACATCAAAGGCCTGGAGGATTATTACAAAGCATAGAAATGCCAATGTGGAAAAGGGAAATAATCAATATCGATTTTGTGGTAGGATTATCGCGCACTATGCGCAAGTTCGACTCAATTTGGGTAATTATGGATCGATTCATGAAATCAGCGCACTTCTTGCCAGTCAAATCTACTAACACAGTGGAACAATATGCTCAACTGTATATCAAAGAAATAGTCAGGTTGTATGGCATTCCAGTCTCAATCATTTCAGATCGAGGGGCACAATTCACGGCAAACTTTTGGAAGAAATTTCAGCAAGGTTTGGGTACTCAAGTAAATCTTAGTACAACCCTTCATCCACAAACTGATGGGAAGATAGAGCGGACCATTCAAACGCTTGAGGATATGTTGCATGCTTGTGTTCTTGATTTCAAAGGTAGCTGGGATGATCATTTACCCCTCATAGAGTTTGCTTATAACAATAGCTTTCATGCTAGTATTTAGATGGCACCATTCGAAGCATTATATCATAGGAGATGTAGATCTCCCATTGGGCGGTTCGAGGTTGGAGAAATCCTACATATATGGATATATTATGGGAATATGAGTATGAATTAAGTATTGGAACTCTTGGTGTGGTGATTGGAATCCATAAGTTCCTAATATAAATACATAATTATTGCAGAGATTGAAAGGTGATTATTTGATAGGATTTGTTGGTTGGGTGTGAATGGATGGTCATACATATGCTGTTGGAAGTTATAAATTGGTTAGAAATGATGGTGGAATAAATTATTGGTTAATAGTGATAGTTGGATGAACTAATACTATGGTTATGAGATGTAAAGATCTATACCTACAAGGTGTTTGATAATATGCCTGAATGGCTTAAGTTATGGAATTTCTTACTAATATTGGTCTCATTGAATGTTTTATTGTAGATTGAAGTTGCTTAAGTGTATTGGATCATTTTAGTATCATTAAGGGCGAATTTGAGGTATGTATGGCTAAAACCTCCTCTTCTTAGAAATTGAACCCCATTGGTATCCATACAAATATTGTAAGTTCCAAAAATTGATCGATGTGGTGGTTGATATCTCAAATGAATTTGTGTTGCAAGAATATATTTTCAAGGTGTGTTTCAATATTTTCATTATACTATTTTGTCAATTTAGAATGTGGAATATGGGTAAAAATACCTAGACTTCAAGTCGAGTTTAAATTGATATTGTTATGCCGAAATGTGTGAAATCCTCTTTATGCTTACGGCTTATAATTGCTTTCGTATGTGCCTATTATTTTGAATTGAAAGGTTTAATGTTGAAGGTGGAAATGATGTGAAATGTTGGGAAAGAGAACTTGAGTTATGAAATGTGTCCTAGTGCCAAGCATGATGAAATAATTGTGTCCCCAAGTGTCGATGAACTGATATATGTTTAATAAACATGAAATGAGATGATTGATGGAAATGGAAAAATGTCTTGGTAAGACGGCCTAGCCGATCGGTCCATGATCGGACGCCATGCCGCACACATAGTGGTACCGTGCTGATATTGAAATCGGAAGGTGAGAATGAAATTGTGAATGAGATACATGTCTTAAATGAGACAACCTAGCCGATAGAGTCGTGATCAGACTCCACGAAATGAAAGCGGTGGTATTATGATAATGATGTAATAGTATTAAATGTTCCAACCTAAAGCTATGGAAATTATTTAAAAGCTATGTGATTCTTTTAATTGATGATGTGTTGTTGTTTAAGGTTGTTGTTGATCTTTATGATTACTATATCTTGGATTATTGTTCTTTCTAATGAGATGGTGTTTAGTTATACATACTAGCACTATTCCACAGTACTAACGTCCTTTTTGCCCGGGGCACTACATCTTTGAAATGGATGTAGGTGGTTCCGTAGCAGACAGTGTTGATCGCAGATAGCAGTACATCCTCTCTTCAGCTGATTTGGTGAGCTCCATTTCATTTTGGGGTCTTGTATCATTCGTTTATCATGTATGTTGTATTTTGAGGTATAGCCGGAGCCTTGTTGCCGGCATTTCCATATTAATCTTCAGTTTTACTTAGATGCTCCATAGACAGATTGTGGGTGGTGTTTGATGTTGGGGATTTAAGTAGAAATGTTGGTATTTGGAAATCAAGTGTTTTTAAAGAAACTATAGACTTGTAAAATTTTGGATATTATGGTTGAAACTGCTAATGGAACCAAAGTGAAAGTTGTTAATGAAATATTGTCAGAGAGTGATTAATGGAGTACACCTCCTCTTTATTCAAGGATGAATTTGGGTAGAATGAAATCTAACAGGCTTGTTCAGTCGAGTTTTCTCGATTGAGCACCGATCGCGCTCCTCGGTCTTGGGGCGTGACAACTCCACCACTCTGAACTATATCTTTAGGATGGCCTCCTGCTGGCTGGCTTCCACCTCTAGCGGCCTGGTCTCCACCTCTAACAGCCACCTCTAATAGGTTGAACCCTACCTTGGGCTCTCTGACCCCTACCTCTAGCTGGCTGAGTGGATGGTGCCAGGATTATGGCACGAGAACCCTGCTGTTGTGGCTGCAGACCCACTAATCTCGGACAGGTCCTCGAATTTGCCCATACTCACCACACTCAAAACATCCATCTGAGTATTGCGGCTAAGGAAACTGAGACTAACCCTGATAGGCCCGCTGACCGCGATAATAAATCTGAAGAGGAGGTGCCCTGATAGGAGCTGGTGGTGCACTATAAGTTGGCTGCCCCGAAAGAGGTATATAAGGACCACGACCCCCTGAAGCTTCATGGGATGTCTGGAGTGCTGAATGAAACGACTTGGGAGGATGGCCCCTACCAAAAGTACCTCGACCTCCAGATGAGATCCCACTGAATCCACCGGAATGACGCGACCTCTTGTCAGAACCCTGACCACTCCCCTGTGATAGAACCATCTCAACTCGCCTAGCCACATTGGTTGTATCCTGGAAAGAAATCTCACTCCCTGTCTCCTTAGCCATCTGCAATTTGATAGGCCGAGCAAGTCCCTCAATAAACCTCCTCACCCTCTCTCTCTTGGTGGGAAGTATAAGAAGAGCATGGTGGGCCAAGTTAATAAATCTAATCTCGTACTAAGTAACGGTCATAGAACCCTGCTGAAGGCACTCAAACTGCCTCTGATAGTCCTCTCTCTGAGTGATAGGAAGGAACTTCTCCAGAAATAGCTAAGAGAACTGATCCCGAGTCAAAGCAGGTGAACCAGCTGGTCTAGCCAAACAGAAATCCCTCCTCCATTTCTTGGCGGAATTTGATAGACGAAAAACAGCAAAGTCGACCCCATTAGTCTCCACCACCCCTTCCGTAGAACCTCGTGACAACTGTCCAAATAGTTCTGGGGATCATCTGAAGATGTATCACCATAAGTAATAGTGAAGAGCTTGGTGAACCTGTCCAATCTCCGCATGGCCTCAGAAGACATAACTGATCCATCGTCGGTCTGTGCTGCAACACCTAGCGGAACTACCCCAACTGGTTGAGCTGCTGGAGTCTGAACTGAGGGGTCATCTGCTCCGGAGTATGAGTAGCGAGAGTCTGTGCTCCTCCCCCATCTCAAGAGACGGCTGGTGCTACAGGAAGTATGTCAGCATGAGTAACACTCTCCATAAGTCCCATTAGACGGACCAAGGTATCCTGAAGTACCGAGGTAGCTATGAACCCCTCTGGAACCTGAGTTGGCCCTGCTGGAACAGTCTGGGCAGGAACCACATCCTCAAAATCTACCTGAGGCTCTACCGCTGGTACTTCTGCTAGAACTTTGGGCTTAGCCCTGCCCCTACCTCGGCCTCTAGCATGGCCCCGGCCTCCTCCTCTGCCCCTCGTAGGAGCTGCCACTGGGGGCTCGGGCTACTGATCAACGGATGAAGCGGTACGTGTTCTTGCCATCTGCGAAAGAACATAGTAGAGAGTTCAATTAGTATTGAGAGATCAAACCGCACGACAAAGATGAATAGAAGCGAAATTGTTCCTAACATTGTAGTCTCTGGGGGATAAGCACAGACGTCTTCGTACCGATCCCTAAGACTCTACTAAGCTTGTTCGTGAATTATGAGACCTAGGCAACCTAGTGCTCTGATACCAGCTTGTCATGACCCAAATTTTCCACCGTCGGACAATGATGGCGCCTAACATTGTACTCGCTAGACAAGCCATTGTTACAGAATATTTCACCTTTTCTCTTTATATTTTAATAATTAAAACTTAACAAAAGTAAATCAACGGAAATAAATACGGAAGATCACAATTTAAAAGATTAATATATTATGCTAATAACAAAACCGTAATAAATTCCACCCAAAAACTGGTGTCACAACTCACAAATTGTCTACGAATACTGCAAGTAATGGTTTGAAAGAAAAATATACATCTATTTCGGAGGAAAAGTAAAAACAGAATGCAGTAAAGATAGAAGGGGACGCCAGAGCCTGCGGACGCTTGCAGGACTACCTTGGGGTCTCCTATGGACGGAAGGCAGCAACCCCGAACTTTGATCAGCCACTAGCTCCGAAATCTGCACAGGAAGTGCAGTATCGGTACAACCGACTCTGTGTACTGGTAAGTGCCGAGCCTAACCTCGATGAAGTAGTGACGAGGCTACGACGGGGCATCACAACATATACAACATGCAATAGTTTATACCAAAACGGAAAAAATACGGAATGAAATATTACAGTGACTTGCAATGAATAAATACGGAAACCAGTCGTTCTACTAGTACTCAGCTATAACCAATCCTTAAGGAGTTTCAACATCTCAGTAATGAACTTCAGCAGAAATGAATACTAAAACAATAACTGATGCGGCGTGCATCCCGATCCCACCATATAAACAATAACAGTATCAATATTCACACTTATTACTCCTTGTTGCGGCATGCAACCCGATCCTACTATTCCACCCTTATTACTCCTCAACACGTATCATCCTTATTCCTCTTGTTGCGGCGCGCAACCCGATCTCACCTGTCCACCCTTATTACTCCTTGTTGTGGCATGTAACCCAATCCCACAAAACAATCACATTTTACCCTTATTCCTCCTGTTGCGGTGTGCAATTCGATCCCAACATATCAATACCAATCACAACACAAAAACAGGCATTTCACAATTTAACTTAGAATCTTCCACAACTTTTATATCTTAAATCATAACAACGGGAAGTCTATGCCATTACGGAATCTCAACAGTTAAAACTACTCAACGAGACCAACCAAGCATATTATGAAGCTCCAACAACCAACTCCAAACAACGAGGAAATAAATAAAGCTATGAAACAATTTGTACATCAATAGAAGAAACAACAGTTAATATGAAGCAATTAGACATGGAAACAATTATGAGCATGTAGCAGTTAAGACAAGAAACAATATATTAGGAAACGGGGAAGGGAGCAAGCTAAAAATGATAATTCGGTGGCTCGACGTACTCGTCACCACACCAATACGCCACACACATGGAATTACACATAGCAAATAGGTCGGGGATCCCTAATCCCTCAAGTCAAGGTTAGACCAAACGCTTACCTCAAGCCAACGGGTATTTCAAAGCTCAACTACCATTTTTTACCTCTCGATTCCACCACTAATTCACTCGTATCTAGTCATAATCAACTTAATAACATCAATAAATGCTCAATAACTCAACTCCAATGCATAATCATAGGTTTCCTAACATTTCCCCCCAAAAGTCAAAAACCTGACCTCAGGCGCGCTTGGTCCAAACTCGAAATTCGGACCAAAATCCGATTATCCATTTACCCCCTGAGCCCGAATATATAATTGATTTTGGAATCCGACCTCAAATTGAGGTCTAAATCCCCAATTTATAAAATACCTAATTCTATCCAAACCCCCAATTTTTTACCATAGATTTTGGGGAAGATTTGGTCTTGGGAGAATCGCCTCAAGGGTTTTAGGATTTGAGAGATGTGAAAATCTTGTCCAAGTTTCATTTTGAACAGTTGCAGATGTTGCAATTGCGACCAGAGTTTCGCAATTGCGAAGCTCGCAAATGCGAGACAGGCGTCACAAATGTGAACCTGCTGCATGCCTGCTACTGTCGCAATTGCGAACCTTTGTTCGCAATTGCGAAGGTTACCCCTCCCTGATGACTTAGCAAATGCGAAGGTTTGTTCGTAAATACAAACTATGCTGACCCAAAGCTTCTTCATAATTGCGATAAAACCCTCGCAATTGCCAAGCCTATGAAGCTCGCAAATGCGAAGCCTGATCTCGCAATTGCGAGATCAGATGCCTGCAACAAATACCAGATCAACAACAGATTTTTCTAAGTCCAAACTCACTCCGTGGTCTATCCAAAACTCACCCGAGCCCTTGGGGATCTAAACCATACATGCACACAAGTTTTAAAACATCATATGAACTTGTTCGCGAGATCAAACCGCCAAAATAACATCTAGAACTATGAATTCAACACCAAAACTCATGAAATTTTCAAGATAGTTCAAAATTCCTAACGTTTCAACCAAAGGTCCGAATTACATCAAATCACCTCCGTTTTTCACCAAATTCTACAGATAATGTCTAAATATCATAACGGACTTGTACCGGGCTCCAGAACCAAAATACGGGCCCGATACCAACAAGATCAAATCTTATTAATTTTCCAAAAACCATTATATTTTTAGTTTAACAATTTTCTTCAAAAATTCATTTCTCGGGCTAGGGACCTCGGAATTCGATTCCGGGCATACGCCCAAGTTCATATTTTACTACGGACCCTCCGGGACCGTCGGAATACGGGTCCGGGTCCGTTTACCCAAAATATTGACTGAAGTCAACTAAAATTATCTTTTTAAGCCTAAAATTTTTTTTTTTTTAAAATTTTCACATAAAAGCTTTTCAGTATCGCGCCCGAACTGCGTACGCAAATCGAGAAGAGATAAAAGAAGATTTTCAAAACCTCAGAATACGAAAACGGATTCTAACACAAAAAATGACCTTTTGGGTCATACAAATTTGGTCTACCAAATTCATGTAAAATTTGTGTACTTGCAAATATATCATTATCGAAATGACAGATTCAAAATATATTTGATGCCATGCACGTGGTTTGCATAACCATAAAATAGGTAAGGTGTCCCTATGGGAAAAAGAACATATCTTGTTCTAAAACCAACTCCATTATTATTTATAATTTATAATGCTAAAGTAACTAATATACTAGCTCATTGCTTTTAATTGATTGGGGTCTACCACTTCATTGTATCGCTTGACTTCCAAGGAAGATACAGTGAATTTCAGTTATCTATCTTTAACTGTCAACTCCTATGTAAGTGCAATGATAAGATTCACAATAGTAATAGTTTCACGTTGCTAGGAGTATGTACTTTGTCAGTTATCACATTCACTGTTGGACGGCATTAATTGAAGAAATCGCTGCCTTTTTTTAATTGAGTACTTCTTCTTCAGATATCAAATAATGGAGTAATTATTTTGATGATGAATTTGTTCGAAATATTCGACATTTTAGCAAAACTAGAAGTAATTTATTATTACCTTTCCCCAGAACTATTATTGAAGTTCCAATTTGCGAAATGTTAATTAAGGGTAAAATTTATTGCACTAGTCTTTACACCTAACTAAACAATTAACCTTTTAGAATCAACAAATTAAAATAACACTGCATATCACTTTTCCACGGTCGAATCACAATGAAAATGTATTTGTTCAGTAGTTGAAATGTGCGTTTCTCGTCCCTCTTAATCACCAGAGTTTTAGCTGCTAAAGGATGTATTATAGAGATAAGATTTTGCTACTTTACATGCAAAATGCTACTACAACTAGATGCAAAAAGAAAGGGACAAAGCATATATATATATATATATATATATATATATATATATATATATATATATATATATACATACACATATATAATACTATTGTTTGACTAAAAAGTATTAGGCTCTTTTAGTTAAAATAATTTAATAAAAAGATTTGGGGTAAATTTTAATCAGAAATAATTAATTCCAGATCTGAGATAAATCATAGGAATGGACAAGCACAACTAAACATAAATTTTGATTACAACAGCGATTGACTATCACAATGTAATAAATAGACAATTGCTATAATAATATCAATAATGAAGAATACATAAAGGAAAAGAATCACCATGCTCAAACAAGACCGCCTTCCGTCCCTTCGAATAAATAGAATTAAAAATGCATATCGAGATTCTAAGCTTTTTTTCGGTCAGGAGCCTGAGATTCGGGAGCATCTTTCTCTCCCTTGAGATGTATATATTGTTGTGTGTATATATGCCCTTCCTTTTCTCACACTTTTTTATGATAATTATACCAAACACGTTCCTTACCCAGCGGTCCTTAACTAGAGTATCTAAGTTCCTGGAATATCCCATAGAATATTCTTATAGAATAGCTAAGTGTTGAACTGGCCATTCGGACCGAATTGAGTGCTCGACCACGACCGCAGCTAAATCACTTGCCGACATATCGCTTCCTACACGTGACTTCGGTTTGGTTGCTTCTTGGTTGCTCTTCCTTAAACATAATTCCTTTGATCAAATTTTGACCTATACAGTTAGTCCCTCCGCCTATTGGGGTTGCCTTTGGGCGATCTCGGTGGGCGGACTTCGCCATTTGCACCTTTTGAGAAATCTGAGCACATTGGCCAAAGAGTGACCCTTCATAGGTGCTTCGGGAGCCGTACCTGACCATTCTGTCAGTTTGAAATGACGTCAATCTGTCATGCATCATTATGGCACATGTTCCCTATACGTTACGTCGTTTCCCGTGCCTCCTTTGCTTTGGAATTAACGTGGCGGTATTTGGTTTTCCCGCTCAGAACGTTTGTATTCTTATATATAGAGGAGAGAACTCCTCATTTAGGGTCGCCGAGTTTTCTACATATTACTCAAAAGACTCCAGGCTTCTTTTTCCTCTTTCCTCAGATTCTTACGTTTCCATCTTTCTTCTTTCGAAGTTCCTTGCCATTGTTACTCCCTCTATCCTAGCTCATATTACCTACATAACCGAAGAAACATGGCTAGTGCACCTTCTACTTCCGATAGAGTCATCGGTACCGTTGCATAGGAAACGGATGTGCCTTCCCATGAAGAAGGAATGACCATTGTGGAAGATGAGAATTTTCCCACCGTGGATGAGATAATTCCATGTTCGGGGAAAGCCCGGATTAATTTCAAACATTTGCCTGACGCCGATCCTGAGCCTGTTGTTTCCGTAATGGACGTTGCGGCACTTGTTGTGCTTAAGGCCAAGTGGAGGATTCCTGATCATATTAAACTCATTCCCGCGGATAATGACATCGTGCAGGTACATCGCCCGGGGTACTGTGCATTTTATGCGTACCCGTTTGTCATCAGTTACACATTTCCCCTTCCTTACCCGGCGGAAGTCTTTTATCGTTATTATAGGGTGTGCCCGGCTCAGCTCTCCCCATATATATACAAATTTTCCTCATGCTCACCAAGTACGTAGAACTGGCTGGCCGGGGGATTTCTCTTAGCCACTTGCTTCACCTCTTCGTACCTAGTTTTTACAGGGGTACTATGATACATCTTCGTCACCGCAGGACCAAGGGATTGGTGGTGAAGATGGACGACAAGACCAATTGCTGCTTTTGGGAGAGCTTCTTCTTTGTGAGGATGGAGCATGTGGTGTCGAATCCTAACGGATTTCCTGAGGATTGGAATTTAGAAAACGGCTTCTCATTGTCCCCTTTCGGTGAACTGATTGTTCTTTTTCCTTCTGTTTCATAGCCTAGAAGGCACCTCCCCTGCTAGTTGCTGACACTAGTGAGTGGGTGAGCCAGGATTAGCCCTATACGATGGGGATTCGTAAATGGTCGTCGTTCCGCGAGAGATTCAAGTGTAGACCGTCAATTGCTCAGTCTTCTCATCTTGCTTTTAGTTGCTTTGCCCTTTGCTCTGTGTTTTCCTCTTTGGTTTAAGCTTCCTTCTTTGGTAGGTTGATGGGGTACGAGGAGGGCGAGGGATCCCGTGCCTGCTTTCCATCAGTAAAGTCTCTCGACCGGAGCTGCACCGATTACAGTTGCACGTGAGAGCGTTCAGACCGCCGTTGTGTTACAGACTACGACCCCTCCCGTGCTCGGCCGTCGTGAGGATTCTCATCAGGCTGAGGCTCCACTTCCCGTGGTTCATTTGGTGGATGAGTCATCTTAGGACGACAGCGAAGAGGCTTCATTAAAGAGGCGAAGAATAAGGGCCGATAGGGTACCCAGGACCGGGGGGCCTTCGAGGAGCGAATCCGTGTTGGTAGTGCCTGAGTCTGTTGCTGATACCAATTTAGGTGAGGAGACCGTATCCCCCTTGGGCTTGGAGGTGGTGCCCGTTCCTGGCGTGGAAGAATCTACCATGGTAAAGGGGCAGAACTCGGAGGCAATTGCTATTATTCTGTGCGGTCCGTCGATTTCGCAACAAGCCTGTGCTCCCTCTTCGGCCAGCGAGAGGGCAAAGGACGTAGTCGTAGATGACTATGAATCCAGTTCAGATATTAACCCCGAGGACATAAGCATGTTTGAGGTGGGATTCACTCGGGTAAAGGCAGGGACAGATGATTCATCCCACGTGATCGAGATTTCCCCCAAGTGTGACTTGATGGAGGACACGGTGAGCCTGGTGCCTCAATTTTCCTTCTTCGTTTCGCTACTGAAAGCAAGTCCTTTCAGGAGATCAGTTATGCCGGCCTATCACGAGGCATAGCCGGAATGGCTTTGAGGGTGAGTCTATTGCTTTCTTCATTTTACGTCTCCTACTCTCGCTAATTTTCTCTTTCTATTCTCTTTTCTTTTTCCAAACCTTTATTTTGGAGATGGATAGTATTCGCCGCGTGGAGATGCAGGTTGCCGTTTTTCAGAAAATGGTTTCAAAATACCACTGATTACGTGACAAGTGTCATGAGATACATGCATGACTCAAGACAGGCAGCAATCCTCAGTCTCTTCGGGAGGAGTTGGAATGGAAGGATGAGGACCTGATACGGCCCATGAGCAGATGCAGCGAACTCGAGAGGCTGCTTAGGGCTAATGAAGAAGAGCTCGAGATGGGCAAGGGTGTTGCAGCTGAGTGTGTTTATCTTCAAGCGAAGGTAGTGGCCCTGCGGGCGGAGCTTGAGTAGAGTGACATTAGGATCGCCGGTTTAAGTGTTGAATTGGCGGAGAAGGTGACCAAATTGGAAGGGAAGGCGACCGAGCTGGAGAGGGTTGAAGGAGCCCGAGTAGCGGCCTTGGCGAAGGCTGCGGCGATGGAAGGTACTATCCGCGTTCTCAAGTCCGAATGTGCCACTGAGATGGAGATGGCCGTTCTTAGGGAGGCGTGGATCGATGAGCAGATTGGCGAGCTTGAAAGGGATGTCTCGAGCCTAGGTGATCAAGTTACTACTCTTGAGGTGGGGAATGCGCAATTGTTGGTTTCGACTCATCCTGCGCCTGCCTAGGTTGACGTTTCTCACCCTTTATATGAGATGTGGGTTCACGCTGAGGCCCAGCCGTATATATATAAGGACTTGTTGGTAGCGGGTAATGTCTCTAAGGTTGCTTTCAAAGAGGCTCGAGCTAAAGCGTGTGAGGCCCGACTTGCCTGCGATTATGATCCCGCGACGCCCAAGGCCGATGGAGTTGATGAGGCCGAGGACGGTCTTGCCTTTGATGAAGAACATTCAGATGGAGAGGGTGATGGTGGAGGTGAAGCTTCTGAACCAACCGAAGAGGGAGATTACGGCGTGGACGGGGATAATGCAGAAGGAAGCTCTTGTATTTAATCTTTCCTCCCGTACTTAGTTTTTTTTTTTACTTAGTTGGTTGGGTGGGGCCCCCTTTTTGGTCCTTTGTAAGACGCTATTTTTTCTTTAAATAAAATATTTGGTTTGTCTTTGATTGTATGCCTTTGGCCTTTCCTTCTTTTTTCTTTTCAAATTTCTTGGATTTTCTCATAATAAGTCCCTGACTTTTGATAGTTAGTTCGAGCGAGGTCATATTTGACCTGCTAATTCGAGCGAGGTTGAAATTTGTCTTGTTAATTCGAGTGAGGTCAAATTTGACCCACTAATTCAATTGAGGTCAAATTTTGACTTGTTAATTCGAGCAAGGTTAGATTTGACCTGCTAATGCGAGCGAGGTCGAATTTTGTCTTATTAATTCGAGCGAGGTTAGATTTGGCCTGCTAATTCGAGTGAGGTCGAATTTTATTTTGTTAATTCGAGTGAGGTTAGATTTGACTGCTAATTCGAGCGAGGTCGAATTTTATCTTGTTAATTCGAGCGAGGTCAGATTTGACTTGCTACTTTGAGCGAGGTCGAATTTTGTCTTGTTAATTCAAGCGAGGTCAGATTTGACCTGCTAATTTCGAGCGAGGTAGAATTTTGTCTTGTTAATTTGAACGAGGTCAGATTTGACCGACTAATTCGAGCGAGGTCGAATTTTGTCTTGTTAATTCAAGCGAGGTCAGATTTGACCTGCTAATTCGAACGAGGTCGAATGTAGACTTGGAAAATAATTCAAGTGAGACAATATATATTTCCTTTGCGTTGGCGTCGTTGTGTATGTTTGGCATCGTGTAAGAGTGTCACACTGCTTTGTTTATTCATTAGAGAAATTCATGTTTATGTTCAAATCGTGCATACATTCGAGGAGCCCCAGTCTGTCTAGTTCCTTCATTGCTCGGCCTAGAGATGTAGTCGATAGGTGGGGCGATGAATGTTTTGCTCAAGCTTCAGGACGTCTTAATGGACGGACGAGATCGAATTTTAGCTAGTTGTACTTTTGCATAGTTGCTTTGGCGAGCACATAGGTGAGTTTTATGCACTTGTGTTCTATTTGTGTGCTGGAGAGATTCGTATATTTTCCGGGCGAGTGACCCGGTCCTAGTCCACACAGGTCTTTCTCTTTATGGCGTTAAGCACCAACTTATTAGAGAGATTCGTATATTTCTCGGGTCGACGATTCAGCCCCAGTCTATACAGGTTTTTCCCTTTATGGCGTTAAGCATCAACTCATTTGTTGGGGGGGGGGTAATTTTACTCGATCGCTGCCTGCAGGATGGTATGGTACGGAATGTTTTCCTGCTGCATTGTTTTGACGGCGTTTCTTCCTTGTTCGTGCATCTGGGAGAATGCTCCTATTCCCATTCCCATCCAAAAGAAAAATAACAAGTTAACCCCAAACGAAATTGTTTGTTACTTTGACCTGATGGTTGGCGTAGGGGAATGGGCGCTGTAGAATGACTCGTTTCGCCCCGTAGTCGAATGTTGGCTTTAGATTTGATCTCAGCCTTATGCTTAGCTTCACCGTTAGTCGAGTTTGGGCATCTTATGGGCTGACAACTTACTTTTCTCGTTGGGATCTCGAGTTCGAGTCCTGGTCCGATCCAGTCCCAGGTGCACAAAAATAAGGAAAACATAAGTTATACTCCATATGGGAAGGGTAAACTTGTTATTTTAAATAATTACACAATAGACTATCGTCCATTCCTAAGAGAGGGGGCAACGTGCATAAAGTATAGATTAATATCTAACGTAAATATATCCAATAGGATTGTGGACGTGCTCAGTGCGTAGTGTCCATAATCCTACTTTGACAACTCGTACCAAACCCATTACTACATCAAGATGTGGCTTTCGTATAGATATCAAACATAACTTTGATTTCATGCAAAGATTTGACCTTGGTTGGTTCGGCTATTTCAAAAGCTTGTCTACAAATTTCTCAAGTTGTTGTTTGTAATGAGAGAGCGAGGCTGCGGCAGCCGGGAGTTGAACTCTGACTGACATTAGATCTAGAAGAAACTAAAATTTTGGCAAGAAAAATCTCCACAGACGGCGCCAAGTTGTTTAACTAAAAAGTATTAGGCCCTTTTAGTTAAAACAATTTAATAAAAAGATTTGGGGTAAATTTTAGCCAGAAATAATTAATTCCAGATCTGAGATAAATGATAGGAATGAACAAGCACAACTAAACATAAATTTTGGTTACAACAGTGATTGACTCTCACAATGTAAGAAATAGACAATTGCTCTAATAATATCAAGTGATAATGAAGAATACATAAAAGAAAAGAATCACCATGCTCAAACAAGATCGCCTTCCATCCCTTCGAATAAATAAAATTAAAGATGCATATCGAGATTCTAAGCTCTCGTCTCTTTTCTCGGTCAGGAGCCTAAGGTTCGGGAGCATCTTTCTCTCCTGTGGGATGTATATGTTGTTGTGTGTATATATGCCCCTCCTTTTCTCATACTTTCTTATGATATTTATACCAAACACTTTTTTTACCCAGCGATCCTTAACCGGAGTACCTAAGTTCCTGAAATATCCCATAGAACATTCCTCTAGAATATCTAAGTGTTGAACTGGCCGTTCGGACCGAATTGAGTGCTCGAACTCGACCGTAGCTAAATCACTTGCCGGCATATTGTTTCCTACACGTAACTTCGACTTGGTTGCTTCTTGGATGCTCTTCTTTAAATAGAATTCCTTTAATCAGATTTTTGACCCATACAACTATAAATTACAATCGTTTACACGAACTCTTTGAGAAATAATGTTTGAATTTGTAGTTGAAGAGAAAACAATTGAGTCTTTATATAATGTAGCGACAAATAAAGATGCCAATTTAGAAGATTTTTTCTTTTGAGTGATGCACAATATAGCATCAAAAAGGCAATATTTATACGTCTGTACGACACATGGCATACTTCTTAGAAGGAATTCGTGCTTTATAAAAAGAGGAATGGGCGAGTGACCCATTTGGTTAGTTCCCTAGTTGCTTATCGCAGACAAAAGATTTCACTTGTCTATTTAATTTAAAATCAAGACAACTAATAGATTGAGATTTTCTTTTCGGCAGAACTTAACACATTACAGGTGAACTTCAGAGATATACTTTTTAATTTAAAGTTGGTGAATGCGAAATATCAACGAAAAGAATCTGAAATATCTTAATACTTGCTATTATTTTATAGTAAAGTAATGTGCATGAACTTAGAACAATTATAAGTGATTGTCCATAAAAAATAAGAAAAATCTCAAATGTCTTTTTTTTTTTTTAATAATTGATAAGTTTTCCATACCCAATTAGTGTTTAAATTTGCGTCCAACTGCAAAATAATTAGGTCGGATTGGTCTATTTCGGAGAGTTTAGGAATTTAGGACATCAGACAAGAGATCAAAGAAGGGGAATGAAGAAGGGAAAGAAAAAACGAGTTTAACAGACCAAGATCCAAATTACAACATAGACGAATAACATGTAATTGGCATAAACATACCATTATTAAGAAAAAAGGGTCAAAATTTATCTATATAGAATAGGAGAAGCAAACTATCTTAGAATGCGAAGTTGCACAACCAAAAATTACCAAGTGGCAAAATTTAAGACAAACCTCCAACTAATTTGGAGGTTCAACAATAATTTAAAATTAAAATTTAAAAATATGCTGATTCAGTTTACTTCAACATCTGAGTCCCACGTTGTTGGGTTATTCTTTTTTATTTGTTAAAACAAGTTCAAAAAATTAAACTTTAAATTTGAGTCCCACGTTTGTTGGGCTATTTCTTTAATTTGTTAAAACAAGTTCAAAAAAAATAAAACTTGTAAAAATTGCATAGGCGCCTTATTTGGTCACCCCCATTTAATCTATATTCATTTTTTTTTAAAACTTTTAATTTGTACCCATTTTTTAAACAATTTCAGCCCCCTTTCTCTTTCTCCTTCTCCCAGTGATCTCCATATCTCTCCGGAATAAGCATTTGCATAAGAACCAAAAGAAAGCTGTTGGTGATGGAGCTTTTGTTCGTTTTAGTTACCCATGTAGTGCTTCCTTGCATTCCTTTCTTCGATATTGTGTACCTTCATATGTTAGAAAGAGATGTTATTAGCAGAGATTCGGAGAATGTTTTGAAGCTTGGATTTTGCACTGATGGTTAGAGTTTTGACAATTTGTTTTTGAACCAGACGACATGTTATTTAAGTGATTGAAGTGACCCCAGCCTCCCTTAAGCCCTTTTCTTTAGATAGACCATTAATCTTTTTACTCTGAGATTGCATGTCAATGTTGTAGAAACTGTCAGATCTGGAAGTCTAGATTATCTACTTGGTTGGACTTTTGTTTTTTTGCAAACATTCTTCAGTCCTGTTATAAAACAAAAACTTCAGCTCTAGAGCTGAAGTTCGCCAGTTACAAAACAAAAACTTCAGCTCTAGAGCTGAAGTTCGCCAGTTACAAAACAAAAACTTCGCCAGTTACAAACAAAAACTTCAGCTCTAGAGCTGAAGTTCGCCATTTACAAAACAAAAATTTCGGTTACAATACAAAAACTTCAGCTCTAGAGCTGAACTTCAGGCCCGACTACTAGAATGCTGAAGTTTTGCGTGACTGTCTTTGCTACTTCAGCCCCGTATGCTGAAGTTATGCGAAAAAGCGGGTTGCTTGCAATTTTTTTTATAAAGCGGACATAAGTTAAAAAGTGACACAAATAGATGCAAATGCCCCATAAAACTTCCATTCAGTTTATATCTACATTGAGTCCCACGTTTGTTGATTTGTTAAACCTGAAAAATCAATAAAAAAACTACTTTGATCCACGTCCGAAATTGACTCCCACGTTTGAAACTGGCCGTATTTAAATTTTTATTCATATAAACCTTACATACTTACAATTGCAAACTTATCAAAGAATTTCACAAAGAAACAGTAAGAAAGAGAAAGAAAAAAAAATCACGATCATCTTCCCAAATGTAGGCATCCTAATCTAACTCCATAAATTATTCACTTTCTCTATAACTACAAATAATGTTTTACGGCTCCTTTTAATTTCTTTTCCATTCCCTTTTTCTGTGCTCAGAATACAAAACTTTACAAATATGGCTACAACACTTCATGAGATTAAATAAATTTCAAGCAACTCGATGCAATGAAATTTGAAAGTTAGAATAGTTCGAATATGGAAAATCCTGGATCGATTCAAGCCTGAAATACCATATTTTATAGGATTGATTTTATAGAATGCAAAGGTAAAATATTTATAATTGATTTTATGTTTATACTTCCTCTTCTATATGCTGCAATAGTTCATAAATTAAACAAAATTTTCAAACAGATGAAACTATCCACGTGAAATTATTTGTGTAGTAACCTTATTTCTATCTATTTGAAGAATTAACCCAAATAGCCGTTCGTCCAATTAATTAAACTAAAAATAGTCTGTGGAATTATAATATATGCATAATTTATATATTATATATGTATAATTGTGTCTAATCTATGTATATAGCTAGAAAAAGTAAATAATGAATATGACCGGCTATTTGTGTAAAGATCCCTTTCTCTTTCTGTTTCTAATGTTACTTTCACAATTATTTATTAATTTCCAGCATTACTTCTGGAAATGATTTAAATCTAATTATTGAGTAACAATTTAAGTATTTGCGCAAGTAGGAATTTGCCTTTGGAGCTGTTGATGACTCTATACTACTATTTATAATTACAGTATATGCTATTACTGTTGATGCCGAGAATAGAAATTATAAATTGAAAGCTCTACCTTTGTTACGTTCTTGTTGATCTCATAGTTCCTTCCAATAGTCAATGTATAGGCTCAATACTAACAAAATTCCAAATAATATTTTCTTTTCAAATGTTATATTTTACATTATACTCTAATAATATTCGAAATAGAGCAGATTTACCCCCGTTGGCAAAGTGCCTTTTTATACACTTGTCGTCAATGAAATGGATCGGATTTACCCTTTTCAGCTAGCAGACGTCAGTCAAACTTTTTCCTTTTTATTATTGTCTAAAGAGAACTCTTTGAAATAATATGTTAAATAAAAGCATAAAAAAAATTTGTGGAGAGCTAAGAGAGATAGAGGAAATGTGTGTGCGTGTTTAATTGTTAACCTTTCTTCTCATTTTAGTTATTTGGGAATCCATTTGTTACATAACATATACAATTTCTTAAAGTAATATTTTCTTTCCTGCTATAACTCTTTTATGTTATCCTCATTATTGTCTTTATAGTGATTCATTATTTCAATAATAATTAAGGAGGAGAAAATGCATAGCCGCTCTAGCCGTCCAAAGGCAACAACCACATCCAAAAGAATGCAGAAAAAAAGAAGAAGTTAAGAACGAATTTAATTGATGAAAAATGAGTTGAGCAAAATTAGGTTTTATATCTAAAGTATGAAATAAAAATACAAGTATTTACTAAAAGGAATCATAAAAGACAAACAAACAAATGAAAATACATACTTAAATTGAACATATTGAGTTGTGACCTACTATCATTTAATCCAAATTCATCAAATTTATCACGACTCGAATAAATTTTGAACAAGTAATTGTCAAACATATTTTTTATTCAGGCCATTTTAACTCGCTTAAATTTAGTCAGCCTATTCATAGTAAATAGATATGTGGATTGGGGGTACAAACAAAGGGGAAGAATATTGAACTTAAGGCATTTTAATTAACGAAGAGTATATTTAATATATATCGAATAATTCAGGTATATATGTTGTCCTTTACCCTTTAATTAAATACACTTAACATTTTTTTAAAATAAAAAAAAATAAATTTTAAATTAGCTAATTGACATGCATTAGCTGAAAAGGGTAAATCTAAGCCATTTTATTAACGGCAAAGGTATTAAAAAGTCACCTTGCAAACGAGGGTAAATCTGCTCTATTTTAAATAATATAGGGGTATATTTGGACCTTTTCCCAACCAAACAAAAAAAAGACACAACTTGAGATGCCAATATTCTACGTTTTTATATATACTAAAAGTTAGCCACCGTACACAAGCTATATATCTTACCATTCACAAAATCTTAAGCAGCCCCTCACTTCATACTAACACCATTTGATTCTATAGTAAAACAATACAAGTGAGTATCAAATAGTAGTGTTTTTGACTTTCATGCACTTTCCACAATCAGTAGTATCTTGGACGAGGTGGAGCGTATACACCAGGATCCTGTGCTCCGGAAGGAAAATTTCCATATGGCGGTCTTGGAGCTGGAACCCCATGAGGAAAGCCTAACCAAAACACAAAACGACAAATTAAGAAACTTGTTTTGTTCTCTTTAACAAGAACAATTATGCCAGAAATACGTGGTGAGGAGCATATGTTACATGAATTTCAGACCAACAAGCTAAATTCTAGTTTGAAGAGTTTTCTCCAATAAAGCTTCCACTGCAGCTCTTTAACCCTTTTGTTTCCTGATTAACATCGTTTTCGACATTCAACCCGACTATAGTAATTAGACTACAAAGTCTTATAGCAGCAGAAAATTTGCAAACCAAGTCTTACTTTGTCACTCCCCTCTTATATAATCGTGTAAACGACACTGTGTCACAAAAAGTCATGCAAAGTTTAAACGCCATACAACCAAAAGTACTCTTACACATTTCCAATAGTTTTCTCATTCCAAGGTTTTTATCAGGAAAAGCTATAAAAATGCAAGTAAAATGAAAATGGAGGAAGAGAAAAAGACAAGAAATTAAGTTACCATATGGTGCTGGCATCCTCGATTCAAAAGCGGGTCCTCTTGAGTCAGGTGGAAGATATCTTGGACCACCAGACGTCCTCAAGTAGGGATCATTCATGCTGCTCCGGTGTAACTCAGCTGCATTCCAAGCTCCATAACCCGCATGAGGCTCATAAATCCCTCCACGGATAGCTGATTGAGCTTCCATCTCATATCCCCTTGAATTGCCATAGGCACTGCGACTTTCATGGCAACCAAAATCACCCATGGGGTCATAACTGGAAGGGGTCGCGAAGTAGGTTTCACGAGGTGCTTGCAGTGGAGGCTGAGCATATGAACTATTTGGTTGTCCACCTATCAAAAGGTAATCTAGATATGCATGGGTATTCCAAGAAATACAAGCAAAAAAGCAATACAAGTTTAAGCGTCATGATGAAGTAGTAAAAGACCTGATAAATTTCTGTGACTCAGCAATGAGGAACCACTGTATGATTGGCAATGGCGCTGCATTGATGGGCTGTTAAGTGACTGCACAGAACTTCCACGAGAATAAGGGGTAATTTCCCTCTTCGAATTCACATTTGCTTTCATCTCATCCAAGCATCTCTGAGCCTCCGCTCTGCCAAGTTCTTCAAATCGTACCTATGACATGCAAAACGAGGCATAAATGAGAAATATGAAAACAAAGGTTTACAGGTTTTAGTGTTGCACTTTTGAAATCATTCACCTCATCAAAGTACTCATCTGCTCGAGGCATATCTTTGCTCGTAGGTAAAACGAAATTCACTGCAAGGTAAAATTATAGGTTACAATAGAAAAGGGGAAATAATATTAAGACAAGCAAAAACCAATCTCTGTGGTACCTAACATTTCATTTACTGCTTCGGCAGGAACCTCCTTGCCCATTTCTTTGAATCGCTTCTCACCACGGAGCTTGAGCTCTTCAGGTGTTGGAACAATCACAACAGCAATCTGATTCAGAGGCAAAACAAACAGAGAGATGAGGATGCTTCATTAAAGGCCTATTAGGAGAGTAGTCAGCACTCAGCACAGACTATTGCTAACCTAAAAGTGCGTCCTTTTCCCCAAGAGAATAATTTTCTATACCTTCTTATAGTTTGCAAAAGGCTTCAATTTGCGCTTGCGAGCATTTTTGTAGACATTTGTCTGATCAATTATGAAATTACGAGGAATCCGGGAAGCCCTAGACAAAAGAGTGTTGAATATTCCAGTAGCGCGGTCCATTAAACGTTCAAATCTTTCACCATAGTTATTTTTGCGCAGCAAACCAGGAACCTGTAAGGAGATGAATTACATTTTATGGAAGTAGCAACTGACGGACAAGCCTCCGTATTTTTTTATAAATGAGAAACACCAGCACCACTTCTATTTTAAAAGAAAAAAAGGAGCAGTAAGATATGAAACCTTCATTAGATCCAAAGCCAAATTAGTTCCAAGCAAAACATATCGCTTTTCTGGATGTTCCGTCACCCATTTCTCAGCCCAGGTACTCTTGCCGGAAGCAGGCAGTCCTACCATCATTATAACTTCACAATCGCACAGATTCAGAAAGCTAGGGCCTGTTATGGCTTTCCCATCTTCCATGGCACAAGACCATGGTCTATATCCTTCCACAGGAGCTAATCCGTCGTCTATGCTAAACTGCATGTGCACAACTACATTTTTAAGCAAGACATGAGGGAAAAGAGCTGAATGCCACTGTAGATTTTTCATTGGACAATCCACCACTTCAAGGCCAGTTGGACCTGCATTAAATTGCTTTGCTATTCCCAGCCACTTCCCATTTTTAGAGAAACCTATGGAAGCCAAAGGGCTAGACTCAAGGTCAACACAACAAATTATGGTATCACCAACCCCAAATTTTTCACCATATTCAGAAAACTGTCCATGACTTGAAAATTTTCCAGTACCCCCAAACCCAAAACTGTGAAGGGTTTCCCCAAGGTTTCCTACTGCATCATCTCCCCTTGAGATGCCAACACGACAGAGATGTTGCTGATCTAGTGGTGTATCTTCCATGTCTACGGGCTGATCTGAAACAATTCTGCAACCAAAGCAGTACTTTCCTCCAGTGATTCCCATATTGGCTCGAGCACCTGACCAGCAATAAGCAAATCCTTGCTCATAAAGCGCTGAACCTTGTAATCCATTTCCTTCAACATTGAAATCTGAAAGAAAGAATTATCCACATCAAACACAATATGTTGAGGAATAGACTAATAAATAACACCTACCAACAAAGTCACAGCAAACAGACCACTGGCTAATCGGCTCTCTAACTTGACCTTTTTTAAAAAAAAAAATTGATAGTCACATTTTATTGATGAAGTACCAAGACGGTACAGGATAGTACAGGACCCAACATCATTCTATACATCAGACTAGCATTTGATCCCTCCTAACAAACTCAAAAAGTCCATACACTGATCCAAACTATATAACATACTACTATTACACCAAAAAATATAAATTATGCAAACATTTATGTTAATTCTAGAAATATTCGGCTCTCTAAATGTACTAGTTCTCCCATCCCCAAGTCCTCTCTCAAATTTAATGATATTAACAACACTATAACTAAGGGAAACAACCATCCAAGAAAATTAGGCAGAAGCAACATATAAGCACCTAAACATGGGCAATTCATATACCTACTAACAAGCAAAATAAGAGATTTGTTCGACGGTACCAAAAATTAGTCACAAGGAAGTGCCAGAAAACAATATTGCCTACCATTCCAGGAACAGCTAACTCAAAAGAACACAGAGTAAGCTTTGAAAAAACTGACAAGACCCTTCAGCCAAGCCAGATATTCATGCCCAACATAAACAACATGTTTGCTACAAAATATCCAGATTTAAAAAAGTAACTTTCATAAGCTGGGATAAAGCTAGCATAGTCCATTTACCCTACCCCCTCCCCCTCCCCCTCCCCCTCCCCTCCCCTGTATTTGTACACTATATATATCGAATACTCGTGTTCTTTTCAGCTCTCATGCAGTGTTGTCAAAGGCGCGCTTTAAGTGCGCTTAAGCCCTGAAGTGATGCGCAAAGCATGTTGAGCACTTTGTCTCGCTTAGCTGTCACTTCAGTGTCGTCATCAAGGCTCTAAGGCATACTTTCCTTGCCAATAAGCGTACTCTCGAAGAGGCGACACAAAACAAATGATATATCACTTTATTGTTATTTTATTTATTTTTTTCAATTTCTTTACACTTTATCGTTATTTTATTTGTTTTTTTCAATTTCTTTGTCCTTATATTGTTATACATGCTTCTAATTATTAGTCTTGGACTATGCATACATATTTGTATTTTTCTCTCCATTTGCGCCTTTCTTCATTAAAGCCGACATCTTATTTGCGCGTAAAGCTCCTGCGGACCTTAGAACTTTTTTGCATTTTTCGCCCTTTGATAACACTGCTCTCATGTTCCCATAAAAGATTGCTCATAAAAAATTTCCTGACCATTCAGTGCCCATACCCAATATAGCCACTTGTGTCAACAACGAGTAGAATCTATCTAAGACAAAGCTGAGTTCCATAAGCATAGATCTACATAACTAAAAACTGTTGGAAGTGTTTCATAAACATAGTTCAAGATAGTAACTTTTCGTGGCAGATTTAAAGTCCAAACAGACTACTGAAATCTTTCCATTCAGCCATTAAGCACCTTGCCAGCCGATATGCCCCATCCATTAGGAAAAAGAAAACTGACTATGATTACTCACACTTTAAAAGTTAATAACATGATACAACTTCTCCAAGTTTCAAGCACTAGTGTTTATCCACATTAAACAACCGAATTCATGCCTTTAAAGGCGACCTGTGTCAAACCTTTGGTAAAATTCCATCTTTCAACTTTGACATTTTGTGATTCGGGATTTATCGAATCCCAAGTACAGGAAAACCAAAGAGGAGACTATGACACCATGAAACAATCCAACATGTTTATCCCACACCAGAGAATTTGATATTGTCATACCAACAAAAATTAGTCAACAAGATGAAACAAAATTGAAAGTTCACCCGTTCTTATGACCACTTTTTCACAGAAATCTGATTTGCAGACATTTACAAGACCGAAGTTAAGCTTTAACTATTTAAATCATCTAAAAATACTTGAAAACAGGGGACTACTTGTGTTGGATGACTTACTGACATAAGCAATACATTAAGGTGATACAACATTTGACATTAGAACACATTCTTTTTTTACTCATTTTCTAGATACATTCTTCTTTTAATATTAGTGATGCATATCACAAGATATTAAAAATATGTCCAAGGACATATATTTTTTATCCTTAATGTTTTTCCTCCGGACTTCCACCTTAACCCTTTATCTTTTTGCACTCAGCCATATTAAGAATGGTTACTTTCCTAGTTCTCTTTTCATACCTTGTTATTTTTCTAAGTTCACTCTTCAAACCTCATAAATTAGCTTTGTTCGAAAAATGTGCACAACATCAAGTATGACAAAATTAAACTGACAAAATTCATCTCAGGTGATAGGTTGTTTGAGTTAATAGATAACATTTTCTTTGTTGAAATATATAGTACCTCCCTTTGTCCCATTTTATATGAGATTGTTAGACTGGAAGAGTTTAGTGTGTTAATTTGATTACGTATTATATCAGTGTTAGTGGGGAAAAATAATTTAAAAAGTTTGCTTTGATAAAGAAAACACCAGAGAAAAATTAAAATTCCTTAGTTTAATGGAGCAAAAGACTACATCAAAGTCTAAAATTCAGACGTTATATGAATTTGAACTGAAGCAATAACATTGTAGTGGAAGCCACTAAGCTTATTAATCTTCCTCAATAAATGCTTGGCTATAAGGAGATTCTTTTAACCGAATGTGTCACATCCTAGTATTCTTTTTTCGTAAAGTTTTTGTCAAAATGAAGAGCTAAACTGATTTCCTGAAAAAATGACAAATATTTTGGGATGGGCGAAGTGTTAGATAAGAGAGCAAGTTGTTTTTCTATACTGAAGTCTCCGCTCTCACTCCATATGTTTGATCCCAACATAATTATCAACAGTGGTGGAACCACATGCAATGAAGGGGATACGTTGGAAAACTACACTATGCAAATAGAGAAAAAAAAAAGTGTACCTGTACAGATCTTTGAATCCCCTTAACATAAGAAAAGTACAAGTTCAAGTTCCAGATGTGGCATATTTGTAAATTTTTCAATCCGCTAGTCGAAATTTCTGACTCCGCCACTGATCACCTACCTATTTAAACTCAAAAGTACTACACCTAAGGCATCTATCTTTAAACCCCATGGGTTACACTGCCTACATATAAGGTTACTTTTTTTTTATGTATATATATTAGATGTTGAATTAGCTAGCTTCTTCACGTGTGATACCTTTTGTTTTTTTTGGAATTTCCTTGGTAAAAAAAATGAAAATGAAAATGCCCCTTGTAAAAATCCTACCTCAGCCAAAAAAGATTCCGGAGAACATCTTTCCACACTTAGCCAAAAATGTAATTATACCAAACACACCATGCCAAACCCTAGCATTAATGTACCGCATAACCAATAGAAACTAGTTAAACAAAAATACAAACATGATACATCCATACAGGGTTCTAAATTTTGTAACAAGAGAAGTATATGAACAAAGAAGTGAGAATTCAAAATTTAATGTCACAAAAAATAAAATAAAAACGAAGAGAGAAAATGGAGTGTGATGTTCTTGCCTAAGTCACAATCGGCGGGGTTAAGAACCACACGGGGTGTGGATACTGGAAGCTGTGATGGCCCTTCTTCAACCTTTGCTTTCTTGGCTTCAGGCTCGTCACTTACACATGATTCACGTTTCGCCGACGCCATTGAAGAAGCGATTTTCGATTTTCCAGTTCTTGAGAGAGTGCTGTGTACGAATTCAAGTATTTGGGACAGAGCTCTTTGGATGGTGGCTATGCCAAAAGACACGTGTAATATATAAAACACACTTTCTTTTTTGTGTTTACTAGTTTTTTATAATAATTGTAAGTTTGATGTTCGATCACTAAATTTTTTGATATTCATACTTTTTTACATAGATTCTCAATCAATTTTTACATAAATTAATGAACCAAAAATTAAATTTTACTTAGAATACTATGTATATGACTGCAACAGTTGATGCGCAAGAAAATAAATATAGTAACAACCTTCAAATGTGACTACACTTCCATAATATTTGAATTTAAATAATTCGACGTCATGTGAATGATATATGTACTTATAATATAGAAATAAAAAATGTAATCATATATTACCTAATACTTCTTTAAATATGATGTTTTTGATGTTTGTTCCCGTAGATACTTTAAATGCGTTGTTATTTGAACTCTTGTTATCGATATTGATATCTCTCTTGAAAAATACAATATATAATAGTCAATGTAATAAAATATATTGCACCAATATAGTCCAACATTTGAAATTATTTGGCTATATGTTTTATTTATCGTCATTGCAATACACAAGCATACTGCAATTATTTCTGGACAAATTAAAGAGGATATCCTTCATTTTTTATGGTGAAAGTTGAATTTTGGGGATAAACACATATATCCATCATTATTAGTACAAAATAAGAAGATTGAAAGAAAGAATAAATGTAACAAATGAACAATAACGGATTAAATAAACGTAGTTACATTCCATGGTGTTTTGATCTTTAATTTTTATAATTAAGTTTTATTGAAGTAAAATATTTTCATGTCAAAATTTAAAAAGAAAATAAATACGGCAGTGTATAGATGATTAAGCCAAACCAAATTGTCCGATTAAAATGAGTATGAAGGAGTCCTTGACTAACTTAACTTTAAAGAAGTTCATCTATTAGGTTTAGTTTTTGGTAAATATTTTTTAGTTGAATTTATAATCTTATCAAATAAGAAACATAAATTTTACACAAGAAATGAAATTTTTAAACTTCTATAATTCTACATGTAAACTCATGTAATATATATATTATGACAAGTCTTGTACCTGCTCGTAGATTTTTTCTTTACCAACTTTTCTCATATAAGTAATTATTATAATTCTAAATATTATAATTTTAATCAATTATGAAATTGTTTCGTTGAAGGAAGATTGTATATTTTAGAATGAATTGAGTCCCAACAGAAAAAAGTTACTTAGTCCTAACTCAAAATTATATTTATACCCATCATTAAATTGCTACATAAAGGAAAATTAACTTTAAAGGGTAAAAAGGTCGATCAATTTTTCGAGAATATTTTTGTCTCATAACATTTAGCTTCCTAATATTCGTGCTTTTATAATAATAATATGAATATAAATATAAATATAGATTCTTGGGTTAAAAGTCATTCCTATCAATTTTGCCTTAAAAATTAAGAGATTTTTTCGTTCTTATACAATATTTAAAATTTGTTTACTAAAATTATTCTAATTTTATATATTACCCGTCCTAAATAAGAATTGTTTATATTTATATATAATTTATTATTAATGTCTAAAATTAGGGGATTCACTTACACCCTTTTCCTTCTTTTCTCTCCTCTTCCCCTATTCTCTGCCAGCTTTTTTCACTCAAAAACGTTTGCATATTGAATCCACAAATGTTACTGTTGTCTTCCTTAGTTTCCGAACAAAGTTAATAAATTCAATTTTTCATAAAGCACCATCTTTTAGGTCTATTTAGCCATTTATAGATACTCTTTGCTATATTACGTGTTATAGATACCTTTTATGTTTTTATACAATGTATTTCATGTATTTAAGCTGTTGTATTCATTAATACAACAAAAAAAATAGACGTAAAAACTGGAATTCCAGCTAAGTTTGACATGTATTTAGCTGTATTCAAGCGGCATTAACGTTAAATACAGTAACGTATCTACGCAAAATCTGGAAGGTTAAACTGGTTAAAAACGGAAGAAAATCAAATCACATGATATTCTCCTAATTTAACTCAACGAACTAAAACGATCCCTCATTAATTTGTATTTGAAAGATACATAATAGAGATTATAGCTGAATAAAGAGAAATGCATATGAATAATACAGTTGAGTAGAACTGTATACAGTTGAATACAACAAAATACAACTTAATTCATCTGAATAAAATACTTGAATACAACAAAATACAACTAAATACAGCTGAATAAAACTCTTGAGTGCAACAAAATACAACTAACTTCTGCTGAATAAAATAGTTGAATATAACTAACTACAACTGAATACAGTTGTATAAAACACTTGAATACAACTAACTACTGTTGAATAAAATAGTTAAATACAACTGATTAAAACTGAATACAAGAGAATACGCATAAATTTTTAATACATCTAAAATATATAAATGAATGCTACTGAATACATATGAATACAACTGAAATATACATTCGAATACAACAGAATACAAATAGGCGATTTGGGTGATCTAGAGAGAGAAACAGCCTTATGGCTTCGCCGGCCGGCGGCCAGCCATTAATTCCAGCTGGTCAGCCCCCTAACACATCTGCCCAACCTCCTACAATAACTACAAACAATCCCCAGCCCTCAAATCCCACAAACGAAGCCATGAATTACGCAAAAGCTGTGAACCCTACTTCGACGACCACTGCCAAGCAGAATCGAGCCGCTACAGTTGAACCAATTACTCTTCGTCTATCAAAATCAACGAATTAAACTTACCCTAAGTGATTGTAATGGAGTGATAATGGAGGAGAACTAGAGAATTTGGGTGGGAGAAGAGGTATGAATCGTGGGTTGAGGGAGAAAGAGTAAAGTGTATGCAATAAGAGAGAGAGAGAGAACGTGGTTAGTCAATTTTACTGTGATTATGTGAGAGAAAAGACTAAAAAGGAGAGAAAAATATTATTTAGCATATATGGTGCCTTAAATGTAGGATGTAACTATAATTAGATATTTGGCTATAAAGTATAAAATGTATCTATAGGATGTAATATTTTAAAATGGTATTTATTTAAAATAAATAGGGTACTAAGGTTTTCTATAGGGTGTAAAACTTCCAAAAAAGAAAAAGCGGACGAGCTAAATAAGCGTTTTTGTTTCAGCGAAACATTATGTGGACCCGGAAGAGAGATATTGATTCTTTCTATCTTCTTTTCTTTTCCATTTTGCATAAATGCATAATTTTCTTTGGGCTTAACTTATAGTATGTAAATTCTAACAACTCTAGCAATATACAAATTAAAAATAAATTTTGTACAAATTTAATACAAATTTGATATGCTTACAACAACATACATACTAAAAATAAATTTCATACAACTAATTATATAGTATACAACTTATCAATAACTTTCATACATTATTTTTACCCAGCTAAATACATCTACAACATCATGCAACTTAAATAGGAGTACAATTTTCGTACAAGTTTTACATAATATATCTTTTGTATGTATTTTGTGTATGATATGTATATATTTTGTATTTGGCGTGTTCTTCTTGCTCTCTAAATTTCTAATCAAAATTTTCTCTCTTAATATTATTTTGATACATATTAAAAATTTTATGTAAAAAAAAATATTTATAATTTAAATACAAATATCATAAAATGATTCATACATTATATGTAACATCCCGAAAAATTTCGAAGTGTTTTAAAATCATTAAAAAGACTGAAGGGTGCTAGTTATATTATTTCGGGTATGAACATGACTAATAATATGAAGGATATGAATTGATAATGATAATATGTGTACAAGGTATATTAATAATGGTTTATGGTCTAAGAAGAGCCCAAAGCAAAAGTGAAGTTGGAAATTATATGATGAGCTAAAGTTTCAAATGTGTTTGCACAAGATTCAATTTTGGACGAGCATATATCCCAATATATGAAGATCTATTGGTGTACGACCTGTCAAATTAAAGGCCTATGAGTCTAGTTTTCTATGCTTCAAACCGTTCTTCATTTGGATATTCCTACAAGAAGTTATGATCTTTTTACTAAAAGGTAGCACAGAAGCCACGTAGCTACGTGAGCTATGCGTAGCAATGTTGCTTTGAGCGTAGCTGATTCTAGCAAGCTTGTCAAAGGAAGGGTATCTAAAGAGTAAGTGAGTGTAGCTACGCTAGAGGAGGTAGTAGCTACATGTTTAAAAATGGCTATTTCAGGAAGAGAGAATGAAATTTTATTTTTGAGTTAGGTCTTGATTCTAGAAAGAAGGAGGAGCATATCCCTCGTCAATACACTTAAAGGTAAGTGTTTAAGATGCATTTGTGGCTACATAACACCATTTAATATTAGTTTTAACATCATTCATGGATCAAATTCCATAGGAGTATTGAAGCTTCAAGGACACCAAAAAGAGGAAAAGTGAGATTCTTCTAAGAAGAGGTAATCCCTTCACTTGAGCTTTACTTATATGATATATTGAAGTATGGGTAGCATATTTATGAGTTTAATTTGAAGTTGCAATGAGATATTGTATAAACCCTAAGGGTGGATCTTGAAAATGATATTTCGGCAAATAAGAAGATGAATAGTGGAGAATTGATATAAATGGATATGTCTTGAGTATCTAATGATTCCTATAGACTTGATAACTTAATAGATGAACGAATTGAATCGAGAATCGTCATTTGGATAAAATATAATACTAGTTTTTGAAATGGATGTTCTTGAACCTAGGGTTTTATTAGAGAATACAATTTAAAGTGACTTGATGATGTTGGGTAATTAACGTAGTATCATTAATGACTCCAAATGAGTATTAAATGATAAGAATGAAACTGAATAGGCTAATGGGTGAACCTATTGTATAACTTGGGATGGTTGAAGGCTTATTTCCAAATTGTGAAGCATAAATGGATATTTATGAATCTTTTCGAATTATTTTGATGTAGATGATATATCTAGTGGTAGATATTGAATTATGGACGATATTTGGGCCTTTTAATCAATTGGAGCATTATAGTATTTTTGGAGCTTGAAGGTTAAGGTAAGTTGATTGTGGCTTACTCTTCTTGAGGGATTCTCCCTAAATACATGATTTGTTAATACATGATATTACTTATAAATCTGCATCCGTACTTGTGGGAATAAGCGGGAAGGATGTCACCATGTGTTTCTAAGTTTGTTGATTTTGAAGTATCATGTGATAATAAAAAACTTATGTTTTAAAACTTATTTGCAAGATGCACTTAAGGAAAGCGTTATAAGTTTTATTAAAACTTATTTGTTGATAAGAGTATAAAATGTTTGAGTGTTAACGATATGTTTTCATGAAAAAAGATTTGCTTTTTAAAATTTCAACAAAGAAAGCACTTGTTGTATCTTTAGTTTGATGTTTAATTACCAAATGTTTTGACATGAAAAAGGTTATTCATTTGATGTTGTTCAAATGGATTGGATTGGCTATGAAAATCAAGGTTTGATAAAAATAGATCCTTTGAGGCAATTATGCTATGAATCTATTTTTGATATTCAAATATTTTGGGAGTTACTAGTGGAGATGACCAAAATTGGTTCGAATTTTAAGTTCGTTACCATAAAACTACATGTGCCGGTGTAGGGACGCATTTCAAAGCTAAGCCGAGGTTTGTGGTATGAAGTCCCCCATTTAGAGGGAAAATGATCACTACTTAAAGCTAAGCCGAGGTTTGTGTGAGCATATAATTTTGGACTTCTATGTCCAGCGGTATCCCTATGAGTGGGACTGGTGGCTCGGTGAGTGGTTGGGTGGATATATGATGAGTAGGATGTGACTAGACCTGTTAAATGGGTCGATCCTACCTAGGCCCGAACCCATTGACTCCTGGCCTGTTGGTCCTTAATCGGGCCGGGCCGGTTCACTTTTTTATAGGGGATGGTCCGGATTTGACCCATTAATCAATGATTCGACCCGAACCCGGACTCGTAACCAATAATCCCTTAACTAGACCTTAATGGGCCGAATTTAATTTAATTAAAAAAAGTTAAAAGCTAATAAAATAATAAAATTTCAAACTTTATACATATATACAAACTTGAAATTACTACATTTACTTGAAGCTAGTTAGAATAAAAATGAAAGAAAAATTATACTTTATTAACATTAAAACTTGAGAAACATATGAAATTCGACTATTTCTATAACTAATAGTATAAAACATATGGAATTCGACTATTTTGACAAGATGCCTCATAATGTCTGGTACTATATTCTTTCTTCAATGCTTGGATTTTATTTTTTACCACTTATCTGAATATATATATATATATATATATTTACCACTTATCTGAAAATATATATATGAGAGCTGATCTAGGCCGGTTGACCCGTGGGTCAGCTATCGGTTCGGGTCCGGTCCGGTTTAGTGGGTCAAAATATTATAGCCCGGCCCAGTGTAATACCCTATATTTTAATATTGGTGTATTAGTCATTAACAAAATAATAATAATAATAATAATAATAATAATAATAATAATAATAATAATATAAAAAAAAGGTAAGGAATGTAAAACAAAGGGCCGAAGCCCATTACAACTTATACAAAATTTAAAAGGGTTATCTGACACCCTTCTAGGGAAAAAGAAGCAGAAAGCTTCAAACGGCGGAAAAAAAAAGGAAAAGAGAGAAGAAGAAACAGAGCAAAATAAGAACAAAACATTCAGGACCATTAACGGCGGCGGGCAAAGTTATCGGCGTGAGCTTTCACAGGTAAATTTTGAATTTGTCCAACATTGTATTGTACTTAGAAAATAAGTATAAACAAGTAAATTCTTGAAATAAAAAGGGGTATGGGTAGTGATGGCTCAATTATGAGCCATGTGATGTTAGTTTAATAATTATTATGATGTTTGTAAGAATTAGCTAGTGATGTGGTAATGATTACTCCCTCCGTTTCAGTTTATGTGAACCTATTTCCTTTTTGGTCCGTTCCAAAAAGAATGACCCCTTTTTAAATTTGAAAACAATTTAGCTTAAATTTACAATTCTACACTTAATGAGAAGCTTTTATAACCACACAAATACTCTGGGCCCCTTTTTGATTTGTTTAGGACCACAGACTTCAAAAGTCTGTATTTTTTCTTAAACTTCGTGCTCATTCAAACAGGTTCACATAAATTGGAACGGAGGGAGTATAAAGTAACAATAATAGTAAAATATTGGGTTAAAAGTTACTGCTATGTAGAGTTATTTTGGTAAAACTTCTTAATATTGGTTTATAAGATGGAATGATTGCCAATGATTTGCATCATGATGGTAGTAATAATGATTTAAGTTTTTGGGGACTTAAGAATGCATCAGAAATCCATGTTGCCTCTACTGTTACTGGTTTTATATTTAGATACTAAGGATTAGCCAATAACTTATAATAATGAGATGATGGATAATGATTAGAATAACGAGGTTAGGTGGATTAATTAATTAAAATACATTTGATAAATTGATGCTGAAATATAAACTCGGAGGATTGGGTATTCTACATTAGTGATGGATTTAGCCTAAATGAGAAAATTAACATGGGATCGATATTATGTAATTATAGATTGATTGGAGGAATTTGTATGAATCGCATGAGGTGAAATATATGGTATTTCGGCACGAGTATTGTGAGTAATAATCTTACTGCAATTTGTGTTTTCATAACTTGCATGATTTACACATGATTTTCAATGTGTATGTTACCAATTATTTTAAGTTGCATGTGGGACAAGTTTTTTACTCGATATGTGTGATGACCCAAAAGGTCATCTCTTCTTTTAAAGTCAAATCTATGTTTCGAGGCCTTAAAAACTTCTTTTGCCTCACCTCAATTTGCGTGAGCAGTCCGGGCGTATATCCAGAAAGCCTTTATGTGAAAATTTGAGGAAAACGCTAATTTTGCCTTTAAATCAACCTTAAAACAGAAGTAGAAACGGCAAAAAGTCATAATTTCATATCTTTTTCCATATAAATCAACCTTGGGCGATTTTTGAAGAGGGATATCATCACCAAATCATAGGTATGTGTTCTTAAACTCATTTCTTTCATTTTTCATCATCACTCGTTAGATTTATAGGCCTAAATCTTGTTCTTTAAGGGTAGAAATTAGGGATTTTAGGAGAATTGTGGATTTCACAAATTTGGAGATTTAGACCTCGATTTGGGGTCGGATTCCGAAACTAATTGTATATTTGGGGTCGTAGGTGAGTGGGTGAACGGGTTTTAGTTCGAACCTCGAGTTTTGACCAAGTGGGCCCGAGGTCGAGTTTGACTTTTTGGAAGAATATTGGGAAATATGTAATTTTTCATTTGAATTGGTTTCTTTGTCTTCAATTAATGTTAATAAGTTAATATTGGCTAGCTATAAGCGGATTGAAAGTGAAAATTAAGGGAAAAGCAGTATTTGGGGATTGAGTTTGGCCGTGAAATCGGGGTAAGTGTTTGGTCTAACCTTAACTTAAGGGAATAGGTGTTGTGTCTTATTTGCTATGTGTTAGTGTTGAGTACGATGTATAGGTGAGGTGACGAGCATCTATACGTCGGTGTCAAGTATGCTCGTGAGTCTTATACTAGTATTGTTATGATTTTTATTATTTAATGTTCATGCTTAAATTGATGGTTATCACTATGGAACAAGACTTATGATAAATTCGTGGTAATTGACCATTTTTGCGTATTGGCTCAAGTTGAGGTTTATTTTGTGAAGTAACTGTTGAAACTAAATTGGTTATAGCTGATGCTCTTGCCGGGATAATATTGTTTCTATTATTGACTCCCTTACTAGGATGATATTGTTTATATTGTTGACTCTCTTGCCGGGACGGTATTGTTTCTATTGTTGATTCCCTTGCCGGAATGTTATTATTTCTATTGTTTGGGTGAGGAATAGTGTAAAGCACGAAGGGTGATGTCGTGCATGATATTATGAGTGAGTGTTAATGCACGAAGGGTGATGTCATGCCGATTCTGTGAGTGTAAAAGCACGAAGGGTGATGTCGTGCCTCATTATTGAAAGTAAAAGCACGAAGGGTGATATCGTGCCATGATTACGAGAGAGTAAAAGCACGAAGGGTGATGCTGTGCCATTTTTGTTGATTTCTATGGTGAGGACGAGAGTAAAAGCACGAAGGGTGATGTCATGCACTTGTTACTGTGTTATCATTTCCGTTGCTCCAAGTTTGATATTTACTTTGTCGCTTTACTTTATTATTGTCATAACTTGATATCCCCCTCAGCATGTCCCCTCCCTCTTTTTCCGTCTTATTCTATTAAATTCTTGTTATTATTACTTCTCGTATATGATTTAACTGTATAAGTTTATGTTTGTCGCATCCTAGCCTCGTCACTACTTTGCCGAGGTTAGGCTCGACACTTACCAGTACATGGGGTCAGTTGTACTGATACTGCACTCTGCACTTTCTGTGCAGATTTTGGTGCTGGATCTCGTAAGTAGAACGTGGGTTGCTTGCCTTCAGTCCATAGGAGACCCGAGGTAGATTTGTCGGCGTTCGCAAACTCCAGAGTCTCATTCCTTATGTTTTAGATATACTGTCTCTTTTCATTTCGAGAACAATTGTATTTTCTTTCTAAACTAGTATTTGTAGAAATTCGTAGATGTTCGTGAATTTGTGACACCAGATTATTGGGTAGATATGTATTGGAGTATTTGAACCGTTACGTTACTTCCGCATTTTATATCTGCTTAAGTTTATTTATTAGTTATTTCTGTTTGGGTTAATTGATAACATGTTAAAATTCATAGTAGTTGGTTTGCCTAGCTTTCACAAGTAGGCGCCATCACGATCTCGACGGTGAAAAATCCGGGTCGTGACAAGTTGGTATCAGAGCACTAGGTTGCCTAGGTCTCACAATTCATGAACAAGCTAGGTAGAATATGAGGGATCGGTTCGGAGACATATGTTCTTATCCCCTAGAGGCTACAGAATTTAGGAATAACTTCACATTTATTCTTCTTTGTCATGCGATTTGACTTCTCAATGCTAATTAAACTTCTACTCTATTTTTTCACAAATGGAGAGAACACGTGCTTCTTTATCCACTGATCAGCATCCCGAGCCCCCAATGGTAGCTCCTACGAGGGGTAGAGGACAAGGCCGTGCTAGAGGCCAAGGCAGGGGCAGGACTTAGCCCAGAGCAGCATCACCAGCGGCGGAGCCTCAGGTAGAGTTTGATGATGAGGTTCCAGCCCAGACCGTTCCAGTAGTGCCAGCTGAGGTTCTAGAGGGGTTCATCAAGATGCTCTGGTCCGTCTAGTGGGCCTTATGGAGAGTGTCACCTGGTCAGGCTTACTTCTTGTAGCATCAGCCGTCTCTCAGGCTAGGGGAGGAGCACATACTCCTGCTACTCGCACTCTAGAGTAGATGGCTCCTCAGTTTCAGACTCCAGTAGCTTAGCCAGTTGGGGTAGTTCAGTCGGGTGTTGTAGCTCAGACCGGTGATGGAGCAACTATGTATGCATATGCTTTGTGGAGGTTAGACATGTTCACCAAGCTCTTCACTACTACCTATGGCGGTACATCTTCAGAGGATCCCCAGGACTATTTGGACAGTTGTTATGAGGTTCTACAAAACATAGGGATAGTGGAGACCAATGGGGTTGACTTTGCTGTTTTTCGTCTATTAGGTTCTGCCAAGACTTGGTGGAGAGATTATTGTTTGGCTAAACCAGTTGGGTCACCGGCTTTGACTTAGGACCAGTTCTCTTAGCTATTTCTGGAGAAGTTTCTTCCTATCACTCAGAGGGAGAACTATCGGAGTCAGTTTGAGCGTTTCCAGTAGGGTTCTATGACCGTCACTCAGTACGAGACCAGATTTATTGCCTTGGTCCATCATGCTCTTATTATACTTCCCACCGAGAGAGAAAGAGAGGGTAAGGAGGTTTATTGAGGGACTAGCTCAGCCTATCAGATTGCAGATGGCTAAGGAGACAGAGAGTGAGATTTCTTTCTAGGATGCAGCTAATGTGGCCAGGTGAGTTGAGATGGTTCTATTACAGGGGAGTGGTCAGGGGTCTAACAAGAGGCCTCGTCATTCTGGCAGGTTCAGTGGTGCCTCATCTGGAGGCAGGGATTCTTTTGGTAGTGGCCATCCTTCTAGGCTATTTCATTCAGCACTTCAGGCTTATCACGGTGCTCCAGGTGGTCGTGGTTCTTATATGCAGTATTCGATCAGCTGGCCTACAGTGCACCACCAGCTCCTACAATGCACCTCCACTCCAGAGTTATCATGGTGGTTACTCAGGCCATTAGGGTCAGTTTTAGGTCCAGCAACCTCAGTAGCCGAGGTCTTGTTATACATGTGGTGATCCGAGGCACATTGATAGATTTTGCCCTCGAGCATCGAGTAGTTCTCAACATGAGGGTTCCCGTGCCATGGTTCCAGCACTTGGGCTTCCACCTCCCGCTCAGCCAGCTAGAGGTAGGGGTCGAGGTGTTAGAGGTGGAGGTCAGACAGCTAGAGGTGGAGGCTAGCAGCAGGAGGCCGTCCTAGGGATGTAGTTCAGAGTGGTGGGGCCCAGCCCCGGTGTTATGCTATTCCTGCTAGACCTGAGACTGAGTCCTCCGATGTAGTTATCATAGGTACGGTTTCAGTTTGCAGTAGAGATGTTTCAGTTCTATTTGATCCAGGGTCCACATATTCCTATGTGTCATATTATTTTTCCCCTTATCTGGTTGTGCCCCGTGATTTTTTGAGTGCTTCTGTATATGTGTCTACACAAGTGGGTGATTCTATTGTGGTAGATCATGTCTATCATTCGTGTGTGGTTGCTATTGGGGGTCTTGAGACTAGCGTAGATCTCCTACTTCTCGATATGATGGATTTCGATGTCATTTTGGGGATGGATTGGTTATCCCCTTATCATGCTATATTGGACTGTTATGCCAAGATCGTGACCTTAGCATTGTCGAGGTTGCCTCGTTTAGAGTGGAAAGGGACTCCTGGTCATTCTACTAGCAGGGTTATCTCATATGTGAAGGCTCGACGTATGGTTGATAAGGGATGTTTGGCCTATTTGGCGTATGTTCGTGATTCTAGTGCTGAGGTTCCTTCTATGGATTTTGTTCCCGTTGTCCGTGAGTTTCCAGAGGTATTTCCTGCAAACCTGCTGGGTATGCCACCCAATAGGGATATTGACTTTTGCATTGATTTGGCTCCGGGCACTCAACCCATTTATATTCTGCCATATCGTATGGCCCCGCCAAAGTTAAAGGAATTGAAAGAACAGTTGCAAGACTTGCTGGATAAAGGCTTTATTAGACCTAGTGTTTTGCCTTGGGGTGCGTCGGTGTTGTTTGTTAAGAAGAAGGATGGATCGATGAAGATGTGCATCGATTATCGGTAGTTGAACAAAGTCACCATCAAGAACAAGCATCCACTGCTGAGGATTGATGATTTGTTTGATCAGCTTCAGGGTGCCAAGGTATTTTCGAAGATTGATTTGTGGTCTGCTACCATCAATTGAGGATTAGGGTGTCCGATGTCCCTAAGACAGCTTTCCGCACTTGGTACAGGCATTATGAGTTCTTAGTGATGTCATTTGGGTTGACAAATGCCCCAGCAACATTCATGGATTTGATGAACCGAGTGTTCAAGCCTTATTTGGATTCCTTCATGATTGTCTTCATTGATGATATTTTGATCTACTCCCGCAGCTGGGAGGAGCACGAGCAGCATCTTCGAGTGGTTCTTCAGACTCTGAAAGACAGTCAGTTGTATGCAAAGTTTTCAAAATGTGAGTTTTGGTTGAGTTCAGCAGCATTCCTAGGTCACGTTATATCAGCAAAGGGTATTTAGGTGGATCCTAAGAAGATTGCGGCAATTAAGGACTATCCTAGACCCACATCGGCCACAGAGATCTGGAGTTTCTTGGGTTTGGCGGGCTATTACCGTCGGTTTGTGGAGGGGTTTTCATCTATTGCAGCCCCGATGACCAGATTGACTCAGAAGGGTGCCTAGTTTAGGTGGTCGGACGAGGGTGAGGTAGACTTTCAGAAGTTCAAGATAGCTTTGACTACGACACCGATATTGGTATTGCCTATAGGTTGAGGGCCATATACAGTATATTGTGATGCATCTCATATTGGACTTGGTGCGGTGTTGATGCAGAATGGCAAGGTTATTGTTTATGCTTCGCGACAGTTGAAGATCCACGAGAAGAATTATCCAGTTCATGATTTGGAGCTAGCAGCCATTGTTCACGCGCTGAAGATTTTGAGGCATTATTTATATGGAGTGTCGTGTGAGGTATTCACAGATCACAAGAGTTTGCAATACTTGTTCAAGAAGAATGAGCTAAATTTGAGGCAGAGGAGGTGGTTAGAGCTATTGAAAGACTATGATATCACCATCTTGTATCATCCGGGGAAGGCCAATGTAGTGGTCGATGCTTTGAGTAGGAAGTCAGCTAGTATTGGTAGCCTTGCGTATATTCCAGTATGTGAGAGACCGCTTGCTTTGGATGTTCAGGCTTTAGCCAATCAGTTCATGAGGTTGGATGTTTCTAATCTCAACCGTGTTCTAGGTTGCAAAGTCGCTCGTTCTTCATTATTTGAGTGTATCAGAGATCGGCAGTATAATGATCCTTATTTGCTTGTCCTTAGGGATACGGTGCGGCGTCGGGGGTGCCAAGCAGGCTACAGTTGGAGATGATAGAGTTTTGAGGATGCAGGGTCATATTTATGTGCCTAATATGGATGGACTTCATGAGTTGATTCTAGAGGAGGCCCATAGCTCCCGGTACTCTATTCATCTGGGCGCCTCTAAGATGTATCAGGACTTGCGACAGCATTATTGGTGGAGGAGGATGAAGATGGATATTGTAGCATATGTAGCTCAGTGTTTGAATTGTCAACAGGTAAACTACAAGCATCAGAGACCTGGTGGTTTGCTTCAGAAGATTGAGATTCTTGAGTAGAAGTAGGAACGTATCACTATGGATTTCGTTGTTGGACTCCCACGGACTCAGAGGAAGTTCGATTCTGTATGGTAATTATGGATAGGTTGACCAAGTCAGCGCATTTCATTCCTGTGGCAGTTTCCTATTCCTCGGAGCGGTTGGCTGAGATCTATATCCAAGTGCTTGTTCGTCTTCATGGTTTGCTCGTGTCTATTATTTTTGACCGAGGCACACAATTTATCTCGCATTTCTGGAGGGCAGTTCAGCGTGAGTTGGGTACGTGGGTCGAGTTGAGCACATCATTTCATCCTCAGATGGATGGACAGTCCGAGCATACTATTCAGATTTTGGAGGATATGCTGCGAGCATGTGTTATTGACTTTGGAGGTTCTTGGGATCAGTTCTTGCCATTAGCAGAGTTTGCCTACAACAATAGTTATCAGTCGAACATTCAGATGGCTCCCTATGAGGCATTATATGGTAGGGGGTGTCGGTCGCTGGTTGGATGGTTTGAGCCAGAAGAGGCTCGATTGTTAGGTACAGACTTAGTACAGGATGTCTTGGATAAGGTTAAGATTATTCAGGATAGACTTTGTACAACTCAGTCCAGGAAAAAGAGTTATGTCGACCGTAAGGTTTGTGATGTGGCATTCATGGTCGAAGAGTGAGTGTTGCTTCGGGTGTCGCCCATGAAGGGCGTGATGAGATTTGGGAAGAAGGGCAAGTTAAGCCCTAGGTTCATTGAGCCTTTTGAGATTCTTCAGAGAGTGGGAGAGGTGGCTTACGAGCCTGCATTGCCACCAGGGTTATCAGCAGTGCATCCAGTGTTTCATGTATCCATGCTTCGAAAGTTTCACGACGATCCATCCCACGTGTTAGACTTCAGCACTGTCCAGTTGGACAAGGATTTAACCTATGAAGAGGAGCTAGTGGCTATTTTATACTGGCACGTTCGTCAGTTGAGATCGAAGAGTTATCCTTCGATTCGTGTGCAGTAGAGAGGTCAGCCTGTTGAGGCAACTACTTGGGAGTTCGAGTCCGATATGCGGAGCCGATATCCCCATCTTTTCACCGACTTAGGTACCTTTCTATGTCCGTTCAAAGACGAACGGTTGTTTTAGAGGTGGAGAATGTGATGACCAAAAAGGTCATCTCTTATTTTAAAAATTAAATCTGTATTTCGAGGCCTTAAAAACCTCCTTTTGTCTTACCTAGATTTGCGTGCATAGTCAAGGCATATATCCGAAAAAAGCCTTTATGTGAAAATTTGAGAAAAATGCTAATTTTGACTTTAAAATTGAATTTAAGTTAACTTCGGTAAATATTTTAGGTAAACGGACCGGGACCCGTGATTTGACGGTCCCGGAGGGTCCGTAGGAAAATATGAGACTTGGGCGTATGCCCGGAATTGAATTCCGAGGTCCCTATCCCGATAAATGAATTTTTGAAGAAAATTATTTAACTGAAAATATAAGAGTTTTTGGAAATTTAACGATGTTTGAATTTGACGGTATCGGGCCCGTATTGTTACATCTCGCGTTCGTACGTTAAAAATTTTGTCTTCAGTTAATTGACGTAGAATCGGGATGAGCTCATTTTGACGTTAACGTATTTACGTTATTTATAACAAACGATAAATAAGTGTCCTGAAGGATAAATGGTACACGAATTAAAGAAAACGGGTTTCGTTGAAAGTGGCCAATTTGGAAGAAAATATGGGTCGAGCGATAAAACCCTATAATTATGAACTAGTACCATATGACTGTCACACCTCCTTTTTCCGCACCCGAGAGGGTGCAGGGGAGTTTTTTCCAATTAAAGGACAATCAAAACGGGATTGGCTTATTTATTTCAGAGTCGCCACTTGGGAGATTTAGGATGTCCCAAGTCACCAATTTTAATCCCGAATCGAGGAAAATAATGACTCCATATTATAGTCTGCGTACCAGAATCCGGATAAGGAATTCTGTTAACCCGGGAGAAGGTGTTAGGCATTCCCGAGTTCCGTGGTTCTAGCACTGTCGCTCAACTGTTATATTTGGCTTGATTATCTGATTTTATACATGTTGGACCTATGTGCAAAATTTTAACTTTTAACCGCTTTTATCATTTATTGTTATTTTTAAAAGAATGTGAACATCGCTTAAAACATGTCTTTGGACTGCGTCACATGAAATGCACCCACAATCCGAAACATATTTTATTTGATGTTTTGGGATTTGGATCTGGGTCGCATGAAATGCACACCCAAGTTTAAGAAAGTGGATTATTAAACACGCGCCTAAAGAGACTATCGTGTTATTATTTTGGGAAGGCCACGAAATTCGCTAAGCGGCCTTCCTGAATTCTAAGTAAATTTAAAACAAGTATTTAATGAGGGCCCCACAATTTGCATTTTTTGTTTGTCAAGGCTCGTCCCATTTATTATTTAAAAATGAATTTGCAACGTCATGGAAATGCATCTCGGGCCACGTCACAATCAATGTGCCCGTGACTAGAGACATATTTCGACTCCGTTGAGATTTGGATCTGGGTCACATAAATGTGCACCCGAGCTTAAGGAGATAATATTATTACAGGCGTGCCTAAAGCAACTAACGCATTAATATTTTGGGTAGGGCCGTGAAATTTGCTAAACGGTCTGTCCCGGAATCTAAGTATTTAATATATACATTTTTGCGAGGGCTCCGCAATCTATACATTTTTTTTAGCGAAGCTTGTCTCGTTTATTTTTATTATTATTATTATTTTTTATCTTTAAAGGATGTAATTTTTACGCCTTTAACAATACTAAACCTTACAGCCTCTTTACAACTAAAATCCCATAACTTGTTAGAAGTTTAATAAAAGGAGTTTAGCGAATGGGTGTTTCGGGAGTAGTAACAACATGTACTAATACTAATTTTTGTCCGAATGACCTAAGCAAAGGAAAGGACGAACAGATTAACGTCAAACTTGTGTCATAGAATAACTAGTCCAACTTAATTAAATGACATCGAATAAACAAAAATCACATAACGCAAAATGAGCAAAAAATGCATACGGTGAAAACATAAGCAGAAAATTATCATATCATTTTTCTATATTGCATCTTCGAACATTTAACGTAACATTTCCTTATCTAATACTCGAGGTCTACTAACCTGAAAAAAATAGAAATGGACAAAGCCGTGGACCAAACCTCTACATCGACCTCAACGACCAACCTCGACGTCAAGCTCAACGATATCAGACCGGAAGCGACGAGCACAACCCAACGACGACCTCAGACGGACTGCGCGACGACAGCGAAGAAATAGCGGTCACTGGGCACGCGAATGGCGACTGTATAATCGCTTGGTTGCGATGGTATTGGAGGATAAGGGGTGGTTGTTCGGAGAGTGGTCGACACTGCTACGGGTGGTTGGTGCCAATGACGACGTGAGGGAGTGGGGGCTGGTTACAGTGGTTTATGGGTAGGGTTTTTTCTGGTTTTGTTTGGACGTGAGGGCGTGGGCTGCTGGTTTTTCTGGCTAGTTGTGGGGGTTCGATGGGTAATGGTCGACGATGAGGCTGGACGATGTGGAGGGAGCTGGTAGCGTTGGGTAGGTTTGACGATGGTTTAGGGTGTAGGACTGGTTGGTTTGGACAGTAGTCGACGAGCAGTGGTCGACGGAGTGAACTGGACGGGATGGATGGAGCTGGGTTGGTGTCGTCTGGACGTGGAGGAGTCCGGACTGGTCTTTGGTGGAAGAGTGGTAGTTATCGGAATTTTTGGGCAGTGGTTAATACGGCTACTGGTTCGGGCAACAATGGTGGTTCGCGGTGGGAAGGTGTCGACGAAGGTGGCTGGTGGTTTGACGGTGGTCTTGAGGCAGCTGGTTGTTTGACGACAAGGGGGGGAGATGTTGGTCGTGGTGCTGGTTGGAAGCTGGTGGCGACGGGGTGCGACTGGTTTTGGACAGTGGGGGAGTTAGTCGCGACGACGACGGAGGGGGCTAGTTGGGTGTTTGTCGACAGTGGGGGTGCCGGGGAAGGTGACGGGATGGAGAGGGAGCTGTTGGTCGCTAGGGTTTTTTTTGCTTTGGTTTTCTTCTTCTTTTTGAAGAAGAAAGATGAACAGTGGTCCAAAATGTCCAAAGTCTGTCCGTTTTAATTTTTCAAAAATCCCCCTATTTCAAATCCTTTTCCGTGTATTTGTGCCCATTTGCCCAGAAAAATGAGCCCCACGCGTGGTGGGGTTCGAGGCTTGTGTTCCCCACGCGTGGTGGGGTTCCCCGTGTATGGGATTCCGTCCGTGTTCCCCACGTGTGGCGGACTCGGATTATTATGGGCTAGGTCCGAAAATTAGGCCTAAAAGCGGGTAAGTTTGAACCCGAATATTATTCTTTTCCTCGGACCCGATTAAGAACACGACGTTGCTTAACTAGTCCTATGCAAGCAAAATAATTACCAAAAATAAGACTAATATTTAAACAAAACTATATCTTTTTAATACATTTTTTCAAGATTTAAAATAGCTACAAAATATTAATAAAACTATTTTTTTTGTAATTTTTATTTTTATATAAGGATAAAAATATAAAGTAATAGTTTTTGTATTTTTCAAAAATTAAAATGACTACAAAACAATAATAGAACTATATTTTTTGTAATTTTTGAATTTATATAAAGTACCAAAATAAAGTACAATTTTTGTATTTTTTCAAGTTTATGAGAAATACATAAACTAAAATTTATATATGTATTTTTGTGATTTTTTCTTTTTGCAATGAAATAAAGTAAAAATAGTTAAAATGGCTATTTTAGACCCAATTTCACATATTCACGCTAAAAATGTGAAAATTCTCGGGGAGGGTCAAAAATCCGGTGTCTACAATGACCAGGTAGTACAATATATTAACTATATATATAGTATATTAAAAATAAATAGAATTTTAAATAATTTGGGGCAATTTTTAAATTACGCGGGTAATTGGTTAATTACTAGGTAACGGGGCCTTACCCAGTTAACTAATAAGTGGGTAAAGATTAATAATCTTCACCCACCCTTCCACGTGGTATAAAGCCACAAAGGCAAAAGATGACTCTTGGGTCACTTTGCCAGATCGCTACCATGTAATAACCAAAATCATGACTTAAGTCTTGACAAGATTTATCCATGACATTTAGTAGGAATGCCTTGTAAAGGCTTCAATAAACCACAATCTGCCTTTAGCTTAAAAGCCAAGGACGTTCCATTGAAGCAGAAACATTTCATTTCAAAAACAAAAGCTTCATTTGAAGCAATTTCGTCCAAACTTCAACAAATCAAAGCAAGATTTCATTCCTCAATTTCAAAGCACAGAAGCTTAATTTGATTTTTAGGTTCTAAGTTCAATCCACGAAGGTTTCTAATGGAATATTATACGGAGTTTTTCCTACTCCAGGTATGTTAAGGCCCTCCCTTCTTTCTTTTGGCATGGTCCAAATTATACTGAATAAACGAGCAAACACAGTTTCCATAAATTACTCTATTCATAGAAATAGTAGGGGTGTCTATATTCTTGATTCCCCATGAGTATTTCTATTATCTTCTGTTCATGGGTCTCAGGATAATACACAGTTGGAAAATTTTATCCGAAAGGAATATTGAGATTATTACATATTTTTCATGCATTTCACTCATTTATACATGTGCATTGACCTATGACCAGATGTCGTTATATATGCGTATATAAGTAAATATATGTATATGGGAAATGGGAAAAGGTTACAGCGTTATATACGCACCACCACCTGATCAGCTGGTATATGTTGATGATGTTGCCCACAATGGCCGAGACGATATGATGGGATGCCCTCAGTGGCTTGATGATATTATTTACACCCATACCTATGCATGGCACGATATTTATACGCACGTGCATGACATTATAAACGTTTCAGAATTATAAAGTTATTCAGTTTTAAAGACGTTTTTCTATATTCCATGTTTCATCTATGTCTTTTACGTACTAATTTTCATGCCTTACATACTCAGTGCATTTTTCGTACTAATGCCCTATTTTATGGTGCCTGCGTTTCATGCCCGCGAGTGCAGGTAGGCAAGCTGACAGTCCCTCTTTTTAGGATCCCTGATCAGCGAGAGTTGGCGTGTTCCACTTGATTCGGAGCTACTTTTGATGTTGGTACGATACGTTTGTGTATATATATATATATATATATATATATATATATATATATATATATGGGTATGACATGGCTCATATATATATATATATATGGGTATGACATGGCTCAGTACTGTCTTTGTACAGTTATATTTCTATTAGAGGTCTATAGACAGTATGTCTAGTTGGATAGTACGTGACCTTGCCGGCTTCTAGTTTTGAGATGTATAGTTGTCTATAGCAGCCTTGTCGGCTCACCCTATGTATGTTGTACATATATGTATGTATCCCCTTTTTGGGTAGGTTTCTTTCAAGTATGTTATTTTTGTAATTCAGTAGATGTTATTCAGGTTCATATCTTAGACGCATGCTTAGGGGTGCTTGACCAGTAGAACTCAGGCACCCGTCGCGGCCCATCGGTTTGGGTCATGACAAAAGTGGTATCAGAGCAGTTCTGTCCAAGGGTTGTCTACAGATCGTGTCTAGTAGAGTCTTGTTTATGGGTGTGTTGTGCACCATACTTATAGACAGGAGGCTACAGGACATAGAGGATGTTATCCTTTCTTCTTATCTTAGATCGTGCGATATAAACATTCATGTTCCTAACGATGTGTTACGTTTTCAGCGGTGCCTCCGAAGACTATAGGCTAGCACGGGTCAGAAGGCTACGAAGGTTTTAGAAAGAGAGATAAGTTATACTATGGATTCAGACCCATCAGAGATCATGGGTTCTATTGAGGAGGATCCATATGAGTCATCCGTTCGAGCTATTTTGACCACTCCGGCAGTAGATGGGGTGAGAAGAGTTCCGACCTCACCAAGGCCCTTAGTTTCACAGCCCGTTGATCAAGGTATGAGGGGAGTAGTGCATGGATTGGCACAGCCGGGATTCCCTCAGGCTCAAAACTATGTCAAGGTATTTGAGGACACCAGCTCTTCTGAGGTTCCGGATAGTCCACAGTCTTGGGAGTCCGCCAATCAAGGTTCGTCAGTGTATGCTATGGGATACGTAGAGGAATAAGATAGTAGTCGGGCCAAAAGGAGAAAGGTAACTGATAAGGACATGAAGATTTTGCTTCGAAGTGTGTCCGATCGAGGTTCTTATATAGGACGAGGCAAGGACCCTATACTATAGACCCTCTTCTTGGAATATTACCAAGTCAGGGTTCTAAATATGTTAGGTTGTTTTATGAGGATGTAGGGAGCCCCGTCCCGACTTGTATATATTATGATTATGCCATCTTAGAGGTTTTGCAGACAGTATCCTATATATAGTTTTGGGTATGACATGTCTACGGCCTAGTCGACCCCGATGTATATAAACCTTTTCTAAATTAGTTATGCGAGTTAAGTCTTAATATTGTTACTTATATATATATATATATATATATATATATATATATATATATATATATATATATATGTAGCCATAATAGCCCGTGATAGATTTGATAATAAACAAGGATAAGGTACGTGGTGTTCGGTTGAGTAGAACTTAATAGTGTAATAAGTATGGATTGCTTGGCCTTTTGTTATGCTAACATCAAGTGTAGATCAAATATGGTTTGATTTCAGTTTCCAGGAGAGCCTATTTTAGAATGGAAAAGTAATACCGCATCACCAAGAGGTAAATTTATCTCCTATATCAAGGCAAGGAAGATAATCAGAAAGGACTATATTTATCACTAAGATCGGTTTTGGGATATGGAAGTAGAGTTACCAACCATTCAGTCCTTTCCTGTAGATTAATGAGTTTCCCAATGGCTTTTTTTCCGATGAGCTTGTAAGCACGTGATTTTTGCCCTATATGAGAATTACTCCCAAAAAAAAGTCAAAATAAAATGATTTTTCTTTGGTGTGCAATTTTGAGAATTTTTGTGACATTTTTGGATAATTATTTGTATTTGTCTGTGCATGTTTATTTGTTAAATTAATAAAAATACAAAAATATGTCGCATTTTGCATGTAGGATTTAATTCTACAATTGTTAGTAATTAAGTTTGTTTTACAAAAATTGAAAATTACAAAAAATAGGCATCTTTTGCATTTTTAGCATTTAATGTCCAATTGTACAATTTTATGCTTAATTATTACCTAATTTTGCGTTAATTGTTATTGGGAGTTAATTTGAATTTTTATAACTTAATTTAGTTCTTAATAATAATTTAAGGATTTTTAGAATTTAGTTTTGGAAAAATAAAAGAAGAAAAGAAAGCAAAAATATAAAAAAATCGGAATTGGGCTTTTCTTCTAATTCAAGCTACAAGCCCAAAAATTGCCCAACCTTCCCCATGACCCGGTCCATTTCAAACCGGGTCGACCCGGTCCGATCCATAACCCAAATACCCAACACCCCCTATCTTGCAATTTTAAAAAAAAAAACAAAGCAAAAGAAAAAACCCTAAAAACCTAACACTAAACTATCCGCCCCCCACCCTCTTTTCTTCTTCTCCAAAATCCCAAAACACCCCAAGCATCCATGGCAGCCTTTCCACCTCCTCACGCCCAGAACAAACTCCAACACCATCGTCGAACGAGCTCCAAACGACCATCGTTGCTGCGTCTTCTTCTCAACCCCGTCGTCGCTGCTTCATCTTCAGCTGCCTCGTCGAGCTAGAGCATGAGCTCGCATGGCTGTTGGTCGCCGTGTCTTCAGCTTCACCTGCTGCTCGACGACCATGCTACCCCCAGCTCCACCATAACACCATCGTTGCCATTGCTTCATCTCCTTCGTCAAGCTCGAAGCTTGCTCGACATCCATGGTTGTCACTGCTACGTCGTCTGCTTCTTCAGTCCGTGTTGCTGCTATTTCTTCTCCATTCCAGCTGCCTCGACTGTTTCTGCTTCTTCTACTAAGATCCAGCCATGATGAGCAGCTGCTCCCAACCAAACGACCCTACTGTGCACGTCGAGTAGCTGAGGCTAAAACAAACCTCCACTGCTGCGTCGTCTGCTTCATCTTCTTCGTTTCGTCTGAGCTGAAGTTGAGTGGTCGAGTTCCCGAGCTCCAGCCATGGATGTGGGGCTTCGCTTCACTTGTCTCCGTCCAAACAGACCCCATCGTTGTTGCTTCACGTTTGCTTCACCTCTTTCAATTGCTTCTTAGGATCGTCTCCGTCGTTTGTTCGAGTTTTGGTTGGGCTTGTCAAAATAGTCCATACCTAGTTCGAGTTCGTCGTTTCGATCCTGTTAGTGGGTTTTGAGTTTCATTTTTGTCCGTAATTTGTTTTTGATATTCTCAAATCTAAAATCAGCAAATGTTTGTTTTGTTTCATAATTTTTCAGTTTGTTCATGTGAAATTGTTAGTTTAATGTTTGTTAGATTCAAATTGAAGTTTAATTAATTATTTCTTCAGTTGTTTCATGTGTTATATATTTTTTCAGAAATTGTTAATGATGTTAGATTCAAGTTTAAATTCATAATTGTTTCTTCTTCGGTTTTGTTTTGTTATTTGTCTAAAAGAATTTAGTTGTAATAGGGAAATATGTTGGTTTAATCATTTGAATCCGTCATGTTTTGTTGTTTAAAATAGATTTAATTCATGTTCATCTTTGTTTGAAGTTCGTTTTTAATCCAGTGATTTAATGTGAGTTTGTTTTGTTTTTGATTTGTGGATTTAATTTGAATCATGTATTATGTTGTTAATATTGTTGTTTCCTTGCTCATCCATTCTTGGTCTAAGTTAACCAGGATTGGTTCCCAATATGGTTAATTTATTTCCATTAATTTGAAGTTGAATGATTCATCTGGGTTCATATGGTTTGTTGTTGAGTTTGTTTAAGAAATTGGTCTTATTGGCTATATTTTGGTTGAGTTTGATTAATTGATTGGTTATAGTTGATGGGGTAAAATGGTAATTGCAATAAGGTCGGAGGGGTAGTTTGGTAATTGAACATTTTGAATAATTCTTTATGTTAAGAATGGGGGACAAAATGTAATGGGGGGGGGGGGTTGATATAATTGTTTAATATAATGGGGGACAAGACATAATGTAGTGGAGAGGAATATTATAATTGTTTATGTTAGGCATGGGGGACAAAATGTAATGGGGTGGGGTTTGATATAATTATTTAATGTAGTGGGGGACAAAAGCATGTAGGCATGAGGGACAAAGTTTAAAATAAAGAAAACATTAATTAGTGGGGACAAAGCATGCCATTGTGGGAATATTTTGGGTTAGAGGTTCAAGACAAGAGTCTTGGTATAAATAAGAGTCATTCTTGACATAAAAGGGAGGAGATTATGAGGAGGATTATCTTCTAAGGAGATTATTGTTAGGAAGACTTTTACACTTGAGAGCGGACAAGACTTTTACACTTGAGAACTTTAAGACTTGAACTTGAAAGAATTTTGAGAAATCAGAATTTGAGAGTAGAAGAGAAAGACAATTTGAACTTTCACTTGAATAATTTCCGTTTGCCTTTTCTCGAGTGTTATTCAAAATCAGTAAACTACTGCATCTTGTATCCGTCTCTCTTCTGCTTTGACTGCGATTGCACTTTGGTATTACTGATTTTTCAATCTGTTACTGGGTTATTCTACTGGTCGTTACTGGTTTTGCGGTGTTGCTGAATCTGCTGTTGCTGTGTTATTACTGTTGCTGACTCCTCCTTCTTTTCTTCTTGTACTGCCATTTCCAGGTACACATTTGTACACTCTCGGCTTGAAGTGAAATGAAATATTAATCAGGCTTTGTTCATGTTGAATTCCTCCTGTTTAGATTTGTGTTTGAATAGAATTTTCCTTTCTTTGTATAATAATGTAGTCGATTGATTAATGAGTAATGAGGTTGCATATGTATAACTTCTTCATCTAATAATGTTAGTTTAAATTAATCGAAGAATAATTAATCTGTTTTGATATTATTGTACGTCAATCTCATGTTCCAGTATTATTAAATAATAGAATATAGAACGGAAGCAATCTCTCTTTGTACAAACTCGATTGCAATTTTTCATTTGCATTAGCCGTAAACTAATAACTAATAAGTTCGACTTTTTCAGCATGTAATTAATTGAGGGATTTTCTTTTATTTTAGAGACAAACTTAATAGAAGAAATGTAGTCACTGTAGGTTTATCCTTAAAAAAATAAAAATGAGACGAGCCTCGCCAAATAAATCACACATCGCTGGGGCCCTCAATAAATACATAACCATTGGCTAGACTTTGGATTTGGCCGTTTAACGAACCTTCACGGCCTCATCCTAAAATAACAATACGTTAGTCTCTTTAGGGCGCGCCTTAATAAATCTTACCTTCTTAAACTCGGGTGCACATTTATGTGACCCAAATCCAAATCTCAACGGAGTCGAAATGTGTCTCTAATCACGGGTACATTGATTGTGACGTGGTTCGAGATGCGTGTCTATGACATTGCAAATTCCTTTTAAAAGCAAGAATGAGACGAGCCTCGCCGAATAAAAATACAAAATTGCGAGGCCCTCAGTAAATATTTGCTTTAAAATTGTCTAGACTTCGGGACGGACCGTTTAGCAAAATTCCACGGCCCTACCCAAAGTAAATGATACGTTAGTCGCTTTAGGTGCGCCTCTAATAATTTAATTTTTTCTTAAACTCGGGTGCACATATATGTTACCCAAATCCAAATCTCAACGGAGTCAAAGTGTGTCAACGACCACGGGTACATTGATTGTGACGCGGTTTGAGATACATTTTCACAACGTTGCAATTCCTTGATAAAAATAACAGTAAATGATAAAAGCGGTTAAAAGTTAAATTTTGCACATAGGTTCAACATGTATTAAATCAGATAATCAAGCCAAATATGACAGTTGAGCGACCGTGCTAGAACCACGGAACTCGGGAATGCCTAACACCTTCTCCCGGGTTAACAGAATTCCTTATCCGGATTTCTGGTACGCAGACTGTAATATGGAGTCATTCTTTTCCTCGATTCGGGATTAAAATTGGTGACTTGGGACACCCTAAATCTCCCAAGTGGCGACTCTGAAATAAATAAACCAATCCCGTCTCGATTGTCCTTTAATTGGAAAAACTCCCTTGCACCCTCGCGGGTGCGGAAAAAGGAGGTGTGACAGCTCTGGCGACTCTGCTGGGGACAATACCCAAAACCACTGGTTCAGGGTTAGAAATTCGAGCTTAGATGAATTGTTATATTTGGCTTTATTTATTATCTGATTATTACATGTTTTGAGCCTAATGTGCTAAATGCTGCTTTTACCGCTTTGATATTATTTGAACTGTATATAAACTGTGCCGAAACCTTTCTCTTCTTACCTCCGGGGATGTGCTTACTGGTTGAGACTCCCTATTCTGTTAGTGTCATACCCTGAATAAAAGAGGCTCGGAAAGTTTCTAAGCCGGCTGGCCTTTTGGTTCCCGGAAAGGAGCTCCTTCCTCAGCTCGAGTTGTCCGCTCGGGTACACTGTCTAGAATACCGACCCAGGTTTTGAACATAGAATAACGTGACTTCATGCCGGATCCCTAGTAGGAACGCTTATTTGCATCATGTTGCATTTGACTTAGGGGACTCAACACAGGGGTTGGGTCCGTCTAGGACTAGCAACCTGATATGAAAAGACCATCCTGATGCATCCTATTTGTTTTCCGTGCATTTATTTGTCTCGCGCCCGCATGCTGACCGGTGTTTGAATGTTATGAATATTGTGAAATTGAAAAAAAAAGGAAATAGCGGTTAGGGAGTTAATTGTTTATATTTGAAAAAAATCCAATGAGAAAATGAAAAAAAAATGTCTTACTAGTTTGTTTTATTAAAAGCAAAGGAAAAATAGAAGAAAAAAAGTTGTTGTTCTATCTTGTTTTTCAAAAAAAAAATATAGAAAAAAAATAGTTTTTCTTGCCATGAAAATGAAAATAATAATTAAAAAAAAGTCTTGTTTTTAAAATGGTTTTTTATTTATTTATTTGTTTATGAAAATGCCAAAAATAAAAAAAAAATAAAAAGAATCGGCTGTTGAAGTGGTTTTCATTATTTGTTGCAAATATATATATATATAAATCCAAAAAGTTTTTCTTTATTTCCAACAAATATATATATATATATATATATATATATATATATATATATATATATATCTTTATTTGTTGCAAAAATATTTGTCTTGCCAAAAAGTCTAGAAAAGTTTTTTTTAGACCCCCAATTTTCAAAACAAAAAATCCAAAAATATTTTCCATCATTGACTTCTTTAGAAAGTTTTTTTTATTATTTAAAAAAAATAAAAAATAAAAATTATATAATAAAATAAAAAATCCGAAAATATTTTCCTTCTTTTTTCAAAATTGAAAAGAAAATTCAAAATTCAAAAAATACTTTTAGAAGCCTTTCTTTCAGTGGAAGTAAAATTCCAAAAAAATATTTTCTTAGAAATCATTCTTTGCAAAGATGCTCCCTTTTCTTCTTTATAAGTCTTTTCTTCAAAAAAAAAAGGGGGGGGGGGGGGGGGGTTTGTTCATTTACTTATTTATGATCCGCCCGAACTACGCGGGTTTGATTCTCACCGGATGTGAGATACGTAGGCAACCCTCATCGGGTCCAACCCCCATTTTTGCTAAAATAGCCAAAAATAAATAAATAAACAAAAAAAAAACATGTCAAAATTTTAATTTTGTCATAAATAAGTCGGGTGATGTCCAACCCCCCCTTTTGCTAAAATAACCAAAAACAAAAAATGTCAAATTTTAATTTTGCCATAAATAAGTCGGGTAATGTCCAACCTCCCCTTTTACAAAAAAAAAATAGCAAAAAAAAATATATATGTCAAATTTTTAAGAAGTCGGGTGACGTTGTTTTATCAAGACATAGTCGAATGTTCCCGAAAGGGACGCCAGAAGGCTAACCTTGCATAAACAACTGCTTTTGGGTCATGTTTAAGATTTGATCCAGTTGACCCCCACAACCTTAAAAATCTTCGTCCTCGAGGCGTTGAAAGGCCGTGTTTGCAATATTGAGTTTTCTATTTTTGAAAAAAATGATAAAAAGAGTCATAAATAGCCGAATGTTCCCGAAAGGGACACCGGAAGGCTGATTTTGTCTAAACAGCCACCTTGGGTCATTTTTTTAGGATTTTGGTCCAGTTGACCCACACAGCCTTAAAAATCCTCGTCCCCGAGGCGCTGAAGGGCCGTGTTTGCAACACCACGTTTTCATTGTAATTTGAAAAAAAACAAAGAGTCAGCGGTCAGGTGAACACCGTTTGGATTTTTAGTCAAAAATAAACCAAGCCAGCTTCGGTCGCGTCTTAAATCGTTCTTGCCGAAATAGCCTCAGAGTATCTTTCAGTTGTCGAAAGGCTATTTTCGTAAAAGAATGGGCAAGTTTGTAAAGTGCCATAAAATAATCCTCCCCGGCCTCAAAATTCATATGAAATTGGGAAGGGGCCACATTTGAAAAATAACTGTTTGGTTGCCTTTGTCAAACGGAGAAAGGGAGTTGGCCTTTTGTTTTTGAGTTTGTAAATCTTTTGATTAGAATATGTGGGTTGTTTGATTTTCGATTTTGTAGGTCATCTTCAAACCTTTGAAACCCAGTTTGTTTTAATATGAAAATTGTGAAAAAATGTTTATTATTGTTTATCTTTTATTGGTCCGAACTACGCAAGGTCTTATTCATGCGGGGTCATGATACGTAGGCAATCTCCATAAGATTCGACCACAACAAAAAAATGAAAAAAAAAATGAAAAAAATGAAAAAAAAATAAAAAAAAATCAAAAAAAAAAAGAAAGAAAAAAAAATATGTTGTTAATAATGAGGACCAACTGAGTCCATTCTAACCTGTTTTGTTTTGAATCACAAAGGTAAGGTGGTTGGTTTGTGGTAATCCAAGACAATGACACCCAGAACATCGCGCAGAATCCTTTACCCGCACATCATGATGCACACTTTGCGGGGATCAGGCCTGATAGCAGAAGAACTCAAATCTTATTGGGGACTTGTTGACTAAGGTTGATGATATTGAATGTTGGTAATGGTCTAGGCAATACTGATGCGAAGCTCATTGGCTAAGATGTCAGTTTTGATGAAATGGGAGGACGCTCTGTTCCTTGGTTATCAAGAGAGAAGTTTTGATGGTTTATTTTGTTGTCATTGACCGGATTATTCTTAGGGTTGTAGTCCGGATGTTGTCTGGTGTCAAACTTTTTTATCTTTCCATTTGTCATAGCGGTTTGTTTAAGTTTTGTCCAGTTTGTTTTAGGATTTTATTCTGGTTTGTTTTGTTTGTCTTGTTATTCAAACCATTCCACCGATAGTCTAAAGCAAATCCGGTCTTTTATTATTTCCAGATATCTTTCTGTTTAGTCCTTTTATCATTTTTGTTCAGCGTCGATTCCAGTGACATGACATGCGCACACAGTTTGGGCCTAGTCTTTAAAGTTAATCATAAAACCCTGGAGAGGTGATCAGAACATTTAAAGAAAATAAGGACGGTTTGAGATTATTCAGAGCTCGAGTCATATGGAACTGGGGCAAGTAAAACATAAGGAAAACCGTTAAAAGCAAGATTCACCAAATTGGCATGAGGGTTGTTCATGATAATGAGAGTGTCGCCCAACGGTGCTTTAGAGATGACAAATGAAAAAGAAAATGTGTGAATATAATTGTCAAGTATAGCACCAACGGAAGAGGCTACAAATTTTTGTTTAAATTGTGTTGTTTGCACTTGGCACGTTTTGAAGACTGGAATGACGAAGGCATTTTGTTCTGCTACCTAAACACTTTATCCTTCGTTACCCTTTTTTGAGCCTTATTTATTTTTTCTTTCGTACCCCTCGTTCAGAATCATTAGCAACGACTAGAAAACACAAGCCTGACAGGTAAAGAAAAAAAAGGAAAAGAAAACAACAAAACGAAAAAAGAGAAAAGAAAAAAAGAGAAAAGAAAAGAAAAATGATAACAAAGAAAAAAAGAAAATCAAATGAAAAAAAAAGAGGATTGGGAACTACGTTTGACCTAATTCCTCAAAGAGGATACGTAGGCGCTTCACGGCTTGGTCATAGGGTGCATAGTGTGCATAGTGTGCATGGTGTTAAAAAATTAAAAAAATATAAATAAATAATCCCCAAGCAAGAAACTGGGGCAAGAGTTGCGCTTGTTTTAAACAAATATGGTTCCGAAGGTTGTAATTTTGAACCTCAAATTGATTTGTTTTTGAGCCTTTAAATACCCTTTCTTTCTAGCCTATCCAAAAGCCCACATTACGGTCCAAAGAAAGACCTTCTGATCAGTCTTCAAAAGATGCCAAGTCAGACAAATGAGAGTCTTACCGGCGAATATAACATTCTGTTCCACAGCAGAAAGGACTCTAATCTCCAGCAGAGAGAGTCATACCGGCAACACTCCAAATCCCCAGCTGGAAAGTGATACAAATGAGAGAGTCTTATCGGTGAAAATCTTCACGGACACCATAAGGCGATGAAAGCTGAGAGAAAAACCAAAATGAGAGAGGCTTGATAGTGAAAACCCTTCGGGCACTACAAGTCGAATAAGATTGAGAATCAGATGGGGAATTGCCAATTGAAGGTCTTGAAAGACAATTGACGGCGGAGGATAGGCCACATGTGCATGTCATGACCATTAGAGTCAGTATCTGCGTTTGATAGGTTTTTATTTATAGTTTCTTTTGTTAAAGAGTCATCTTTTTCCTTTGTCTTTTTATTCTGTTCCCTTTTATCTTTTCCTTTCATAGAAAAATTCCCCAGTAGAGTCTATTTGGTCAGAACAAGTGAGAAATGACTTCAAAATATGCCATCAGCTTTACAATTATGCAAGAGGAGATCTGGCTAGTACATCCAAGTGGTATAGTCATCAAGGAACAAGCGCGAGGCCAGTGTCAAAAAAGATATCCCCAGCAAAAGGGAATTGACAAAAGGATTGACGAGTGTCAAGAGGGATATCCTTGCCTAAATCAAAGGTTATAAACCCCAAAGCCGAGGCCCGTGGACAAAGCAAGGAGAGCAATGAGCATGGTGTGGGAAATTCATACAAGACTAAAAGTCGGGGAAATGTCAGTTTTCGAGCTATGCCACAAAAGAAGAGGGATATCCCCAGCAGAAAGGGATTATCCCCAGCAAATAATATCATCCCCAACAAGTTTTGGAACGCAGAGCAAGAAAGGAGAAAGGGAAAAGTCATCCCAGTAGGAGTATCACAACCAACCACCACGTTTTAAACTAACAAATTTTGTTTGATTTGAAACAGGTAAAGGAAATGGCATTGATGACGGAAATGCATACCACAAGGGAGATTATCAAACTGGGGCAGAAAATTTTCCTTTCATTTAGAAAATTTTCTGGAAGTCAGGTACCCATTTGGGGAAGAATAAAGATAACACCAGTCTTAAGGGAAGTGGTCTTTGAACCAGTGTTGCCCCCAACATAATAAGTTTCAATGGAGGAAGTTGTTCCCCAGCGGACAGAACAAAGGGATGAAACTTGAGCTCAGAAAAAGCAAGAGGCCAGCATCATTCCCAACAGTCTTCCAAAGAGTGAAGCACTAGTTCTGAAGGAATCAGAATCCCCCAGCAGTGTTATCCTCGACAGCGTTATCCCCAGCTGATAACATTTTATCCCCCAACACGTAAGTAAATAATTCCCCAACAGTGTTATCCCTAGCAGTTTCGAGGAGCCCAACACAAGTTTGGTGAAAATTGGTATCCTTAGCGGTTCCTTTCGGGGAAAGGCAAAACGAGTCTTAAGGGAGGTAGTCTTCGAAGGAAGAAGCTATGCAAAAAAAAAGGAAAAGAAAATAAAAAAGGGGAAGTAGTTTGCAGAGGAATGAAACATCCTACTTAAAAGGAAGTAATTTTGGAAGGAGTAAGATAACATATTTACTAGCAGAGTTATCCTCAGCAGTGTTATCCCCAGCGGATCATCGAGATGTAGAAGCATCCTCGACAGAGTTTCGACCAAGTTTCAAGAGGGTCAGACAACCCAGAGTGGGTAAGGAAGAAAAGGAAAATTCATCCCCAGCAAAATAATCCCCAACAGTTTCGAGGGAAGACAACACAGGTAAGTAAATAATTCAGGAAGAAGGAAATGATTCACGCATAGGAGACGCACTTCCTAAGTTTAAAGTTTCACCCATAGGAGATGCATTTCCTCCTAAGTTTAGTTTTACCCATAGGAGAGGCATTTCCTCCTAAGTTTGTTTTTTACCCATAGGAGATGCATTTCCTCCTAAGTTTGTTTTTACCCATATGAGATGCATTTCCTCCTAAGTTTATTTTTACCCATAGGAGACGCATTTCCTCCTAAGTTTGTTTTTACCCATAGGAGATGCATTTCCTCCTAAGTTTATTTTACCCATAGGAGATGCATTTCCTCCAAAGTTTATTTTTACCCATAGGAGATGCATTTCCTCCTAAGTTTAGTTTTACCCATAGGAGAGGCATTTCCTCCTAAGTTTGTTTTTACCCATAGGAGATGCATTTCCTCCTAAGTTTATTTTTACCCATAGAAGATGCATTGCCTCCTAAGTTTGTTTTACCCATAGGAATGGCATCTTTTAAAGTTGTTGTTGAAGTCAGGAGCCCGCCTGAAGAGAGGAATGACGTTTATTTTTAAAGTTGTTGTTGAAATCAGGAGCCCGCCTGAAGAGAGGAAAGGCGTTTTATTTTTAAAAGTTGTTGAAATTTCGCCAACCTAAAGAAAGGAATGGCATTTTTATTTTTTCAAAGTTGTTGAAGTCAGGAGCCCGCCTGAAGAGAGGAATGGCGTTTTATTTTTTAAAGTTGTTGAAATTTCGCCAGCCTAAAGAAAGGAATGGCATTTTTATTTTAAAGTTGTTATTAAAGACAGGCGCCCACCTGTATAATGAGAGGAATATTTTTCTGTTTTTCATTTCATGTTCTAGGTCGCCCACCAGTATAATGCGGGAATACATTTCATGTTCTAGGTCGCCCACCAGTATAATGCGGGAATACATTTTTGTTCTAGGTCGCCCACCAGTATAATGCGGGAATACGTTTCAGTCTTTTCATTTCATGTTCTAGGTCGCCCACCAGTATAATGCGGGAATACATTTATGTCTTTTCATTTCTGTTCTAGGTCGCCCACCAGTATAATGCGGGAATACATTTCTATCTTTTCATTTCTATTCTAGGTCGCCCACCAGTATAATGCGGGAATACATTTCTGTTCTAGGTCGCCCACCAGTATAATGCGGGAATACATTTCTGTCTTTTTATTTCTGTTCTAGGTCGCCCACCAGTATAATGCGGGAATACATTTCTGTCTTTTCATTTCTGTTCTAGGTCGCCCACCAGTATAATACGGAAATACATTTCTGTCTTTTCATTTCTGTTCTAGGTCGCCCACCAGTATAATGCGGGAATACGTTTCTGTCTTTTCATTTCATGTTCTAGGTCACCCACCAGTATAATGCGGGAATACATTTCTGTCTTTTCATTTCTGTTCTAGGTCGCCCACCAGTATAATGCGGGAATACATTTCTGTCTCTTCATTTCTGTTCTAGGTCGTCCACCAGTATAATGCGGGAATACATTTCTGTTCTAGGTCGCCCACCAGTATAATGCGGGAATACATTTCTGTGTTTTCATTTCTGTTCTAGGTCGCCCACCAGTATAATGCGGGAATACATTTCTATCTTTTCATTTCATGTTCTAGGTCGCCCACCAGTATAATGCGGGAATACATTTTTGTCTTTTCATTTCTGTTCTAGGTCGCCCACCAGTATAATGCGGGAATACATTTCTGTTCTAGGTCGCCCACCAGTATAATGCGGGAATACATTTTTTTCTTTTCATTTCTTTCGCCCACCAGTATAATGCGGGAATATATTTTTGTTCTAGGTCGCCCACCAGTATAATGCGGGAATACATTTCTGTCTTTTCATTTCATGTTTCAGGCGCCCACCTGTATAACTAGAGGAAAACTTTTCAGTCTTTACATTTTATGTTTCAGGCGCCCACCTGTATAACGAGAGGAATCCTTTTCAGTCTTATACTGCAAATCTTGAAAACAATAACCCCATAGGAGAGGCATTTCCTCCTAAGTTTATTTTTACCCATAGGAGAGGCATTTCCTCCTAAGTTTGTTTTACCCATAGGAGAGGCATTTCCTCCTAAGTTTATTCCTACCAATAGGAGACACATTTCCTCCTAAGTTTAGTTTTACCCATATGAGACGCACTTCTAGGTTGAGTCATTGAAGTTTCACCCATAGGAAACACACTTCCTAGTCTTGACCATTTAAATTCATCTTTAGGAGACGCACTTCTTAAGTTTGGTTCATTCAGGTGTTAGAACAGCAGATGCATCTGCTAGTCGGAGTTTGTGGTTTTACTCATAGGAGATGCACATCCTAGTCTAGTCTTTAGTTTACTCTCATCATTGCATCAGTAGTATAAGTGGGTTACAATTTTGCTAACGACTCACAAATCTTCCCAGTGCAAACTGGGTTAGGAAATTTCGTTTGTTTTGTTTGTTTTGGTTGTAGGATCCCACCCGGAGAGCGGAGGGTTACAATAGTCCCCAGCAGGAAACAATAAAAATCCCAGCATCGGGAAGCAGAAGGTTGCAACAAGAGGTCCCAGCACAAATTCAAGCACCTGAGTCAAAAGGAAGAAAAGACGCGTCTTGAAAGAAGCGACCTGTGAACATTAAATCATGCCCAGCATAACAGATCTGATGAAGAAAGCCATATCCCCCAGAGGAACCGCCGAAAAACTTAATGAAGAAAGCCATGTCCCCAGCGGACCGAACAAAATGATGAAAACTGGTATTCAGAAAGGCAAAAGGCCAGTGTCATCCCCAAATTCATGGAAGAAAAGCACCGGAGGAAACACAAGCGACAAGAAAGCAAGGCACAAGAACAAGTTACAGTCTAGCCTAGCTTCTTGTTTTCTTTTTAAGCATGGTGTAACAAGGAGATCGGTAAGCAGTGGTAATAACATGCAACAGCAGTAACATTGCAGTCTCACGGTAGTCCCAGCTACCAAAACTTCCCGAACTACATTAACCTGATTCCCCTTTAGCCAGGGATATGTAGGAAACCTTTGAAGCAAAGGTTCGGTTAAATCTTTTTCAAAAAAAAAAAATGCTTCACACGGAGTACTCGGATGGGCAAAAATCGCTCACTTTATCTTTGCACGAAAACCCTTCGTGTCTTCGAGCAAAGAGGGGCAGCTATAAGCACGTGATTTTTGCCCTATATGAGAATTACTCCCAAAAAGGGTCAAAATAAAATGATTTTTCTTTGGTGTGCAATTTTGAGAATTTTTGTGACATTTTTGGATAATTATTTGTATTTGTCTGTGCATGTTTATTTGTTAAATTAATAAAAATACAAAAATATGTCGCATTTTGCATGTAGGATTTAATTCTACAATTGTTAGTAATTAAGTTTGTTTTACAAAAATTGAAAATTACGAAAATAGGCATCTTTTTGCATTTTTAGCATTTAATGTCCAATTGTACAATTTTATGCTTAATTATTACTTAATTGTGCGTTAATTGTTATTGGGAGTTAATTTGCGTTTTTATAACTTAATTTAGTTTTTAATAATAACTTAAGGATTTTTAAAATTTAGTTTTGGAAAAATAAAAGAAGAAAAGAAAGCAAAAATATAAAAAAATCGGAATTGGGCTTTTCTTCTAATTTAAGCTACAAGCCCAAAAATTGCCCAACCTTCCCCATGACCCGGTCCATTTCAAATCGGTTCGACCCAGTCTGATCCATAACCCAAATACCCAACACCCCCTATCTTGCAATTTCAAAAAAAAAAAAAACAAAGCAAAAGAAAAAACCCTAAAAACCTAACACTAAACTATCCGCCCCCACACTCTTTTCTTCTTCTCCAAATTCCCAAAACACCCCAAGCATCCATGGCAGCCTTTCCACCTCCTCACGCCCAGAACAAGCTCCAACACCATCGTCGAACGAGCTCCAAACGACCATCGTTGTTGCATCTTCTTCTCAACCCCGTCGTCGCTGCTTCATCTTCAGCTGCCTCGTCGAGCTCGAGCATGAGCTCGCATGGCTGTTGGTCGCCGTGTCTTCAGCTTCACTTACTGATCGACGACCATGTTGCCCCCAGCTCCACCATAACACCATCGTTGCCATTGCTTCATCTCCTTCGTCAAGCTCGAAGCTTGCTCGACATCCATGGCTGTCACTGCTACGTCGTCTGCTTCTTCAGTCCGTGCTGCTGCTATTTCTTCTCCATTCCAGCTGCCTCGACTGTTTCTACTGCTTCTACTAAGATCCAGCCATGACGAGCAACTGCTCCCAACCAAACAACCCTACTGTGCACGTCGAGCAGCTGAGGCTAAAACAAACATCCACTGTTGCGTCGTCTGCTTCATCTTCTTCGTTTCGTCTGAGCTGAAGTTGAGTGGTCGAGTTCACGAGCTCCAGCCATGGACGTGGGGCTTCGCTTCACTTGTCTCCGTCCAAACAGACCCCATCGTTGTTGCTTCATGTTTGCTTCACCTCTTTCAATTGCTTCTTAGGATCGTCTCCGTCGTTTGTTCGAGTTTTGGTTGGGCTCGTCAAAATAGTCCATACCTAGTTCGAGTTCGTCGTTTCGATCCGGTTAGTGGGTTTTGAATTTCATTTTTGTCCGTAATTTATTTTTGATATTCTCAAATCTAAAATCGGCAAATGTTTGTTTTGTTTCGTAATTTTTCAGTTTGTTCATGTGAAATTGTTAGTTTAATGTTTGTTAGATTCAAATTGAAGTTTAATTAATTATTTCTTCAGTTTGTTTCATGTGTTATGTATTTTTTCAGAAATTGTTAATGTTTGTTAGATTCAAGTTTAAATTCATAATTGTTTCTTCTTCGATTTTGTTTTGTTATTTGTCTAAAAGAATTTAGTTGTAATAGGGAAATATGTTGGTTTAATCATTTGAATCCGTCATGTTTTGTTGTTAAAAATAGATTTAATTCATGCTCATTTTTGTTTGAAGTTCGTTTTTAATCCAGTGATTTAATGTGAGTTTGTTTTGTTTTTGATTTGTGGATTTAATTTGAATCATGTATTGTGTTGTTAATATTGTTGTTTCCTTTCTCATCTATTCTTGGTCTAAGTTAACCAGGATTGGTTCCCAATATGGTTAATTTATTTCCATTAATTTGAAGTTGAATGATTCATCTGGGTTCATATGGTTTGTTGTTGAGTTTGTTTAAGAAATTGGTCTTATTGGCTATATTTTGGTTGAGTTTGATTAATTGATTGGTTATAGCTGATGAGGTAAAATGGTAATTGCAATAAGGTCGGAGGGATAGTTTGGTAATTGAACATTTTGAATAATTCTTTATGTTAAGCATGGGGGACAAAATGTAATAGGGGGGGAGGTTGATATAATTGTTTAATATAATGGGGGACAAGACATAATGTAGTGGAAGAGAATATTGTAATTGTTTATGTTAGGCATGTGGGACAAAATGTAATGGGGTGGGGTTTGATATAATTATTTAATATAGTGGGGGACAAAAGCATGTAGGCATGGGGGACAAGGTTTAAAATAAAGAAAACATTAATTAGTGGGGACAAAGCATGCCATTGGGGGAATATTTTGGGTTAGAGTTCAAGACAAGAGTCTTGCTATAAATAAGAGTCATTCTTGACATAAAAGGGAGGAGATTATGAGGAGGATTATCTTCTAAGGAGATTATTATTAGGAAGACTTTTACACTTGAGAGCGGACAGGACTTTTACACTTGAGAGCTTTAAGACTTGAACTTGAAAGAATTTTGAGAAATCAGAATTTGAGAGTAGAAGAGAAAGACAATTTGAACTTTCACTTGAATAATTTCCGTTTGCCTTTTCTCGAGTGTTATTCAAAATCAGTAAACTACTGCATCTTGTATCCGTCTCTCTTCTGCTTTGACTGCGATTGCACTTTGGTATTGCTGATTTTTCAATCTGTTACTAGGTTATTCTACTGGTCGTTACTGGTTTTGCGGTGTTGCTGAATCTGCTGTTGCTGTGTTATTACTGTTGCTGACTCCTCCTTCTTTTCTTATTGTACTGCCATTTTCAGGTACACATTTGTACACTCTCGGCTTGAAGTGAAATGAAATATTAATCAGGTTTTGTTCCTGTTGAATTCCTCCTGTTTAGATTTGTGTTTGAATAGAATTTTCCTTTCTTTGTATAATAATGTAGTCGATTGATTAATGAGTAATGAGGTTGCATATGTATAACTTCTTCATCTAGTAATGTTAGTTTAGATTAATCGAAGAATAGTTAATCTGTTTTGATATTATTGTGCGTCAATCTCATGTTCCAGTATTATTAAATAATAGAATATAGAACGGAAGTAATCTCTCTTTGTACAAACTCTATTGCAATTTTCCATTTGCATTAGCCGTAAACTAATAACTAATAAGTTCGACTTTTTCAGCATGTAATTAATTGAGGGATTTTCTTTTATTTTAGAGACAAACTTAATAGAAGAAATGTAGTCACTGTAGGTTTATCCTTAAAAAAATAAAAATGAGACGAGCCTAACCAAATAAATCACACATCGCTGGGGCCCTCAATAAATACATAACCATTGACTAGACTTTGGATTTAGCCATTTAATGAACCTTCACGACCTTATCCTAAAATAACAATACATTAGTCTCTTTAGGGCGCGCCTTAATAAATCTTACCTTCTTAAACTCGGGTGCACATTTATGTGACCCAAATCCAAATCTCAACGGAGTCAAAATGTGTCTCTAATCACGGGTACATTGATTGTGACGTGGTTCGAGATGCGTGTCTATGACGTTGCAAATTCCTTTTAAAAGCAAGAATGAGACGAGCCTCGCCGAATAAAAATACAAAATTGCGGGGCTCTCAGTAAATATTTGCTTTAAAATTGTCTAGACTTCGGGACGGACCGTTTAGCAAAATTCCACGGCCCTACCCAAAGTAAATGATACGTTAGTCGCTTTAGGTGCGCCTCTAGTAATTTAATTTTCTTAAACTCGGGTGCACATTTATGTGACCCAAATCCAAATTTCAACGGAGTCAAAGTGTGTCAACGACCACGGGTACATTGATTGTGACGCGATTTGAGATACATTTTCACAATGTTGCAATTCCTTGATAAAAATAACAGTAAATGATAAAAGCGGTTAAAAGTTAAATTTTGCACATAGGTTCAACATGTATTAAATCAGATAATCAAGCCAAATATGACAGTTGAGCGACCGTGCTAGAACCACGGAACTCGGGAATGCCTAACACCTTCTCCCGGGTTAACAGAATTCCTTATCCAGATTTCTGGTACGCAGACTGTAATATAGAGTCATTCTTTTCCTTGATTCGGGATTAAAATTGGTGACTTCGGACACCCTAAATCTCCCAAGTGGCGACTCTGAAATAAATAAACAAATCCCGTTTCGATTGTCCTTTAATTGGAAAAAACTTCTTCACCCCTCGCGGGGGCGGAAAAAGGAGGTGTGACGGAGCTTCTGGGTCTTCCGCCGGAGTGAGAAATTGAGTTTGCTATTGACCTACTACCAAATGCTCACCCAATATTTATTCCTCCCTATAGAATGGCCCCCGCAAAGCTGAAAGAGTTAAAAGAATAATTAAAGGACTTACTTGAAAAAGGCTTTATCAGGCCTAGTACGTCACCGTGGGGAGCACCTGTGTTGTTTAAGAAAGATGATTCCTTACGAATGTGTATTGATTATAGGCAGCTGAATAAGGTGATGATCAAGAATAAGTACCCACTTCCGAGAATTGCTGATTTATTTGATCAGTTGCAAGGTGCCAAGTGTTTTTCAAAGATAGACCTAAGGTCTGGGTACCATCAGGTAAGGGTTAAGGATAAAGATATTCCAAAGACAGCATTCAGGACTAGATATGGGCACTTTGAGTTTCGGGTTATGTCGTTCGGTCTGACCAATTCCCTAGAAGTATTCATGGACTTGATGAACCGTATGTTCAGGCTTTTTTTAGATCTGTTCGTAATTGTACTTATCGACGATATATTGGTGTATTCTCGTTCAGAGGCTGAGCATGCAGATTAGTTGCGTATTGTACCCATAGTTCTACAAAAAGGGAAGTTGTATGTAAAATTCTCTAAATGTGAATTCTGGTTGAACTCTGTAGCTTTCCTTGGGCATATTATTTTGGGTGAAGACATCTGGGTGGATATACAAGAGACTGAGGCAGTGAAGACTTCGCCTAGACCCACAACACCAATAAAGGTTTGTAGTTTATCTGTTTGGCAAGTTATTATAAGAAACTTGTAACAAAATTTTCTTCTCTTCCAAGCACCTTTGAAAAAAGTGGTATGTGGTGCCTTGCTTGATGTTCCGGAATAACATAAGGAAATCTATGATGCAAGCAAGTTGAATAAAGGTTGTGAATAAGTATAAATAGATATGTTTAGGTCGCAAGTTAAAGTATGGTAGAGCGACAAGGTTTTAGGAAGATAGGAGGAAGGATAAGAAAAGATGAGTGAAAAAGGTAAAGAGAATGGATAAGTCCTTGGGAATAAGTTCATAAGAAAGTCGATGATTTCTCTAAGTTACAGAAGGCTCAATATAGCCTAAAAGAACTTAAAGGAGTTTAAGACTAGTAACATTTAGAATAGGTGAAATACTACCTTAATAGTGGGATAAAGGCGTAATTATGATAAATAAAGGATGAAATTTGGGCCTTCGAAGAGGGGAATTTCATGAATTGTGAAGGATTAGAATACCCATATAAGTGAACTCAGAAGGGAGCCAAGTTTTAATGGACCAATCCTTGCAAACGGAGTTTCCAGACATTGAAGGACAGATTAACTTCAGCACCGATTATACCGCTCCCAGAAAGGACCGATGATTATGTTATCTATTGTGACACTTCAAGCGTTGGATTGGATCGTGTGCTAATGCAGCTTAGTAAGGTTGTAGCTTATGCTTATGGACAACTAAGTAAGCACGAGAAGAACTACCCGACCTACGATTTAGAGTTAGCCTTGGTGATTCAAGCACTAAAGATGTGGATGCACGACTTGTATGGAATTTATGTTGTATCTATGCGGATCGTGAGAGCCTCCAGTATATCTTTAAGAGAAAAAAAAGAAGAAGAAAAGAATTGAATTTACGTCAAAGAAGATGGTTGTATCTACTTAAAGATTATAACGTTGATATTTCATGCCATCCGGGGAACACGAACGTAGTAGCCGACGCCCTCAGCCAAAGATCTATGGGTAGCCTGTCATATTTATGGCCCATGAGGTTCACCAGCTAGCTAGTCTTGGAGTTCGGTCACCGGACTCAGATGATATTGGAATTACTATTCTGGATACGGAAACATCCTCATTAGTAACTAAAGTAAAGGAACGCCAGTATCAGGATCCTGTGTTAGTTCATTATAGGGATACCACCCCTTAGAAAGAGAAAATACCGTTTGAGATTACAGAAGATGGAGTCCTTAGATGTCGATAACGATTATGTGTCCCTAATGTGCAGGGCTGCATAAGCAGGTTATGTGAGAAACTCACTATTTTCGTTATTCTATCCATCCAGGAGCGACAAAGATGTATCATGCTATCAGGGGAGTATATTGGTGGGACGAAATGAAAAAGGAGATAGCGGAGTTCGTTGCTCAGTGTCCTAACTATCAGCAGGATAAGATTGAGCATCAAAACCCCGGGGTATTATTGTAGGCTATGGATATTCCGACTTGGAAATGGGAAGTAATCAATACGGATTTCATCGTAGGCTTACCTCGTACCCAGCGTAAGTTCAATTCGATATGGGTGATTGTTGATAGGCTTACAAAGTCAGCCCATTTTTTGCCCGTTAGGACTATTTATTCCTCAGAGGATTATGCAAGGCTTTATATTAAGGAAATAGTACGACTGCATGGTGTCCCTATATCTATTATCTCGGATAGAGGAGCTCAATTTACAACTAACTTCTGGATGTCCTTCCAAAAAGGATTGGGGACTCAAGTAAGTCTTAGTACAATATTTCATCCCTAGACAGACGAACAGTGCATACTATTCAAACACTGGAGGATATGTTACGAGCTTGTGTAATGACTTCAGAGGCAGTTGGGATGATCATCTATCACTTATTGAGTTCGCATATAATAATAGTTACTATTCCAGTATTCAGATGGCTCCATACGAAATTTTTACGGACAAAAGTGTAGGTCGCCTATAGGGTGGTTCGATGTTGGGAAACTACGTTAGTAGGACCAGAATTGGTACACCAGGCAATCGAGAAAATTAAGCTTATACAGGAAAGTCTATTGGCAGCTCAAGACCGTCAGAAGGCTTATGCGGATAATCGACGGCGAGACTTGGAATTTCAGGTGGACGATTGGGTGTTCCAAAAAGGTATCACCGATGAAAGGTATTATGAGGTTCGGAAAGAAAGGAAAACTTAACCCTCGGTACATGGGACCATAAAGGATCATATGCAAAGTAAGCCAAATAGTATATGAATTAGACTTGCCTTCGGACTTGGAATCTGTACATCCAGTCTTTCATGTGTCTATGCTCCGTAATGTATCGGAGATCCTTCTAGAATTGTGTTAGTTGACGACGTTCAGTCACAGAGTAGCTATCATAAGAAGAAACTCCCATTGTTATATTAGAAGGACAGATTCGGAGATCGAGAACTAAAGACGTAGCTTCGATGAAAGTACTTTGAAGAAACAACAATGTGGAAGAAGTGACTTAGGAGGCCGAGGAAGACATGAAGTCTAGATATTCCTATTTATTTCCTCCTCAAGAGAAGGATCCGACTGAGACGTCATAACCTTAAGTTTCTACAGGAAGAGTTAGTTGTAGTATTGTTACCAAGGGCGACTCTGCCAAGGTTATATAGATCCTGGAAGGTTAAACATTCGAGGACGAATGTTTCTAAGAGGGGAAGGATGTTACATCTCGCGTTTTTGTACGTTAAAAGTTTCGTCTTCAGTTAATTGACGTAGACTCGGGGATGAGCTCATTTTGATGTTTACGTATTTACGTTATTTATAACAAGCAATAAATAAGTGTTCTGAAGGATAAAGGGTACATGAATTAAAGAAAACGGGTTTTGTTGAAAGTGGCCAATTTGGAATAAAATACGGGTCGAGCGATAATACCCTATAATTATGAACTAGTGCCATGCAAGGTACCATATGACCACTGTAGTATAATATATAAAGTATATATATAGTATATCAAAAATAAATAGAATTTTAAGTAATTTGAGGCAATTTTTAAATTATGCGGGTAATTGGTTAATTACCGGGTAATGAGACATTACCCAGTTAACTAATAAATAGGTAAAGATTAATAATCTTCACCCACCCTTCCACGTGGCATAAAGCCACAAAGGCAAAAGATAGACTTTTGGGTCACTTTACCAGATGACTACCATGTAATAACCAAAATCATGACTTAAGCCTTGATAAGATTTATTCATGATATTTAGTAGGAATGCTTTGTAAAGGCTTCAAAAAACCACAATCTGCCTTTGGCTTAAAAGCCAAGGACGTTCCATTGAAGCAGAAACATTCCATTTCAAAAACAAAAGCTTCATTTGAAGCAATTTCGTCCAAACTTCAACAAATCAAAGCAAGATTTCGTTCCTCAATTTCAAAGCGCAGAAGCTTAATCCGATTTTTAGGTTCTAAGTTCAATCCACAAAGGTTTCCAACGGAATATTATACGGATTTTTTCCTACTCCAGGTATATTAAGGCTCTCCCTTCTTTCTTTTGGCATGATCCAAATTATACTGAAGACACGAGCAAACACACAGTTTCCATAAATTACTCTATTCATAGAAATAGTGGGGGTGTTTATATTCTTGATTCCCCATGAGAATTTCTATTATCTCCTGTTCATGGCTCTCAGAATAATACGCAATTGGAAAAGTTTATTCGGAAGGAATATTGAGATTTTTACGTATTTTTCTTGCATTTCACTCATTTATACATATGCATTGACCCATGACCAGATGGCGTTATATACGCGTATATAAGTAAATATATGTATATGGGATATGAAAAAAGGTTACGGCGGTATATACGCACCACCACCTGATCAACTGGTATATGTTGATGATGTTTCCCACGGTGGCCGAGACGATATGATGGGATGCCCTCATTGGCTTGATGATATTATGTACACTCATACCTATGCATGGTATGACATTTATACACACGTGCATGACATTATAAACGTTTCAGAATTATAAAGTTATTTAGATTTAAAGACGTGTTTCTATATTCCATGTTTTATCTATGTCTTTTACGTACTAATTTTCATGTCTTACATACTTAGTGCATTTTTCGTACTGACGCCCTATGTCACGGGGCCTGTGTTTCATGCCCGCAGGTGTAGGTAGGCAAGCTGACAGTCCCCCTTCTTAGGATCCTTGATCAGCGAGAGTTGGCGTGCTCCACTTGATTCAGAGTTGCTTTTGATTTTGGTACGATACGTTTGTATATATATATATATATATATATATATATATATATATATATATATATGTGTGTGTGTGTGTGTGTGTGTGTGTGTGTGTGTGTGTGTGTGTGGATAGTTGGACAGTATGTGGCCTTGTCGGCTTCCGGTTTTGAGATGTATAGTTGTCTATAGTAGCCTTATCAGCTCGCCCTACGTATGTTGTACGAATATGTATGTATGCCCTTTTTGGGTAGGTTTCCTTCACGTATGTTATTTTCGTAATTCAGCAGATATTATTCAGGTTCATATCTTAGATGCATGCTTAGGGGTGTTTAACCGGTAGGACTCAAGAACCCATCGTGGCCTATCGGTTTGGGTCGTGGCAAGTATTTTAGTTCTGGAGTTCGGTACAAGTTTAATATGGTATTTAAGTTATGTTTGTAAAATTTGATAAGAAACAGAGTTTATATGACGTGATTCGGACCCTCGTTTGTGAAAATAGAAACTTTAAGAGTTCTAGAGATTTTCATTGATATTGATGCTAAATTCGTTGTTTAAAATGTTATTTGGGCAATTTGATCACATGAGCAAGTCCGTATGATGTTTATAGACTTGTGTACATGTTTGGTTTGGAGTCGCGAGTGCTCGGGTGAGTTTCTAATAGACTTCGGGGTATTTTTGACTTAGAAAATCTGGTATGAGGTTGTTGTACCGGGTGTCTGTTACACTGTGCTTCGTGATTGCGTAGTCACTCTCACGATTGCGAAAGGGAAACTGGGGTGGGGAGGATCTTACTCTATGCGAACACGAGACTAAGGTCGCGAACGCGGAGCATTGGGGGTACTTTTGTACACGAACGCGACCGATCAACCGTGAACGTGTAGCTTTAGAAGGGCTGGTCAGGGAACCCTATGCGAACACAAACCTCTTATCGCGAACGTGAAGGTAGGGCGGGCTAAACCTTCATGAACGCGTAGCCTTTCCCGCGATCGCATAAGTCCTTAAGAGGTTGCTCTTCGCGAACACGACAGTGCCCATGCGAACGCGATGAACACTGTTGCCCAACACTTAAAACAAAAGCAGAAATGGGAAAAAGCCATAATTTCATATCTTCTTACATAGAAACCAACCTTGGGCGATTTTTGAAGAGGTATATCATCGCCAAATAATAGGTTTGTGTTCTTAAACTCACTTTCATTTACCATCATCACCCATTAGATTTCTAGGCCCAAATCTTGTTTTTTAAGGGTAGAAATTAGGGATTTTGAGAGAAATGGGGATTTCACAAATTTGGGAATTTAGACCTTAATTTAGGGTCGGATTCAGAAACTAATTGTATATTTGGGGTGGTGGATGAATGGGTGAACGAGTTTTAGTTCGAACTTTGAGCTTTGACCAAGCGAGCCAGGGTCGGGTTTTGACTTTTTGGAAGAATATTTGGAAATCTGTAATTTTTCATTTGAATTGGTTTCTTTGGCTTCAATTAATGTTAATAAGTTAATATTGGCTAGATACAAGCAGATTAGAAGTGGAAATTAAGGGAAAAGCGGTATTTGGGGCTTGAGTTTGGCCATGGAATCGAGGTAAGTGTTTGGTCTAACCTTAGCTTGAGGGAATAGGAGTTGTGTCTTATTTGCTATGTGTTATTGTCGAGTACGACATATAGGTAAGGTGAAGAGTATCTATACATTGGTGTCAAGCATGCCCGTGAGTCTTATAATAGGATTGTTATGATTTTTATTATGTACTATTCATGCTTAAATTGATAGTTATCACTGTGGAACAAGACTTATGATAAATTCTTAGTAATTGACCATTTTTGTGTATTGGCTCAAGTTGAGGTTTATTTTATGAAGTAACTGTTGAAACTAAATTGGTTATAGCTGATTCCTTTGCCGGTATGATATCGTTTCTATTGTTGACGCCCTTGCCGGAATGATATTGTTTTTATTGTTGACTCCTTTGCCGGGATGGTATTGTTTCTATTGTTGATTCCCCTTGTCGGTATGTTATTATTTCTATTATTTGGGAGAGGAAGAGTGTAAAGCACGAAGGGTGATGTCGTGCATGATATTGTGAATGAGTGTTAATGCACGAAGGGTGAAGCCGTGCCGATTCTGTGAGTGTAAAGGCACGAAAGGTGATGACGTGCCTTATTATTGAAAGTAAAAGCATGAAGGGTGATGCTATTCCATGATTACGAGAGAGTAAAAGCACGAAGGGTGATGCTGTGACGTTTCTGTTGATTTCTATGGTGAGGACGGGATTAAAAGCATGAAGGGTGATGTCGTGCACTTGTTACTGTGTTATATCATTTCCGTTGCTTCAAGTTTGATATTTACTTTGTCGCTTTACTTTATTATTGTCATAACCTGATATCCCCCTCAGGATGTTCCCCCTTTTTTCACCTTATTCTGTTAAATTCTTGTTATTATTGCTTCTCGTATATGATTTAACTGCACAGATTTATATGTTTGTCGCATCCTAGCCTCGTCACTACTTCTCCGAGGTTAGGCTCGAAACTTACTAGTACATGGGTTCAGTTGTACCGATACTGCACTTTGTCTTTTCTGTGCAGATTTCGGTGCTGGACCTCGTGAGTAGATCGTGGGTTGCTGCCTTTAGTCCACAGGAGACCCGAGGTAGATCTGCCGGCATTCGCAGACTCCGGAGTCCCCTTCCTTATGTTTTAGATATACTGTCTCTTTTCATTTCGAGAACAGTTGTATTTTCTTTCTAAACCAGTATTTGTAGAAACTCGTAGATGTTCATGAATTTGTGACACCAGATCATTGGGTAGACATGTATTGGAGTATTTGAAGCGTTACAATACTTTTGCATTTTTATATCTGCTTAAGTTTATTTATTAGTTATTTTTGTTTGGGTTAATTGATAATGTGTTAAAATTCATAGTAGTTGGCTTGCCTAGCTTTCATAAGTAGGCGCCATCACGATCCCGATGGTGGGAAATTCGGTTCGTGACAATATGATACCGAAATAGTTATTTGACATGATTACCGTTGTTTTAAATATTCTTTCTATTACTAGATTTGTTTTACCGTTACTTGAATTTACTGTTATCGAAATGAAATTTCATGATTTGATAAGAATCGAAATGCCCTATATTATTTTAAAATATTTTCCTATGAGTATATACGGATTCAAAGATAAGTATAAATGGGAGTAGACTTTGAAGGATCCCGTAGCTAACGGCGGGTTCGTTAGACCTGGTGCACCTCGTATTTACCGACTACAGAGTGCAGTTATAGCCCTCGCGAGTGGGAAGGTAGAACTATCATACCGTTACCTGGTTCGTCCATTTCGGGTTGATCCGCTCGTGGTTCCGATAAGGTTTTCGATCATGGATCTAGTGTTGCTATAGTAACTGCTATTGGAACTTTGTAGAGTTTCTTTGTGTATTACAAATCTGAAATTGTTTCAATCAAGGTCCATTTCTACTTTTAATCTTTTATTTCGTGCATGGCGTGATGTTTAATGTTGTCGAGCTTACATTACTGGTGCACTGTTTATATGTTTATGGGTTGATTTGTTCTTAGCTTGAAAAATTATCATGATGCCATGCTGATTTCTGATTTCTCTTTATTAGCTTTAAAATTGCAATTAGTGGTAATATTCATGGTTTTAGATTCCATCTGTGTGTTTCTCGTTAGTTGTCAAATAGAATAGGTGAATAAGCTTTCATCATAATTGAACTTGGTTTAGAATTTAGGAAGATTGGTTGGTGCTTTACTGGGGCGTCGGCGTTTGTTTTTATGTGAAATTGAAGTGTGCCGTGTGATTTAATTTGCAGTTGGGCCCGTTTGTGTTACTGGAGACAAGACTAAGAATACTTACTCGGTTTTGAGGGAATGTGGGACAAATGAATTTAATTTGCTAAAACCATTTCCTTAATAAACCATAAGCTGGTGTATTTACTCGCATGTCAAAGATTAGCAATCAAATTAACAACAGATTTCAAGTTAATTAGACAAAACTTATGGGATGTATATCAGTAAATAATCATTGCACTATCTTGTTGAGCTAGGTGATTTTTGTTATACACAATTTAACTAACCTTGAGTCATATTATGATATCAACCAGTCTAAGGTTTAACATAAACTCGGGTGTGCATTTATGTGATCAAAATCCAAATCTCAACAACGTTAGATAAAATGTGTCGTGGACCATGAGTGAATTTATGTGATGTGGTTCAAGACATGTTTTAGATGACGTTGAATCTGTCCTAAAAATAATTAAATAAAAGCGGTTGTAAAGTTGAAATTGAACCATAGGCTAAAATATGTATTAAAATCAGATAATAGGCCAATTATAACAGTTGAACGACCGTGCTAGAACCACAGAACCCGGGAATGCCTAACACCTTCTCCCGGGTTAACAGAATTCCTTACCGGGATTTCTATGTTCGCGGACTGTAAAACAGAGTCAATCTCTCCTCGATTCGGGATTTGAAACCGGTGACTTGGGACACCATAAATTATCCCAAGTGGCGACCCTAAAATTTAATAAAATAATACTATTTCGATTGTCACTTAAATTGGACAAACTCCCTTATACTACCCTTCCGGGGGTGTAAAAAAAGAGATGTGACAGCTCTGGCGACTCTGCTGGGGATGAGAACCCAGAAATTTTGGTTCAGGTTTTAAAAATTCGATCTTAGAATAATTGTTATATTTGACTTTATTTATTATCTAATTTTATTTACATGTTTGGGCCTAATATGTTAAATGTTGCTTTTTACCGCTTTGATATTATTTGAACTGTATATAAACTGTTACGAAACCTTTCTATTCTCATCTTCGGGGATGTGCACGCTGGCGTGACTCCTCTTTCTGTTAGTGTCATACCTTGAAATAAGAAAGAGGCTCGGACAAGTTACAAAGTCGGATGGTCTTTTGGTTCCCGATACGTAGCCCCCTCATTGGCTCGAGTTGTCTGCTCGGGTACATAAATTTAGAACAATATACCCAGGTTTTTAGCTTAGAATAACTCAGCCTCATGCCGAATCCCTAGTAGGAACGCTTGTTTGCATAGCGTGCATTTGACTTTGGGGACTCAATACAGGGATTGGGTCCGTCTAGGACAAGTGCACTGAAATTTAAAGACCATCCTGATGCATCTTACGTGTTACTTGCGTATTTATCTGTTTCGGCTTGCATGTTGACTGACTTCTAGAATATGGAAAGAAAAAAAAAGAGAAAAAGAGAAAATCAAAAAAAAGGAGAAAGAAGAAAAGAAAAGAGAGTGAGAGGTAGGTATTTGAAATATCCTGAAACTCTGCCGAAATTTTGAAAAAAGAAAAGTCATTTGAAATAAGTCATATTTTTCTGTTCTGCCAAAAATGGGCGAACTACGCGGGTCTGATTCTCATCGGATGTGAGATACGTAGGCAAACCTCATCGGTTCCGGCCCATAATTTTCAAAAAAATTCAAAAATATTTTCCTTTACTTCCTCTCTAGAAAAGTTTTTTTTTAGACCCTAATTTTCAAAAAATCCAGAAATATTTTCCATTACTTGCTTCTTTAGAAAGCTTTTCTTTTAGACCCTAATTTTAAAAAAAAATACAAAAAATTTTTCTTTTAATTTCTTCCGAAAATCCAAAAATAATTTCATTCTTCTTTCAAAAATTGAAAAGAAAATTCGAAATTCAAAAATATTTTCTTTTTTCTTTAGAAGTATTTCATTCATAAAATCAAAATAAAAGTCCAAAAATTCAAAAATATTTTCTTTCTTCTTTAGAAGTTTTTCTTTCGAAATTCGAAAAAAAAAAAACAAATCGAAATCCAAGAAATATTTTCTTTCTTCTTTATAAGTCTTTCTTCGAAAAAAAATCAAAATCCAAAAAAAAGAGTTAGTTTATTTACTTTATTCATAATCTTCCCGAACTACGCAAGATCTGATTCATGTTCCCACATGATACGTAGACAACCCACATCAGGTTTGATCAACCATTCAAAAGAAAGATGAGAAAAAAATGAAAAAAAGAAAAAAAAAATGAAAAACAAAAATGAAAAATGTTGATAATAATAAGGACCGACTGAGTCCATTCTAACATGTTTTGTGTTGAATTGTGAAGAAAGTTGAGGTGGTCGGTTTGTGGTAAGATGGAAACATAAGATCCAAGGAAAAATGATAACTGACATCGAAGCTGTTACAAGTGTTCAAGAGACTCAGGGTCAGAGGGTTCAACAAGAGTCTACTGTGTTTGAGAAAAATAGAATACTGAAACAGCAAATGACCGAAATGTGTCAAGCATGGGCCAGTGGTCAAGGACAGCCTCGTTATGAGTCACAATTTGCTACACAGCAAGAGCAATACCACTCTCCTAAGAACCACTCGTACTCGTTTGATCTTCCTGCAAACATTGAGAAGCCTTCCCGAAAGATGGTACAGGAAGAAATGACCCAAAGAGTGAAAAGCTTAGAACAACGTGAAAAACATGCAAGGGTTGGCAGGTTAAAAAAGTGTTGCCTTCAAAAATCTATGTATGTTCCCCGATGTCCACTTGTCGTCTGGTTTCAAGACTCCCAAATTTGAAAAGTATGATGGACATGGAGATCTCATAGCCCACCTGAAAAGGTATTGCAATCGACTGAGAGGTGCGGGAAGAAATGAAGAATTGTTGATGTCTTATTTTGGGGAAAGCCTTACAGGAGTAGCCTCCGAATGGTTTATGGATCAAGACACGTCTCGCTGGTATGTCTGGGATGACATGGCACATGCCTTTGTCAAACAGTTCCAATACAACATTGACATTGCCCCAGACCGCAGTTCCCTTTCAAACTTGAAGAAGAAACCAACTGAAAGTTTCAAGGAATATGCCATTAAATGGAGAGAGCAAGCGGCCAGAGTTAAGCCACCCATGGATGAGCACGCATTAATCATTGTCTTCCTTCAGTCTCAAGAGCCAGATTATTTTAAAAACATGATGTCCGTAGTGGGTAAATCCTTCTCGGAAGCCATCAAAATGGGGGAAATGATTGAGAATGGTCTTAAGACAGGCAAAATTATAAGTCAAGCAATTCTCAAAGCCACAACTCAGGCTGTCCCGATTGAATCCGATAATTTTAGTAACATGAATGAGAAACACGAAGAAATCATGATGACATCAGGGTTGAGAAGAGGTTCTAGGAGAGCATCTCGAAGGTATGAGCAACCTCATCAGGTTTTCCATGATTCCCCTGCATACTATTATCCACTTCAGAACCCTCAATACGTTGTTGCTACACCTCAGTATGTTGCCCGGCCACCAAGACACCCCAGAAGGTGAGCACAAGCACTGCAAAATCTCCACCAGCCTCCACAAAATTTTCAAATGCTCTATAACCCACATCCAAGCCAGGGTATAGAAGGGAACAAAGGCTGAAAGATAATTTTACACCAATAGGAGAGTCCTATGCAAGCTTGTTTGAGAAATTAAAGCAGTATGACATGATTGCACCTATTCCTCCAAATCATGTGGACCCCCATGCAAGAAGCTTTGACCCTTCTAAAAGGTGTGAATACCATTCCAATGCCCAGGGACACAATGTTGAAAGCTGTCGGAATTTGAAAAGAGAAATAGAAAGGATGATCCAGGAAAACCTGATTGTGATCCAAGACAGTGACACCCAGAATGTCGAGCAGAATCCTTTACCTGCACATCATGATGCACACTTTGTGGGGATGATGCCTGGTGACATGGAGTATGAGAATCCTCTCGGGAACTTGCTAACTGAAGTTAATGATGTTGAAATTGGAGAAGGCTCTGCTGATTCAAATGAGCAAATTTGTGGCTAAATGTCAAGCCTAGCAATTGAAAAGTCATTTCCTCCTCACTAGGAAAGAATCTTGGTAGCTTGTTGTGATGTTTTTTCTATTATCTGGGTTATTTCATGGTTGTGATCCAGATTTTATTTGTTTTATTGAGTCAAACCCTTCTATCCCTCCATTTTGTTTGTGTAAGTCTTGTCTGTTTGTTCTATTGCTATTTTCATTATTCGGGTTATTTTAGGTTTGTAACTCGTATTTTGGGTTGCTTGTTTAGTTGTAAAACTCTTTCATCCTTTACTCAATAAAATACAGTTTGTCCTTTTGTGTCATTCTGTTCCTAGTTCTTTTGTCGCTAGTTCTAATGACATGACATGCATGCGAAAATTTTGGCCAGATCTTAGGAACTGATTTAATCTGGAATTGGATAACTAAAAAAATAAAAAAATACTTTTGAGGACGAATAAAAGTTGAAGTACTTTGGAACTAAGGTCGAGTAAAATTCACCTTCAAATCATTGTGAAGATCGGGCTTGAGGATGTTTAATCAATTGAAGTTTGTTGAAAAGTTTGACATTAAGGGATGGAAAGTGTCTTGTGACCACGGCACACCAAGAAGACGGACATGTTCATCAACGCTGTGATCGCGAAAAGATACTATGTTTGGCGTTCTCGAGGCTATGAGGCCCTTTTGCTGCTATCCAAACACTTTATATCCTTCGTTTCCCCTTTTGAGCCTATATTATTTTCTTTGACCACCCTCATTTGGAATCAAGTTTAGATTCAAGAGTCAAAAAAATGATAAAAGAAAAGAGAACTCCATGTCCCAAGAGTACAAACTGGGGCAATTCTTAGAAAGTTAAAAAAAAAATAGAAGAAAAGATTTGTCAAAGGTCCATGCCCTAAAAAATAGGAGCTGGGGCAACTTGTTTTGAAAACAGAAGAAAAAGAAAGAAAAAAATGAAAAGAAAAAAACAATAGAAAGAAAAATGAAAAAAATTAGTTAGGTCAGATGTTTGAACTATGTTCGACCTGATTCCTAAAAAGGGATACGTAAGCCTCACGGTTCGGTCCAACCAAATAAGAATATAGAAAAAATCCAAAAAACAAAAATCCCCAATAGCTAAAACTGGGGCAAAGTTTTTATTTCATTTTTAAAAGAGTCGATTCCAAAAGTTGTAAGTATACAACCCCATCATCTTTAGTCTATTTTGAGCCTCATGCCGACCTTTCTTCCTACCTATATCCAAAAGCCTTCCAAACAAAGACCTCCGGATCAATCTTCAAGAATGCCAAGAGATGCATGCAATAAGCAACGGTTTCCACGCGACATAGAACACTGTTAAGTTGCTCACACAAGAAAACAAAGAAAAAGAAAAATAAAAAAAAATGAGAGAGTCTTACTAGTGAAAACCTTCACGGGCACAGTAAGGCGACGGTAAGTAGAGATGAATAAATGAGAGAGGCTTGTTGGTGAAACCCCCCGGGGCAGCACTAGTCAAAAGTGAGTCATGAAAATGATGCAAAGAATTGGCACGAACAAGCCCGACTTCAAAGGTCATAAGAATGGCAAAAGGGAAAATTGGATTAGTTTGATAGATCAGGCCGTTGAGTCCAAAATGCATGTCATGACCATTAAGGCAAGTTATTGAAAAAAAAAGAAAAAAAAAGAGAAGAAAAGGAAAAAACTCTCCCTTCTATCCTTCCGACAGGGGCATTTCTTGTTAATACTTGTTTATTTGCATCATTGTGTCCTTCACTCTGAGTCAGTCCTTGTCAAAACAAGCAAGAAAAGATTTCAAAATCTGCCACCAGTTTTTCAATTGCACAAAGTAAATTTGACCAGTACACTCGGTTGTTACTGTTAACATGCCTTGAGGATTCATGCAAAGGCTCCCCCAAAAGACTCTCGTCGGCCTACTTGTCATAAGCAAAGACACCTCGTGATCCTCTCTGACGGACAAATTGCTCAAAAGCAGGAAGTCATTTCAAGATATCAGAAAAGGTCACCTAAGAAAAGATCTCCAGTTGGGATAAGGCTGATTGAGCCACAAATACAAATGGTACTGGGTGTGAAACAATCAGGGTTAATGCAGAGCAAAAGTCTCTTGAAACCGACTTGAGAAAAAGCCAAGCTGCCCAAGACTCAAGGCCACAAACTGACCACCATTTTCAAAACTGACAAATTTTTCTTTGCGTGAAACAGGAACAAAGTTGTGCAAGGAAAGTGGTTCAAAAAAAAAAAGAAGAGAAAAACAAGAAGAGAAAAAATAAAACAAAAAAGAGAAGAAAAAGAAAAGAAAAGAAGAGACTACAAAGGGAAGTTTCTCAAATCTTTGCCTTTATTTGTCTTGCTATGTGCATAAAATCTTGCCATTGATCTTTACATTTTTCCTCCTAGGATAAAAAGTCCCAGTCTGATGGATTTTCACCCAATAAAATCTTAGTCTGATGCATTTTTCTCCTAAGATAGAAGACCTAGTCTGATGAACTTTCTCCTAGGATCGAAATCTTAGTCTGATGAATCTTTCTCCTAAGATAGAAGACCTAGTCTGATGAACCTTCTCCTAGGATCGAAATCTTAGTCTGATGAATCTTTATCCTAAGATAGAAAACCTAGTCTGATGAATCTTTCTCCTAAGATATCAAAAAAAAAAGGACCTAATCTGATGAATTTTCTCCTAGGATAAACATCTTAGTCTGATGAATCTTTTTCCTAAGATAGAAATATTAGTCTGATGAACTTTTCTCCTAAGATAGAAATCTTAGTCTGATGAACTTTTCTCCTAAGATACCAAAAAAGAAGTAAAAAAGAGACCTAGTCTGATGAACTTTCTCCTAGGATCAAAATCTTAGTCTGATGAATCTTTCTCCTAAGATAGAAAACCTAGTCCGATGAATTTTCTCCTAGGACAATAATTTAAAAAAAAGGAAGTCTGAATTTGAAAAAAAGGGGGGTCATTTTTTTAGTTTTCTTAAGATTATCAATGTTTAGTTTTCCTGAAATCAGGGGGGCCGCCTGGAGAATAGGGTCAGTTTTTACCTTAGTCAAGCTTAGTTTATAGTTTTTCGCAAGCTCAATCACGTTTAGGAGATGCACATCCTAGTCGAGTTATTAATTTAACTCTCATCATTGCATCATTCATCAGCATCGCAGGTGATTTATAGTTTTGTTAACACTCACAGATGTTCCCAATATCAAACTGGGGCAGGAAAATTTCTTTTGTTTTGTCTATTTTGTTGTAATCAGGCGCCCACCTGGAGAACAAGGGAAGACAACTCAAGTTTCAAGGGAAAGTAGTTTCGAAGGAAGATAACTCAAGTTTCAAGGGAAAGCAGCTTCGAAGGAAGACAACTCAAGTTTCAAGGGAAAGCAGTTTCGAAGGAAGACAACTCAAGTTTCTAGGAAAAGCAACAATTCAAGTGTTGGTAATCAGGATCCCACCTGAAGAACAAAGCAACAAGTCAAGTGTTGGTAATTAGGAGTCCGCCTGAAGAACAAAGCAACAAGTCAAGTGTCGGTAATCAAGAGCCCACCTGAAGAACAAAGCAGCAATTCAAGTGTCGGTAATCAGGAGCCCACCTAAAGAACAAAGTAGCAATTCAAGTGTTGGTAATCAGGAGCCCACATGAAGAAAAAAGCAGCAATTCAAATGTTAGCAATCAGGAGCCTACTTGGAGAATAAGGGAATTCACTTCAGAACGCAACTCAATTCAGCAACAAAAGAAGCTTGCGGCAAGAATGCGAGTCAACGTCCGAGATGATCAACAGAAGTTAGTCGCAATAAAGAAAAAAGAAAGGCAAGAAGTTAATCCAAAGGCAAAAGTTGATGAAAGATGTGGGTTGCTCAAGACATGGCCGAGGTCACAAGCACTGCATGCCTGGTTTTGATCTGAAAAGCTGAAGAAGGATGAACTAGCACCTGCAACTAGCAAACGTCAAGGTTCAAATCTAAAGTCTGCATGAAGAACCACTCAAGACTCAAGATCAAGCTTCAGAAGACTTATAGATAGGAATCTTGTAACTCGTAGTTAACAGACTTAGCTAGTCTTTTTGATGTTTTGATTTTTGATGTAATAACAGGACCGCGGACCGGAACCTCGGCGGAACGGCACCTCGACTGGCTCTCCACCTCGGCATACTCTGTCATCTCACTCACTTCTGAACTACACGTGGCCTGATTCCTTTATAGCAAAGGATATGTAGGCAGCTCAAATACCAGGGCTCGGTCAAATTCCCTTTCCTCTTAGTTTTAGTCTCTCCAAATAAGGGTCGGGTCAAAAAACCTGTCTAGTCGTTCTTTATCTGAAAATACTTCGTCTTTCCAATCAAAGAGGGGCAGTTGTAGACATGTGATTTTTGACCCTCCCCAAGATTTTTCATATTTTAGCACGTAAATATTCAATTTAGGCCTAATATAGCTATTTCAACTCATTTTTACTCTTTTACATTATTTTATTACAAGAAAATAAAAATTACAAAAAATAGTTTCATTAATGTTTTGTAGTTATTTTTTTAATCTTGAAAAATACCAAAAATAGTTTTGTTTTAGTATTCAGTCTCATTTTAATAGTTATTTTACTTAAGTAGGATTAATTAATAAAAAAGGTCGCGTTTTTAATCTCGTTCGCGGGGAAAGAATAAAACTTGGGCTCGAGCAACTCATCTTTAGGCCTAATTTTGGACCTAGCCCATAATTCCTAGGCCCATACCCCTAACCTAATCCCTACCCCTATATAATAGTACCTAATCCCCTTAACAAAGGAGGGCCGCCATCCTTCAGCGACAGAGCACCCATCGCTGCTTCTTCTTGTTCCCTTCACCACACCTACAAGACCCTGCCGCACCCCCAATCCCTTTCGACAATGATCTGCCTAAAACACAAATGCAAAAGAACAAAAAAAGGAACGGAGGGTGAAACAGAAACAGAAAAGGGAAAATGGAAAGGAACAGACCAAAAGTTAAAAATCGGCAATAACTTCACTTCTCATTTTGTTGACTTTGAAATCTCATATTCTTTTATAAAATAAATACAAATCCCAATTCCACCAAAATATCTTTAAAAAAAGCTATGTTTAGCTTCCTTTGTCATATTTCTTTGCTGGTTTGAACGTAGTCTTGGTTCGTCCATTTCGGGTTGATCCGCTCGTGGTTCCGATAAGGTTTTTGATCATGGATCTAGTGTTGCTGTAGTAACTGCTATTGGAACTTTGTAGAGTTTCTTTGTGTATTACAAATCTGAAATTACTTCAATCAAGGTCCATTTTCACTTTTAATCTTTTATTTCGTGCATGACGTGATGTTTAATGTTGTCGAGCTTACATTACTGGTGCACTGTTTATATGTTTATGGGTTGATTTGTTCTTGTCTTGAAAAATTATCATGATGCCATGCTGATTTCTGATTTCTCTTTATTAGCTTTAAAATTGCAATTAGTGGTAATATTCATGGTTTTAGATTCCATCTGTGTGTTTCTCGTTAGTTGTCAAATAGATTAGGTGAATAAGCTTTCATCATAATTGAACTTGGTTTGGAATTTAGGAAGATTGGTTGGTGCTTTACTGGGGGGTCGGCGTTTGTTTTTATGTGAAATTGAAGTGTGTCATGTGATTTAATTTGCAGTTGGGCCCGTTTGTGTTACTGGAGACAATACTAAGAATACTTGCTCGGTTTTGAGGGCATATGGGCCAAATGAATTTACTTTGCTAAAACCATTTCCTTAATAAACCATAAGCTGGTGTATTTACTCGCATGTCAAAGATTAGAAATCAAATTAACAACAAATTTCAAGTTAATTAGATGAAACTTATGGGATGTATATCAGTAACTAACCATTGCACTATCTTGTTGAGCTAGGTGACTTTTTATACACAATTTAACTAACCTTGAGTCATATGATGATATCAACCAGTCTAAGGTTTAACATAAACTCGGGTGTGCATTTATGTGACCCAAATTCAAATCTCAACAACGTTAGATAAAATGTGTCATGGACCATGGGTGTATTTATGTGACGTGGTTCAAGACATATTTTAGATGACGTTGAATCTGTCCTAAAAATAATTAAATAAAAGCGGTTGTAAAGTTGAAATTGAACCATAGGCTAAAACATGTATTAAAATCAGATAATAGGTCAATTATAACCGTTGAACGACCGTGTTAGAACCATGGAACCCGAGAATGCCTAACACCTTCTCTCGGGTTAACAGAATTCCTTACCCGGATTTCTGTATTTGCGGACTGTAAAACAGAGTCAATCTTTCCTCGATTCGGGATTTGAAACCAGTGACTTGGGACACCATAAATTATCCCAAGTGGCGACTCTGAAATTTAATAAAATAATCTCGTTTCGACTGTCACTTAAATAGGAAAAACTCCCTTATACTACCCTTCCAGGGGTGTAAAAAAGGAGGTGTGATAGTGATGAGCGTGCAGCTAGTGATTTACGTAAGAAGGCCAAGATAGGAGGGGCTTTCAGTAGCGGTTATAGTGAAAATAGAAGAGCAGGAAATCAGGGACAACAACAACAACAACAGGGTTCTCAGACAGGGACACACATGTCTTCATAGTCCACATACAGACCACATTACAGACAAGGTAATAGGGGACCATCATCTTCTGGACATCGTAATTCTGGACAGATATATGCCACTACTCCAGTCTATCAGACCTCTGGTAGATCACATTTGGGTCAATGTCATGTTCTAACTGGAGAGTGCTTTCGATGTGGCCAGATGGGACATCACTTGAGGGATTGCCCTCAACCTCTGAGAAATTTCAACCAGGCTTCTATTCAGTCAGCTACACCGACTCAGACTACTCGTAATACTTCAGGTGCTACAGGTACAGGAAATAGAGATTGAGGTGCTGGAAACCGTGCTACTGTGAATCAAGGGCAAAGGAATGCTAGTAGAGGTCAGGCGATAGTTTTTGCATTTACTAGACAGGATGCTCAGGCCTCGAATGATGTGGTTACATGTATTCTTTCTGTTTGTTCATTTGATACACTTGCGTTGATTGATCCAGGATCTACTCACTCCTATGTGTCTTCGCACTTTGCTTTGAGGTTTAGTAGACAACATGAGCTATTGAATGATCCTTTTCTAGTTGCTACTTGTAAGCACGTGATTTTTGCTCTATATGAGAAATACTCCCAAAAAATGCAAAATAAAATGATTTTCCTTGGTGTGCAATTTTTGAGTATTTTTGTGATATTTTTGGATAATTATTTGTATTTGTTTGTGTTTGCTTATTTGTTAAATTAATAAAAAATATAAAAATATGTCTCATTTTGCATGTAGGATTTAATTCTACAATTGTTAATAATTAAATTAGTTTTACAAAAATTAAAAATTACAAAAATAGGCACCTTTTGCATTTTTAGCATTTAATGTCCAAATGAACAATTTTATGCTTAATTATTACTTAATTGTGCGTTAATTGTTATTGGTAGTTAATTTGCGCTTCTATAACTTAATTTAGTTCTTAATAATAATTTAAGTATTTTATAATTTAGTTTTAGAAAATAAAAGAAGAAAAGATAACAAAAATACAAATAAAAATCGGATTGGGCCACTTCTTCAATTTTCAACCCCAGGCCCAAGCAATTGTCCACGACCCAGTCCACTTCACACGGGTTGATCCGGATTAACCCATTAACCCAACACCCCTCTTTATTCAAAAAACAAAACAAATGAAAAAACAAAAAGAACAAAAAACCCTAAAAACCTAAAACTAACTATCCGCCCCCCACACCCATTTTTGCTCCTTCTTCTCCAAAAGCTCAAAAGAACCCATCCATGGCTGATCCTTTTGTTTCCCCTTCACGCCACTGCTGCTCTTTCTTCTTCCTCGACCTCACCTTCGTCATCTTCTCCGCCATTGTTGCGTCGACCATCGTTGCTGCGTCGACTTCCCCCCCGCCCCGTTGCTGTGTCTTCACGTTCCAACAGAACCAGTCGACCAAACGACCACAATCCCGTCCAAACACCCAGCTCCACCATGTCGACGAACAGTTCGTCGACCACTTCTCCGACACGTCGCTACTGCTGCCCGTGTCCAGCTGCGACGAGCAGCCATGAACGGATGTTGATTGCTCCAGCTTCGGCGTAGACATGGCTACCATTGCATCGCCTCAATGTCGGGCAGTTGTTTCAACCTCGCCGTCCAGATACCTTCGACTGCTGCTGCCGCTGCGTTACCTTCGACTTTTGTTCGCCGCTGCCCGCGCCATGGCTACTGCTTTGGCGTTGCGTCGACTTCGTAGGTTCGTGTTTGTCGTCGAGCGTCGTTTTGAGTTCGTCAAGTTTACAAGGGAGGTGAGTTCGTCGTTGAGTCCGGACAGATTTATTCCCATTTGAGGTTTGTCAAAACAGTTCATACATATGTCGTGTTGATCCGGTTAGTAGTTTTTGAATTTTATGTTTGTCCGTATTTTGTTTTGATATTTTCGAATCTAAAATCGGCAAATGTTTGTTTTGTTTATCGTTTGAATTAATTTTTAGTTCATGTTCATGTGTTGTTTGTTGAATTAATTTTCAGATTTCAAATGGAAGTTAATTAGTTATTTTTCATGTTTATTTCATGTTTGTATTGTTGTTTAAGTGAATATTTGTTGGTTTAATGTTTGTTAGATTCAAATTGAAATTTAATTAATTATTTCTTCAATTTGTTTCATGTGTTATGTATTTTCCAGAAAATATTAATGTTGTTTGAATCGTTAGAATCCGTCATGTTTGTTGCTAAAAATAGATTTAATTCATGTTCATCTTTGTTTGAAGTTCATGTTTAAATCCAGTGATTTAATGTGAGTTTATGTTTGTCTTTGATTTGTTAATTTAGTTTGAATCATGTGTTTTGTTGTTCGTATTGTTGTGTTCTTGCTCATACATTCATGGTCTAAATTAACCAGGATTGGTTCCCGATATGGTTAATTCATTCCATTAATTTTGAGTTGTGTTGTTCATCGTGTTCATATAATTGTTGTTGAAGATTGTTGAGAAATTGGTCATCTTGACTATATTTTGGTTGAGTTATGATTAATTGATTGTTTAGAGCAGAGGGGTAATTTGGTAAATTGCATTGCATTCGGGGGTAGATTTGTAATTGCAATAAGGTCGGAGGGGTAGTTTGGTAATTGAACATTATTTTGATTCTTTATGTTAAGCATGGGGGACAAATATAATGGGGTGGGGTTTTTGAGGTATTTGTTTAATATAATGGGGGACAAGACAAAACATAATGGGGAGGAATCTTGTACTTTTTTAATATAGGCATGGGGGACAAATTATAATGGGGAGGAATCTTGTACTTTTTTAATATAGGCATGGGGGACAAATTGTAATGGGTTGGGAATGTGTTAGTTATTTAATGTAGGCATGGGGGACAAAATTTAAAATAAAGAAGACATTTAATAATGGGCCAAAGCATGCCATTGAGGGAATAATTTTGGGATTGGGAATGAAAGACTTTTCTTGCTATATATAGAGTCATTCTTGACTTGAAATAGGGAGGATTTTTTGAGAGAGTTTTGAGAACTTGAATATTATTGAGAGGATTTTTGGGGAGAGAGTTTTAATACGTGAGGTAGAACATAAAACATTTTTCTACATTTTGAGAGCGGACATACTTGAAATATTTTGAGAGTAAAAGAGAAATGCAATTTGAATTTTCACTCGAATAATTTCCGTTTGCTTTTCTCGAGGGTTATTCAAAATCCGAAACTACTGCCTCTTGCATCTGTTCTCTCTTCTGCTTTGATTGTGATTGTACTTTTGCACTGCTGAGTTTTCAATCTGTTACTGGGTCATTCTACTGGTTGTTACTGGTTTTGCGGTGTTGCTGAACCTGCTGTTGCCGCGTTATTACTGTTGCTGACTCCTACTTCTTTTGTTCTTGTACTGCTGTTTCCAGGTACACATTTGTACACTCTTGGCTTGAAGCGAAAAATGAAATATTAATCAGGCTCCTGTTCCTGTTGAATTCTTTTGTTTGGATCTGTGTTTGAATATTAATTTTCCTCTCTTTGTATAAAAATGTAGTCGATTAATTAATGAGTAATGAGGCTGCATATGTATGATTTCTTCATCTAATAATGCTAGTTTAAATTATTTGAAGAATAGTTAATCGGCTTTGATATTATTGTGTATCCCTCTCATGTTCTAGCATTAGTAAATAATAGAATATAAAAATGAAAGCAGTTTTTCTTTGTACAAACTCGATCGCAATTTTCCAATCGCATTAGCCGTAAACTAATAACTAATAAGTTACGTTTTCAGCATGTAAATAATTAAGAGATTTTCTTTTATTTTAGAGACGAACTTAATAGAAAATATAGTCACTATAGGTTTATCCTTTAAAATAAAAATGAGACGAGCCTCGCCAAATAAATCACAAACCGCCGGGGCCCTCAATAAAATACATAACCATTGACTAGACTTTGGATTTGGCCGTTTAATGAACCTTCACGGCCTCTTCCTAAAATAACAATACGTTAGACTCTTTAGGACGCGCCTTAATAAATCTTACCTTCTTAAACTCGGGTGCACATTTATGTGACCCAAATCCAATTCTCAACGGAGTCGAAATGTGTTTCTAATCACGGGTACATTGATTGTGACGTGGTTCGAGATGCGTGTCCATGACGTTGCAAATTCATTTTAAAAAAAATAAGAATGAGATGAGCCTCGCCAAATAAAATACAAATTGCGGGGCCCTCAGTAAATATTTGCTTTAAAAATTGTTTAGACTTCGGGATGGACCGTTTAGTAAAATTCCACGGTCCTACCCAAAATAAATACGCTAGTCGCTTTAGGCGCGCCTTTAATAATTTAATTTCCTTAAACTCGGGTGCACATTGATGTGACCCAAATCCAAATCTCAACGGAGTCAAAGTGTGTCGACGACCACGGGTACATTGATTGTAACGCGGTTCGAGATACATTTTCACAACGTTGCAATTCTTGATAAAAACAGTAAATGATAAAAGCGGTTAAAAGTTAAATTTTGCACATAAGTTCACACTTGTATAAAATCAGATAATCAAGCCGAATATAACAGTTGAGCGACCGTGCTAGAACCACGGAACTCGGGAATGCCTAACACCTTCTCCCGGGTTAACAGAGTTCCTTATCCGGATTTCTGGTACGCAGACTGTAATATGGAGTCATTTTTTCCTCGATTCGGGATTAAAATTGGTGACTTGGGACACCCTAAATCTCCCAAGTGGCGACTCTGAAATAATTAAATCAATCCCGTTTCGATTGTCCTTTAATTGGAAAAAACTCCCTTGCACCCCATCGGGTGCGGAAAAAAGGAGGTGTGACAGCTCTGGCGACTCTGCTGGGGATAAAACCCAGAACCACTGGTTCAGGGTTAAGAATTCGAGCTTAGATAAATTGTTATATTTGGCTTTATCTGATTTTTACATGTTTTGAGCCTAATGTGCTAAATGCTGCTTTTACCGCTTTGATATTATCTGAACTGTATATAAACTGTGCCGAAACCTTTCTCTTCTTACCTCCGGGGATGTGCTCACTGGTTGAGACTCCCTATTCTGTTAGTGTCATACCCTAAATAAAAGAGGCTCGGAAAGTTTCTAAGCCGGCTGGCCTTTTGGTTCCCGGAAAGGAGCTCCTTCCTCAACTCGAGTTGTCCGCTCGGGTACACTGTCTAGAACACCGACCCAGGTTTTGAACATAGAATAACGTGACTTCATGCCGGATCCCTAGTAGGAACGCTTATTTGCATCACGTTGCATTTGACTTAGGGGACTCAACACAGGGGTTGGGTCCGTCTAGGACTAGCAACCTGATATGAAAAGACCATCCTGATGCATCCTATTTGTTTTCCGTGCATTTATTTTGTCTCGCTGACCGGTGTTTGAATATTATGAATATTGTGAAATCGAAAAATAGCGGTTAGGGAATTGATTGTTTATTTTTGAAAAAAACCAATACCCCAATACTGTCAAAACTCTGCCGAAATTTTGAGAAAATAAGAATGTCTTATTAGTTTGTTTTATTAAAAGCAAAGGAAAAATAGAAAAAAAAAGAGTCGTTGTTCTGTCTTGTTTTTCAAAAAAATAGAAAAGGAAAATAATTTGTCTTGCCATGAAAACTACATTGACCTGATTCCTGTTTAGCCCAGGATATGTAGGAAACCTTTGAAGCAAAGGTTCGGTCAAATCTTTTTCAAAAATGCTTCACACGGAGTACTCGGATGGGCAAAAATCGCTCGCTTTATCTTTGCACGAAAACCCTACGTGTCTTCGGGCAAAGAGGGGCAGCTGTAAGCACGTGATTTTTGCCCAATATGAGAATTACTCCCCAAAAATTCAAAAATAAAATAATTTTCCTTGGTGTGCAATTTTGTGATATTTTGTGATATTTTGAATAATTATTTGTATTTGTCTGTGCATGTTTATTTGCTAAATTAATAAAAAAATACAAAAATATATCGCATTTTGTATGTAGGATTTAATTCTATAATTTGTTAGTAATTAAGTTTGTTTACAAAAAAATAAAAATTTACAAAAATAGGCATCGTTTGCATTTTTAGCATTTAATGTCCAAATATACAATTTTATGCTTAATTATTACTTAATTGTGCGTTAATTGTTATTGGAAGTTAATTTGCACTTTTATAACTTAATTTAGTTCTTAATAATAATTTAAGTATTTTTATAATTTAGTTTTAGAGAAATAAAAAGAAGAAAAGAGAGCGAAAATATAAAGAAAGTCGGAATTGGGCCTCTTCTTCGATTTCAAGCCACAGGCCCAAAAAATGGCCCAATCTTCCCAAACGACCCAGTCCATTTCAAACCGGGTCAACCCGGTCCATAACCCAACACCCCCTATCTTGCATTTCAAAAAAAAAACAAAGCAAAACAAAACAAAACAAAAAAAAAGAAAAGGAAGAAAACCCTAAAAAATCCCTCTCTCTCATCCCCCCCCCCCTTCTCTTTCTCTCTTTTCTTCTTCTTCTTTAAGCATCCAAACACCCCATCCATGGCTGCCCTTCCCCCACCTCTTCTCCTTCACATACACACACACAACCACGGCAACACAACACACACACACCCGCCGCCCGTGTTTCTTCTTCTTCTTCAAGATCGCGAGTGTTTCTTCTTCTTCAAGTTCACGTTGATCGTTGCTTCTTCTTCTTCCTCACTTCATGATGCTGCGTGACTGCTTCGTCCAGCATCTACTGCTGCTCACGTTTTGCATTGTTGCTGCCCCGTCCGGCATCGCTTTCACGGTTGTCTGCTACCTCTCCTTCAAGCTCTTCGTTTGTCCGTTCGTGATCGTCTTCGGCGTCAAATGATTTTGGTGCGATATTTGTTTCCGGGCAGATTTGTTTCCGTTCAAGTTCGTCATTGTTTCGATCCGGTTAGTGGGTTTTTGAGTTTCATTTTTTGCCCGTAATTTGTTTGATATTTTTCGGATCCAAAATCGATAAATGATTCAATTCTTGTTTTGTTTGTTCATCATTGAAATAATTTTTTTTTAGTTTGTTTATATGTTTGGTTGGTTTAATTTTCAGATTCAAATGAAAATTTAATTAATTGATTTTCAGTTTATTTCATGTTAATTTAATTTTTGCAAAAAAAAAAGGAATTGTTAGTTTAGGTTTAATATTGTTAGATTTAGTTTAAATCGCTTGAATCCGTTGTTTGTTTAATATAGATTTCATTCATGATCATGTATCTTTGTTATATTTTTTTTGTTGGATTTAATTAAGAAAGATTAATTGATTATTTGAAGATTAGTGATTTGAATATGTTTATTTGTTTTGTTTAAGTTCAATTCGAAATTTGAATAAAGTTTGTTATTGTGGTTGAATCTTTTCATTCATGTTCATACTTTATTTGATTGATCTTGAATCCGAAATTTGTATAGTTTGATTTTCTTATTTCTTGTTTATCATTTGTGATTATTTCTTGAATTGGTCTCATAATCTTGTTTAAAGTTTAATATAAGAATTGTTTGTTGTAATGTTGTTAGAGTTGATTTTAAGTTCAATATTATTGAATTTAAGAATCTAAATATACTTGTTTGATTGTTGTTGTTTAAATCCGAAAAATAGGTTTGTTGTTGCTAAAAATATTGTTCAATCAAATTTTAGTTGTTCTTGGTTGTTCAATTTGTGTTCATGTGATTTGTTGTTGAAATGTTGTTAAAATCATGTTCATGTGATATTGTTGTTATGATGTTCATCCGTGTTCATATTGTTGTTTGAACATTGTTAGAAATTGATCATATTGTCTATATTTTGGTTAAGTTTGATTAATTGATGTGTTATAGCTGATGGGTAGTTTGGTAAATTTGTAATACGTTCAGGGGTAGTTTGGTAATTTCAGTAAGGTCGGAAGGGGTAGTTTAGGAATTGTACATTTTGTAATTGTTTATTTGAAGCATGGGGGACAAAATAAAATGGGGTGGGTTGTGATATGATTATTTAATATAAAGGGGGGACAAGATTTAATTTAAAGGGGAATCTTGCATTATTTTAAATGAAGCATGGGGGACAAAATGAAATGGGGTGGTGTGATATGTTTATTTAATGTAATGGGGATGAGTGGAAAGATAATGGGTTGGGTAGAGAAAAGTATGGATTTTAATTAATTGAAAGGTTTATGGGATGGGTTATATATGTGAGGTCTTGAAATCAAAAAATATAGACAGAGAGATAGAGAAAAAATACACAAATACGAGAGAGAGAAACAAATCTGAAAATAAGAGAGAGAAAAGGGCTGAACATTTAAGAGATAGAAAATTCCGAAAAATATTTAAGCTTTCAAAAAATAAAAATAAAAACTAAAAAAAAATATTCTGCTTTCTTTTGTTGTTTGAAATCAGAATTAATTGTTGTTTCATCAAAGCTGGAAGATTTTGTTTTTTTTTGGATTACTACTCCACTGGTTTGTTACTGTTGCTGGGCTATTGTTGCTGTGTTGTACTGATTTTACTGCTGCTGCTGATACTCATATTCATTTTCTTTTGCTTCCAATATCAGGTACACAACTGAAAAGCTGGTTATTGTAATCCGAAATATGAAGCATGAATACATATGAAGAATGAAAATTTGAAGTTTTAATTTCGTTTTTTTTCTTTGTTTCTTTTGTTGATTGTATTTAAGCTATTTCATGAATTACTAAATAATAGCTGGAATAAGAAAATAATATCATAAGTTAGTCTGTAATAAATCAGTTCGGCAAAACAGGTTAATTCACTAGCTATGAAGGCTTCAAGATTGTAGGTTGATCATGAACAAGTAGCTAAATTTAGTTAAAACATGAATTTAAATTAAACATCGTAAATTAGGCATTAAGGCATGACTTGAGCTTAAGCAAGATTAGAAGAACGTTTAAGTCTAATAAACTTTCTAATAAGCTTTAGTAATTATGGTTAAATCTAGTTTCAAATGATTGTGAATAATTAATCTCAATAATATTTTTTTTAAAAAAAAATAATAATAATGCTGAGTTTTAATCTAGCTATATTTGTTTATTTTGAATATTAGTTGTTGAATTTTTATTTTATTTTAAATTTCGAAATTAAGAGTAATTTTTTTTCATCAATATTTGTATTAACCAAGCAATTAGCATGTCATGTTTTCTTAAAATTATAAAAGCTAGTAATTAATTAGGATTTTTCTTTCTTTATTTTAGAGACTAATTTTTATAGAAAAAATGTAGTCGCTTTAAGATTTGTCCATTTAAAATAAATGAGATGAGCCCCGCTTAATGAAATGTATAGATTTCGGGGCCCTCAATAAATGTACAGTTAATTGCTTAGAATTAGGGAGGAGCCGTTTTAGCAAATTTCACGGCCCTACCCAAAATAATGACACGCTAGTCGCTCTAGACGCGTATTTAATAATGTTATTTCCTTAAATACGGGTGTGCATTTATGTAACCCAAATCTAAATCTCAACGGAGTCGAAATGTGTCGATAACCACGGGTGCAATTGATTGCGACGTGATTTGAAATACGTTTTCACAATGTTGCAATTTTTCGTAAAATACTAACAATAAATAAAAAGAATAATAAAAGCGGCTAAGGGATAAAATTTGCACATAAGTTTATAATACGTATTATATTAGATAATCAAGCCGAATATAACAGTTAAGCGACCGTGCTAGAACCACGGAACTCGGGAATGCCTAACACCTTCTCCCGGGTTAACAGAATTCCTTATCCGGATTTCTGGTGCGCAGACTGTAATACAGAGTCATTCTTTTCCTCGATTCGGGATTAAAATAGGTGACTTGGGACACCCTAAATCTCCCAAGTGGCGACTCTGAAATAAAGAAATAAATCCCGTTTCGACTGTCCTTTAATTGGAAAAAACTCTTGTACCCTCGCGAGGGCGGAAAAAGGAGGTGTGACAGCTCTGGCGACTCTGCTGGGGATAACGACCCAGAACCACTAGTTCAGGGTTCAAGAATTCGAGCTTAGAATAATTGTTATATTTGGCTTTATTATCTGATATATATTGCATGTTCTGACATAACATACTAAATGTTGTCTTTTACCGCTTTGATATTATCTGAACTGTATATAAACTGTGCCGAAACCCTTCTCTTCTTACCTCCGGGGAGAAGCTCGCTGGTCGAGGCTCCCTATTCTGTTAGTGTCAATACCTGAAATAAGAAAGAGGACGGATAAGTTACGAAGCCGGATGGCCTTTTGGTTCCCGGTAAGTTGCCCCCTCCTCGACTCGAGTTGTCCGCTCGGGTACACAGTCTAGAACATATACCCAGGTTATAAACCTAGTATAACGAAACCTCATGCCGGATCCCTAATAGGAACGATTATTTGCATCACGTTACATATGACTTAGGGGACTCAACACAGGGGTTGGGTCCGTCTAGGACTAGCAACCTGAAATGAAAAGACCATTCACGATGCATCCTACTTGCTCTGTACATATATTTGTTCCGAACTTGCATGTTGACCGGTTTCTGAATCTCGGGAATGTTGGAAAATTGAAAAAAAAACGAAAAAAAAAGGGAAAAAGAATATATCAGTTAGGGAGTTAATTGATTATTTTAGAAAAAAAATCAATGACCAATTACTGGCGAAACTCTGCCGAAATTTTGAAAAAAAAAGGGAAAATATTTTATTTTGTTTTACTAAAAAATATATATAAAAAAAGTCTTTTATTATTATTTTTTTTCCGGAAAAATAGATTGTTTTATTGTTTGTTGAAAATGAAAAAAAAAATCGTTATTTTGTCTTTTTCAAAAATAGAAAAGGAAAATAGATTGTCTTGCCAGGAAAAAAATAAAAATGAAAAAGAGTCATGTTTTAAAATAGTTCGGTTAATTTGACCGAACTACGCGGGTTTGATTCTCACCGGATGTGAGATACGTAGGCAACCCTCATCGGGTCCAACCCCCTTTTTGCTAAAAAAAAGCCAAAAAACAAATAAATAAAAAAAAAACATGTCAAGAATTTTAATTTTGCCATAAATAAGTCGGGTGGTGTCCAACCTCCCCTTTTGCTAATAATAGCAAAATATATATGTCAAATTTCTAAGAAGTCGGGTGACGCTGTTTTATGAAGACATAGCTGAATGTTCCCGAAGAGGACGCCGGAAGGCTGACTTTGCATAAACAGCCACATTTGGGTCATATTTAAGATTTGGTCCAGTTGACCCACACAACCTTAAAAATCTTCGTCCCCGAGACGTTGAAAGGCTGTGTTTGCAATAGTGAGTTTTAATTTGAAAAACGATAAAAAAAAAGAGTCATAAATAAGTCAGGTGATGTTGTTATGTCATAAATAGCCAAATATTCCCAAACGGGGCACCGAAGGGCTGACTTTGCATAAACAACCACCTTTGGTCGTATTTTGATTTTTGACCTTCACAGCCTTAAAATTTTTGCCCCTGAGGCGCAGGAAGGCCGTGTCGCAATATCGGGTCTTTTATCTAAAAATATTAGAATTAAGAATTGAGTTCTTCATTTAAAATATAGGGTTAATTTTGAGTCGATAATATAGATAGTAGTTTTTGGAGTTAAATAAAAGTTTTCTTTTGCTTAAACGCTTTAATAAATGTGCAGGATGAGCACAACAATAAATGAGCCTTTTTCAATAATGACCAAAATCCCTTTTGAGCTGCAATTGTGGTGGAATGATTTGGGCAAAGAAGGGCAAGACGAAGTGAGAAAATATTTGAAAGACCTTCCGGATTTATTAGACATTCAGCCTCGGGGGGATATCATCAGGGCATTGGTCGCCCATTGGGATTCGGCACATAATGTGTTTCATTTTTCAGACTTTGAACTCACCCCAACAATAGAAGAAATAGCGGGGTACATTGGAAGTGACCAAGCTCCATTGAGATTCAAATACTTGATTGCTCCTAGAGCCATTACCATACATCGATTCCTGGATTCCTTGAAAGTACCCCGGACAGTTCATCACCCAGATTTTGCAAAGGGTTTCTGCAGTTTCCGCTTCGTGTATGATAGATATGGACATGTGGGCGGGTTCAATAATCCAGACTTTAAGCTTTGCAGCAGAAATAGCCGACAAAAATGGGAGAAACACAGGCGAGTGGCATTTATGGTAGCTTTTTTGGGTCTCGTAATATTCCCAAGGAAAGATGGTAATATTGATTTGAAAATAGCAGGCGTCGTCAGTACTTTGCAAACCATGGGGAAAAGCACTTTAGCACCTATGATTGTGGCTGATATCTTCAGAGCTCTCACTGCGTGCAAAGCTGGGGGCAAATTTTTTGAGGGATGTAACTTATTGTTGCAAATATGGATGATTGAGCATTTGTGCCCGCGCTCTCAGTTATTGAGTTATGGCTCGGCTGAGAAAACTTGTATAGGGGAATTTTGTACGAGAATCAAAGGGGTTGGTCTACCTGAAGGAGTCACAGCTTGGGCATTATTATTTCGGAACCTCGAGGCTAGCCAGATACAGTGGGTGCTTGGATGGTTGTCTGTCGAGGAAGTCATATATATGCCAGCAGCCCGACCGCATTTTTTGTTAATGGGACTCAAAAGCATACAACCTTATGCACCATATCGGGTTCTGAGGCAACTCGGTAGATATCAAGTAATACCGAGAGATGAAGATTTAAGTACCCAAGTGATCGAAATTAGTCCTGACGGTCGATTCCCCGAGGAAGAGGTTCGTCAAATTTGGAGTGAGTGTCAATATCTGATGGCAAACACTTGTGTGTCTGATAGGGTCAGAGGGGAAATTGCTCCAGGGTATCACGAATGGTTCAGAGGTGACGTGGCATATGGAAGACCGGCTAAAAGACCTCATCTCGAAGATTTCGCCAAGTCGTCCCAAGAGCAGTGGGATTGGTTAGCAAAGGAAGAAAGCTATCGGGTTGAGATTGGTAAATTAAAGCAACAAGTCGAGAGTCTGAAATTCGAGAGCAGTGTACAGGTTGCCGAGGATCAAGGTGAAATGAATAGACTAGCCAGAGAAAATGACGCTCTTAAAGCCCAAGTCCGACAGTTGAAGATAACCATCGATAAGCAACCGAGGAGCCGATCCGATGAACAATTGGTAAAAAGATTGGAAAGCGAAGTCAGAGAATGGCGGGATGAGCTAGGAAAAGCTGAAAATGTCATGGCAGAACTCAAAGCACAATGGGCGACAAGAACCGAAGAGCGTCGCCAATACTTGAATCAGTTGAAGAGGGACCATGAGAAAATTGTTGCCAATTTAAAGAGAAAAGTAGTTGCCCTTGAAGGTAGAGCGGTTAGGCAGGCTAGAGACTTCGAAACTGAGAGCGGACATTGTTACAACTTGTTAGCCCAAATGGAGGCAGAAGTGCAACAGCTGCAAGACCAGCACTTGCAAGACTCCCGAGCTTTAAAGACGTGCAGCGATCAGATAAGACGCTTGCTCATAGAAAAGAAGCAAACAAAAGACAGGATTAGAGCCATTGCTCATGCTATTGTCAGGAGATGTCGGGTTTGTGAAGACATGACCCGTACTACTTTTATCTCAGCAGTGATGATCTATGTGAAGCGAACCATGAATGAGTTAGAGCAGCTTGAAAGGGATTTGGATCCTAGACCCGCGGCGAGGCCGAACGACGCCCCGCGGATACCTAAGTTTGAAGCACTAGAATATGCATAGTCCGTGTCTTTGAGTGTCTACCATGTCGAGTCAGTCTTTTGTACGTCCGGATTGAGTATGTTTGCAGCTTAGAGTTTTTGTTTGCTTTCAGATTACGTTTGTTAGTTTCTTTCCAAAACAAAAGATGTCGAGTTTGTAAGAGTCTGTTTATTAATGAAAGTTGAGCATTTTATTTCCACCCATATTTTTACATTTATCTGCACGAACTACGCTTGGTCTGATTCGTGCGGGGTCACGATACGTAGGCAATCTCTATAAGATTCGACCGTAATTTAAAAAAAAAATATATATATATATGTTTGTCAGAGCAAAAATAAGCTAGGATGATGCATGAGGTCAGAGCAAAAGCATGTTAGAAATGATTAACGTGCAATTACAATATCTGTTAAGACTCTAACACTGACAAGTTTGTTGTTTTTCCAATATCAGTTAGTTGTTAGAGCGTACTGGCACCGTACCATTATCAAACAAGATCAAAAGGTCCTATACCAGAAAGCATGACTGGGTCAGACAACAGCGTTGAGTCAGAAAAAACGGCCAATCAGATGCTGAAGGAAGCCCTGGAGAAAATGGAAAAAATGAGGCTAGAAATGAATGAAATGCAGATAGCCTTAGCTAGAGCCCAGAAGGGGCAAGAACTACCCGTTACTCCTACCCTCCAACCAGTACACACGCCGGAATACCCCTCTCCCGGTCCTTCAACAAGTTTCCCAAGCCATCACTATTATCAGGGAAGAGAGGCTTATGATTCCCAAGCTCCACCTCCCACTCAAAACCCTCCTCCACCAAATGTTCCCGTCTTTGTGGCACCTCCCCCAGCTCCACTACATAGATCATCCAGTGAGCCGCTATTCCAAGCTCACGACACCCAATATTACCCTCCCGAACCCACTTTCAAAGCGCCTGAGCCATATACCTCCTCTCCCCATTTTGAAATCCCGGGAGAAGTTGAGAAACCGGTTAAGAATGCAGAACAAGAGGAGGTAATTCGTAAAGTCAAAAGCCTGGAGCAATCCTTCAGGAACATGCATGGTTTAGGAAACCAAGTTAGTGTCGCATACAAAGATTTGTGCCCTTTTCCTGATGTACAGTTGCCTGCGGGGTTTAAAATGCCAAAGTTTGACTTATATGAGGGGCACGGTGACCCAGTAGCCCATCTGCGTGGTTTTTGTAGCAAAATGAGAGGGGCTGGGGGAAAAGATGAGTTGTTGATAGCATATTTCGGGCAAAGCCTGAGCGGGTCAGCGCTAGAATGGTACACGAGGCAAGACCCCGGCCGATGGTATACATGGGATGATTTGGCCCAGGCATTCATCGGCCATTTTCAATATAACCTCGAAATAGTCCCTGATCGTCTGTCATTGTTGAAACTAGAAAAGAAGCCTGGGGAAAGTTTTAGAGAGTTTGGTTTCCGCTGGAGGGAACAAGCTGCAAGGGTTGATCCTCCCATGCGGGAAAGTGAGATGGTAGATTACTTCTTGCAAACATTGGAACCTACCTATTTTGGTCATCTAGTGACATCTGTCGGGAAGTCGTTTAATGAAGTGGTAAAGATGGGAGCCATGATTGAAGAAGGATTGAAATCTAACAAGATCTTGAGCTACTCGGCTTTGAAAGCAACCACCCAGGCCATCCAAAGCGGTACTGGTGGTGTGCTGGGAAAGAAGAAGAAAGAAGAAGTTGCTGCAGTTGAAGCTAATGTTTGGTCCAGGCACAATAACCGTCCACTCTACTACAACCAACCCAGACCCCATCACCCAAACTATCAATATACCTCATATGGTCCACCGCAACACTATTATCCACCACCAGAACCACAATTTTCTATTCACCATGCCCAGACCTACACTCAACCCCCAGTGCACTCGCAATGGCGTACACCAAGTCCCCAAAATACACAGCCACACCCACAAAACACCTATCCACCTCCCAGGGCTAACAGACCAGGAACCAGCTTCCGCCCAAACCAAGCTTTTAGAAATGAGAAGGCCCCAAACAAAAAAACATTTACCCCGCTGGGAGAATCTTACACTTCTCTTTTCCACAGATTGAAACAGTTGGGGATGTTGACCCCAGTTGAATCCAAAGCACCAAATCCTCTTCCCAGAAACCTGGACCACTCTGTTAGCTGCGAGTATTGCTCAGGGATGCCGGGGCACGATACTGAAAAATGTTGGAAGTTGAAAAACGCAATCCAAGAGCTCATTGATAATCGTCGTATTGAGGTACAGGCTCTAGAGGCCCCGAACATCAATCAAAATCCGTTACCAGCGCATTATGAGGCCAACATGATCGAACTGATACATAAGGGGGAAGAGCCTAAGAAACCTTCGCAGGTGGTTATGGTGATTCGTTCTACGGAAACCAAAGAAAAGACAGTGAGTGCAAGGCCAGTGGTTCAGTTAAAAGCAGTAGAAGACAAGCCAGTGCTAGTAATGGGAAAGGGATCGTTTGTGGCCGAGAAAAAGCAGGAGCCAGTCAAGATAGTGGTACCAAGGTCAGTATCCATGCCCGTGGTGGTCGTGAAGGGAGTCTATATAGAGCCGGTTGTCATAAAACCGGTAGTCCAGTTACCCATGGTTGATAGCAAAGCCGTACCCTGGAAATATGACAAAGTAGTGGTGACATACAAAGGAAAGGAAATTGAGGAAGAAAGTTGTGAAGCACAGGGACTGACCCGGTCAGGACGTTGTTTCGCCCCTGAAGAGTTGAGAAAAGCTAAGGGCGCAAAAGACAATCCAGTGCCAGTTAAAAAAGCTGTAACGGAAGAGGAAGCAGAAGAGTTTCTGAAAAAGATGAAAGGACAAGATTATTCCATTGTTGATCAACTGAGAAAAACACCGGCCCAAATCTCGTTGTTGTCATTATTAATTCACTCTGATGAGCATTGCCGAGCTTTAATGAAGATATTGAATGAGGCTCATGTGCCTGACAAAATCTCAGTAAACCATTTAGAGACAATTGCCAACAAGATCTTTGAAGTGAACAGGATAGCATTTTCTGATGATGAATTGCCTATGGAAGGCACAGAACACAACAAGGCTCTCTATTTGACGGTCAAATGTGAAGGTTCAATGGTTACTCGGGCACTAATCGATAACGGGTCGAGCGCTAATATTTGCACGTTATCCACATTGAACAAGTTAAAGATTGATGAGGATAGAATCCGCAAAAATAGCATTTGTGTTCGAGGGTTCGATGGAGGGGGAACAAACACAGTAGGGGATATTGTACTCGAATTGACTATTGGCCCAGTCGAGTTCACGATGGAATTTCAGGTGTTGGATGCTGCAGTATCCTATAATCTTTTGTTGGGTCGACCGTGGATTCATGCGGCAAAAGTCGTGCCCTCCACACTGCACCAAATGATCAAATTCGAGTGGGACAGACAAGAAATTGTGTTACATGGGGAAGATCACACATGCGCCGTGAATGATGCCATTGTACCCTTTATAGAGACCGAAGATGATAAGGGGCCATGGGTGTATCAGATCCTCGACACGGTTCCGGTGAGCAGGTTGCTTGAGGGTAAAAGCATGCCATGTCCTAGGGTGTCAGCTACGACCGTCATGGTAGTGTCAGAAATGTTGAATAACGGGTTCGTGCCCGGGAAGGGTTTGGGGGTTGAACTGCAGGGCATTACTCAACCTGTGTCTTTGCCCAAAAATTTGGACACCTTCGGGTTAGGGTTCAAACCAACAGCGGCAGATATCAGAAAGGCCCGTAAATTGAAGAAGAAAGCTTGGGTGCTCCCTAAACCAATTCCTCGATTGTCCAGGTCCTTCGTCAGGCCGAATATCAAGAAACAGTCATTGGCAAAGATATCGGGTTCGTTAGTTGAGGCGGATGGGAATTTGGATAAGGTGTTTGAGAAAGTATTTGTTGAAGTAAACATGGTTGAGGCCGGGGAAGGGTCAAGCAGAGCAGACATACAGTACATCGGACCACGTGCTAACATCAGCAATTGGGAAGCTACTCCTCTTCCAGTTCGGAGGGAGTCGTGGTAGTGGGTTTTGTTTTCCTTTTTGTCACCTGGATTATTCCAGGGTTTGTAATCCAGTTGTTATGTTCCGTCCGTTTGGATGAGTTAAAACCTTGTTGTCTTTACGTTTAATGAAATGCAATTTTCTTCGTCCCTAATTCTCTTTCCATTTTCGTTTCTTTTCTTTGTACAGTTCTCTTTATGCTGATATCAATGACATGACATGCATGAGGAATCTTCGGCCCAGCTTTAAAAGCCAATCTAATTCAGAAGTAATAATACAAGAGGCCGAGTGTGATGATGGGATGGATTGTAATAATGATGAAGCTTATGAGGAAATTAGTAAAGAATTAAGCCACTTTGAAGAAAAACCCAAACCTAACCTAAATGACACAGAAGCAGTTAATCTAGGGGACCAAGATAACGTACGGGAAACTAAAATAAGTGTTCATTTGGATCCACAACTCAAGGAGGAGATAATTAAAGTATTGCATGAGTACAAAGACGTTTTTGCATGGTCATATGATGATATGCCGGGTCTAAGCACCGATTTGGTGGTTCATAAATTGCCCACTGATCCAGCACTCCTCCCTGTCAAGCAGAAGTTGAGAAAGTTCAAAACAGACATAAGTGTGAAGATCAAAGAAGAGATCTCCAAGCAGTTTGAGGCAAGGGTCATTCAGGTTACACGGTACCCCACTTGGTTAGCCAATGTCGTGCCTGTGCCAAAGAAAGATGGCAAGACCAGGGTGTGCGTCGATTATCGAGACCTTAACAAAGCAAGCCCAAAAGATAATTTCCCACTGCCCAACATCCATATACTGATCGACAATTGTGCCAAACATGATATTGGCTCTTTTGTGGATTGTTATGCGGGTTATCATCAGATTCTAATGGATAAGGAAGATGCAGAAAAGACGACATTCATCACGCCGTGGGGAACGTATTGTTATCGGGTCATGCCGTTTGGTTTGAAAAATGCTGGGGCAACTTATATGAGGGCCATGACAACTATCTTCCATGATATGATACATAAAGAAATTGAGGTATACGTGGATGATGTGATCGTTAAGTCTAGACAGCAATCTGACCATGCCAGAGATTTGAGAAAATTCTTTCAAAGGCTTCGCAGATACAATCTTAAGCTCAATCCTGCGAAATGTGCTTTCGGGGTGCCATCTGGGAAGTTGTTGGGATTTATAGTTAGCCGGAGGGGTATTGAATTAGACCCGTCAAAGATCAAAGCTATTCAGGAGTTGACACCTCCAAGAAACAAAACCGAGGTGATGAGTTTGTTGGGAAGACTGAACTATATCAGCAGGTTCATTGCTCAGCTCACGGCAACGTGTGAACCAATTTTCAAATTGTTAAAGAAAGATGCCGCGGTCAAATGGACTGATGAATGCCAGGAGGCTTTTGATAAGATAAAGAGGTATTTGTCAAACCCACCCGTGCTGGTCCCACCAGAACCAGGGAGACCTTTGATTCTATATCTGACAGTTGTGGACAGTTCATTCGGCTGTGTACTGGGGCAGCATGATGTTACGGGCAGAAAGGAGCAGGCTATCTACTATCTCAGTAAGAAGTTCACATCTTACGAGGTCAAGTATACTCATCTGGAAAGGACATGTTGTGCCCTAACTTGGGTGGCACAGAAATTGAAACATTACTTGTCATCTTACACCACTTACCTTATATCTCGCTTGGACCCGTTGAAGTATATTTTCCAGAAACCCATGCCCACAGGAAGGCTTGCAAAGTGGCAGATCTTACTTACAGAGTTCGACATTGTCTATGTGACACGGACTGCCATGAAAGCACAGGCATTAGCCGATCACTTGGCTGAGAACCCCGTTGATGAAGATTATGAGCCTTTGAAAACTTATTTCCCTGATGAAGAGATAATGCACATTGAAGAATTAGAACAAGCTGAGAAGTCGGGATGGAAACTTTTCTTTGATGGGGCTGCAAATATGAAGGGTGTGGGAATAGGAGCAGTACTTATTTCGGAAACAGGTCAGCATTACCCTGTTACAGCTCGGCTTCGTTTCTACTGTACAAACAACATGGCAGAATATGAGGCGTGTATATTGGGATTGAGATTAGCTGTGGATATGGGTGTACAGGAAGTCTTGGTCATGGGTGACTCGGACTTACTGGTACACCAGATTCAAGGGGAATGGGAAACACGGGACTTGAAGCTTATACCGTATCGACAATGTCTGCATGAGCTTTGCCAGCGTTTTCAGGCCATAGAATTCAGACACATTCCAAGGATTCATAATGAGGTTGCTGACGCTTTGGCTACTTTGGCATCAATGTTGCACCATCCAGATAAGGCCTATGTTGATCCATTGCAGATTCAAGTCCGTGATCAACATGCTTACTGCAATATGATAGAAGAGGAAATCGATGGAGAGCCATGGTTCCATGATATCAAAGAGTACATCAAAGCGGGAGTGTATCCAACGCAGGCCACCGGTGATCAGAAAAGAACAATTCGACGGTTGGCAAGTGGGTTTTTCCTTAGTGGAGGAGTACTGTACAAAAGAACGCCAGAGCTCGGTTTGTTGAGATGTATAGATGCACGGCAGGCCACAACTATCATGACTGAGGTGCATTCCGGAGTTTGCGGACCGCATATGAGTGGGTATGTTCTAGCAAAGAAAATTCTTCGAGCAGGTTATTATTGGCTCACGATGGAGCGAGATTGTATAAGTTTTGTGCGTAAGTGTCATCAATGCCAAATACATGGAGATTTGATTCATGCTCCACCATCAGAATTACATACGATGTCCGCGCCATGGCCTTTTGTTGCATGGGGCATGGATGTTATTGGGCCAATTGATCCAGCAGCATCAAATGGGCACAGATTTATCTTGGTAGCTATAGATTATTTTACCAAATGGGTGGAAGCGAAGACATTCAAGTCTGTGACCAAGAAGGCTGTAGTTGACTTCGTGCATGCAAATATCATATGTCGGTTTGGGATCCCAAAGGTAATCATCACAGATAATGGGGCTAATCTTAATAGTCATTTGATGAAGGAGACATGTGAGCAGTTTAAGATTGCTCACAGGCACTCTACTCCGTACCGTCCCAAGGCAAATGGTGCGGTTGAAGCGGCCAATAAGAACATAAAGAAAATACTCCGGAAGATGGTTGAAGGATCTAGACAATGGCACGAGAAATTGCCTTTTGCATTGTTAGGATATCGCACCACCATGCGTACCTCGGTAGGGGCGACTCCTTACTCATTGGTATATGGTACCGAGGCGGTAATACCCGCAGAAGTGGAAATCCCATCTCTGCGAATCATTGCAGAGGCTGAAATCAATGATGATGAATGGGTGAAAAGCCGTCTTGAGCAGTTGAGTTTGATCGATGAGAAAAGATTGGCATCAGTGTGTCATGGCCAACTGTACCAACGAAGAATGGCAAGAGCATACAACAAAAAAGTACGTCCAAGGAAATTTGAAGTAGGGCAATTAGTACTGAGGCGGATCTTGCCTCATTGGTCTGAGGCAAAAGGAAAATTTGCCCCAAACTGGCAAGGACCATTTGTAGTAACCAGAGTGTTGTCTAATGGAGCATTGTATTTGACAGATGCGGAAGGAAAATGTGTAGAAATGACCATCAATTCCGATGCGGTCAAGAGATATTATGTATGATTTCTTTATTTTTCTAAATGTATCTGTTCGTATTTGGCATATCTTAAAGATTGAAATGATGAAGGCATTTTGTTCTGCTATCCAAACACTCATATCCCTTGTTATCCCCTTCGAGCCTTACTTATTTTTCATGCACCTCTTTCGGAATCATCGGCATTATCAGAGAACACAAGTGTCGAACATAAAGGAAAAAAAAGGAAAGAAAAGAAAAAAAAAGAGAAAAGAAAAAAAAAGAAAAGAAGAAAAGAAAAGAAGGAAAAATGAAAAAAAAGGGAAAGAAGAGAAAACATAACAACGTAGTCTCTATGAAGTGAACTACGTTTGACTTGATCCCGAAAGGGTACGTAGGCAGCCTTACTCCAAGGTTCAGTCATACCAAATAGAAATCCAAAAATCCCCAAGCAAGAAACTGGGGCAGAAGTGGTGATTGTTATGAAAGTTGGATTCCGAAAGTTGTAATTTGAACCCATTGGAATTGTTTTGAGCCTTTTATACCTTTCTTTCTAAATCAATCCAAAAGCCTACATTACGGACCGAAGAAAGACCTTATGATCAGTTTTGAGAAATGCCAAGATGAACAGGTAGGAATAACCCACGATAGGGGCAACACTCTGGTTCGAGCAAGAAGAACAAAAATAAATGAGAGAGTCTTATGGGTGAAAACCCTCACGGGCACCGTAAGGCGACGGGAGCTGAGAGAAAAATAAATGAGAGAGTCTTGTTGGTGAAAACCTTTACGGGCACCTCAAGGCGAAGGTGAGATAAGAAATGGAAAACTGAGAAAGGTATGTTGATAGAAACCGTTTCGCGGTACCGCAGGGAAACAAGATTAAGGTCTAGATAAATCAAACAAGTGATGGAAGTTCTGGGCAATGAGGTACGGCAATTGAGAGTTGTTTGTTTGGACAGATTGGGCTGATTAATCCAAAATGCATGTCTTGACCATTGGTACTAGTTGTCTCGTTCAGATAAGTTTCTTTTCTTTCTCTTTTCAAACAGTCATCTGGTTTTGGATTCTTCTTATCCTTAACTCAAAAATCATTTCATTTTTCTTTTGAGGGTTTTTATCTAGCTGAGATGTTTCAGTGCCAGTTTTGTTCGATGCAAGCAGAAAGGACTTCAAAGTTCACTACCAGCTTCTAGAATTGTAAAGCACAACGTGGTCAGAGCATGTCAAAAACAACTTAATGTCAAGTGGAATACAGGGAATTAACGGAAGTTTCATCGGTGAAATGATTGGGAAATGTCGTGGGAAAGGCGAAAGCTCAAATAAAAGGTCAGAAAAGTGAAATAACAGCAGGGGTGTAAAGCATTTAGGTCGCCAGAGGTTGGGAAATTTAAAAGTTGGTCAGAAAGTCAAGCAGTTCAGGGTCAGTGTGTGGAAATTAGTCAACACAAAGCAAGGCAGTGGAAGGATTTTTCAGCAAGAATGCCATCAACTAACCACTGTTTTAAACTGACGAAATTTTCTTTGATTAAGCAGGGGGAGAAAAATTAGTTGTTGAAGAGGAATTCTCCAGGAGGGAAAAACAAGCACTAATTAGGATAAATGCAAGTTGTCAGGAGTCCGCCTGGAGAACAGAGACGTATTTTTCAAGTTTGACGTCAGGAGTCCGCCTGGAGAACAGAGACGTATTTTTCAAGTTTGACGTCAGGAGTCCGCCTGAAGAACGGAGACATACAGTTTAAATTTTAAAAGTCAGGAGTCCGCCTGAAGAACGGAGACATACAGTTTAAATTTTAAAAGTCAGGAGTCCGCTTGGAGAATAGAGACATTTTTTCAAGTTTGACGTCAGGAGTCCGCCTGGAGAACAGAGACGTATTTTTCAAGTTTGACGTCAGGAGTCCGCCTGAAGAACGGAGACATACAGTTTAAATTTTAAAAGTCAGGAGTCCGCCTGAAGAACGGAGACATACAGTTTAAATTTTAAAAGTCAGGAGTCCGCCTGGAGAATAGAGACATTCATTTCAAATTTAGCAATCAGGAGTCCGCCTGGAGAACAGAGACGTACTTTTCAAGTTTGACGTCAGGAGTCCGCCTGAAGAACGGAGACATACAGCTTAAATTTTAAAAGTCAGGAGTCCGCCTGGAGAACAGAGACATACTTTTCAAGTTTGGTGTAAGGAGTCCGCCTGAAGAACAGAGACACATAGTTTAAATTTTAAAAGTCAGAAGTCTGCCTGGAGAATAGAGATATTACATTTCAGGAGTTGAAGTTGGGAGCCCGCCCATAGAACAGAGGCATACATTTCAGTCTTTTCATTTCAAGCATTGAAGTTGGGAGCCCGCCCAGATAACAGAGGCATATATTTCAGTCTTTACATTCCAAGCGTTGAAGTTGGGAGCCCGCCCAGATAGCAGAGGCATACATTCAGTCTTTTTATTTCAAGTGTTGAAGTTGGGAGCCCGCCCATAGAACAGAGGAATACATTTCAGTCTTTATATTTCAAGCGTTGAAGTTGGGAGCCCACCCAGATAACAGAGGCATACATTTCAGTCTTTTCATTTCAAGTGTTGAAGTTGGGAGCCCGCCCATATAACAGAGGAACACATTCAGCATTAATTTTCAAGTATTAAAGTTGGGAGCCCGCCCATCGAACAGAGGCATACATTTCAAGATCAAGTCACAGGACAATAAAACAGAGGGTTACAACAGGAATCCCCAGCAGAAAACAATAAAAATCCCCAGCATCAGGAAGCAGAAGGTTGCAATAAGAGGTCCCAGCAAAAACTCAAGTGCTTGTGTCGAAAGGAAGAAAAGCATCGGAAGAAAAGCACCGGAAAAAATGCAAGCAGACAAGAAAGCAAGGCAACAAGAAAAATTGCAGTATAGCCTAGCTTCTTGTTTTCTTTTAAGCAAGGTGTAACAAGGAGATCGGTAAGCAGTAGTAATAGCATGCAACAACAGTAACAATGCAGTCCCACGGTAGTCCCAGCTACCAAAAACTTCCCGAACTACATTGACCTGATTCCTGTTTAGCCCAGGATATGTAGGAAACCTTTGAAGCAAAGGTTCGGTCAAATCTTTTTCAAAAATGCTTCACACGGAGTACTCGGATGGGCAAAAATCGCTCGCTTTATCTTTGCACGAAAACCCTACGTGTCTTCGGGCAAAGAGGGGCAGCTGTAAGCACGTGATTTTTGCCCAATATGAGAATTACTCCCCAAAAATTCAAAAATAAAATAATTTTCCTTGGTGTGCAATTTTGTGATATTTTGTGATATTTTGAATAATTATTTGTATTTGTCTGTGCATGTTTATTTGCTAAATTAATAAAAAATACAAAAATATATCGCATTTTGTATGTAGGATTTAATTCTATAATTTGTTAGTAATTAAGTTTGTTTACAAAAAAATAAAAATTTACAAAAATAGGCATCGTTTGCATTTTTAGCATTTAATGTCCAAATATACAATTTTATGCTTAATTATTACTTAATTGTGCGTTAATTGTTATTGGAAGTTAATTTGCACTTTTATAACTTAATTTAGTTCTTAATAATAATTTAAGTATTTTTATAATTTAGTTTTAGAGAAATAAAAAGAAGAAAAGAGAGCGAAAATATAAAGAAAGTCGGAATTGGGCCTCTTCTTCGATTTCAAGCCACAGGCCCAAAAAATGGCCCAATCTTCCCAAACGACCCAGTCCATTTCAAACCGGGTCAACCCGGTCCATAACCCAACACCCCCTATCTTGCATTTCAAAAAAAAACAAAGCAAAACAAAACAAAACAAAAAAAAAGAAAAGGAAGAAAACCCTAAAAAATCCCTCTCTCTCATCCCCCCCCTTCTCTTTCTCTCTTTTCTTCTTCTTCTTCAAGCATCCAAACACCCCATCCATGGCTGCCCTTCCCCCACCTCTTCTCCTTCACATACACACACACAACCACGGCAACACAACACACACACACCCGCCGCCCGTGTTTCTTTCTTCTTCTTCAAGATCGCGAGTGTTTCTTCTTCTTCAAGTTCACGTTGATCGTTGCTTCTTCTTCTTCCTCACTTCATGATGCTGCGTGACTGCTTCGTCCAGCATCTACTGCTGCTCACGTTTTGCATTGTTGCTGCCCCGTCCGGCATCGCTTTCACGGTTGTCTGCTACCTCTCCTTCAAGCTCTTCGTTTGTCCGTTCGTGATCGTCTTCGGCGTCAAATGATTTTGGTGCGATATTTGTTTCCGGGCAGATTTGTTTCCGTTCAAGTTCGTCATTGTTTCGATCCGGTTAGTGGGTTTTTGAGTTTCATTTTTTGCCCGTAATTTGTTTGATATTTTTCGGATCCAAAATCGATAAATGATTCAATTCTTGTTTTGTTTGTTCATCATTGAAATAATTTTTTTTAGTTTGTTTATATGTTTGGTTGGTTTAATTTTCAGATTCAAATGAAAATTTAATTAATTGATTTTCAGTTTATTTCATGTTAATTTAATTTTTGCAAAAAAAAAGGAATTGTTAGTTTAGGTTTAATATTGTTAGATTTAGTTTAAATCGCTTGAATCCGTTGTTTGTTTAATATAGATTTCATTCATGATCATGTATCTTTGTTATATTTTTTTTGTTGGATTTAATTAAGAAAGATTAATTGATTATTTGAAGATTAGTGATTTGAATATGTTTATTTGTTTTGTTTAAGTTCAATTCGAAATTTGAATAAAGTTTGTTATTGTGGTTGAATCTTTTCATTCATGTTCATACTTTATTTGATTGATCTTGAATCCGAAATTTGTATAGTTTGATTTTCTTATTTCTTGTTTATCATTTGTGATTATTTCTTGAATTGGTCTCATAATCTTGTTTAAAGTTTAATATAAGAATTGTTTGTTGTAATGTTGTTAGAGTTGATTTTAAGTTCAATATTATTGAATTTAAGAATCTAAATATACTTGTTTGATTGTTGTTGTTTAAATCCGAAAAATAGGTTTGTTGTTGCTAAAAATATTGTTCAATCAAATTTTAGTTGTTCTTGGTTGTTCAATTTGTGTTCATGTGATTTGTTGTTGAAATGTTGTTAAAATCATGTTCATGTGATATTGTTGTTATGATGTTCATCCGTGTTCATATTGTTGTTTGAACATTGTTAGAAATTGATCATATTGTCTATATTTTGGTTAAGTTTGATTAATTGATGTGTTATAGCTGATGGGTAGTTTGGTAAATTTGTAATACGTTCAGGGGTAGTTTGGTAATTTCAGTAAGGTCGGAAGGGGTAGTTTAGGAATTGTACATTTTGTAATTGTTTATTTGAAGCATGGGGGACAAAATAAAATGGGGTGGGTTGTGATATGATTATTTAATATAAAGGGGGGACAAGATTTAATTTAAAGGGGAATCTTGCATTATTTTAAATGAAGCATGGGGGACAAAATGAAATGGGGTGGTGTGATATGTTTATTTAATGTAATGGGGATGAGTGGAAAGATAATGGGTTGGGTAGAGAAAAGTATGGATTTTAATTAATTGAAAAGGTTTATGGGATGGGTTATATATGTGAGGTCTTGAAATCAAAAAATATAGACAGAGAGATAGAGAAAAAATACACAAATACGAGAGAGAGAAACAAATCTGAAAATAAGAGAGAGAAAAGGGCTGAACATTTAAGAGATAGAAAATTCCGAAAAATATTTAAGCTTTCAAAAAATAAAAATAAAAACTAAAAAAAATATTCTGCTTTCTTTTGTTGTTTGAAATCAGAATTAATTGTTGTTTCATCAAAGCTGGAAGATTTTGTTTTTTTTGGATTACTACTCCACTGGTTTGTTACTGTTGCTGGGCTATTGTTGCTGTGTTGTACTGATTTTACTGCTGCTGCTGATACTCATATTCATTTTCTTTTGCTTCCAATATCAGGTACACAACTGAAAAGCTGGTTATTGTAATCCGAAATATGAAGCATGAATACATATGAAGAATGAAAATTTGAAGTTTTAATTTCGTTTTTTTTCTTTGTTTCTTTTGTTGATTGTATTTAAGCTATTTCATGAATTACTAAATAATAGCTGGAATAAGAAAATAATATCATAAGTTAGTCTGTAATAAATCAGTTCGGCAAAACAGGTTAATTCACTAGCTATGAAGGCTTCAAGATTGTAGGTTGATCATGAACAAGTAGCTAAATTTAGTTAAAACATGAATTTAAATTAAACATCGTAAATTAGGCATTAAGGCATGACTTGAGCTTAAGCAAGATTAGAAGAACGTTTAAGTCTAATAAACTTTCTAATAAGCTTTAGTAATTATGGTTAAATCTAGTTTCAAATGATTGTGAATAATTAATCTCAATAATATTTTTTTTTAAAATAATAATAACAATGCTGAGTTTTAATCTAGCTATATTTGTTTATTTTGAATATTAGTTGTTGAATTTTTATTTTATTTTAAATTTCGAAATTAAGAGTATTTTTTTTCATCAATATTTGTATTAACCAAGCAATTAGCATGTCATGTTTTCTTAAAATTATAAAAGCTAGTAATTAATTAGGATTTTTCTTTCTTTATTTTAGAGACTAATTTTTATAGAAAAAATGTAGTCGCTTTAAGATTTGTCCATTTAAAATAAATGAGATGAGCCCCGCTTAATGAAATGTATAGATTTCGGGGCCCTCAATAAATGTACAGTTAATTGCTTAGAATTAGGGAGGAGCCGTTTTAGCAAATTTCACGGCCCTACCCAAAATAATGACACGCTAGTCGCTCTAGACGCGTATTTAATAATGTTATTTCCTTAAATACGGGTGTGCATTTATGTAACCCAAATCTAAATCTCAACGGAGTCGAAATGTGTCGATAACCACGGGTGCAATTGATTGCGACGTGATTTGAAATACGTTTTCACAATGTTGCAATTTTTCGTAAAATACTAACAATAAATAAAAAGAATAATAAAAGCGGCTAAGGGATAAAATTTGCACATAAGTTTATAATACGTATTATATTAGATAATCAAGCCGAATATAACAGTTAAGCGACCGTGCTAGAACCACGGAACTCGGGAATGCCTAACACCTTCTCCCGGGTTAACAGAATTCCTTATCCGGATTTCTGGTGCGCAGACTGTAATACAGAGTCATTCTTTTCCTCGATTCGGGATTAAAATAGGTGACTTGGGACACCCTAAATCTCCCAAGTGGCGACTCTGAAATAAAGAAATAAATCCCGTTTCGACTGTCCTTTAATTGGAAAAAACTCCTGTACCCTCGCGAGGGCGGAAAAAGGAGGTGTGACAGATAAAACAAAAATAATAAAAATGCTTTCTTTTTAAAAAAAAATTAAAAAAAAATTAAAAAATCCGAAAATATTTTGATTCTTCTTTCAAATTGAAAAGAAAATTCAAAATTCAAAAAATACTTTTTAGAAGCATTTCTTTTATTAAAAGTAAAATTCCAAAAATATTTTCTTTTTTCTTTAGAATAAAAACAAATGAAAATTCAGAAAAACAAATATCTTCCTTTTACTTTTGAAATTCTCAAAGTTCAAATCAAAAGAAAAGGAATTTTTACAAGTCTTTCTTTCAAAAGAAAATCAATCAAAAAAAAATACTTCCTTTCTTCTTTTGAAGCAGTTCTTTCACAAATTTCAATTAAAAAAAAAATGTTAGTTCATTTACTTATTCATGATCAGCCCGAACTACGCGGGTTTGATTCTCACCGGATGTGAGATACGTAGGCAACCCTCATCGGGTCCAACACCCCTTTTGCTAAAAAAGCCAAAAACAAATAAAAAAAACAAAAAAAAACATGTCAAGATTTTTAATTTTGTCATAAATAAGTCGGGTGATGTCCAACTTCCCTTTTAAAAAAAATAGCAAAAATATATATGTCAAATTTCTAAGAAGTCGGGTGACGTTGTTTTATCAAGACATAGCCGAATGTTCCCGAAGGGGACGCCGGAAGGCTGACTTTGCATAAACAGCCACTTTTGGGTCATATTTAAGATTTGGTCCAGTTGACCCACACAGCCTTAAAAATCTTCGTCCCCGAGACGTTGAAAGGCCGTGTTTGCAATATTGAGTTTTCTAATTTGAAAAACGATAAAAAGAGTCATAAATAAGTCAGGTGATGTTGTTATGTCATAAATAGCCGAATGTTCCCGAAAGGAACGCCGGAAGGGTGACTTTGCATAAACAGCCACTTTTAGGTCATGTTTAGGATTTTTGGTCTAGTTGACCCACACAGCCCTATAAATCTTCGTCCCCGAGGCGCTGAAGGGCCGTGTTTGCAACACCAGGTTTTTATTATAATTTGAAAAAAAAAACAAAGAGTCGACGGTCAGGTGAATACCATTCAAATTTTGTCATAATAAGTCGAGCCAGCTTCGGCCGCGTCTTAAACCGTTCTTGCCGAAATAGCCTTAGAGTATCTTTCAGTTATCGAGAGGTTATTTTCGTAAAAGAATGGACAAGTTTGTAAAGCGTCATAAAATAATCCTCATCGGCCTCAAAATTCATGTGAAAGTTGGAAAGGGCCACGTTTGCAAAAACAACCATTTGGTTAAAATTAGCAAATGGAAGAAGGAAGTTGGCCATTTGTTTTTTAAGTTTGTAAACCTTTTGATTAAAATAGGTGGGTTGTTTGATTTTCAAGTTTGTAGGTCATCTTTAAACCTTTGAAACCCAGTTTGTTTTAATATGAAAAGTGAAAAGAAAAAATGTTCATTATTGTTTATCTTTTATTGGTCTGAACTACGCAAGGTCTGATTCATGCGGGGTCATGATACGTAGGCAATCTCCATAAGATTCGACCACAACAAAAAAATGAAAAAGAAAAAGAAAAATGAAAAAAAGACAGAAAAATGAAAAAAGAGATAAGAAAAAATCGGAAAAAAAGAAAGAAAAAAAAAAGAAAATCGAAAAAAAAGATGTTGTTAATAATGAGGACCGACTGAGTCCATTCTAACCTGTTTGTTTTGCAAGGAATGTTAAGGTGGTTGGTTTGTGGTAAGCCGGATAATGACACCCAGAACATCGCGCAGAATCCTATTGGGAACTTGTTGACGGAGGTTGATGATATTGAAGTTGGTAATGGTCTTGGCAGTATTGATGCAAAGCTCAGTGGCTAAGATGCCAGTTTTTGATGAAATGGGAGGCCGCTCCGTTCCTTGGTTAGCAAGAGAGAAGCTGTTGGTGGCTTATTTTGTTGTCATTTCTGTTGTCCGGATTATTCTTAGGGTTGTAATCCGAATATTGTCTTGTGTCAAATGCAAAATCCGGTCCCTTTTATTTCCAGTTTTCTTTTGTTTAGTCCTTTTATCATTTTATTCAATGCCGATTCTAGTGACATGACATGCGCACACAGTTTGGGCCTAATCTTAAAAGTTAATCATAAAACCCTGGAAAGGCGATCAGACCATTTAAAGGAAATAAGGACGGTTGAGATTATTCAGAGCTCGAGTCATATGGAACTGGGGCAAGTAAAACACAAAGAAAACCGTTAAAAGCAAGATTCGCCAAATTGGCATGAGGGTCGGTCATGATAATGAGAGTGTCGCCCAACGGTGCTTTAGAAATGACAAAGGAAAAATAAAACGTTTAACATAATTGTCAAGTCCAGCACCATCAGAAGAGACTACAAGTTTAAATTGTGTTGTTTGCACTTGGCATGTTTTGAAGACTGGAATGACGAAGGCATTTTGTTCTGCTACCCAAACACTTTATCCTTCGTTACCCCTTTTGAGCCTTATTTATTTTCTTTCATACCCCTCGTTCGGAATTAGTAGCAACGAATAGAATACGCAAGCATGGCAGGTAAGAGAAAAGAAAGAAAAGAAAACAACAAAACGGAAAAAGAAGAATAAAAGAAAAAAAGAGAGAAAGAAAAAAAACGACAAAAAGAAAGGAGAAATGAGAAAAGAAAAAGAGAAAAGAAAACTGATAACAAAGAAAAAAAAAGTCAAATGAAACAGAGGAATTGGGAACTACGTTTGACCTGATTCCTCAAAGAGGATACGTAGGCGCTTCACGGCTCGGTCATAGTTTTGAAAAATGAAAAAAAAATCAATTAAAATATCCCCAAGCAAGAAACTGGGGCAAAAGTTGCGTTTGTTGTAAATAAACCTAATTCCGAAGGTTGTAACTAATAACCCAAAATTAATGTTTTTTTTGAGCCATTTATACCCTTTCTTTCTAGCATATCCAAAACCTACATTACGGTCCAAAGAAAGACCTTCTGATCAGTTTTCAAAAAATGCCAAGTCAGACAAATGAAGAGTCTTACCGGCGAACATAACATTCTGTTCCACATCAGAAAGGACTCTAATCTCCAACAAAAAGAGTCATACCGGCAACACTCCAAATCCCCAGCTGGAAAGTGATACAAATGAGAGAGTCTTATTGGTGAAAACCTTCACAGGCACCATAAGGCGATGAAAGCTGAGAGAAAACCAAAATGAGAGAGGCTTGATAGTGAAAACCCTTCGGGCACTACAAGTCAAATAAGATTAAGAATCAGATGGGGAATCGTCAAGGGAAGGTCTTGAGAGACGATTGACGGCAGAGGATAGGCCACATACGCATGTCATGGCCATTAGAGTCGGTATCTGCGTTTGATAGATTTTTATTTATAGTTTCTTTTGTTAAAGAGTCATCTTTTCCTTTGTCTTTATTTTGTTTCTTTTTATTTTTTTCCTTTCATAGGAAAATTCCCTAGTAGAGTCTGTTTGGTCGGAACCAGTGGGAAATGACTTCAAAATAGGCCATCAACTAGTACATCCAAGTGGTACAAGGAACAGGCGCAAAACCCGTGTCAAGAAGGGTATCCCTATCAAGATGAGATTGATAAAAGGGATGGGCCAGTGTCAGCAATTAATATCATCCCCAGCAAGTTTGATAGCATAATGGAACACAAAGCTGGGAAAGGAGAAAGAGGAAACCATCCCCAACAAGAGTGGCATGACCGCTTACCATGTTTTTAAACTAACAAATTTTTCTTTGATTTAGAAACAGGGAAAATGAACGTTATTGATGGCGGAAAGACAGGCCATAAAGAAAATCATCAAACCGGGGCAGAAAATTTTCTCATTGTGAAAATTTTCTCGAAGACAGGCGCCCACCTGAATAACGAGAGGAATACTTTTATGTCTTAGTATAGACAGGCGCCCACCTGAATAACGAGAGGAATACTTTTATGTCTTAGTATAGACAGGCGCCCACCTGAATAACGAGAGGAATACTTTTTGTCTGTGCATTTCATATTTCAGGCACCCACCTGTATAACAAGGGAATACATTTCATGTCTTTACCATTAGGCGCCCACCTGTATAACAAGGGAATACATTCCACGTCTGTTCCAATAGGAGACGCACTTCCTAAGCCTAGCCTTTACCAATAGGAGACGCACTTCCTAAGCCTAGCCTTTACCAATAGGAGACGCACTTCCTAAGTCTAGTTTTGCCAATAGGAGACGCACTTCCTAAGCTTTACCCATAGGAGACGCACTTCCTAAGTTATTTCACCCATAGGAGATGCATTTCCTCCTAAGTTTATTTTTACCCATAGGAGATGCATTTCCTCCTAAGTTTGTTTTAGTTTCACCCATAGGAGATGCATTTCCTCCTAAGTTTGTTTTAGTCCACCCATAGGAGATGCATTTCCTCCTAAGTTTGTTTTAGTCCACCCATAGGAGATGCATTTCCTCCTAAGTTTGTTTTAGTTTCACCCATAGGAGATGCATTTCCTCCTAAGTTTGTTTTAGTCCACCCATAGGAGATGCATTTCCTCCTAAGTTTGTTTTAGTTTCACCCATAGGAGATGCATTTCCTCCTAAGTTTGTTTTAGTCCACCCATAGGAGATGCATTTCCTCCTAAGTTTGTTTTAGTTCCACCCATAGGAGATGCATTTCCTCCTAAGTTTGTTTTGGTCCACCCATAGGAGATGCATTTCCTCCTAAGTTTGTTTTAGTTTCACCCTTAGGAGATGCATTTCCTCCTAAGTTTGTTTTTTACCCATAGGAGATGTATTTCCTCCTAAAGTTTATTTTTACCAATAGGAGACGCACATCCTAAGTTAAGTTTCACCAATAGGAGACGCACATCCTAAGATAAGTTTCACCATTAGGAGACGCACTTCCTAAGTCAATTTCACCAATAGGAGACGCACATCCTAAGTAAGTTCCACCAAGAGGAGACGCACATCCTAAGTTAGTTTCACCAAGAGGAGACGCACTTCCTAAGAAAAATTTCACCAATAGGAGACGCACGTCCTAAGGAGACGCACTTCCTAAAAATAGTTTCACCAAGAGGAGACGCACATCCTAAGTTAGTTTCACCAACAGGAGACGCACATCCTAAGTTAGTTTCACCAACAGGAGACGCACTTCCTAAGCTAAGTTTCACCAATAGGAGACGCACTTCCTAAGCTAAGTTTCACCAATAGGAGACGCACATCCTAAGGAGACGCACTTCCTAAGAATAGTTTCACCAAGAGGAGACGCACTTCCTAAGAATAGTTTCACCAAGAGGAGACGCACATCCTAAGTTAGTCCTAAGATAAGTTTCACCAAGAGGAGACGCACTTCCTAAGAATAGTTTCACCTATAGGAGACGCACTTCCTAAGAATAGTTTCACCAGTAGGAGACGCACTTCCTAAGCCAAGTTTTACCAATAGGAGACGCACTTCCTAAGAATAGTTTCACCAATAGGAGACGCACTTCCTAAGTTTAGTTGTACCAATAGGAGACGCACTTCCTAAGTTATTTCACCCAATAGGAGACGCACATCCTAAGTTATTTCACCCAATAGGAGACGCACTTCCTAAGTTAGTTTTACCCAATAGGAGACGCACTTCCTAAGTTTATTTCACCAATAGGAGACGCACTTCCTAAGTTTATTTCACCAACAGGAGACGCACTTCCTAAGTATAGTTGTACCCATAGGAGATGCACTTCCTAAGTAAGTTTTACCAATAGGAGATGCACTTCCTAAGTTTAGTTTTTCCCAATAGGAGACGCACTTCCTAAGTTTATTGTACCCAATAGGAGACGCACTTCCTAAGTTCAGTTTTACCATAGGAGACGCACTTCCTAAAGTTCAGTTTTACCATAGGAGACGCACTTCCTAAGTTCAGTTTTACCATAGGAGACGCACTTCCTAAGTTCAGTTCTACCAATAGGAGACGCACTCCCTAAGTTCAGTTTTACCATAGGAGACGCACTTCCCAAGTTCAGTTCTACCAATAGGAGACGCACTTCCTAAGTTTATTGTACCCACAGGAGACGCACTTCCTAAGTTTATTGTACCCAATAGGAGACGCACTTCCTTAAAGTTTAGTTTTGCCCATAGGAGACGCACTTCCTAAGTTTACTTTTATCCCATAGGAGACGCACTTCCTAAATTAAGATTTCACGCATAGGAGACGCATTTCCTAAATTATTTTCATTCATAGGAGACGCACTTCCTAGTTCAAAATCATTAAGGTTTCACCCATAGGAGACGCACTTCCTAAGACTATTTAACCCCTAGGAGACGCACTTCCTAAGTTTAATTTCGTGCATAGGAAACGCACTTCCTGAATTAAGTTTACTTTAGGAGACGCACTTCCTAGTTTGGCTTTTTCAGGTTATACTTTTACTTTAGGAGATGCACTTCCTAGTTTGGCTTTTTCAGGTTATACTTTATTTCAGGAGACGCACTTCCGGAATTGAGATTTCACCCTTAGGAGATGCACTTCGTAGTTTGATTCATTTTGAGTTCGACCATAGGAAACACAATTCCTAGTCTAGTTCTTTGAAGTTTTCACCCTTAGGAGACGCACTTCCTAGTTTAGCTCATTCCGATTCAACCATAGAAGAAGCACTTTCTAGTTTATTCGCTAGCAAGAGTTTTTGGTTTTACTCGTAGGAGATGCACATCCTAGTCTAGTCTTTAGTTTACTCTCATCATTGCATCAGTAGTATAAATAGGTTACAATTTTGCTAACGACTCAAAAATCTTCCCAGTGCAAACTGGGTTAGGAAATTTTCGTTTGTTTTGTTCGTTTTGGTTGTAGGATCCCGCCTGGAGAATAGAGGTTGTTAAATTCAAGTGTTGAAGTTGGGAGCCCGCCCAGATAACAGAGGCATACATTCCAGTCTTTACTTTTCAAGTGTTGAAGTTGGGAGCCCGCCCAGATAACAGAGGCATACATTCCAGTCTTTACTTTTCAAGTGTTGAAGTTGGGAGCCCGCCCATAATAACAGAGGCATACATTTCAAGATCAAGTCAGAAGACAATAAAACAGAGGGTTACAACAAGAATCTCCAGCAGGAAACAATAAAATCTCAGCACCGGAAACAGAAGGTTGCAACAAGAGGTCCCAGCACAAATTCAGGCGCATGAGTCAAAAGGAAGAAAAGAGGCGTCTTGAAAGAAGCAGCTGGTGAACATTAAATCATGCCCAGCATAACAAGTCTGATGAAGAGAGTCGTACCCACCAGAGGAACCGCCAAAAAGCTTGATGAAGAAAGCCATGTCCCTAGCGGACCGAGCAAAATGATGAAAACTGGTATTCAGAAAAGCAAAAGGCCAGTATCATGCCCAAATTCAAGAAAGAAAAGCACCGGAGGAAACACAAGCCGACAAGAAAGCAAGGCAACAAGAACAAATTTTAGTCTAGCCTAGCTTCTTGTTTTCTTTTAAGCACGGTGTAACAAGGAGATCGGTAAGCAGTGATAACAGCATGCAACAACAGTAACATTGCAGTCCCACGGTAGTCCCAGCTACCAAAGCTTCCCGAACTACATTAACCTGATTCCCCTTTAGCCAGGGATATGTAGGAAACCTTTGAAGCAAAGGTTCGGTTAAATCTTTTTCAAAAAATGCTTCACACGGAGTACTCGGATAGGCAAAAATCGCTCGCTTTATCTTTGCACGAAAACCCTTCGTGTCTCCGGGCAAAGAGGAGCAGCTGTAAGCACGTGATTTTTGCTCTATATGAGAAATACTCCCAAAAAATGCAAAATAAAATGATTTTCCTTGGTGTGCAATTTTTGAGTATTTTTGTGATATTTTTGGATAATTATTTGTATTTGTTTGTGTTTGCTTATTTGTTAAATTAATAAAAAATATAAAAATATGTCTCATTTTGCATGTAGGATTTAATTCTACAATTGTTAATAATTAAATTAGTTTTACAAAAATTAAAAATTACAAAAATAGGCACCTTTTGCATTTTTAGCATTTAATGTCCAAATGAACAATTTTATGCTTAATTATTACTTAATTGTGCGTTAATTGTTATTGGTAGTTAATTTGCGCTTTTATAACTTAATTTAGTTCTTAATAATAATTTAAGTATTTTTATAATTTAGTTTTAGAAAATAAAAGAAGAAAAGATAACAAAAATACAAATAAAAATCGGATTGGGCCACTTCTTCAATTTTCAACCCCAGGCCCAAACAATTGTCCACGACCCAGTCCACTTCACACGGGTCGACCCGGTCCGCCCCATTAACCCATTGACCCAAGACCCCTCTTTATTCAAAAAACAAAACAAAAGAAAAAACAAAAAGAACAAAAAACCCTAAAAACCTAAAACTAACTATACGCCCCCCACACCCATTTTTGCTCCTTCTTCTCCAAAAGCTCAAAAGAACCCATCCATGGCTGATCCTTTTGTTTCCCCTTCACGCCACTGCTGCTCTTTCTTCTTCCTCGACCTCGCCTTCGTCATCTTCTCCGCCATTGTTGCGTCGACCATCGTTGCTGCGTCGACTTCTCCCCCCCCCGTTGCTGCGTCTTCACGTTCCAACAGAACCAGTCGACCAAACGACCACAATCCCGTCCAAACACCCAGCTCCACCATGTCGACGAACAGTTCGTCGACCACTGCTCCGACACGTCGCTACTGCTGCCCGTGTCCAGCTGCGATGAGCAGCCATGAACGGATGTTGATTGCTCCAGCTTCGGCGTAGACATGGCTACCATTGCATCGCCTCAATGTCGGGCAGTTGTTTCAACCTCGCCGTCCAGATACCTTCGACTGCTACTGTCGCTGCGTTACCTTCGACTTTTGTTCGCTGCTGCCCGCGCCATGGCTACTGCTTTGGCGTTGCGTCGACTTCGTAGGTTCGTGTTTGTCGTCGAGCGTCGTTTTGAGTTCGTCAAGTTTACAAGGGAGGTGAGTTCGTCGTTGAGTCCGGACAGATTTATTCCCATTTGAGGTTTGTCAAAACAGTTCATACATATGTCGTGTTGATCTGGTTAGTAGTTTTTGAATTTTATGTTTGTCCGTATTTTGTTTTGATATTTTCGAATCTAAAATCGGCAAATGTTTGTTTTGTTTATCGTTTGAATTAATTTTTAGTTCATGTTCATGTGTTGTTTGTTGAATTAATTTTCAGATTTCAAATGGAAGTTAATTAGTTATTTTTCATGTGTTATTTCGTGTTTGTATTGTTGTTTAAGTGAATATTTGTTGGTTTAATGTTTGTTAGATTCAAATTGAAATTTAATTAATTATTTCTTCAATTTGTTTCATGTGTTATGTATTTTCCAGAAAATATTAATGTTGTTTGAATCGTTAGAATCCGTCATGTTTGTTGCTAAAAATAGATTTAATTCATGTTCATCTTTGTTTGAAGTTCATGTTTAAATCCAGTGATTTAATGTGAGTTTATGTTTGTCTTTGATTTGTTAATTTAGTTTGAATCATGTGTTTTGTTGTTCGTATTGTTGTGTTCTTGCTCATACATTCATGGTCTAAATTAACCAGGATTGGTTCCCGATATGGTTAATTCATTCCATTAATTTTGAGTTGTGTTGTTCATCGTGTTCATATAATTGTTGTTGAAGATTGTTGAGAAATTGGTCATCTTGACTATATTTTGGTTGAGTTATGATTAATTGATTGTTTAGAGCAGAGGGGTAATTTGGTAAATTGCATTGCATTCGGGGGTAGATTTGTAATTGCAATAAGGTCGGAGGGGTAGTTTGGTAATTGAACATTATTTTGATTCTTTATGTTAAGCATGGGGGACAAATATAATGGGGTGGGGTTTTTGAGGTATTTGTTTAATATAATGGGGGACAAGACAAAACATAATGGGGAGGAATCTTGTACTTTTTTAATATAGGCATGGGGGACAAATTATAATGGGGAGGAATCTTGTACTTTTTTAATATAGGCATGGGGGACAAATTGTAATGGGTTGGGAATGTGTTAGTTATTTAATGTAGGCATGGGGGACAAAATTTAAAATAAAGAAGACATTTAATAGTGGGCCGAAGCATGCCATTGGGGGAATAATTTTGGGATTGGGAATGAAAGACTTTTCTGGCTATATATAGAGTCATTCTTGACTTGAAATAGGGAGGATTTTTTGAGAGAGTTTTGAGAACTTGAATATTATTGAGAGGATTTTTGGGGAGAGAGTTTTAATACGTGAGGTAGAACATAAAACATTTTTCTACATTTTGAGAGCGGACATACTTGAAATATTTTGAGAGTAAAAGAGAAATGCAATTTGAATTTTCACTCGAATAATTTCCGTTTGCTTTTCTCGAGGGTTATTCAAAATCCGAAACTACTGCCTCTTGCATCTGTTCTCTCTTCTGCTTTGATTGTGATTGTACTTTTGCACTGCTGAGTTTTCAATCTGTTATTGGGTCATTCTACTGGTTGTTACTGGTTTTGCGGTGTTGCTGAACCTGTTGTTGCCGCGTTATTACTGTTGCTGACTCCTACTTCTTTTGTTCTTGTACTGCTGTTTCCAGGTACACATTTGTACGCTCTTGGCTTGAAGCGAAAAATGAAATATTAATCAGGCTCCTGTTCCTGTTGAATTCTTTTGTTTGGATCTGTGTTTGAATATTAATTTTCCTCTCTTTGTATAAAAATGTAGTCGATTAATTAATGAGTAATGAGGCTGCATATGTATGATTTCTTCATCTAATAATGCTAGTTTAAATTATTTGAAGAATAGTTAATCGGCTTTGATATTATTGTGTATCCCTCTCATGTTCTAGCATTAGTAAATAATAGAATATAAAAATGAAAGCAGTTTTTCTTTGTACAAACTCGATCGCAATTTTCCAATCGCATTAGCCGTAAACTAATAACTAATAAGTTACGTTTTCAGCATGTAAATAATTAAGAGATTTTCTTTTATTTTAGAGACGAACTTAATAGAAAATATAGTCACTATAGGTTTATCCTTTAAAATAAAAATGAGACGAGCCTCGCCAAATAAATCACAAACCGCCGGGGCCCTCAATAAAATACATAACCATTGACTAGACTTTGGATTTGGCCGTTTAATGAACCTTCACGGCCTCTTCCTAAAATAACAATACGTTAGACTCTTTAGGACGCGCCTTAATAAATCTTACCTTCTTAAACTCGGGTGCACATTTATGTGACCCAAATCCAATTCTCAACGGAGTCGAAATGTGTTTCTAATCACGGGTACATTGATTGTGACGTGGTTCGAGATGCGTGTCCATGACGTTGCAAATTCATTTAAAAAAAATAAGAATGAGATGAGCCTCGCCAAATAAAATACAAATTGCGGGGCCCTCAGTAAATATTTGCTTTAAAAATTGTTTAGACTTCGGGATGGACCGTTTAGTAAAATTCCACGGTCCTACCCAAAATAAATACGCTAGTCGCTTTAGGCGCGCCTTTAATAATTTAATTTCCTTAAACTCGGGTGCACATTGATGTGACCCAAATCCAAATCTCAACGGAGTCAAAGTGTGTCGACGACCACGGGTACATTGATTGTAACGCGGTTCGAGATACATTTTCACAACGTTGCAATTCTTGATAAAAACAGTAAATGATAAAAGCGGTTAAAAGTTAAATTTTGCACATAAGTTCACACTTGTATAAAATCAGATAATCAAGCCGAATATAACAGTTGAGCGACCGTGCTAGAACCACGGAACTCGGGAATGCCTAACACCTTCTCCCGGGTTAACAGAGTTCCTTATCCGGATTTCTGGTATGCAGACTGTAATATGGAGTCATTCTTTTCCTCGATTCGGGATTAAAATTGGTGACTTGGGACACCCTAAATCTCCCAAGTGGCGACTCTGAAATAATTAAACCAATCCCGTTTCGATTGTCCTTTAATTAGAAAAAACTCCCTTGCACCCCATCGGGTGCGGAAAAAGGAGGTGTGACACTACTCCTGTTGGAGAATCTCTATTAGCTGAATATGTGTGTCGTGCTTGTCAGATTCAGGTTGAGGGTAGAGATACTCTAGCTGAACTTATTTTACTTGATATGATTGACTTTGACATGCTGAAGGGAATGGATTGGTTATCTTTTTGCTATGTTATAGTCGATTATCATGCAAAGATAGTTAAGTTTGAGATACCAAATGAACCCTGTTTTATTCTAAGAGGGAGTCAGGTTCTAAAGACTTGCAAAATTGTATCTTTTATGAAGGCTCAACGACTTCTGAAGAAAGGTTGCTTGGGGCTCTTAGCTATTGTAAATAACACAAGAAAGGAAGTAGTTAGTATAGAAAATGTACCAGTAGTGAGAGAATTTTCTGATGTATTTCCTAAGGATTTACCAAGATTGCCTCCAATACGAGAAATAGACTTTGGTATTGATTTGCTATCTGACACACAACCCATATCGATGCCCCCATATCGAATGGCACCAGCAGAGTTGAGGGTGCTAAAGCAACATTTATAGGGTTTGCTAGATAAGGGTTTTATTAGACCTAGTGTATCACTATGGTGTGCAACAGTACTGTTCATAAAGAAGAAAGACGGATCCCTAAGAATGTGCATTGACTATAGGTAGTTGAACAAGATAACAATACGCAATAAATATCTATTGCCTCGTATAGACGACATGTTTGATTAGTTACAAAGAGCTGCCCACTTTTCAAAGATTGACCTCCGTTCTGGTTATCATCGGCTTAGAATCAAAGATGAAGATATTTCTAAGACTGCTTTCAAAACTCGATGCGGGTACTATGAGTTTTTTGTGATGCCTTTCGGACTGACTAATGCTCCAGCGGCATTCATGGATTTAATGAATAGGGTGTTCAAGCCATTTTCTGGATAGATTTGTAATAGTATTTATTGATAATATCCTAATATATTCTCGTAGCCAAGGAGGACACGAGGATCATCTCAAGACTATGTTGCAGAAATTGCGAGAACATCGGCTTTATTCTAACTTCTCGAAGTGTGAATTTGGCTAGACTCGGTATCATTTCTGGAGCATGTAGTTTCCAAGGATGGAATTATGGTAGATCCTAAGAAGACCGAAGTTGTGCAGAAATGGCCCAGGCCTACTTCTCCTACAGAGATTCGCAACTTTTTAGGCTTAGCAGGCTATTACAAGCATTTTGTGCAGGATTTCTCCAGAATAGCAGCGCCACTAACCAAGCTAACACATAAAAATGCAAAAGTTTTAGTGGACGAAGGAATGTGAGCAAAGCTTTCAGAAACTCAATACGTGTTTGACAACTGCACCAATATTAGCCTTACCATCAGGTTCTAGAGGATTTTCAGTATTCTGTGATGCCTCAAGAGTGGGATTAGGATGTGTTCTCATGCAAAATAGTCGTGTTATAGCTTATGCTTCGAGAAAATTGAAAAAGCACGAGCAAAACTATCCTACACATGATTTGGAGATGGTTGCAGTGGTATTTGCTCTAAAAATTTGGAGGCACTACCTATATGGAGAAACTTGTGAGATTTATACTGACCATAAAAGTCTGAAGTATATCTTTCAGTAGAGAGATCTGAATCTTCGACAGTGTCGGTGGATGGAACTACTAAAAGACTGATTGTTCTATTTTATATCATCCTGCAAAAGCCAATGTGGTGGCTGATGCATTGAGTAGAAAATCTATGGGGAGTTTGGCACATATAACTCTTACAAAGAGACTTTTGGCCAAAGATATTTAGAGACTAGAAGATACATGTATCAGATTTAGTGTCGGAAAGTCAGAGGCATTGTTGGCTTGTGCTCAGACTAAGTCTTCATTAGTTGAGTGCATTAAGGCCACCCAATATGAGGATGAGCGATTTTGCAAATACAGAGATGAGGCCTTAGCTGGTAAAAGCAAGGATATGATTGTTAGAAGTGATGGTGTGCTTTGAATGGGTTACAGGCTATGTGTAGCAGACGTAGATAGGTTGAGACATGCTCTTCTTAAAGAAGCCCACAACTCTAAATACACTATATATCCTGGATCCACAAAAATATACCATGACCTGAAGCAATTTTATTGGTGGGAAGGTATGAAGAAAGATGTTGCTAACTTTGTTTCTAGTTGTTTGACTTGTCAGCAGGTCAAGGCTGAGCATCAGCGACCCATAGGACTACTACAACAAATTGAGATTCCAGAGTGGAAATGGAAAAAAATTACTATAGATTTTGTCACCGGTCTACCACGAACCCTTAGAGGTTCTGATTCGGTGTGGGTAATTGTAGATCAAGTGACAAAATCAGCACACTTTTTGCCAGTGAAAACTACATATGGTGGAGTGAGGTATGCACAGATATTTATAAACGAAATTGTCCGACTTCACGGAGTTCCAGTATCCATCATCTCTGATAGAGGATCACAGTTCACTTCACGTTTTTGGAAACCTTTTCAAGAAGCATTGGGTACACGAGTAGATCTTAGTACTGCATTTCATCCACACACAGACGACAGTCTGAACGTACTATTCAGATCTTGGAGGATATGTTGAGAGCTTGCATTCTTGAGTTTGGAGGTAGTTTGGACACTTATCTACCTTTAGCTGAATTTGCTTACAACAATAGCTTCCAGTCCAGTATTTAAATGGCACCGTACGAAGCATTGTATGGTAGAAGATGTCGTTCTCCTATCAATGGTTTGAAGCTGGTGAGACTAATTTATTGGGACCCGACCTAGTATAAAAAGTTATTGACAAGGTCCAGTTAATCAGACAGAGATTGCTTACAACTCAAAGTTGACAAAAGTCTTATGATGATAAGAGAAGAAAAGATTTAGCATTCACAATTGGGGACAAAGTGTTCCTACGAGTCTCCCCTATGAAAGGTGTAATGTGGTTTGAGAAAAGAGGCAAGTTGAGCCCCAAGTTTATAGGACCGTATGAGATATAAGATCGAGTGGGAGCAGTGGCTTATCGTTTGGCACTTCCTCCTGAGCTGTCCTTTATTCATCTAGTGTTTCATGTCTCAATACTAAGAAAATGTATATCAGACTCATCTCAGGTGATGAAGCACCGACTATACCGCTCGATGAGAAGTTGTCCTACAAGGAAGAGCCGATGGCTATTGTTGATAGGCAAGTAAGAAAGCTACGGTAAAAAAAATTGAGTTCATAAAAGTCTTATGGTAAAATCATACAGTTGAAGAAGCTACTTGGGAAGTAGAAAAAGATATGCAAGCGAAGTACCCCCATTTGTTTTAGTCTACATGTACATACTTGAGTTAAATTCGGGGTCGAATTTCATAAGGAGGGAGGATGTAATACCCTATATTTTAATAAGGGTGTATTAGTTATTAACAAAATAATAATAATAATAATAATATATAAAAAAGGTAAGGAATGTAAAACAAAGGGCTGAAGCCCATTACAACTTATACAAAATTTAAAAGTGTTATCTAACACCCTTCTAAGGAAAAAGAAGCAGAAAGCTTCAAACGACGAAAAAAAGGAAAAGAGAGAAAAAGAAACAGAGAAAAAGAAGAACAAAACATTCAGGACCATTAACAGCGGCGAGCAAAGTCATCGGTGTGAGCTTTCACAGGTAAATTTTGAATTTGTCCAACATTGTATTGTACTTAGAAAATAAGTATAAACAAGTAGATTCTTGAAACAAAAAGGGGATGGGTAGTGATGGCTCAATTATGAGCCATGTGATGTTAGTTTAATAATTATAATGATGTTTGTAAGAATTAGCTAGTGATGTGGTAATGATTATAAAGTAACAATAGTAGTAAAATATTGGGTTAAAAGTTACTGCAATGTAGAGTTATTTTGGTAAAACTTCTTAATTTTGGTTTATAAGATGGAATGATTGGCACCATGATGGTGGTAATAATGATTTAAGTTTTGGGGACTTAAGAATGCATCATAAATCCACGTTGTCTCTACTGTTGCTGGTTTTAAATTTGGATACTAAGGATTAACCAATAAATTGTAATAATGAGATGATTGACGGTGATTAGAAAATTGAGGTTATGTGGATTAAGTAACTAAAATACATTCGGCGAATTGATGATGAAATATAAAATTTGATTGGGTATTCTACATTAGTGATGGATTTAGCCTAAATGAGAAAATTAACATGGGATCGATATTATGTAATTATAGATTGATTGGAGAAATTTGTACGAATCACAGAGGTGGAGCATTTGGTATTTCGGCACGAGTACTGTGAGTATTAATCTTATCAAAATTTGTATTTTCATAACTTGCACGATTTACACATAATTTTCAATATGAATATGTTACCGATTATTTTGAGTTGCATGTGGGACAAGTCTTTTACTCGATATGATACCGAAATAGTTATTTGACATGATTACCGTTGTTTTAAATATTCTTGTTGTCACTAGATATATTTTACCGTTACTTGAATTTATTGTTATCGAAATGAAATTTCATGATTTGATAAGAATCGAAATGCCCTATATTTTTTCTATATATATATATATATATATATATATATATATATATATATATAAGTATAAATGGGAGTAGACTTTGAAGGACCTCGTAGCTAACGACGGGTACATTAGACCTGGTGCACCTCGTATTTACCAACTACAGAGTACAGTTATAGCCCTCGCTAATGGGAAGGTAGAACTAGCATACCGTTATCGATTTCCCTCGAGTAGGGACTACCGTTATATTTGACTTCTTGCGAAGAAGTCCACAGTTATACCGATTACATTATTCGTTCATTGAAACCTCTCAAAATATGAATATTGATATTATATAGTGGTTACCGAGGTGATTATTGAATTGTTAAGTGTATTATACTACAAGAAAAATATGATGAGATTGAAAATTATTTATTGTTTCTGAAAGGGCATTCTTATGTTATTTTCTGTTTGATATACTAGCATGTTTTCTGACTTGTTCCCAATAAAATGGGTTATGGTTAAGTATTATTACTCACTGAGCTAGCAACTCATTTCCCGCTAATTTTTTTTACAGAGACAGTGGTTGGAGCAGGCGAGGATTTCGTTAATTAGACCGCACAAGTTGATAGTTCTTGGTGAGTCTCGCACTTCTTCGCGTGGGCGGAGATTTATTTATTGTTATGGTCTTTTCCTTAAATTCTTAGAGTCTCTCCATAGTCATTCTTTTAGTGTCATGAGTATTATTTTGTTATTATAGTCTTATGTTGAGTATCGTTCCTTATTATTAAAGTTGGAGATAAATTAGTGTTTATGGTTGTTAGTGGGTTGATTAGTAATGGTAGAGACTCGTTTTGGTTGATTGATAAGTTGTCAATTGTTTGGTATGATATTAGGATGTTTGGTTGTTAATTTGAGATAGAAATTTTTTTGGGATAGTCCAAAAATAGGGGAAACTCTATCCGATTTTCTGTAAAATAGCGATGAGGCTTACTTGGGAGCACTTGCTCCTAAGCGACGGTCATGATCCTAAATTGGGTCGTGACACCCAGGCCCCTTAAATTAATGGGTTGGTCTGATTAGGGTTTCGTGGGTCATGAGCTGGTGAAAGGGTTAATTTTAATTGGTTATGCGGTCCGACTCGTGGGTCAACCCGGCCCATTTAATAGGTCTAAATGTGACTGCGGGAAGCGTTCAAATAGTTGAAATATGTTGAGAAGAGTTTGCTTGAGATGTGAAAAGGACTATTGAGTGCTCGATTTCTATGGATGTGTTATACGGTCTGGAGTTATGAAGAATATGATGGATTCTTTCATGTTATTTTATTTGTGTAAGGAAGTAGATTCTTATGTCTTGTTGACGAGTTCAGACTCGAGAGGATGCAATGATTGCATAGTGGTCGTGGCCATGAAGGGGTATAGAGGGAAGCCAGTTGAGGCTAAGCAGGTGGGTTATCTCCTGCGGAATAGTCTACGAATGTATGATCCTTATGATGTTATGTGGAGAGTTTTTTTTCTATCAGTGGGTTATATGTGCTACAATTTGAGGATGGATCGGTTGAGAAATTCAACTTGGCCGTCACGAGGATGAATGCTAGATTAGTAGATGATTTGAGGTATTAGATGGTTAGTGTTGCATGAGCTTATAAAGGATTGGGTTGATTTTGGGTGTGGGATTATGGCAGTAATAAAGTATGGGTATTATGAGTTATCGAATGTTTGGTTTTATAGCTTTGAGCCAAGTGGGGGAGTCTGGTATCAACGATTTGATTGCATAGTTAAGTGTTGTACTGGTTTTGGTTTGAGGCATACTTGAGGATCGGTTATGACTTGCAAAGGTTGATTTCGAAGATGACTTGAGTAAGGAATTTTTGGATGCATGATGTATTACACTTTATGGACATATAGAAGTTTTGGGAATGATTTAGGGTAATTGTTCGTGATGTATGTAATGTACTAAGAAAAAGGATACGCTCGGTTGCTTGAATGTGTGAATTACTTGTTTGGGTGCTGGTGTCCTAATGGAGCACAGATCGTTCGGCTCGTTTGGGCGGTTCATTTGAGTATCTAATAGGGGGATGAGTCTCGAGAAAGTTCTAAGGAGTTTAAGATTCATATGTGGCATTTGAGAATTTTTTTGGATTCCTATATGGCTACAATCTGGGATTTGTAATGGTTGGTGTCGAGATTTATGATATTTCTATGTCATTATAGATTTTACATTTCAGTATCAGGAAGGTAAAGAAAACAATTTTAAATTCACATAAGATCTATTCAGAGTAGGTGTCTCGATTGTAGTGCTTTTGGGGTGCTTAAGAGGAAATACAACGGCTTATGGGCCTTAGGGCAGTGTGATTTTATGCTGGGATCTCTTGTGGTGAGATTTGGGTAAGTATAATGGTATTCTCGCAAGGAGAAGTGTCAACTTGAGTGTAATTCGGAAGGAACTCAGAAAAATAGGACAGCCTGGTAGTAGGTTGGATCAGCACGATAATGGATATGATTGGTTCTTTGGGTACTTATGATGTGGTGAGTCTCTACAGGTGTTTTATGGCAATACTCTCGGGTTTGGCGACCTGCATGGCTTGGTTGAGTTAGAGAGATTCAGTTATAATGGCGTGGTTATGTACAAATGGGTTTCGAAGAGTTCTCAATAGTTTCTACCACGGTTTGAGATGGATATTTCCTATCGGCGTGAGGAGCATGTTGGTATTGTGATTTTCTCCTAGGTGAGATCAAATGGAAGGTTTCTGACTGATTGGGTATGTGGTTTGTTGGTTACTCGGAGTTGGTTATGAGATTCTCGTAATTTTTATATGATATCATCATAGATGTGGTGCATTCTGTGGGATTGAGATTTGCATGTAAAAGGCGGTGGTTCAGTTTTGAAGGGAAGGTCATAAATTCTTAGACAGCATGGATGGTTTCAGGTAATTAGATGAATGTTAGTACTACCTTGTATTGCCTGAGAAAGGTGCGCATTTCAGAGTGAACTGTGTTTTTACTTATGGATGCTTCATTAATATTGTGGTACTCGCCTGGTTGATCGACTACTGATGTTCAGATTTTGCTATGTGGCATGGAATAATTATAGAAGTATTTCTCGTTGGGATGATTATGTATGAGAGGTGTGTTAGTCATTAAAGCGGTGGAGTTGGGATCGACTATGGTAATTCATGTGTTCTATAGATTTGGAGACTAAGAGTTCACATAAGCAGATTGTTTCAAAGTTGTGGACTGTGAAAATGTGGCCAAAGTTAGCTAGATGGTAGTACGTGCTATGGTTAGGTAATTGTGAGCTTTTGAAGGGCCATTTATCCATTTGAGGATGACCGTAATTGATTTCGGGGCCCATTGGTAGGCCCAATGAGGATGTGTATTCTATACCGAGTGGTATACTGATAGTATTGAGGGGTGTGGGCATTCAGTAAGAGTTGAACTTGTTCGTGTTCTGATAAGTTCTATGTGTTACTCTTCTATGCTACGATGGGTTGTGATTTATTGGTTATATGCACACATGATGCCGGTTCTGTTTGGGCCTCATAGCAGAATTCGGGCGAGATGATTATTAGGGTGTTGAATGGTTGATTGTGCCTTGGTTATGGTCTTTCCAGGTTGTGGTATACAGTGTTATTCGCTTCTCCATGTTATGGCCATGCACTTCGGGTAATTGATGTTGAATTGCGCATGGTTGTTGATTTTGAGTGTTGTGTCTTGAGGTAGTTCATATGGACCAGTGTTTGGATGGTGTCACGCATTGCAGCTGGGTTATATTGGGATATGATTCTTTGTGTTAGATTCATATGTCTTGATTCTACTATGTGTGATGGGTTCGTAGCATTGCTCCTATAGTGATATCTGTTGAACTTGCGGGATGGTTCTAGCATTTGAGTCATTTTTCATGTTTGAATACATTGAATTGTTGCTTATTGGTGCATGGATTGCACAATTTGTGGCTCTAGGTAGTATTGGTATGTCATGTCAGTAGAGTAGCTTGTATTTGATGAGATGAAGCCTTTGGGACTGAAGTGATTGTTATTGGATTTGATTACGGTATGTTTGGAAGAATAATAATATCGGAAATCAGCTGAGGATTTGGCTTTGGTTCTTGTTGGACGGGGGATAGAGCTCCATGACTTGTTGATCATATGAGAAGTTATGAGTTTTTGCGTGTTTCTTTCATCATCGGCAGTGTACGAAGGTTTTGAACGAGGTTTTATTTGATATGAGGTGTACTAACGATATCAGATTTGTTTTGAGCAACTACAGTGATCGGGAATTATTGCTACAAATATGTGAGTTGTGTGGTACATCATGTGATTACATCTTGGGTTATGGTTATGGCTTGATACAACGTGTTCAGACTTATACAGTGTGTAGATGCGAGATTCGGGTCTTGTAAGGGATTCCAAATGTTGGAAATTGGGTTCTAAGGCTTACGGTCTAAGGTTAAAGTAATGATTTTCAGTTGTGATCTGCTGTCAGGCTTATATGGATTGGGGTGGCGTGGGATCACCCCGGGGTATGTGCATGGTAACGTCACACGACGATTTAATGGCTTTGAAACGACTCTGGGCACGTTCAAGGACAACATATGTTTAAGTGGGGGAGATTGTAATGACTCGACCGGTCATTTTGAGCATTTCATTCCGTTCAGCCATTTGAAGTCTTGAGTAGCTTCATATGATGTACTATGACTTGTGTGAATAGTCGGTTTTAATTTTTTTTCAGGTGTTTCGGAATTAGTTTGGAAGAATGAATTTCATGTTTGAAGCTTTAAGTTGGAATAGATGACCAAGTTTGATTTTTGAGTATTGACCCTAAATCGGAGTTTTGATAGTTCCATTAGGTCCGAATCGAGAATTCCACAAAAATTCTGATCTAGGGTTAAATAAAGATTAATTAGTATTTTATTTGTTTATGTTTATTAATTTTTAAATAAAGATGAATTGTGTATATTCATATGTTATAAAACAAACAATCTTAAATCATTTAGTATTCAAATCTTAATATTCAGATGTGTATTCAAATTCAGAAATTTTAATCTGGAAAAACAAATGAGGCCGAGCGAAAAACTAGTCCAAACCACTTTTTGAAATTTGAAAAAAATTATCTTTAAAAACTGCCCAAAGACTGGTCATTTTTTATAACCAATCAATATTTCTAAATATTTTTGAAAACAAAAATACTTGTGGTCAACCGAGAGCTAAGAGTCTAACAAAAAAAAACAATTGAAGGCCAACCGAACCTCTATTAGAATGCCATAAAAGCCGCAAAATAACCACTTCTGATATTTCTTTTCTTTTATCTTTTTCTAGACAGGACAATAGCCACAATGTATATGCGTTTGGTAGGTTCTAGACAGAACTTTGATGTTCAAAAAATCCAAAAAGAAGACTAATTTTTACCTTAAAGAAACCTATAGTATAATATTAATTACATGCTGTGCTAGTCTCATTAGTTATCGCCTTTTCTAAGAATTTATTATATTTCCAGATAATCGAACACCAGCTGATTAGTTGGAGAAAATTGTCACAAGTATAGAGCACATCGAAAGAAGAAAGAAATTATATGTAAACTGCGGGGCAACATGAATTAGTGTGAATATGCTGCAAACCACTGTACAAGTCTAAAGTGAAAGTGGAAGACAATTTTCATTTAATTTACCAAGTCGTACCAAAACAGAGCTTGACCTTGCTATGTACAAAGTACAACCAACATTCTTATGAAATCAGAATTCAGAAGCGCCAGAATCCCCTAAATCAATCTACCTCTCCCCTTCTCTAAATATACAAATAAATACAAACACATCTTCAATGAAAGGATTGAAGAATTGTAAAGATTTTTCTGATGTACACTAGAGACTAAATTCTGATCAATATAATCAGATCTAACCCCCAAAACCTATGGTTCCTACAGGAACTAACAATAGTTTACACAAAACCTCTTTTACAGACAGATGTCTATAACTCAGCATCCATCTGCATAAATGACTTCCGCTGCAGCCAGTTATCATCATCATCTTCTTCTTCTTCTGATGCAAACAATGCAACTGAAATGTCAGCCAGTTTCTTTCTGCTTAACTTTAACTTCCGAATTTTCAATTGCCTCGGAGCATTTGGCGCTTCAACATCATTGAATTCACCCAAATCCTCAATTGCATTCTTGAAACCAAGCGTCTTTCTTGGTGTTGCATACTCAAAATGCCACCTTTTTGCTATCACAGTCTGTTCATTTGACAGAAAAGACCTTAACTCATTAATAAAGAAACCAATTTAACTACTTCAATAATGAAAACGAACGTAATTGAATGATTATTGACACTTACCGCTTCTCTAATTGTCCTTGATACATGGAAAAGCCTCTTTAAATCATCATGATCAACTCCACACACTATCCTTATCTACAAAAAGAAGATAAAAATAATAATTTTCAGTACTGTAATCCACCAGCATTGACAGAATACAAGCAAAATGACATCATAATAATAGACTCAAAATATACAGAAAGGAGAATTTGGCTGATTATACTCACCAGAATATCTTGAGGCAAGGCTTCAAGAGGAGACTTGTCATCACAAAAGAAAAATGAATTGTGACTACATACTTTCTTCATAGGTGTTGTTATTGGACTGAAATCAACATCCACTGTAATTCTTTTCCTCCCAAATGAGGTACTTCTCACTAGCCCCGACCCATAACTTTCACATTTCTTTCCCAATACCATTTTCACTCAATACCTGATTTTTCCAACAAAAACATTCAGAATTATCCAAATCCAATAAAACTCTATCTATAATCTAAAATTTTCTTCCCAACTTTGTTATTTGAACTTAATAACAGAACCTCATTAGCCCAAAACCAAATCAAACATAATGTATCTCTAAGATATCATTACTTAGTGGGTAAGCAGCAATATATATATATATATATATAGATACGTACCTTAAAATTAATCCTTAATTTGCGCTGCAGAAGTAAATTAAGATTGAAGTAACGGATGTTCTGAACAAGGAAACTAATGAACCGCCTTTCTACACAACTTAATTGTAGTTTGTACAGCACTTCATTTGGACGAGGGTCAAGTTCCCTTATATACACGTCTTTTTTTACTGTGAACTTTTTACTTCTCTCTCTCTTTTTGATTTAAATAATATTTAAATGTTTAATGGATAAATATGTATGGCTGTTAAAAAGATTTGATCTTGCCTAGAAAGGACTGGAATTTTCCCATACAAATATCTTTTGGGCTTTGTGCTTAAATCTGAGAGAGGGAAAAAAACTAGCCGTTTGAGAAGGACACGTGGCAAGATGAGAGAGGTGGAAAGATTAACGTGGGTAGTTTTGATGACGTGGTAGAGTTGGTCGGTTCCATGTCAGCATGTCGGTAGCTAATATAACACGTTTGATGCTCTTAGACGTCTTCGGTGGATACTACTAAAATCACCTGTCACGTGGTTTTGAAAGAAAAAAGACTAAACGAGATACTGACACGTCATTGAATGAAGAGATGAACGGTGCGGATCTGTTGAGGAAATACACAGGAGTGTAGATGAACGGTAATTGATAGTGACGGTCAAGTAAATTATTCTCAGAGAAGCAGTCTTAATAGGCGGCTGTTGCAATTTTTACACTATGGGGAAAGGGTCAAATGAGGGTCAATGCGTTTACAAGTTGTAAAATTTGTACAATTTTAAATTGAGAAAAGAGAATCCTATGGAGCCGTGTTAAATTCCAACACGGTAATGGATTTGAAAATTTTAGGAATTCGAAATTTAATTTTCTTAAGTTATTCTATTTTAAATTAATAATTTAAATTAAAGTTATTGAATTTGATAAACTCATAAATAGTATGCTAGCTTCGCCTCTGATAACGGAGACATTTGCAGTTTTACTTTTATAGAGAAAAAAAAAAAAGAGGACAGATTTTAAAAAATCAAATTTATTTTAGCTTAATGGTAAGAATAGTTGATTAGGTAATAATATCCTACACCAACTTTCGTTTATAAATTGTTTTAAGTATTAGAATATGGAAATTGTTGCTCAGCTAAAATGTTGGTGGCCCAGAAATAAAAGTATGTTCAGAAGTTTCATGAATGTGTCACTTGGTTGAACTAAAATTCAAAAATGTCTATTTGACCAATCAATGTTTTAAGTGCACAACGAAGCTTTTTAAACTGTTGTATCATGTATCATTATAAGTTAGATTTCTACTATTTGAAGAAGTATGAAATGTATGAAATATTATAACTCACAACTTTAATAGTTGGAAAAAATTGAAATGTATGAAAAATCTGCAATGAATGAAATTATTTGACTCTGGAATAATAATAGTTGCAAACCAATTCAGACAGCAAATAATAATTATCTCTAGAACTTTTTATTTTTATTTTATGTTCAATTTAGACAAACAGATCTTAGTCAAAGTTATAGATGATCTTAAAGTTATTAATTAGTGGCCAAGTAAGACTTAACTATCGGGCGATAAGACAAGGACATCAATAGAGGGGATAAAAAAGTATTAAGTTGAAATCAATCTCTTTATTTCAGTAAATAATTCATATTCAATTAAATACATAATTCAAACTTTTTAGAACATGTGAGCCAACCAATATATTAAATTAATTTTAGAAAATATGTGCATAAAATATTTAATTTTATGAAAAAATTATAAGTTCACGGACATCAAGTCAAACACCATTTAAATAAGGCCTTTAAATAATCCTTTGAACCTTCATGGTCCTTTATTAATTCGTGTTTATCTCTGCACACTTTCTCTACCTTTGGAATTAATTTTGGGATTAGCTACGTATTATGTCACTTTGTATCTTTATCCATTTCTCCAACTAAAACTGCTTGCTCAATTTGAAAAGAGTTCCGCCTTAAATAATGAGTAAACCCATATTATTTTCTGTAGAATTAGCTCTGTAACTGATCTTATTGTATGGGATAAGGTAATATTACGCGCACCGCCTATTTATATCAAATCAAATAATTTAATTTTAATAATTAAAGTTAAAGTGAGAATGCATATCGTTAACCATAATTGAGCGATAAACATCATATATGAAAAATATTTGTCTTGTTTTTATTGATTTAATGTGAACGTCAGGTGGGGTAAGTTTTATTGAAATGAATTTAAGGTTTATGTGAGTGTGACTATCAAAAGAGCAGTTAAAAACTACTCCATTCGACAAAATAAAAGAGAAATTATTGAAGCAGGCAAGTAGGTAATCACCGATGTGAAGAATAGCTAGATTTGAGTGCACTGATATTAGGGGTGTACAAACCGAATTGGAAAACCGCACCAAACCGAAAAGTCAAACCAAACCGATTAAAAACTCCGATTAGGTTTGGTTTGATTTAATTTGGTATTGAGTAAAAAAACTCAAACCAAACCGACATATAAATATATAATTTTTACATATACTTTTAAAATTTTATATAGAATTTTCTTTAAAAATGTCTAGAAATATTTAAAATTATCTTGCGGGATATAATATTTAAAAGTATATGAAGTGCTCCATATTTATTAACCTTAAATAATGGGTTGTATGATCACTTTCCCATCAAGTGTTACTGAAGTGCGTTAATCTCTTTGTTCTTCCATATTCATATCATATGTTAAGATCTATTAAATTGTTATATCTTTTTCGAATATGAAGTGATTATTATTATTTAGGTATCATATTGATTTTTAAGTTTAATTACTAAATTCGGTTAACCATGAAAGTTTACATCAACGAAACACTATTGTCAAACGACTAAAAAATAACTATTATGTGTTACTAAGAAAATTCTCTCATAAGAATATTTTAATAGATAATATGTTTGTCAATTTTTTATATTTTTATTAAAAATATATTACTTATCAAAAATTTAACAAAGTAAGGTTGAAATAATATTTAAGTAACAAAAAACCCAAAAAATCTGAAAATTCCGACAAATCCGATCCATGTACACCCCTAATTGATACTAATTAGGCATGGGAAAAAAGAACCATATTTAGGTTTCTCACAAGTAATGGATGTGTTAAATACATGAATAATTGCGGATGCAACTATCACTATACCATGATGAAATCATTATTAGCGTACTTTAACTTGCATATCAATAATAATGAGTATATATACTAGTCTTTTCATGTTTTGTTAATAGTCAGAGTTACGTACGATACGATTTGGCGACTGTAACCCTAAGTTTAGTATGCCTTCTAAATACATTTGTGTTTTTAGATATCACACCGAGTTCTTATTCACTCACATGCTCGCGTTTATAACCATCTTATAATACTTAAAATTTTAAAATGTCGGGGCAGAATGGAATTTGAGTTTCTGTAGTCTAAGAATTGCTATAATTTAGAATTTATGGGGTGGAGAAAATTTTGAAATATATATATTGTAAAAGAAAAAAAAAAGTAATAGAAGCGATTATAAGTTGTGAGAAGGGGTGGGAGGGGGAAGTAATTAGTGGCTTACTTAGACGCAAATTAGTTTGTAAAACGTAGGGTAGTGAAGATTTGAAGATTAACATCTAAATAATAATAATAATAACAACAACAATAATGAGTATATATTCTTAAATTGTTTAGGTGAATTTAAAAGTTATAAATGAAGAGAAACAATAAAAACCCATATATATGAAATCCAAAAGATGCAAATATCATTTAAAACCAGCAGTACATCATCTCCAATTTTTTTCATTACAACAAGAAGAATATTGATCACTATATCCCTTCTTTGTCTACATATTCTCACCACAACAAGAATACTGCACCATTAATGTCGAAACAAAAAGAGAAAGAAAACACAACATTTTTTTGATGAACGCATGAATATATTCCCGATCCTGCGTAAACACAGGAAACCTTATGCACGGGACTGTCCTTCTTCTGCGCTCACTGCAGGACTTTATGCTTAGGAAACACACGACTTTGATCTTGATAAGCACTAAAGGTAGAGACAGTAGCTAGGTTTGAAACTGTTTTATAATAAATGATATCACTCAGTTTAATTTCATGACGATAATTTTTTGCTTCCAACAAAATCAAAGACTCCAGAGACGTAGCATGCAACAAGAAATATTTCACCAATTTTTCTTCAAGCTCAAGTTTCTTAAACCTCTTCACCTTCAATAATTTGAGTTGTGGGAATTTTGTTTGGCACTTCTCAAATTTTTCCTTTGCCACCATATTCCAATAGCTTCCAACTTCCATTGCATAAAGACCAAACTGCATAATTAATTTTGTTAATTACTCCACTAATTAAATAATTACTGATTAAATCAAAAGTATTTTTTCCTTTTTTTTTTCTTTTTCCCAAGGACGGTAAAAAGTTAAAACAAGATTTTAACCTCATTTATAATAATCTTTGTAGGAAACACATTATTCTACGAGACATCGATAAACTACAAGTGAAATAGATAAAACAAGCTAGTTGTGACTACGAGTTTTAATTCCAAGATGTACGTACAAATTAACGAGAAATGAGGAAAAATGACACAGTATAGTCGATGTAGAAATAATAATCAAAAAATATATAAAATTTATATATTTTTTGTATATATATACATTCTATATGTTACATACAAAAATTATACAAATTTTATACACTTTTTCGACTACCAAATGTAAATAGTTTCTGACACGGGCTAAAAGTGATAATACCCCGCGAAACATCATCAACTGATTCTAATAGTCCAGTTTATTTCTCGTTTTCCTTTTTGATAGTAGGTTTGATTATTTTCTATATAGGAATAGATATCACTTAAATTTGTCTTTTTAAAATATCAGATCTAAAGAGAAAGGCATTGAATAAAAATCTATATATGTTGATGGTTTCAATTTCTTAACTTTTTATTCTTGCGATTAATAAATCATGAGAAGTTTTATTTTCAAGTTGAAAAGTAAACATGGACAAACAAATTAAGACAAAAAATTCACACACACAAGAAAAATTAAGTAATAAACAAATAGCTATTTAACAAAAAAAAATTGTTTAAAAGGTTAGAATATATACTTACATCAATAAAGAGTCTCTCTATGTTGGGACAATTCTTGACAAAACAAAGAATGTCCCAAGGGTTGACAAAGCTCAATCCACGTCTAACCAATTGGAGTTCCTTCAAATTCTGAAAATAGTACTCCACATCTCTGTATTCAAAATCCACAAATCTTGGAGAAAGCCCCTAATCAAATAAAAAAAATTATTTACGCGGATATAAATTAAATTATAAAAAAGGAAAAAAAAATATACGATATAATTATTTTACCTCAAGAAAAGCATTGGTAATTGAGAGAGTCTCAACATCTCTCAAAACTTCCAACAAATCATCCCTATCAGCTATATGTTGAAGCCCTTTTGTAGCACCAAAATCCAAGATCACATCTTTTAATCTTATGACCATTGGATCCACAAACTTAATTTTATTAATCTTACCACTATAATGAAGTGTGGTAATACTTGGAGTATTAATAGTGACCAAAATTAAGTCAATGCAATGTCTAAGTACAAGAGCACTAAACCTATTCAAACCCTCAATGGTAATTTCACCAATCAAACAACAACCCTCTAAAGCCAAATATTCAAGAAGTAAACAGCTTGACAACAACCTTTTAGTAAAAAAAGGTGGCACAGGAATCATACTTAGACTAAGAGATTTCAAGAATTGTAAACCACTCAAATTTTGTGACAAAAATAGTTCACAGCGCACTAATTTTAAGACACGAAGAGTTGGCTCAATGAAAATATCAGATTTTATTTGACAAAAAGCGTAAGGTTGAATTAACTCTACTTGAAAATCTTCAACGCCTTTTGATGCAACCGTTTTAAACCAATTCTGAAAATAAGCAACATATGGTACAGGACAAGTATATAATTTAAAATTATTAATTTTGTCACCTAAGTGCCTTAGTAATATATAATTAACAATTGACGCCTCTGACCATTGTCCCGCTCGACAACGTCGCCTAAAATCTTTATCAAAACAAAGATTACGAGAATATAACCATGAATGTCTATATGGTTTAGCAACAAGAGAAGAAGAAGTAATAGCAGATTCGATAGGTAAAAAAGTGAAAATCCTATCAACAATTTCATTAGGAAGATAAACATTAGAATTATTGGATTCATCATTATTATTTGTCTCCAAAGAGTTTCTCCTAAATCTTTTCCTTGGATTTGGCACCAAAACTCGCTTTATTTTGGACCCTGAACTTGAAGCTCCCATAGCTATTTTTCTAAGTTACAAAAGAGAAATATTAAGACAAGATGTATATAGAGAGGAGGAAATATTAAGACAAAATGTAGTGAGAAGAAAATGTGAGAAACCTATGTATATATAGTGCAGGAATGAATATATTCTTATCTGGCAAAATAAAAACAATAAGAATATAGTCAAATTTCACAAGTAAGTACACAAAAAAGTAATCTATAGTTAGATTACGTTAGAGGGGACTGCTTTATGGCGTTTTACTTGAATTCAGAGCCCCGAAATATCAGATTGTATAATAAACAAATTAATTTTTTTTATAATAGAAAATAATTTAATAAATTTTTTTACCTATGTGATTAATTGTTTCAAGTTTAAATTTGAATTAACATGTAGTATTCTAACGGAAAAAAGACTTAACTAAAGAGCAGATTATACTAAACTGAGTTTCATTACGCCAAACTTATCACTAGGGAGTTTTACAATGTTACGTGATCTGGCGAATGAGCCAAAAACACGATTAGTCTTCGGTTAATTTAAGACTTTGGCCGCATAAGAAAAAAATACAACCACAACAACGATCCAGTTTTATCCTACTAGTGAATCTGGGGAGGATAGTGTGTACGCATACCTTACCCCTACCTCGAAAGGTAAAGAGGTTGTTTCCGAAAGACCCTCGGCTCAAGAAGACGAAAAGAGGTAATATATCAGTACCATCAATAAAAACCATATAAAAAAAATATAGCATCACAAGATGGAAAGCAAAACAATAACCAGTAAATAAAACCCGGCACTAAGAGGAACGAATGAGAAGTGAGAACTCAACACTAACCACTAGCAGTCTAAGACTAAATTCTAACAGACTAGCCTCAGTCTGGTGCGTCATAGAAATACGCATAATACCTCCTAACCTATAACCTTAGTGTTCGACCTCCAACACTTTCTATCTAGAGTCACGTCCCGCATAAGAAAAATTATATTAAATAATATTGGCATAATATTTTGCACCGCTGGCACAATGTTTGTTTTGCAATATAAAACTATATACGCATTATCGATGCAATTTCTACATAACTAATATAACATCTGGTTAGTAATAAAGTTTTTGGTTCTAATACTGCACAATTTATGAGGAAATCAATGTAAATATTTTCGTAGGATAAAATTATAGGAATAAAAACCATGTAATAGCTATAACTGGTACAAATATAGTATAAGTTCAAATGCCCGTAAACTAGGTAATTATATTATTATTATTATTCGCAAAAAATCGTTTTTAGCGCTTCATAGGTTGACCGCGTTAGTAAAGATAAATGTCATGAACCAAACCTCTTAAACTACTATTATTCGCAGTATAACAATCTATATATTATCATTCACATGCATGATCTCACCCATGCACAATTCTCTATATATAGAATCCTAGTACAAAGATGAGTACTTAGTACAAGTTGGATCGAGGAATTGAGATGGAGATTCTACCATATGATACAACTCAGTGACAAAGTAGTATGAATATCTATTAATGGTATTTCTCAATCCTGTCTCTAAAGGACGGTTAACGAAGCAATTTGTGCATGCTTTTGAGTTAGACGAACTAATAACTCGAAGGGATTCAGTCTGTTGATTGAGCAATAGTTTCTAACTATTCAAATATTATGAGACCACAAAAATTTCCTAAAGCATTTTGGGGAAGGAAGAAAAGAAGGAACATACCTTTGTATAAATAAATTGTTTATCAGCTAACATGATGAAGTCCCTCCTCAAAAGGAAAGAGGGACAAGTGGAATATCTTGAATTCTTTGGAACCACAGGGAAAGAGAAAACAGCAGGAACAATGCCAGAAAAGATGTGTATGCAAAGTCTAGGACCATGAATCTGAGATCACTGTAGACCTAGCCAACATGGATCTATGAGGCCTGAAGTCTCAAAAGTAGGAGCCGCAAAAACGAGCAACAAATGAGATTCTCAGCTGGATAGTGTGATTGAATGATTCACAAAAGTGGGGTGCTTAAAGGAAATGATGAGAAAGATGATTGCTTTCTCACCTCCAACAACACAAGGTTAATAAAATGGATGTTTTTCCAGCTATTTTGAGCATTGACAAAACTTTAAGAGCATAATGAAAAGACTCGGTCATAACCATGCATGGATAACACATTCAAAAAGTAGCAAGCTAGACACAATTCCTCAAACTTTGCTGTGATTTTCTTTTCCATATACCAAAATGGAAAAGGAGAAAAGGATAAATTAAGTCCAAATGAGGCAACTACCAGAAGTAATATCTATGAGCTAATAACTGGTTAGGAAAATATAAGGCAGCAGATCTAATGTGCATACATTCATAAATAGTGCATACACAGTTTGTTTAGAATGATTTTCTGTGGTTGTATTTGAAGGTGGTAGAATGAAGGTGGTGTCATCACATGCTAATATAAGTTTATACACAAGGCTGGTATAAGGATCAAGGTTCTTGATGAAGGTCCTGAAGCTCAGATTTACCATTTGAGCCTCCAAAATTGGGGCTATCAGCATTTTCTGAGGATGCTGAATAGGAGAAGCTCCACACAGAAACACAATTTTCATCATCACCTAAACAAGGAAAACACAATCATATTTAGAACTTCTCATGTTGACAGGAGGACATGAATGGTTTTTGTAATCAAGCAGACCAGTATAATAACAAAGAGCATTTCATACAGCAAATGCAAATGTTGACTTGATCTGAGCAGATGTGACCTAAGCATTTTAGCAACTTTATTAAAAAGGGAAGCAAGTAGGACTAAGAAGCATGACAAGAAGTTTGTTTCTCAGAAAGTGGTGCATGGGAATGAGGAATCAGACATATTAAAGCATAGAAGGAGAAGATATGGCAACAACAATGAAGATATTTCATTGCAAATGACTACAAAAGTTTGAACACATAATACTTTGGGGCATTATTCCAACAATGTAATGTGAATAAATTTACCAGTAAGGAGCAGATCCTCGCAGGCGTCATCTAAAACTCCAAATCTCCGGTGGCCTGACGAAGAGGCAGCCATTGGCAGGAAAGGATGAAAGGAAAAACCATTCACCGTGTCTGAAATGGGATAAGCTGAGTAAGAAATAGAAGAAAATAGGTAGACCTTCATCCAACATAAGCTTTCTGTATATGAACATAAAGAAGTACCTGATGCAGCTCGGAAGCTGGACACCCACTGTCCAGTTTGAAGATTATAAATGTGAACTGAGCCATCCTAGACAGACAAGCAAGCACGCAATATGAGTTCTTGAATTTAATTTTGAAAGGTGATGTAATTTTTAACAAAGTAGAAGATTACCTGTCCTCCAGAGCCAAGATGCTGACCTTGAGGTTCAATATCAAAATATATGCGCTGATTGGTAGTTTCTGATGATCTGTACAGCCTTATTAAATAAAATAGAAAAGGGAACTTTAGAAACTTGATCACTGAAGCACTCAGTCACCATAACTTCAAACTTGCACAAGTATCACTATAGCTAATTATTGAATTCATGCAAATGGATACTCTCAACATGGATAGCTCGAAAATCTGTGACTATTGGCTGGATAATCGCTATAATACCAAGATAATATAAATCGTTCTTCCATTTTATAGAATGTTGAGCACGTAGACCAATCTTTTGGAAGAGTTATGCCCCATACATGAAAAAGCACTTCTTCAAGTGTTTGCCCTCGACCATTCCTTTGTACCCAAAATTCGGTATCATGCAAAGGAAAATAAAAGTGTAACTGAGCAAGTAAAATCACAATAAAGTAGTAGAAGATTTACATTACTTCTTACACGAGTCGTGCCAACTAACCACTATGCACCTTCTCCTCCTTAGGTTATCTGCAGTCAAAACGGCTTCCATACCACACACCACATCAAGAATGCAACTTTTGTCGGGGCCGTAGATTTTGATAATTTCTCCACAAAGATCTAGGATCTTCTCCATTAAATAGAAGGATATAGGAAGTATTCATTTCGACCATGATTCTTTCAATACCATCAACTTCCTCAAATTTTCTATGATTGTACAATCTCAGCAGGATTTCCACCTCACTAAATGCCTAATTCTATAGAGGTCTTCTAAAGGATACACCCACGATATCTGAGAACTATCTTTCTTTAGAACCTCAGCTACTGTGATCATCTCCAATGAGAATAGAGTAGGAAATCATCTTTTGGACTATTATCTTGGCACCATAAATTCCACCAATATCATCTTTAACATCCAGCTGCCACCAAGAATCCCCATGAACTTTGTGATTCTTTCTTCCTCCATGATTACTTTCCAAAAGCTTGTCCCATAAGAGGAAATGAACTTGTTTGGTATACTAATATATTGATAACTTCCGCATTTCACATTAATGATTTTCTTTTCTTTTCTATATGTCATTTAATTATCAGATTTCACCTAATCCAGGGTGAGGTAGCTTAGTGAAACCAACAGAATACCGAAACAAGAGAAAGCAGATTTCTACAATTTTTAATAAATTGGTCTCCAGATAACGCAAACAGTATATTCTTGTGAGCTCATCGCTTTGCATGTAAACACTACATATACAAAACAAAAAAGACACTCAAACAACAAGGTACCAACTTCCCACGAAACAATTTATCAGGCCTATGGGGCAAAAGAAAGAAAATTCGAGCAGCATGGCTTTCCAAATAATAGTTGTATCTTTTGCAGGTTCGGCATCAAAGAAAGCTTCTTCTTTTCTTTTTTAATGAAGTGAAATATTATTAAGACATCCAGGGGATGCAGAGACGCAAAGGTTTCAAACTGTCAGCTCAGAAAATACAAAAAACTTATAAAGCTAAGGAGCTGACAAATTTCGGGAAGTGATCTAAGCATATTCTTTAAGGGAGAAAACCAATGAATAATGTTTGAATCTCATGTAAACGCCCCCCCTGCTGAACATGCAAGAGCATGGAAAGAATACAGAGATGTTTTCAGAATATAGACAGGATTTCAATACTTTCAAGCAATAATCATTTATTCCACCCTTAAACAAAATAGACCACTTCAGATTATAAAAGAATCCCTCTCCAGGAAAACATCATATGAGCATATATAGTGTTGTTTTACAGGACAAGGAAACTGCTAACGGATTATCACGTTTCTAGCAAGAGAGTGAGACATCAGACACAAGAAAGTTGAAGAGGAATGCATTTCATTAGTTTCTATATTGAACAGAAACAAAACCATCCAGTCAATCATTCCAACACTCTTGTTCCCTCAATATCCAGTCAGTAGAAAGGAACTTACTTGTAAACAATTTCAACAGTCTTCCGAATGTCCCAGCACAGTATGTAAGGGTCCTAAAACAAGTTTGAGATGAACTTGGTCAAATTATGCTTAATACAAGATGCATGCATGATAGAGTAGCACTAGCGCATGTGGCGATATAGAAGAAATGAGTCCGAAGAGGAAATAGTCAAAGTTTAGATCATAAATAGACAAGTGGGGGAAATCAACAAGTAGAAGAGATGCCTTTTACCTAAACAGGCACAAAGTTTATATTTCTGAATAAAGGAAACAAATACAGCTCTTATTTTAGTTTTATAACTCAAGTGTAACAAACTGCACGCTTATAAGTCTAGAAGGTAGAAGTTCTCATATCTCTGACATAGCTGATATCACATGAAGGCTTCCCTGATGAACTTTAATCAAAGCTTACTATGAAAAGTTTATAAGGGTCATCTACAGCATGGCATAGTCCTCCCTTCCCTAAACCAGCAAATATCTGAAAGTTCCGGAGTGGGTTGAAGCATATATTTACACTCACAGACGAACACAAAACTGAATTATAATAACCAAAACAATGATCTAAAGACTTGTGAAACCCGCTAAATTTGTTGTGTGTGTGTGTGTGTGTGTGTGTGTGAGAGAGAGAGAGAGAGAGAGAAGGAAACCTATTAAATCGATGCTATAAATTTAAAGACAATGTAGTCAATTATACATTCGCCTGGAACATCATATGCTTGCCGACTTTGTTTTGCATTCTCCCTTCTAACATCTTTTGGCACTAACTCCACGGGAACACTAAAGTCATAAATTGCTTTCAAGATCTCACCTCATTTAAAGTCTTAACAGAAGAGAGGAAAGAATAAAAGGAAAGACAAAAATAAAATAAAAGAGATAAGACAGAAGAGCAGGTGCTCGGACCATTAATACAGCAGTATCCAAGTCCGAAATATGGTTACCATTAATTACTAATGAGTAATCAAACTCATTCTCTTGCTCTAATTTTGATATTGTGCAAAGCATTTTTCTGTTTAGCAATAATTTGCAAAATAGCTAATGAGATTGTTAAATTTAACTTTGTGAAACCATAGTTGAAAATGGTAATTGAACTTCAATAATTCTGTAAAACCATTTAATACTTTACCTTATCAAAAAGATTTTGTAAAACCATTGCTCAGTAATCGACTTTAAGACTTTCTTTGATTATTTTTTTTTTCCTATTTTAAGAATCTCTCATATTATGTGGAGTTATTAGAACCTAAATCACTTTCTCAAATTTAGGATAGCTATTTTCGTTTATGCATTACTTTGTTAAATCAAAGTATGCCTAAACTATTCCAATTAGCTGTTCTAAACAGTTTCTGGTCCTGATCTGCCCCAACCCTATCCCAACCAAATAAAAAGCTTGCATAAAAAATGAAAATTGACTCAAATGGATAAGTTCTTCTTTTGAGCTGTCTATACATTCTGGCTTCTTATTTGCTAAAGACTAGAAATCCAGAAAACATTTAAGGAGGCAAGTGCATTGATCCATCATTTATGATGGATAAAATGAGATTCAGATCCAGCATTCTCTTCACAAAGGAAGGAAGGAATAATACAAAAGGATGAGCATCTGTTAAATAGGCATTAAAAATGAACGGTACTGTACCATCATTCAAATTCTTACCTTCCTGCCACCAGTGTACAAGTAGTTTCCATCTTTTGAGAATTGAACCTGATAAGTGAATGTTATGGTTGAAGAATCAATTAAGGATTTGCGTATAAGAAAAAAAAATGAATGACAGCTCTACCAACTTACATGTGTTACCCCACCTTCTTGACCATGCAATACATAGAGAAGTTCCATGTTATCTTCTCTATGTATGGCAGTACTTTGGCTATAGGAGCCTGTAGCCAGCAATCCTGAATGGCTTGGACAGAAAGCAATTGAGGATATAATGCCTAAACAGATAAGCTAAAGGTGTCAGAATAATAAATGTATAATGAGGAATAATGTTGGCATTAGAAGGTAGGAGAATTAATTAACTTCAACTGCACTATCTAGTGTCACTTTGAGAGAACTATCAGATTGATGTGTTTGACACAGATAATCGTCCGCTTCTTGTCTTATTTATAGAGCCAAGTGCTGAAAACTTGATGATAAAGAGAAGCAGCTAGTGGAAAATACCTGATTGCCCTTCTTTATTTCCTTGAAGGGTGGAGTGCTGGGTAAAATCTCTACCAGGCCGATGAATATCAAATATTCTTACGGATTTGTTGTATCCAGCAAATATCCTAACTCAAAAAGAATAAAGAGTCGGTGAAAACTTTCTTTTGTAGAAAATTACCAGCTAATACATAAATAAAGAAAATGAAGCAGATCACAATACCACAAAAGAACTTAGCATTGTAGTGCAAATGAAGTAAGAAGATAGTCAAAGATTAAAGTCTATGAAACACAATGAAAAAACAAAAGGGAAAAGCATCTTTTGGTAGAGCGGGGCATCAAGAGATTCATTAGCAACCACCGAAAATTGACAACTAGGTCTCATTTCTGTCATTCTGATCATAGATTACAGTTTTTCAATAAATCAAAAGAGTTCATTTACGCTTCACTGAGATGGTGCGATATCTACAAAGCTATTGTGATCATACAATGCATTTCCAGATGTCTTTATCAAAAAAATAAATGCACTGTAATCATACTATCAGTCCAGCCAACCCTCTAGACAAGTTGGTACTTCCACTTGAACAAAAAATCAACAAAAGAAATACAACAGAACTTTTGACCCTCAAGAATGCACTCTTTACCTTCAAAAGATCTCCTATCTTGCCTTCCACAAAATATAAAAGATAAAAAAGGAGTTGTCTTCCATAGCTTCTTTTTCTTTGCATCTATTTGATAGAGCGTCTTTTTCTTCATATCCATTTTGAAGATTACCTATCTTGTACTTCGTTAATTCCATTTAATATGGGCACGCGTTTTTTCTTTTGGTTTGTTCTGGAAAAGCTGACACCTTTTCATATTTAGAAACTTTTTAATTTTAATGTTTCCAACTTATCCTCAATAACATACTCTTATAGTAATTGGCATTGCATGTCGAAAGCCACTAGATACTAGTGGTACTTTTGATTGTTATTAGTTTACATATACCCGCGTGAGTGTGCAAGCACACGCACATATTATATATGTATATAGAGAGAGACTTTATGTGATCAAAGTCTTCCTTTCTTTTTTAAACTCTGTGTTCAGTCAAGCACCGCCATAGAAAATGAAAAAGAGGTATATGTATTTGCCAGGATAGCTGAAAATCTCATTTTGATGGCCTCTCTACTAACTCACAGATTACAGCTCAATTAAATCTACCGATTAGATGGATTATCCAACAGGTCTGGCAGTAATAATATTGACTAATCTGGAAAATGTAAATCATGTCCGTGGAAGTAAACCCTTAATCATCAATCATATAAGCAGAAAAAATATTCTGCACTAAACATGCTTAACCTAGTAAACTAATGGGTTCAGAGATCACACAGCATCAGTCATTTTTATAATGTCATGGACTGCAAATAAAAACTTATACCTAGTGTGCTATGTTTCTTGTTTTCTTCTTTTTTTCAAAACAAAACTAAGATACTACAAATAAAATTAAAGAGAAAGGACCAGGTCCCTCTACATGAAGTGTGACCTACGAGGAAGGAAAGAGAAAAGCAGTTTGATAAAAAAATGATTACTTAGTCCCTGCTGGGTTGAAAGCAATTGAGAAGGCAGCAGTGATCTCGTCCATGGCATCATAAGCACGGTAAGTACAGCGTAACTGCAACCACCCAAGAAAAGATAATGAAGGGAAGAATATCTTCCTAGCTAAGCTTGTTGAGCAGCTACACAAATCACGGGTAGGTAGCAACCCATCAAAGAACAAGCGAGAGGAAAAAAATATATGTAGCAACAGTTCTAAAGACGATGACACACTTGTCCAGTAGTAGCATCCCAAAGATGAATAGGGTGATCACGGGCAGTACTTGCAAAAACACATGTCTCTGGACCTGGGTCGTGAAAGAGAACTCTAGTTAATTTTTTCTTATCACAGTCAGCATTACCACAAAAACAAGGCAATTGACATACGTGAAGAAGACATATAGGGATACCAGCAATAGTCATATACAGACTCCCCCTCACTCATGACAAGGCTTGCAGCATAAGAATCTGCAGATAATCAGTCTCAGACTTAAACACAATAAACAACAACATGAGAATGGCAAATCATATCAAGTTTAATACTGAACACAGATGATCGACAAATTTCAACATCAAAAGTATAAAAGGCTTCCACAACGCCTCTTCACATTCAAACCTAAATATACTAAAAGCATCTAAATTTACCTGTATCGGCAGCTGATGAAGAAGTATCAGCAAGCCATCCACTTTCATCATATGGCCTATCAACGAAGCAGAGCCAAACTAAGAAAGCAACTCAATGACAATGGAAATGCTAGAATAACTATGTACCTTTTCTTACTATGTGCTTCATAGTCAGCCTCATGATTACACCAGAAACGAATCTATCTATCTGTCAATCAATCAATTATTTTCCCTAATTCACGAACTCATTAGGGTCAGCTATATGAATTCTCTATATCCATTCCCCTCTCTGTTTAGATAATTCGTCATATCATGAATAATTCTACGCTAGTTTTTAGCTTACCACAACCTTTCTCCTTTTATAAAGGCTTGGGCCAGAACTGCAAAGCTCAGACAGCCAGTTTTAAGTGAAACTTCATCTACCAATAAAATTTTAAGCCCTAGATATCCAATCGCAAAAAGATGAACTAATTCAAAATAATTGTATTTATAAAAGAAAGTACAAAAAAATTAACACTTTACACTTATTCAAGTCTTAAAATTTATAAACTTCACAGTTGTGCCGGGGTAAAAATCATCATTATTTATAGTTGTGGGAGAAAACTTACAAGGTAAAGGAACAAAAGGTATTATCATCAGAGCAAGTGAGGAAGCAAGAACCATCCGGGGACCTATAATTCCAGAAGAAAAATAGATTTAACCATAACATATATAGAAAACAGGGCATAAAAGAAATGGAAAAAGCTAAAGAAAGGAGAAAAGGCATACCATTTGACACCCTTTAAGAAATTGTTAGGGTTAGAAGGAGTTCTGAAATGGTTGAAGAAATGATAGGTTCGATATGGGGGAACATCATATTGAATAACCGGCCAACGGTAAGAAGATTCTTCCGATGGTTTTTCTACAGCTTCTGTTGGGACTTCCATCTGCTCTACAGCATCTTCTTCACCCATTGATTCTCTAATGGGCTGCTGCTCTGAAGCTTCTTCTTCCCCCATTTGATTGATTCACTAAAAATGGCTGCTAACGTTAGTCTGTGAAGAGTGTTAGCGCCAAAAAAGAAAGTGTTTAGGTGGCGTTTTGGGTTTTAGCTTTGGCTATTTGAGAAAGACACTGCCACTGTAAATTGTTATGAATTCCAAGTTGGCATTGCTAAGGGGTTGTTTGGTGCAAATGTATTAAGAATAATGTTGAATAAGATGTATTAGTAATGCATGAATTAATAATGTATGGGTTAGTAATGCAAGTATTAGCTATGCAGAGATTATTTTTTATCCATTGTTTGGTGTGGTGTATTAAAAATTAAAATTCATTGCATAATTTTTAAGAAAATTGTGTGTTTACAAGAATGTCCCCCATATTCTTTAGCTTTAAGAGACTTTAAGGATAGTTTTGCCTTTAACCATGCTAATGCATGCATTAGTAGTCTTGGTATTGCTAATATCATGGTTTGCTATGCATTAGCTATACATAGGATAATACCAAATAGGGTGTATAACTAATGCTTGTATTAGTTATACATAGATTGAAAAAATATACCAAATTATTTTACCTATATTTTTCTGTAATGCACTCTACCAAACGACCTCTTAATTAGTTGTAAGTGGCCAACGTGGTCATATGGTTGCTTTTGATTTCTAAAAAAAAAAAAAGGACAGCCCGGTGCATTAAGCTCTCGCTATGCACGGGGTCCGGGGAAGAATCAGACCATAAAAGTCTATCGTACACAATTTTATCCTGTATTTTTGTAAGAGACTGTTTCCACGGCTCGCTTTTGATTTCTAACCATTCGAGAAAATGTCCTTAATGAGTTAAAATGTCCTTATTGCGACTTCTTTGTTTACTTCCCATGAGCAACATTGGCCCAATGCACTATGCTACATTTTTATAAAAGAGCGCTTATGTTAGAGATCATCTCTAAATAATCCTAAAATTAATCTTAAATCGCCTAAAATCAATAAAAAAAATTATCATAGTATTATCATTCCCAACTGTTAGTTAAAAATTAAAGTTTAAAAGGAGCTTGTTTCACGACAATATTGCACTAATGAGCATGAGTAAATTTTTTATTTAACTATATGTATTGACAAAATAATTTTTCATTTACAATGTGAAGTCATTAATTAAAATAGTTTTGCGCAGATACTCAGATAACACAAACTCTTGTTCTTGATTTTTCAAAGCAACATTTATTTTTACCAAAATTAATTTAACTAAAATGTCACTTACATTCGATAGGAAGGGATATACTTTAAAAGATATTTAATATGCATATATAGAAAATAACACTATGGGCAAGGTGGATACTTGTTCTTTTTCAAGTCAAGTTGGCCTTTCGTTTACTCTTACCAAAATTATTTCGCAAAAATGAATTCTACATGATTTTTGTACAATTTGAATATACAATGATGGAAAAGAAAGATCACTTTTAATTTATAAAATGAGCTTCTTTTGTTTACTCAGAAAAAGAGCTCTACTATTATTATTGTTCAAAGACGGAACGGAAGTCCTAGTTAATTTTTTATTTTAAATTCAGGCAGATACGTTATATAATCTTTATGAGTTCTGTTTATGGCATTTGTTCTCAAAAATTCAGTTATTGCCCTTTGAAAATCATACAAAGCTTGTTTTATGTGTGGGAAATGAAAAGTATTTTCTCGCATTTAAAGTAGGTAGTTTGATTTAAAAAAAAAAAATTTCGTAAAGAGTAAATGAAAGAAGAGTGAGGAGCACCTATTGTTTTTCATTTTTTTAACGGTTAAGGGCCTAAAATACCCCTCTACTATTAAAAATAAGCTATATCTACTCCCCCCCCCCAATTACTATTAAAAATAAGCTATATCTACCCCCGTTTCACTTTTGTGTTATTAAAGTCCCTACCGTTTTACTTTGGTTTTTAAAGTGCCCCTCAGATGTTAGTTTATTAGTAGGATATTATTTAATACACGTGTAAATATCCTATTGGTCTAAAATCATCCACCCCATATCTAATTCAAAACTAGCCGACCCAACCCTTTTAACCCGACCCACCCCAGCCCCTTTAACTTAAATCCTCTTAGTCTTCCCCCTCTAACCTAAATCGATCTACACAACTCAGAGAAGAAGCCATTTTAGGGTTCTTCCACAAAATAGGTTGGGTGCTCCATTTTCTCTCACTCTCGCCTTATCTATTGTCCGAAAACTTGATATGTCAGAAGGCAGTTATTCATCGAAGAGGAAGTGTCTTTATGGAGAAATTGCTAACAATTTTACTTCGCCGACTCCTTTAAATCCTGGGAGGAGATTCTATAAGTGCCCTAAACCGGAAGTAAGTGATTATATATCGGTCTTGTTTGAATTTTTCTTGCTTTTGACTGATTCGTTGCTAATGTTCATAAGTAATTTTTTTTCGGATTGTTTTTTAGGATAGTTCATGTGGTTATTGGGAATGGGCAGAGGACCTTGTCCCGGACAGAGCGCTCGTTGTAATCAACAAGTTGAAGTGTGAGTTGGATATGGCTAATCTTAAAATCAATAATTTAAATTCGTTGTTGGATGATGGCAAGATTGAAAAGGACAAATTGAAGAAAAAGTAGTTGCGATGAAGGCAAGAAATAATCTTCTAGTAACGAAACAATTGGAGTTGGAAGATAGAATTCTCAAGATGAAGATCTTCATTACGATTCCATGTGCGCTATTTGTAGGATTTATTGCTGCTATTATCAAAAATTGAAGCTAAATTGGGAATGGACAGTGAAAGTTAATGGACATTGAAAGTTCTTTTCTTGTAGATGTGTTGTTTCTCATGAATATTTGCAGCTAAATATCGGATGATGTATTTTAAGCCTTAACTTTTTGTATCTTACTTTTTGTAACTTGTTTAAGCTATATATCGGATGATGTATCTTACTACTTAAATCTATTTGTTCCTACTTTTGATTATGACTGGTTATAAATCTATTCGCAATGTTATAAAGTTTGGTTCTTTGGACGCTTAAAAAGTGATGCCTTAGGAATGAATGCAACAGCCTATATCAATCATTAAATAAAGGCTAAATTTATAGCTGAACATATGCTGAAGACAACCATATGCTTATATTCCGAAGACAACCTAATATTTAATGTATTCAATAGCTGATATCTCACTATATCATAAATGCACATGGCATATTCAATATATCAAATAATTGAACATATGCTGAAGACAACCTAGTAGACAACAACATGTAAATCACCACACAACAGCATGTAAATCACCACACAAGGACTAAATCACCACACAACAGCATGTAAATAAAGGCTAAATTTCATAAATGCACATGACATATTCAGTTTCATAAATGCACATGGCATAGGTGGATGCAATGTTATAACCCCAAAAACTTATACAACCTGGGTTATAATATGGCATCCCACATTAAGTTTCACCAACCAAAAATAAAAGGTAGATAGTACTGTCACAAAGCAGTAATTACATCCAAAATAGTTTCCATCTAATTATATTACAATAGATTTCACTTTTTTCCCTTTTTGGGCTTCAGCTTCTCCATTTTCTGTCTACTTTGCATTTCCAGCTGGCTTCCTGTTAATGCAATTTTTCTCTTCCATCTGAGGCCTAGTGGTTTGAATGGCAGATTTGATGGAACACTAACACCATCATGATCCCCCCCTGAAAGTTATTTCCCTTGATCCTGAAGGTTGAGATGGATTCTACCTTGCTTGGAGTCTTGTTCCTACTTCTGACATAGTTGTTGGCCTTAAAGCTGGATCTGGAACATGATCTGGAGAGTCAAAGTCCGGAAATTCACTGCTGGACTGAGTGTAAATACTTTGTGTAGGCATAAACACAAAGTTTGAGCCTTCACTTTGTTGATTAGACTGGGTAGGCTGACTGGCTTCAGGTGCAGTCAGCTCTATTTCCTCTTCATCAACCAATGTTGTGTTGTTTGTTCTTGCCATCTTTTCCATGTGTGGCTATTGTGTAAATATAAAAAAAATAAGTTAAATACTACTAAATAGGACACTAATAAGTTAGAAAAAGTAACCATTACCGTCAAACAACCTCTAGTATTATGATTAGGCGCTCCACAATTACTGCATGTCATGACTCTCCCGTTCCTGGAAACTCCCCACTCATCTTGCCTTTTGATAGCCTCATGTTTTTCTCTTTTTCTCTTAATTTTAGGTATCCCAGCCATCTTGACTAACTCGTGTGGTTCCATTGCTTGAAATGGGTCCACTGTACAGAACTTCTCACCTTTAACTGGTTGCAACTTATGTTTATAGGTTAGCAAGTATGCTTCCTTGCTATACCACCAGTTGAAGTCCTTGAAAGGATCCAGCTTCTTATGTTGTATGGACTTAATGGCATGGGGGCATGGAATTCCAGTAAGATCCCAAGTCATACATGTGCATTTCTTCAAAGTCATGTTAATAGTATCCCTGTCCAGCCCTTCTGAAACTTCATAGCCTAGGTCATCATTGGAATGAACATGACACTTGTTAGCTATCTTCAAATACTCCTTGTACAATTCCAGGCTATGTGGGCTGAGTTCATGTCCTTTTTGTTTCTGTATCCACTACTGCCAAAGCTATAGGATATGTTTGGTTATTACTGTCCAGTCCAATAGCAATTAACAACTGTCCTCTAGCTTTTCCTTTTAAAAATATCCCATCTAAGCCAATAAATGGTATCAAACCTAAATTAAAGCCCATCTTGAGAGCTTGAAAGCAAATATACATTCTCAGAAACTTTCTTTTACCTTCAGCAAGTGCATCCTTTGACAAGTTAATGACAATATCACTCCCTGGGTTAGTGTCCCTTAGCTCATTGGCATAAGCCTCAAGTTTCTTATAGTCATATGTAAAACTACCTCCCAACTTCTCCAAAATCAGTCTTGTAGCCCTTTTGCACTTTCCATAGCTAACATTTACATTAAACAATTGTTTCAGAACTTTTCTCATCTCCTTAATCTTGTACTTAGGATTTTCTTGCACCTTCTTCTTGAAGTAAGTTGCTATTGTTTGATAGTCAACCCTAGTGTTCTCAAATGCTTTTTCACATGTATGTTCATCTCTTAATGTCTTTATCCTAACTCCAGGAAGGTTTCCATCCCCAGAAATCAGAACAACAAAATGGCAGTCACCAACACAATGATACCTTAACCTTTTTTATCACTTTTATCCACTTTTAAGTCCTTTTTGTTTTCCAAGGAATAGAAATTAATGCATTTTCTAGCTTCAGGTATGTCTTTGAAGCTCATACACTTGTATAATTCCTTATAATTTTCTAGCCCTGCCTCAATTTCAGTATTTCTTTGCTTAGCAATTTTTTGTAATCCATCAGAATCATAATCAATCTCACTATCAGAATCATCACTATAATTATCACCCTCACTCTCACTATCAGATTCAATACAGTCAGTACCATAATCAATTATTACTGGATGTGAGTCAGTGTGATGAACAATATTAGGCACATTAATAGACTCTTCATACTCATCAACAGCATAGAAGTGGAGTGTCCTAAATACATCAGAAATTAAACTAAGTAAATGCCTCATCCCATCATCATTTTCTACCTCATAATAATTACCAGAAGGGCCATTTTCAATAAGTTGTTGAAGACCTACATGTCCTAACTCACTGGTGTATGTTGTTTCTAGAAGCTTGTAAGAAATAAGTTCAGAATCATACCCTCTCTAGATGTGGACCAATTTTTTTGAATACAAGACCTGGGTAGTGTGATCCAATCCCCACTATAATGCAACTTTATGCCAACCAAAGGCATCCTTAATATTCTGGAAGACAAATAAAAACATTAAGTAAACTAACAAAGATAATTAACTAATAAATTAAATAAATAATAAATAAACCTACACATGAGCTAATAAAAGAACCTAAGGAAAACAATTAACAAATTAGAAGAAGAATAATAATAAAAAAGATGATGACTTGGTGGACCACATACAACATACTCAGTCAGAAACATTAATAATAGTAAAGGGAATAGAAAAGAGGGGACCAAAAACATTAACAATAATAAAGGAAACAGAAAATAGGGGACCAGAAACATTAACAATAGTAAAGTCTCACTAACAATAAAATACTCAGATTCTCTGTTACTTTAGAGGAACAACATACACCATATATAGACAAAACGACAGCTTAAATCACAAATTGTAACCCCACATTCTCAGCCAGAAAAAGGCACAAAATCACACTCGGGGCAACCAATAGAAGAAGAATCTCCACAATAATGTCGACCCGTAAAAACCCTAACATAAATTAGCTTAAATAATACATGCAGACACATAACAACATAGATATTGTCGATTTGAGCTCATGTCATAAACTGTAAAAGCCTAAAACGATTAAAAATCAAAGAATCAACTAGACCGAAAATATTTTTAAAAAAATCACCAATGTCTTTCTTAAACAAACACAAAATGAAAGATAAATTTACCTTTTAAACAAGAACAAGCATAAATCGGAAGCATCAATTTATTTCTGAAGGCTATACGACTTAGGGTTTTCGAGTTAATTTCTTCTTCTCTGAGTTCTGCAGATCGATTTAGGTTAGAGGGGGAAGACTAAGAGGATTTAAGTTAAAGGGGATTGGGTGGGTCGGGTTAAAAGGGTTGGGTCGGCTAGTTTTGAATTAGATATGGGGCGGATGATTTTAGACCAATAGGATATTTACACGTGTATTAAATAATATTCTACTAATAAACTAACAGTTGAGGGGAATTTTAAAAACCAAAGTAAAACGGTAGGGACTTTAATAACACAAAAGTGAAACGGGGGTAGATATAGCTTATTTTTAATAGTAGAGGGGTATTTTAGGTCCTTAACCATTTTTTTAACCTCCTAAACTTTGAGACAACGGAACTTTGCCAACACAATTTGTTACTCCTACTATTTACTCTTTTATATTTTCTTAAAATCTTACAATTTACTTCAAGAAAAGTAGTGCTCATGTTTCATTGCCGGTAAATTATACCTGAGTTAATTTCAATGCTTGCAGAAAAATTTGGTCGATAAACTCTAATTGAATAGTATACATCGTCAATAGTATTTAGTAAACATAAAACTATTTTGGCTGGCCATGTAAAAAGAAGCAATTTAGTAAGGTCATGTAACTTTTATTGACTAATTGTTTTTTTATATTTTTCCTTCTACACCAAATTTATTGGTTATACATTTTTTATTTATTTTGCTATCTTTATTTTTTGCAACCAACTTGTACCACATATAAGATGGTAGGTCTTGCAAATATTCGGTAGAATTTAATTTTACTTTAGTAGGTTTCTTGGGATAGTTGGCCCTCCTTTCAAATTTGAATTAGCCAAGTGACCTTCAGGTTTTAATTATTGTAAGATTGACCTTCATGCTTAATTATTGATTAAGTGAGATTATAAAGTGAAAAGGTTTATCCCTAAAGTTTCAGTTATTACACTTAGGCCCAAACATATATAAATGTATTATTACCAGATTTTTTTTAAAAAGAAAAGAAAAGAAAATACACCCCTTCCTGCTGTCACAATCCAAACTACTACGTCGTGATGGCCCCTATCGCGGTACTAGGAAAGTCGACTATTTACCAAAAACAACATGATTTTTCATTTTAAAATATAGATTCAAGCTATTTAATAATATGACTTCATAAAGAAATTCTAAATAACGGAAGTGCAAAAAGAAAAGTCTGACATCGGGGTGTCACTAGTCATGAGCATCTACTACAATTTATCCGAAAATACTGAGACTAACACAGTCTGGAAAGTAACTACAAAACAACTACAAGAAGATAGGAGGGAGAAGAGCAGGGTTGCGATCTCCAGCAGCTACCTTGCTAACTCCGAGAATATCTACAGCCGGAATAGTCAACAGCTGCTACCGGGTCCTGATACGCCTGGATTTGCACACAAGGTGCAGGGAGTAACGTGACTACGCCAACTCAGTAAGTAACTAAAGTAAATAAAGGTTGAGAAGCAGTGACGGGCAATAAAACATTTAAAGTTCACATCATGAAATCTCAGTAAAATACAACAGGCTTTTAAAATCAGAGTTTGAATTGAATCATCTCATTTAAACCCAGCTCTAGTAAAAATTATTTAAAGATATTTTTCAACATTTTTCAGCAAGGCTCAATGCAAAGGTGAGAAAAAATAATGAAATCATAAGCCGTCCCTCGGGCAAAACATCACTTGTATACAGCCCCTCGAACAAACTTCACAGTCACTTGTATACAGCCCCTCGGGCATACCTCACAATCACTCATAAACAGCCCCTCGGGCATATCTCACCATCACTCATGTCTCCCATTCACTCAGCACTCGGTACTCGCACTCAGTAGGTACCTGCACTCACTGGGGGTGTGCAGACTCTGGAGGGGCTCATTCAGCCTAAGCGCTATAACAAGCCAACTCGTGGCATAAATCAATCAGGCCATCGGCCTCACTCAGTCATGAATCAGTAAAACATGTTGAGGCATGCTGCCCGATCTCATAAATATCCTCACAAATTAGCCCTTCGGCCTCACTCAGTCATAAACCTCTCAAACCACTCGAGCTCTCAGTAAAAACAGGGTACTCAGCCAAAAAAAACATTTATATGCATCAAAACAGAGTAATAAAGACTGAGTTATGAAATCAATAAGTATAACATGACTGAGTATGGATTTCCAATCGAAACAATGAGAGGATAGTTATAAAAAATCTCTAAGGTCCAAACAACACTGGCATAAGGCCTAAACACGGCATCCAGCCTGATTTATAGAAATTCTTTCTAAGCAAGTGAGAAACATGTAGTTTCAACAAAATATTCAACTTTACAGTAGATACGGGATGGGATGGATAAAGTCACAATCCTTAACGGTGCATGCCCACACGCTAGTCACATAGCATGTGTGTCACCTCAAAATAGTAAAATGATACGAAATTCGGGGTTTCATATCCTCAAGACTAGATTTACAATCGTTACTTACTTCATGCCGATCAAAATCCTACTCCATGTTGCCTTTGCCTATCGAACCGGCCTCCAAATGCCTCATATCTAGCCATAAAAAATTCGATACAATCAACACGAGCTAAAGGAATCAATCCCATAAGAAAATGCTAAGTTTTAGGTCAAAAGCCAAAAAGTCAACTCAAAAGTCGGGTCCCCGGTCCACGTCCCGAAATCCGACAAAAATCACAAAATTCGACAACCCATTCAATTATGAGACTAACCATACTAGTTTCACTCAAATCCGACTTCGAATCGGCTTTCAAATCCCAAAAATTTATTTTATGACACTCCACCAATTTTTCCTAAATTCCATCTCAAATCACAAATTGAATGATGAATTCAATGATATATTCATGAATATTAGTTAAAATTGACTTAGAATCACTTACCCTTATGAATTCTTGAAAAACTCTCAAAAAATCGCCTTATACCGAGCTCCCAAAGTCCAAGATGTGAAATAAAACCCTAAGCCTCGCTTATATAGCGCTCTCTGAACCTTCACTGTGCGGTCCGCATAATCCTGCCGCGTCCTAAGCCATTTTCCTTCCGCGGTCCGCATAAAACTCATTGCGGCTGCACATCTCGCCGCGGTCCGCACAATTTTTTGACGGCCGCATAAAACATCCGAGGTCCGTACCAATTTCGTGTGGTCCGCACTTCCAAGACCAGATACCAAAGATCTACCAACTTCCAAAGCCAAATAATGATCTGATAACTACCCTAAACTCACCCGAGGCCCTCAGGACCTCAACCAAGTATACCAACACATCTTATAATATAATTCAAACTTAGTCGAACCTTCATATCACCCAAAACAACATCAAAACACCAAATTATCCTCGGATTCAAGCCTAAGAACTTCTAAACGTCCAAATTCCGCAAACGACGCCGAAACTTATCAAATCACGTTCGAATGACCTCAAATTTTGCACACAAGTCAAGTATGACACCACAAACCTATTCCAACTTCCAAAATTCTATTCCGACCCCGATATCAAATTTTTCACTACCGACCGAAATCGCCAAATTTCCAACTTTCGCCAATTCAAGCCTAATTTCACCACGAAACTCCATATCACATTCCAGATGCGCTCCTAAGTCCAAAATTACCTAACGGAGCTAACGGAACCATCAAAATTTAAATTTGAGATCGTTTACACATAAGTCAGCATCTGGTTGACTTTTCCAACGTAAACTTCTAAATATTAGACTAAGTGTCTCATTCTACTCCAAAACCACTCCGGATCGGAACCAAAATACGATATGATAAAATACAGCTGAAGAACATAGAAGGAAGCAGAAATGGGGAAAACAGGGCTATAGCTCATGAAATGACCGGCCGAATTGTTACATCCCACCTTATCTGCCGCCTCAATCCCTATTTTCTACGGCTGATTCCTCCATTGCAGCTTGTTTTTCTTGAATTCAACACACGAAGGTCATTTACCTTCTTCCCCATTCCTCTCAAATCTTCATTCTTTTGATTTAACATTTACTTTAAAGAAATCGATAAATTTGGGTTTTTTTCGGATGTCGAATTTGGGGAAGAAATTGGTAGTATATTGGACTAATAATTCATTCCAGGTGGTATATTGTTTACCTCCTTTATCTGGTAAGTGTTTCATCTCATATTCTTCGTCATTGTTAATTTGGGTTTCTGCAAATATTTTTTGCACAGTGATCGACTACTAGTTTACAATAAACCATAATTAAAATAGACCACTCGTTTACAATAGACTAGTGGAAGATTGTATATTAGTATGCGGTCTATATTCTGGTGAATGGGTTAAGGGGCCAATTAGTTGGGATTGGAATTCCTATACAAATTTTACATTACCTATCCATACACCTAACAATTGTACATTTGACGAATTGGTTGATGTCATCATTAAATGTGGAAAACCAACATGTTCCACAAGGAATTTTAATGTTACATATATACTTAGATCTGCACCGAAAAGGGACAAGATTCCTCATTCATACATTAAGAATGACAATGATTTGCAATCGTACCTTCTTGATGTTACAATTGATGGTATGAGGCCTTGTTTGAAGATATTTGTGGCTGAAAATGAGTTTGAAGAAGGAGCTGAAGTTCTTGTTGAAAGGTCTCATCAAGGTTCAAATGTCGCAGCTGCACCACCACCACCACTACTATCACTAATACAGCCACCAATTTTAGAAGTAGAGGAGGAAAGAATGGTTAAAGATGGCTTCAGTGGATTCAGTGATGATTTGCATGATTTTGGTGACAATAAAATGAACTCGTATAGTCTGGAGGATGCATATGGAGCGGAAGATCTCCCAGTTATTGTTAGTCGGGAAGCTGGAGATGAAGGCTTAGTAGACTCGTTAGCTACACAACACAATCACCGTGATGGTACATGTTTTTTTCTTGGGAAATATTTTGACAACAAATGAGATCTAATGAAACAGTTGGAGATTGCTTCTGTGAAAATGCATTTTACATTTCTTATGAGGAAGAGCATCAGTAAATTAATTTCAGTGGCATGCCGAGATGTAAGTTTCCTGTGGAAGTTACACGCTTTAAAGTATGAGAGTTCTGATAGGTTTTATACTACCAAGTACATTGTGAGCACACATGCGGGGTACAACACATATCAAGCCGTTATCCTAACGTGTCGTCGAAGACTTTGGGTGCATATTACCAGGAGCGGTATGTTAATGGAAAAGGCACATCCTCATCAGATCTAAAAGATGTTATTTTTGCAGATTTTAATCAAAGTCTTACTTATTGGAGGAACATAAGGTAGGTGAAATAGCTAAGATTATGATCAAGGGTACATGAAGAGGGGTATGCTTTGTTGGAAGCATATCTCCATGTTATGTTGTCATATAATGAAGAATGTATTGTTGATTTGAAGGTTGATCATAAATTGTATTTTCGATATTTTTTTCTTATCTGTTGGAGTTTTCATTATGAGATTCGCGCATATGAGAAAGGTTATTACTGTTGATGGGGCATTTTTTAGTGGTAGTTATGGAGGCTGCTTGTTGTTTGTTGTGGCGCAAGATACAGAGAATCACATTTTTCTACTTACGTTCTGCGTAGTCGATAAAGAGTACAATGATTCTTGGACCTACTTTTTTAACAATTATGGCACATTGTTGACGACAATGTTGAATTGTGCATTATCTATGATCAGCATCTGTCTATTGGGAATGGCTTCAGAAAAGTTTTTTTTGCCGCTCATCATAGTTTTTGCACCCATCACATTGCTGAAAATATGCGTAAAAAGTTTCATTGTGGAATTTTTATTAAGTATTTCTTTTCTACCACACAGTTATACAATACTGATGAATTCTTTGACCACTTTCAGCAATTGCATGATAAAAGCAGGGAAGTAGCTAACTGCCTCCTGAATGAAATCGGGTTCCAAAAGTGGAGCGAGGCCTTCTTTCCAGGAAATGGATACGGCATGTTGACAACAGATATTGCAGAATCGCTTAACGCAATGCTTAAGGATCAAAGAGATTTCCTGATCGTTGGCCTATTTGTGAGCACGTGATTTTTATTTACGCGACAATTACTCCAAAAGAAAATCGAAAAATAAAACAAATGGTTTTGTTGTACAAATTTTTGTGAATTTGCTTGGTATTTTTGTAGTTTTTATCTGTGATTGTTTAGTTTTATCAATTTAAAATACAAAAATGTATGTCGCGCATAAAGTTGGGATCTTGTGCTACTATTAGGAATTAATTAAAGTCATATTTGGTTTTGAATGAATAAAAAATCACAAAAATATTTGTCTTGTTACTTTTTTTCGTTTTATCGTTTAAAGGTTGATTTTTGTTAATATATGATATTGTGTGTTAATTATTACTAAAAATCAATTGGTGTCTTGTGATATAATTTTGATTTTTTATATTTCTTATAATATTTTTTAGAATTTTGTAAATTCGGATTTTTATGGGAAAGGAAAAGAAATAAGTTGAATTGGATAAAATTGGGATTGAGCCATTTCAAATTGGACCCAAAATTGGGCCCAAAGCATTTGTTTTGCCCGGTCCATATCAGTTGGCCTCAGGGACGTCCAAACGACGTCGTCTTGATTATGCTTGATCTGGGCCGTTGATCTCAGAATGATCAAACGGCCAAGATCACAAACCCTAACCCATCTCAGCCAACCCGACCCAGCACCATCCACGACCCAATCCCCACAGAGACCAAAACGACCCCGTTTCATATAGTTAAAGTGATCCAAACTGTTGATCTCATTAGATCTAACGGCTTGGATTCATTCACTCACCCCGTATATAAGCCTGCCCCTCTCACCCCGCGCCCTAAGCCAGACCCCCCCTCCCTCGAGTCGTCTCCCTCACTAAACCCAAACCCTTAGAACCCTAGAGCCACCCCCCATTCCCCCACCTGAAACCCGGCGGCAACGATGCCGGTGATCACCAGGCCAACACCCCTAGTACACCTCGACCCCCTGAACACGGATCCACAAGCCATGGGTCTCGAATCTTCTCCCACCGTCTCGAATCTTCGTTTGAAGATTCGAGTCGGACCCTAACCTGTGCCAACCCCCCCCAAATCCATACCAGGTGTCCCCCTGACCTCCCTCGTGACCAAACCAATCTTGGTTTGGTCCGAATCTAACCAGAAAACCCCGAGTCCCAAATCCTTCCTAAGAACCCTAGAAATCTGTAATCTGAGTTTTTGTCCAATTAAACAAGAAGGTTGGGGTCTAATAGACCTTAATCGAAGTGTTCTCAGTTGAGAACACTTCGATTAAAGTCCGTTCAACCCCTAAAAGAGGTTCGATTCAAAATCCGAGACAGGGCAGTCTAATTTTCAATTCTTTAAGGTATTTCTTTTTCTTTTCCTTGTCAGTTCGTGTTGCTTGTTATGATTAAATGTTTGTTCATGTGTCCAAATGTTTAGTTGATTTATTTTGTATTTTTTGTGTCGACTATTCTGTCCATCTTGCCCGGACCTTTTATTTGGTCGAGTTTTTCTCTATTAACTGTTGGGGTGTATATGTGTAGACTATATAATCGAATGAAAATGAATTTGGTAGATTAATTAGTTTCGGGGTTAACTTTGTTTTGACAGTACAATTTGAACCCCCTGTGAAAACTGTTCGATTCTGATTCATTGGGTATTGATTGAATGTGTTGTAATTCGCGTAGTCGTTTCGATATATGTCGTCAATTAATTCCAGTTTGGAATGGTATTAATCTGACTCGTACTGTTGATTTGTTTACTCAGGCTTTTGAGAATTGATTACACTGTGTTTAGCCTGTTTAGTTGAATCAAAATCACTTAAGGATTGGTTATAGCTGTTAGTTTTGGTATAGATTTCAGAATTTGGTTCGAATTGATGGCATGTTTACTCATTTTGGACCTTGGGCAGCATGTGCATTGTAGTAGAATAGACAGCATGTGCTGTCAGGACATACTCCTGCTGCCCATACCCGTTTAAACTAATAAAAGATATATCCTTATAATAAGGAAAAGGGGGCTGTCAGGGGAATCTCATGGGGATACCTTTCTTTTAAGTTTTGGGCGGAAAAACAGAAGGTTCACATGGGAGGGGTTCAGTATTTTAGTGGACTAACAGCTGGGGGAAAAGGGGCTGTGGGTGGCTATAAAAGAAAAGAGGACACCCCTGAAAAAGGACAGAGTTTTCAGCCATCAAAAACCTCCCCAAAAATCTATCTCCCTTTAGTTTTCAGCAACATAAAGAATCAGAAAAGGAGATAGAATAGAGACATCATTTAAGACTTAAAAGAGTTTGTCTTTAAAAAGAGTTGACATCCAAAACAACAGAGAGACTCTTCCATTGAATTTTTCTATTCAGTTTCGAGTTTAGTAGTTGAAGTTGACATTCCAGTTTGATTTCAATTTGCTGGAACATCTTCCGAGATCTATTGGTCCAGTTTTGATTTAATTCAAAGTTCAGTTGGGTCTTTTGGGTGTTGATTTTTTTTTTTGCTTTTGGGTTTACAAATCATTTCGGGTTTTGTTGGAGTGTTGTCTCTGGTTTGGAATTGGTATTGCTGTTGGTTTGAACCTGCTGTTGTTGCTGCCATTCTTTTGCTGCTGCTGATTTTTCTACTTTCTTCTTCTTGTTGTGTTTCAATATCCAGGTACACACTCGAATTTCACACTGATGTAGCAGTAACAAAGAGTATGAAATGAAAGAAGCGAAGAATTTTTAATCACTTGGTTTTGTAACTATAAGTCTTATAAAGTGTTAGCAGATTGTATGATTCTTTAAGGTTATAATACAACAGAAAATGCATTAGGTAGTTTGTACTTAAACAAACTTAGTTTGTTTAATACTGTGATATATAGTTTGTTTAGTAGTACACATATATAATTTGTGGAATGTACAAGTAGTTAGTATATCGATAATTAGATTTCATCTCTAGTCAATGTTTTGTACGTATATGGTAGATTGCTTTTAACCTTGCCGAATGCAACATAGCTTTAATCTTTTGAGTGTTAACTCTATCGAATTCCGTTAGGCAGTTTATAGGACAATGTTCGAATCCCGTTAGTAGTATCCTCTAATAATTAATCCCATTAATATAGTTTAAATGAGTTAGTTTAAATTCAACTTGAAGAATGTTTAGCGTGAGTTTAGCATTTTATTAATCTTGTATGCAATTTTCTTTATCAAATTAAAAGCATGTTTGATCATGGAATGAGACATGAAACAATTCCCCGCCTCATAAATAATTAATCTGATAATTAATAAGAGGCCGGAGTAGGCCAAACATGTAATTTAATTAGCGTGTGTTTTCTTTCTTTCATTTTTAGAGACAAACATAATAGAAATGTAGTCGATGTAGGTTTATCCTTTCAAAAAATTAGACGAGCCTCGCCAAATAAAAATGCAAATTGCGGGACCCTCAATAATTGGTTAAAAAAAATACGTAGAATTCGGGATGAACTGTTTTAGTGAATTTCACTGCCTTCCCCAAAGATAATTACGCGTTAGACTCTTTAGGCGCGATTTTAATTAAAATACCTTCTTAAATTCGGGTGCACATTTATATGACCCAAATTCAAATCTCATCGGAGTCGGAATGTATTAACAACCACGGGTGCATTGATTGCGACGTGGTTCGAGATGCTTTGTCACGACGTTGCAATTCTATAAAAAATAATAATAATAAAAGCGGTTTAAACTTAATAAAAGCACATAAGTCATAACATGTATTTAAATCAGATATTTAGCCATTATAACAATTTAAGCGACCGTGCTAGAACCACGGGATTCGGGGGTGCCTAACACCTTCCCTCGGGTCAACAGAATTCCTTACTTAGAATTTCTGGTTCGCAGACTTCATTTGGAAAGTCGAATATTTTCCTCGATTTGGGATTCAAGATAAACCGGTGACTTGGGACACCAAAAGCCAAACCTTTCCCAAGTGGCGACTCTGAATTAAATAAATAATCTCATTTCGAATATTGTCACTTAAATTGGAAAAACTCCCTCGCGCATTTTACCCTTCGGGGCGGGCGCGCAAAAAGGAGGTGTGACAGCTCTAGCGACTCCGCTGGGAAATAACCCAGAACCTTTGGTTCAGGGTTCAAGAATTCGAGCTTAGAATAATTGTTATATTTGGCTTTATTATCTGATCTTTATTACATGTTTTGGCATAACGTGCTAAATGTTGTCTTTTACCGCTTTGATATTATCTGAACTGTATATAAACTGTGCCGAAACCCTTCTCTTCTTACCTCCGGGGAGAAGCTCGCTGGTCGAGACTCCCTATTCTGTTAGTGTCAATACCTGAAATAAGAAAGAGGCCGGACAAGTTACAAAGCCGGACGATCTCGCGGGTCCCCGGTACGTAGCCCCCTCCTCGACTCGAGTTGTCCGCTCGGGTACACAGTCTAGAACATATACCCAGGTTATAAACCTAGTATAACAAAACCTCATGCCGGATCCCTAGTAGGAACGCTTATTTGCATCATGTTGCATTTGACATAGGGGACTCAACACAGGGGTTGGGTCCGTCTAGGACAGGCAACCTGAAATGAAAAGACCATCCTGCTGCATCCCATTTGTTTTGTGCATTTATCTGCTTCAGTTCTGCATGCTGACCGGTTTCTAAAAAAAAACTTTAAAAAAAAAGGAAAATAGCAGCGTAGGGAGATAATTACTTATTTTTGAAAAAATAAAACCAATGTCCAAGTAGTGTCAAAACCTCGTCGGAATTTTCTAAAAAAAAAAGAAAAAATAAAAACAAAATTTGTCTTCTAGTTCGATTTATTAAAAAAAAACATATAAAAAAAATTTCCTTTTAATCACTTTCAAAATCCAAAAAAAAATATTTATTTAAAAGTAAAAAAAAAAAAGGAAAAATTCAAAATTCAAAAAAAATATTGTTTCATTTGTAGTATCTCTTTAAAAGATTTTCGAAATTTCAAAAAAAAAGTGAAAAAAAGTTTAAAATTCAAAATATTTCCTTAGTCTCTTTTGCAAATATATATATATATATATATATATATATATATATATATATATATATAAATCCAGAAAATAGTTTTCCTCCTTTTCTTTAAAAGATTTTATTAAAAAAAAAAGGATTTAGTTTGTTTCCCCTATTTCTGATCAGCCCGAACTACGCCGGTTTGATTCTCACAAGGTGCGAGATACGTAGGCAACCCTCATCGGGTCCAACCTCCCCTTTTCAAAAATAGCCAAAATGTTAGAATTTTAATTTCGTCATGAATGAGTCGGGTGATGCCGTTTTGTCAAGGATAGCCGAATGTTCCCGAAAGGGACGCCGAAAGGCTGACTTTGCACAAACGGCCATTATTGGTCATTTTTTATTTTTCTGACCAAATTGCCCAACGGCCTTAGGATCCTCGTCCCCGAGGCTCTGTGAGGCCGTGTTCCCCATGTTGGGTCATTACTAAAAAAAGAGTCATAAATAAATCAAGTGATTGTTTTTGTCAAAAATAGCCAAATATTCCCGAAAGGGACGGCGGAAGGCTGATTTAGCATAAACGGCCACTTTCGGTCATCTTTTAGAGTTTTTGATCGATTGACCCTCACAGACTTAAAATCTTCATCCCCGAAGTGCTGAAAGCCCGTGTTCGAAAATCGGATCTTTCCTTTTGTAAAATATAGTCAAAACATTTTTGAGTCAAATCATTTTTTAAGTCACCTTAATAAATGTGCAGGATGAGCACAATGCAAAATGAATGCTTTTCGATAATGACTAAAATCCCTGTCAAGTTGCGGCTATGGTGGAATGATCTAGGTGCTGAGGGGCAAGATGAGGTGAAGAAATATCTGAAAGGTCTCCCGGGTTTATTGGAAATCCAGTCTCGGGGAGATATCATAAGAGCTTTTGGTCACCTACTGGGACCCAGCGCACAATGTTTTCCACTTCTCCGATTTTGAACTCACCCCGACTCTCGAGAAAATAGCTGGGTACATCGGAAATGCGGAACTTCCATTAAGGCAAAAATACCTGGTCGCCCCAAGAGCTGTCATGGTGCATCGATTTCTAGATTCATTAAAGATATCCAGGACGGTCCATAACCCAGATTTGGACGCCGGTTTTTGTAATCCATGCTTCATATACGACAGGTATGGTCATGTAGGAGGATTCAATAATCTGGTTGACAAGCTATGCAGCAAAGGTAGTCATCAGAAGTGGGATGAGCACAGACGGGTGGCTTTCATGATAACATTTTTGGGCCTTCTGGTATTTCCGAGGAAAGACGGAAATATTGATCTAAAAATATCCGGGGTCGTCAGTACTTTGCTCACTCAGAATGAAAGTACTCTCGCACCTATGTTGGTATCTGGTATCTTTTGAGCTCTCACAGCCTGCAAGGCCGGAGGGAATTTCTTCGAAGGGTGTAACTTGCTGTTACATATATGGATGACTGAACATCTTTGCCATCGTTCCGAGCTTTTGAGCCACAGTTCCTCGAAAAAAACTTGTATAGAAGAATTTTATACGAGAACCAAGGAGGTCAGTCTGCCCAAAGGAGTTATGGCATGGATTTCATTCTTTCAGACTCTCACTGCCAGCCAAATACAGTGGACACTGGGATGGTTGCATGTTGATGAGGTCATGTATATGCCAGCAGCTAGAACTCACTTTCTACTGATGGGACTTAAGAGCATTCAACCTTACGCTCCCTGCCGAGTTTTGAGACAACTTGGGAGATGCCAGATAGTGCCACACGAGGAAGATCTTAGTGCTCAAACAATTGAGATTAGCCCTGACGGACAATTTCATGAAGCAAAATCCGCCAGATCTGGAATGAATGTCAATATTTGAAAGCGGATACTTGTGTGCAGGATCGGGCCAAAAGTGAAATGGCACCAGGTTAACTTGCGTGGTACAGAAGAGAACTTGAACACGAAAGGCCGGCTAAAAAACCCCACATCCTGAATTTCGCCGAGTCGTCACAAAAGCAATGGGATTGGTTAGCAAAAGAAAGAGGCTATCGTGCCGAAATCAGCAAATTGAAGCAACAAATCGAAGGTCTAAAATATGAGCACAACGTGCAAGTTGCTATAGATCTGGGAGAAAAGAACAGGTTGACTCAGGAAAACGAGATGCTCAGGGCCCAGATCAAACAGATGAGGATAGACGCTGATAACCAGCAAAGGAGCCGGTCGGATGAACGATTGATAAAAGGTTTAAGGATGGAAATTGGGGAGTGCCGGAGTGAGTCAGAAAATCTTGAAAATACCATAGCAGGACTCGAAGCACACGGGGCAAGAAGGACAGAAAAGCGTAACCGGTACATGCAGCAGTTGAAAAGGGATCACGAGCAAACCATTGCCAATCTGAAAGGAAAGGTGGACAGAGCGTTTGAGCAAACCCGAACCTTTGAAGCTGAAAATAGGCATTGCCACAAGCTCCTAGCCCAAATGAAAGTAGAAATTCAGCAGTGGCAAAATCAATATCTCCAGGATTCTCGGATTATGACAGCCCGTAATAATCAAATAGAGCACCTACTCAAAGAAAATAGGCAAACCAGGGATAAGATCAAGACCATTGCCCATGCCATCATCAGAAGGTGTCTACGATGTGAAAACATGACCAGCATTACCGTTCTCTCGGCAGTGATGATTTATGTCAAGCGGACCATGTATGAGCTGGAACAACTTGAAAATGACCTCACACCTAAGACCGCGGCGAGGCCGAACGATGCCCCGCGGGCGCCAATTCTTGAAACCTTAATATATTTATAGGTCGAGTCTGTATTTTCCATCTTAGCATCTTCTGTCCGTCTTTTCGCATCAGGGTGTATCAATAGTTGTTGAGTTTGTATTTGTTTCAAGCCTTGTTATTTTCCCCTTTTTCAAAAAAATAAAAAATGTTAGTTTGTAATATATTGTTTCAGTAATAAAAAATGTGTGCTTCTTTTACACTCGTTTGTTTTGAACTACGTAATGATCTGATTCACGCGACATCGTGATACGTAGGCAATCCTCATCGGATCCGGTCACATTTTTAACTGTAAATAATGAAATAATATATATATATATAAAAAATAATAAAAAAAAATAATAAAAATAAAAAAAAAAGCCGGAATGACGCATGTCTTCGTTGCAAACATGTAGAAATTCACTTAACTGTATAGGTGCATCACGCCCCAACGTGAGATTACCTATCTGTTATTTGTTTCAAACTAACCGTTTGTTTGCTGCTAAGTTCCAGGTTTTTAGAAAAGGTGGTTTGGTTTGGTAGAGGTCTGGCCTCACATTCATACTTCACGAGGTCGAAAGGAAGTGTTCAGTTGCCCGTCGTTAAGTCGAGAGGGAGTATTCACACTTACTTCACAAGATCAAAGGGAAGTATAGAGATGTCTTCAGAAATTCCTTTGTCGACAATTCCTCTCTTCGAGGAGTTCAATCTCGGCCGTCTCGACTCCCGAGTCAGCAGCTGCTGAGGAAAACAGAATCCTGCGGCTCCGCATGTTGGAGATGTTGGATGACTGGAATAACGGAAAAGAGCCACCGAGTGTAATCCCTGGGTTCCCTGAGTTGTTCTCCAGGACAAGTGGGACTTCCAACGTCCCTATAAGCTATCCAACTACCCCATTCAGGTACCCGACCATTTCAGCCCACTCCGCTGGATCACCCTCTGATTCTTATCCTCGGATGTCAACAACAGATGTAGCTACGAACATATTTACTGCACCGCCCTGTCCAATCGTGGCACAACCCGCTACACACAGGCCGAATTTTGACTCGTCCTCATTCACATTTCAAGCACCATCCTTCTCACTGGAACCAACTCGGTTCACCACCAGCACTCATCCTCAACAACCTCAATACGAGTTTGCACCTGGGCAAGATCAAAACCCCAAAGCTTCTGAGCAAGATGAGATGGCAAAAAGAATGAGGAGCCTCGAGCAGAGTTTGAAAAACATGCAAGGTTTAAGCGGGCAGAAGAGTGTTTCCTATACCGATCTATGCATGTTCCCTCACGTGCACCTACCTGTGGTTTTCAAAACACCAAAGTTTGAAAAGTATGACGGGCACGACGACCCCATTGCTCATCTCAAGAAGTATTGCAACCAATTGCGGGGAGCCGGCGGCAAAGAAGAATTGTTGATGGCATACTTCGGGGAAAGTCTGGTAGGAATAGCCTCAGAGTGGTATATGTACCAAGACATATCTCGATGGTATATAGGGGATGATCTCGCCAGATATTTTGTGAGACAATTTCAGTATAATATTGACATCGCACCGGACAGAAATTCTCTGTCAAACTTGAAGAAGAAACCCTCGGAAAGTTTCAGAGAATATGCTATTAAATGGCGCGAGCAAGAATCAAGGGTAAAACCTCCCATGGACGAGATAGAAATGGTCACTACTTTCCTCCAGGCTCAAGAATCAGACTACTTCCAGAATATGATGTCAGCCATGGGAAAGCCTTTCACGGAAGTAATCAAGATCGGGGAGATGGTAGAGAATGGTTTGAAAACGGGTAGGATCTTAACTCAGGCAGCCATAAGGGCAACCTCCCAAGCCGTCCAAAGCGGGTCCGGAGGAATAGCAAGAGGGAAAAAAAAGGAAGAAACGTCCATGGCGACATCAGAAGCGAGGGAATATCGTAATCTCAGGCCCCGTTTTCCAGAAAGAACCCCACAACATTATTACCCCCACCAAAATGTGACCTATGCTCCTCAACCCTACATGGTCATGAATACCCAGCCTTATGTCCAGCCGCCACAACAAGACAATCGAGGCCAAGCTCCACCCCCCAGAAATCAGCCTCCCTATCGAAACCACTACAATCTGCAACCACCAAAAATTAACTTCCGCCCTCAAGAACCACCCAGAAGACGGACTTTCACACCCATTGGTGAACCGTATTCTACCTTGTTCCCAAAGCTAGTCCAGATGGGTTTCCTGCAGCCAGTCCCTCAGACAAGGCACAATCCGGCATCACCTGCATACAAAGCCGGTGTTAGGTGTGCTTATAATTCGGGAGCAGAAGGGCACGATACAAATGATTGTTGGACTTTGAGAAGGGTGGTTGAGAACTTAATAGAGTAGGGGAAGATAGTACTAAGGGACGAGGAGGTCCCAAATGTGACTAACAATCCATTGCCCGCTCACAATAACGGGCCGTTGATTGGAATGATTTGTGAGGACAAAGAGTTTGATCCTGCCTTAAAAGCTATAATCGCCATCGTCGATGCAGGGAAAAAGCCTAAAACCGCCCCGAAGCTAGAGAAAGGGGAAAAGAAGACTAGTACTGTCGAGATTGAGCTCGAAGAGAAGGTCGAGACAAAGACAGTGACGATGGTGCCTGCGAGGAATGAAGTTCTTTACGTTCCACGAGGTCGAGCAGAGAAGCCACAGAGATTCGAAGTCAAAAGGGCAAAACCAATGTACGTACCGAAAGGGGCCTATGTGGTCCGGGGGACGATTCAACCACCTCAGCTGAATGAGCCAGTGGTTATCGGACGCGTACCACAGAAGCCAATGACAGACCCATCCACAGTACCGTGGAATTATCAAAGAACATTGGTTACGTACAAAGGCAGAGAAGTCACGGGGGAACTTCCGGAGAATACTTTCATTAGAAGATATTCAAACACTCAAGAGTTAAACAACGCCACGCGGAAACTCTTCCCACCCAAGAAGCCTGTAAGCGTTGAAGAAGCGGAAGTTTTCTTCCAAAAGATGAAAATGCCCGACTACGAAGTGGTGGATCAGTTACGCAAGTGCCCCGAGCAAGTGTCTATGCTATCTCTGCTGATGAGGTCAGCCGGACATCAAAAGGTCTTGCTCAAAACCCTGAACGAAGCATATATACCGGCTGAGACTTCAGTTGAACAACTGGAACGAATAACGGAAAGGTTCTTCGCAGTTAATCAGGTTTCTTTCAGCAAGAATGACTTACCTCCAGAGGGAGCGGCTCACAACAAAGCTATACATCTGACAGTTAAGTATGAAGACTACTACGTCAAGCAGGTAATGTTGGATGGAGGTTCAGGTGTTGATATTTGTCCGCTCTCCACACTGTAGAGAATGGAAATTGGGACTGGAAGAATTCGCCCCAATAATGTCTGCGTAAGGGCTTTTGATGGCGTCAAGAGGGACACCCTCGGGGAAATAGACTTGGTGTTGACTATAGGACCGGTGAAGTTCGAAATAACTTTCCATGTGCTTGATATGGATACGTCTTACAATTTTCTCCTCGACAGACCTTGGATTCATGCGGCAGGGCTGTACCTTCCACTCTTTACCAAATGGTGAAGTTTGAATATGAAGATCGGGAAATTGTGGTCCACGGAGAAGACGAACAGTCTATTTATCGAGACCCATCTATCCCATATCTTGAAGCAAGGGAAGGGAGCGAGCACACGGTTTATCAGGCTTTCGAAGTTGTGCTAGCGGAGCAGTATGAAGAAGGAAGACCTTGCCCCCAACCTTTCCTGTCCAACGCCTCAATCATGGTGGCTAAAGAAATGATCCGACATGGATTCAGGCCAGGGAAAGGGCTTGGACGAACGCTGCAAGGAATAACGGAACCCATCACCTTGCCTTCCACTAAGAAACTTTTTGGGATAGGTATTCAACCTATTCTAAAAGATGAAGAGTGGGCAAGGAAGAGGAAAAATGAGGGTTGGAAGCTGCCTCGACCATTGCCACATTTATACGAGACTTTCGTCGGACTAAAATACATCGAAGAAGAGGACAACGAGGTTTTTACGGCCGAAGAGATCGAAGAGATATGTGGGGCAATGAGAGGAATGCTCTATGAAACTCACATGGTTCAACCGGGAGAAGGCACAAGCACCGCTGAAATGCTATATGTGGGGCCAAATGCCAAGCTTCGGAATTGGGAGGCCACGCCGTTCCCAACTAGGCAGGAGTCCGGGTAGACCTGTCCTGCCACCTTTCCTGCATCACGAGTTATCCTAGGATGTAACTCAGATGTTTTTCTTTAGTTTCTTGTTTTGAATTCATGAATTATAAACCTTGTTATTTTACCAATTCCAAGGAATAAAATCAGTATTTCCTCCTTTTCTTTTATTCTGATTTTTGCTATTTTTCCTTTATTTTTTCATTTCAGTTATAATAATGCGGCTTTAAATAATATGACATGCTTGCGGACTTCACGCCCAGATCACAACGAGCTGTTTAATTGTGAAATAATGAACCAAGAACCGGAATATGACGAAGAAGATGCTTTAGGGAAATAAATCGAGAATTGGAACACTTTGAGAATAAACCTAAGCCGAATCTGAATGACACTAAACCGGTTAATTTGGGAACTCCTGAAGAAATCCGAGAGACCAAAATAAGCATTCACACAGATGAGAAAATGCGAGACGCAATAATTCAACTCCTTTTTGAATTTAAAGATGTGTTTGTTTGGTCATACGATGACATGCCAGGATTGGGTGTTGATCTAGTGGTGCATAAATTGCCAATTCACCCTGATTGTCCTCCAGTTCAACTAAAGTAGAGAAAGTTCAAAACTGATGTCAGTGATAAAATTAAAGAAGAAATCACCAAACAGTTGAAAACAGGAGTAATTCGGGTAGTCCAGTACACCACGTGGTTGGCAAATGTAGTTCCAGTGCCGAAAAAAGATGGGAAGACTCAGGTATGTGTGGATTATCGAGATTTGAACAGGGCGAGCCCCAAAGACAATTTCCCATTGCCCAACATCCACATCCTTGTTGATAATTGTGCCAAACATGAGATACAGTCCTTCGTAGATTGTTACGCTGGATATCATCAGGTGTTGATGGATGAAGAAGACACCGAGAAAACTGCCTTTACTACACCTTGGGGTACTTACTGTTATCGGGTTATGCCATTCGGTTTGAAGAATGCTAGGGCAACTTACATGAGAGCTATGACTGCCATTTTTCATGACATGATGCATCAAGAGATAGAGGTGTATGTGGACGACGTGATAGTCAAGTCCAGGACTCAGGACGATCATGTCCAAGACTTGAGGAAATTCTTCGAGAGACTGAGAAAGTACGACTTGAAGCTGAACCCGGCTAAATGCGCCTTCGGAGTCCCATCGGGCAAGCTTTTGGGTTTCATAGTGAGCAGGAGAGGTATCGAGTTAGATCCAACAAAGATAAAATCTATCCGAGATCTACCTCCTCCAAGAACGAAGAAAGACGTGATGAGTCTGTTGGGCAGGTTAAACTATATCAGTCGATTCATTGCCCAGCTAACTAGCACGTGTGAGCCCATATTCAAGCTATTGAGGAAGGATGCATCAATCAAATGGACGGTTGAGTGTCAAGAAGCTTTTGACAAGATCAAAGAATATCTTTCAAATCCCCCAGTTTTGGTCTCGCCAGAGCCAGAGAGACCCCTGTTCTTGTATCTGACAGTATTGGAAAATTCCTTCGGTTGTGTCCTCGGACAACATGACACAACCGGAAAGAAGGAACATGCAATCTATTACTTGAGCAAGAAATTCACCGGCTACGAGGCCAAGTACACTTTGCTGGAAAGAACGTGTTGTGCTTTGACGTGGGTCGCTCAAAAATTGAGACATTATCTCCAAGCTCACACTACTTACCTCATAAACAGGTTGGATCCTTTGAAGTACATATTTCAGAAACCAATGCCTATTGGAAGACTGGCCACGTTGCAAATCTTGCTTACTGAATTTGACATAGTCTATGTCACTCGCACGGCAATGAAAGCCCAGGCGTTAGGGTATCATTTGGCCGAAAACTCGGTTGATGAGGAATACCAACCATTGAGTACTTATTTTCCAGATGAAGAAATAAACACCATGAAAGTAGTCTCGGAAAACGCTCATGTTTGGAAGATGTTCTTTGATGGGGCCGTAAACGCCAAAGGTATAGGAATTGGGGCAATCTTGATCTCACCCTCTGGTCAGCACTATCCTGCTATAGCTAGGTTGCACTTCTTTTGCACGAACAATACAGCTGAATATGAAGCCTGCATCATGGGCATGCATATGGCGATCGATCAGGATGTTGAAGATTTATTGATTATGGGGGACTCTGACCTGATTATCCGGCAACCCCAAGGTGAATGGGAAACTCGGGATGTCAAGCTTATCCCTTACCGATAGTACGTGAAGGATCTAGGCAAGCGATTCAAATCGATAGAGTTCAGGTATATCCCGCGTTGTCACAACGAACTAGCGGATGCACTTGCCACCTTAGCTTCAATGTTACCCTACCCAGGCAACGCCCACGTCGATCCATTGGAAATCTAAATCAGGGAAAGACACGGTTACTGTAATATAGTTGAGGCAGGATCAAGTACCCAGCCATGGTACCATGATATTAAAAGGTTCTTAAAGACATAAGAATACCCCAAACATGCTACTGGAGATCAAAAGAGAACTATTAGGCGGCATGCATGTGGTTTCTTTTTGAGCGGCGAGGTATTGTATAAAAGGACCCCGAACCTCAATTTGTTAAGATGTGTTGACGCCAAGGAGGTAGGAAGAATCATGCATGAAGTACACGCAGGAGTATGCGGGCCCCACATGAATGGGTATGTTTTGGCAAAGAAAATCCTTCGAGCGGGTTATTACTGGATGACCATGGAAAAGGACTGTTTTAGTTTCGTTTGAAAGTGTCATCAGTGTCAGGTGCACGGCGATCTGATTCATGCGCCTCCCACAGAACTGCATCCTATGTCTGCACCTTGGCCATTTGTTGCTTGGGGCATGTACGTCATTGGTCCGATTGAGCCGAAAGCTTCAAATGGGCACAGGTTCATATTGGTCGCTATCGACTACTTCACAAAATGGGTAGAAGCTGTCACTCTTAAATAAGTCACTAAGAAGGCTGTGGTGGATTTTGTGCATTCAAATCTTATCTGTCGTTTCGGTATTCCTGCAACTATCATCACAGATAACGCGACAAACCTGAATAGTCACTTGATGGGGGATGTATGTGAACAGTTCAAAATAACGCATAGGAACTCCACTCCTTATCGGCCCAAGGCCAATGGCGCTGTTGAAGCAGCAAACAAGAACATCAAGAAGATTTTAAGGAAGACGATCCAGAGTTCCCGACAATGGCATGAACAATTACCCTTTGCATTGTTGGGATATCGCACTACAGTACGCACATCAATAGGGGCAACCCCTTACTTATTGGTTTATGGGACTGAGGCTGTGATACCAGCAGAGGTAGAAATTCCTTCGCTCCGAACCATTGTCGAAGCAGAAATTGAAGATAGCGAGTAGGTTAAGACTCGATTGGAGCAGTTGACTTTGATCGATGAGAAACGAATGGCCGCGGTTTGTCACGGGCAGTTGTACCAACAAAGAATGGCCCGTGCTTACAACAAGAAAGTACGACCCAGGAATTTCGAAGTAGGGCAACTGGTATTAAGGCGCATTCTGCCACATCACCAGGAAGCAAAAGGGAAATTTGCTCATAATTGGAAAGGCCCATACATCATCAGGAAGATATTGCCGAGACGAGCATTGTATCTGGGTGATATTGAAGGAAATGATCCTGAAACAGCAGTGAATGCGGATGCCGTCAAAAGGTACTATGTCTGAGTTTTACTTCAGTGGTCTTGGCACATTTGAGATGATGAAGGTTTTATTCCTACTACCCCAAACACTATCAACTCTCTCTATAAGCCCTTTTGAGCCGGTTACATTTCTTTGGCTACCTTGTAAAAAAAAACATTGATTGAGCCTGAACTACGTCTGACTTGATTCTGAAAGGATACGTAGGCAGCCTCTCTCTGGGGTTCAGTCACACCAAAAATAAAATCCAATTTACCCTGAAATTGAAACCAGGGCACACCAAATGGTTTAGAAGTTGCAATTTCATCTACAATTCTTTTACCAAGCACAAGTACTTCGGATCAATTGCCAAAGGCAGGGAAAGCCAAGAGATATCATGATTGGAGGCCGGTACATTCAAAATTGAGAGAAATAAAACGAGAGAGTCTTGTCGGTGAAAACCTTCGGGCACCGTGAGGCGACGGGAGTAGAGAAATCGAAAATAAGAGAGCTTGTTTAGTAAAAACTCGCAAAGAGTGCTATCAAGCGACAAAAAGGAGAGAAATGAGAGAGGCCGACTAGCGAAAACCCGCAAAGGGCGCTGTCGGCCGAAAAGATGATTCCACCTCAGAAAGTTTTGGCAGGGTTCCACTGGTTTGAGAACATAAATCCGTCTTGGTTCAGGAAGAAATGCAAGTTCGCGAAGATCGGGCATCCAGTCCAAAAAGCATGTCATTGTCAATTTAAAGTGAGCATATTGCCTCAGATAAGTCTTTCTTGTCCCGAAAGGGACACTTCTCTTTTAAAGTTCGTTTTCTTCGCTCTTTGTTTCACCTTTCTTTGAATCCCTTTCATTTTAACCCCAAATTCCAAATGTGCTGGAAAGAATAGGTGGCAGGACCGGTTTTGCGGAACTCCGTTTAGTAGGAAGTGAAGAAAAATCCCGCTTCAGCGATACGTCTGTCCTACCCCTATTGATCATGATTTTGATTGCTTTTGAAGTAAAGCCACACACACACAAAAAAAAAATGGCAAATCCCCACAGGGTCTCCCTTTGTACAAATCCCCACAGGATCTCCCCTTGTAAAAAATCCCCAAAGAGTCTATCCAGCCAAATCCCCACAGAGTCTGCCTTGTAAAAAAAATCCCCAACGAGTCTGCCCCAATAAAAATCCCCACTGCGTCCGGATGGAATGGAAGAACCAAAGCCTTACATGGGCAAATCATCACAAAATCTAGGAATGCGAGTCTGATCAGTTTTAAAGGCGATCGCTTGTGAGACCAATCAACGGCAGAGTTTCTCAACAGGAATAAGGACGGGACCGAGCAATTGGAACAATCAAGGCCACCGAACCAACCACCATTTTCAAACTGACAATTGTTCTTTGTTTAGAAAATTAAAATAGGTGCGATCCAAAGCAACCGTGCAAGAAGCAGGTGCCGCCCACAAAGAAAAGAAATACGTGAATGCAAGAAACAGCTTTGCAATAGGGATTCAACCCAAAAGGGAAGTTTCCCCAAATTCTCTCCTGCATTTCACTAAAAAAATATAAATGAAAAAGTAATAAAAATAAATAAATAATAAAAAAAATGAAAAGGAAGTGAGGAGAAAATTCAAAAAAAAAAAGAGTTGTTTAGAATCCCCATTTTTCTTTTAGCCGATATTAGGGCTCCAATCCCTGAGTTGAGCATTTTTTCCTTTAAGCCAGCATTAGGGCTCCAATCCCTGAGTTGAGCAACTTTCTTTTAGCCAACATTAGGGCTCCAATCCCTGAGTTGAGCATTTTCTTTTAGCCGACATTAGGGCTCCAATCCCTGAGTTGAGCGTTTTTCCTTTAGCCAGCATTAGGACTCCAATCCCTGAGTTGAGCATTTTCCTTTAAGCTAGCATTAGGGCTTCAATCCCTGAGTTGAGCAACTTTCCTTTAGCCAACATTAGGGCTCTAATCCCTGAGTTGAGCATTTCCTTTGGCCGACATTAGGGCTCCAATCCCTGAGTTGAGCGTTTTTCCTTTAGCCAGCATTAGGGCTCCAATCCCTGAGTTGAGCAATTTGCTTTTAGCCGACATTAGGGCTCCAATCCCTGAGTTGAGCATTTTTCCCTTTAGCTGACATTAGGGCTCCAATCCCTGAGTTGAGCGTTTTTCCTTTAGCCGACATTAGGGCTCCAATCCCTGAGTTGAGCAGTTTTCTTTAGCCAGCATTAGGGCTCCAATCCCTGAGTTGAGTGTTTTTCCCTGTTTAGCCGACATTAAGGTTCCAATCCCTGAGTCGAGCGTTTTTCCTTTAGCCAGCATTAGGGCTCCAATCCCTGAGTTGAGCAGTTTGCTGTTAGCCGACATTAGGGCTCCAATCCCTGAGTTGAGCGTATTTTTTCCTTTAGCCAGCATTAGGGATCCAATCCCTGAGTTGAGAAACTTTCATTTAGCCAGCATTAGGGCTCCAATCCCTGAGTTGCGCATTTTTACCTTTTGAGCCAGCATTAGGGCTCCAATCCACGAGTTGCGCATTTTTACCTTTTGCGACATTAGGGCTCCAATCCCTGAGTTGCGCTTTTTAGACTGGAGTTTTCCCATCCCCTCATCAATCCTATAGATTATTATGGCAATTAACTCACGAAATTTTCCTAGTGAAACTGGGGCAGAAAAATTTCGTTCGTTTGTTTTGTTTGTCTCAGCAGGTCTGACCTCGAGGCGCATGGATCGAGACGACCTACGGGATGAGTCTCAATCCAGAATAAAGAAAAGAACAAAAAAAAAGATGTTCCCAAATATTGCAACAAACAAAGGGCAGGTCACTCAAAATTTGACCAAATCCCCGAGCTCCGCCAATCCCGTTTCACTCAATACTGCAGAAATAAACAAGCGCCTACAACTTGCGAGCATCAAAATTCAGATCGAAGTCTACAAGCAGAATCAGCTAAGACCCAAGATCAAGTCGCAAAAGAATTATAGATAGGAATCTTGTAACTAGCGTTTGACAGGCATAAGTAGTTAGTTCAGTTTTCATTTTCCTTTGGTTGTAATAAGGAGGTCAATGAAGCAGTAGTGGCAACAACAACAGCAGTAACAGCAAGCATTGCAATCCCATGGTAGTCCCAGCTACCAAAGTTTCCCGAACTACATTGACCTGATTCCTGTTTAGCCCAGGATATGTAGGAAATCTTTGAAGCAAAGATTCGGTCAAATCTTCCAAAAATGCGCTTCACACGGAGTAGTCCAACGGGCAAAAATCACTCATATCCGCTCACTTTATCTTTGCACGAAAACCTCGCATGTTTTCGGGCAAAGAGGGGCAGCTGTGAGCACGTGATTTTTGTTTACGCGACAATTACTCCAAAAGAAAATCGAAAAATAAAACAAATGGTTTTGTTGTATAAATTTTTGTGAATTTGCTTGGCATTTTTGTAGTTTTTATTTGTGATTGTTTAGTTTTATCAATTGAAAATACAAAAATGTATGTCGCGCATAAAGTTGGGATCTTGTGCTACTATTAGGAATTAATTAAAGTCATATTTGGTTTTGAATGAATAAAAAATCACAAAAATATTTGTCTTGTTAATTTTTTTCGTTTTATCGTTTAAAGGTTGATTTTTGTTAATATATGATATTGTGTGTTAATTATTACTAAAAATCAATTGGTGTCTTGTGATATAATTTTGATTTTTTATATTTCTTATAATATTTTTTAGAATTTTGTAAATTCGGATTTTTATGGGAAAGGAAAAGAAATAAGTTGAATTGGATAAAATTGGGATTGGGCCATTTCAAATTGGACCCAAAATTGGGCCCAAAGCATTTGTTTTGCCCGGTCCAGATCAGTTGGCCTTAGGGACGTCCAAACGACGTCGTCTTGATTATGCTTGATCTGGGCCGTTGATCTCAGAATGATCAAACGGCCAAGATCACAAACCCTAACCCATCTCAGCCAACCCGACCCAGCACCATGCACGACCCAATCCCCACAGAGACCAAAACGACCCCGTTTCATATAGTTAAAGTGATCTAAACCGTTGATCTCATTAGATCTAACGGCTTGGATTCATTCACTCACCCCGTATATAAGCTTGCCCCTCTCACCCCGCGCCCTAAGCCAGACCCCCCTCCCTCGAGTCGTCTCCCTTACTGAACCCAAACCCTTAGAACCCTAGCGCCGCCCCCCCATTCCCCCACCTGAAACCCGGCGGCAACGATGCCGGTGACCACCAGGCCAACACCCCTAGTACACCTCGACCCCCTGAACACGGATCCACAAGCCATGGGTCTCGAATCTTCCCCCACCGTCTCGAATCTTCGTTTGAACATTCGAGCCGGACCCCAACCTGTGACAACCCCCCCCAAATCCATACCAGGTGTCTCCCTGACCTCCCTCCGAATCTAACCAGAAAACCCCGAGTCCGAAATCCTTCCTAAGAACCCTAGAAATCCGGAATCTAAGTTTTTGTCCAATTAAACAAGAAGGTTGGGGTCTAATAGACCTTAATCGAAGTGTTCTCAGTTGAGAACACTTCGATTAAAGTCCATTCAACCCCTAAAAGAGGTTCGATTCAAAATCCGAGACAGGGCAGTCTGATTTTCAATTCTTTAAGGTATTTCTTTTTCTTTTCCTTGTCAGTTAGTGTTGCTTGTTATGATTAAATGTTTGTTCATGTGTCCAAATGTTTAGTTGATTTATTTTGTATTTTTTGTGTCGACTATTCTGTCCATCTTGCCCGGACCTTTTATTTGGTCGAGTTTTTCTCTATTAACTGATTGGGTGTATGTGTGTAAACTATATAATCAACTGAAAATGAATTTGGTCGATTAATTAGTTTCGGGGTTAACTTTGTTTTGACAGTACAATTTGAACCCCCTGTGAATACTGTTCAATTCTGATTCATTGGGTATTGATTGAATGTGTTGTAATTCACGTAGTCGTTTCGATATATGTCGTCAATTAATTCCAGTTTGGAATGGTATTAATCTGACTCGTACTGTTGATTTGTTTACTAAGGCTTTTGAGAATTGATTACACTGTGTTTAGCCTGTTTAGTTGAATCAAAATCACTTAAGGATTGGTTGTAGCTGTTAGTTTTGATACAGATTTCAGAATTTGGTTCGAATTGATGGCATGTTTACTCATTTTGGACCTTGGGCAACATGTGCATTGTAGTAGAATGGACAGCATGTGCTGTCAGGACATACTCCTGCTGCCCATACCTGTTTAAACTAATAAAAGATAAATCCTTATAATAAGGAAAAGGGGGCTGTCAGGGGAATCTCATGGGGATACCTTTCTTTTAAGTTTTGGGTGGAAAAACAGAAGGTTCACATGGGAGGGGTTCAGTATTTTAGTGGACTCACAGCTGGGGGAAAAGGGGCTGTGGGTGGCTATAAAAGAAAAGAGGACACCCCTGAAAAAGGACAGAGTTTTTAGCAATCAAAAACCTCCCCAAAAATCTATCTCCCTTTAGTTTTCAGCAACATAAAGAATCAGAAAAGGAGATAGAATAGAGACATCATTTAAGACTTAAAAGAGTTTGTCTTTAAAAAGAGTTGACATCCAAAACAACAGAGAGACTCTTCCATTGAATTTTTCTATTCAGTTTCGAGTTTAGTAGTTGAAGTTGACATTCCAGTTTGATTTCAATTTGCTGGAACATCTTCCGAGATCTATTGGTCCAGTTTTGATTTAATTCAAAGTTCAGTTGGGTCTTTTGGGTGTTGATTTTTTTATGCTTTTGGGTTTACAAATCATTTCGGGTTTTGTTGGAGTGTTGTATCTGGTTTGGAATTGGTATTGCTGTTGGTTTGAACCTGCTGTTGTTGCTGCCATTCTTTTGCTGCTGCTGATTTTTCTACTTTCTTCTTCTTGTTGTGTTTCAATATTCAGGTACACACTCGAATTTCACACTGATGTAGCAGTAACAAAGAGTATGAAATGAAAGAAGCGAAGAATTTTTAATCACTTGGTTTTGTATTTATAAGTCTTATAAAGTGTTAGCAGATTGTATGATTCTTTAAGGTTATAATACAACAGAAAATGCATTAGGTAGTTTGTACTTAAACAAACTTAGTTTGTTTAATACTGTGATATATAGTTTGTTTAGTAGTACACATATATAATTTGTGGAATGTACAAGTAGTTAGTATATCGATAATTATATTTTATCTCCAGTCAATGTTTTGTACGTATAGGGTAGATTGCTTTTAACCTTGCCGAATGCAACATAGCTTTAATCTTTTGAGTGTTAACTCTATCGGATTCCGTTAGGAATTTTATAGGACAATGTTCGAATCCCGTTAGTAGTATCCTCTAGTAATTAATCCCATTAATATAGTTTAAATGAGTTAGTTTAAATTCAACTTGAAGAATGTTTAGCGTGAGTTTAGCATTTTATTAATCTTGTATGCAATTTTCTTTATCAAATTAAAAGCATGTTCGATCATGGAATGAGGCATGAAACAATTCCCCGCCTCATAAATAATTAATCTGATAATTAATAAGAGGTCGGAGCTGGCCAAACATGTAATTTAATTAGCGTGTGTTTTCTTTCTTTCATTTTTAGAGTCAAACATAATAGAAATGTAGTCGCTGTAGGTTTATCCTTTCAAAAAATGAGACGAGCCTCGCCAAATAAAAATGCAAATTGCGGGGCCCTCAATAATTGGTCCAAAAAAAATACGTTGAATTCGGGATGAATTGTTTTAGTGAATTTCACTGCCTTCCCCAAAGATAATTACGCGTTAGACTCTTTAGGCGCGATTTTAATTAAAATACCTTCTTAAATTCAGGTGCGCATTTATGTGACCCAAATTCAAATCTCAACGGAGTCGGAATGTATTAACAACCACGGGTGCATTGATTGTGACGTGGTTCGAGATGCACTGTCACGACGTTGCAATTCTATAAAAAATAATTATAATAAAAGCGGTTTAAACTTAATAAAAGCACATAAGTCATAACATGTATTTAAATCAGATATTTAGCCATTATAACAATTTAAGCGACCGTAGAATTCCTTATTTAGAATTTCTGGTTCGCAGACTTCATTTGGAAAGTCGAAAATTTCCTCTATTTAGGGATTCAAGATAAACCGGTGACTTGGGACACCAAAAGCCAATCCTTTCCCAAGTGGCGACTCTGAATTAAATAAATAATCCCATTTCAAATATTGTCACTTAAATTGGAAAAACTCCCTCGCGCATTTTACCCTTCGGGGCGGGCGCGCAAAAAGGAGGTGTGACACTATTCAATCATATTATTCAAAAGCTTGCGTAAAAATTCAAGAGAAGAGGAATATACCACGTATGCTGCGGATTTTACTTCGTAGGGCTAGTGCAAATATTGACCGCTATGTTAGCCCAGGGAATTCTCCTCCCCGTGATCTTTCTCCCCATGTAGTTTAATTTTTTTTTTCTTTAGTTATGGAAAAAAATGTATGTCGCTGTGAGGAGAGTTATTTAATTAAAATATTAAGTTTTTGTTTATTTAATTTTCTGTCCTATTTTTTTAAATTTTGTTGCCTTGTTTTTTAATTTTATGCTTTTTTTTAATTTGACTACACTTAAGTGCATAAAGGCCCCAAAATAATAAAGCGGTTCCAATAGAAATATACAATTGAGGAGATATAAATTTCAGTCTTCTAAATATTTGAATTTTCCGCCAATGAATTGAAAATTTCACAACAGTTTCTGAATAAACCTACAGTATATAGTCTACCTCACTGGCGATCTATAGATCCACTGTATGTAAACCAATATAAATTCATAGTAAAGAATTAAGAACGGTATATCAATCATAAATTGGACAGGCATAGGGATAGTTCCTCGATATTAATTGTTCGTTAGTGTAAAGTATTAATTTAGTTACCTTAGATCAAAAATGACAATTAGTTATGAATAATTTAAAGTTGTAAACATCTAATTCAATAAATTGCAAGCTTTCAATTGGATAAAACGGATTACTATAACGTATTAATTATATCGGTATCAACCTAAGCCTATAATTGATGAAAATAATTTTCATTATATAGTCTTGAATATTATTACAACATAATGTTAAGGTAATGTATACAATTTGAAGACTAAATACCTATTATAATCGATCGTAGCATTACTTAATATCAACACATGTTGATATTACAACCCAATATTCAATATACAACATACATACTTAGAGGCATTACTTGTTGACAACACTTCACTAGATAACAGTCTTATACTTAGAGATCTTGCTTCTTGAGTTGTTACATGTTCTAGAATGACCAACTCTTAAAGGTATGAAATACACCGCCATATATAATAACTGTAAATGTTCCATGATGTTTAAGAAGATGTTTAAACGATATAAAATCAAAAAACCAAGGTCGAACGTGGTATAATCCTTATTTTAGTGAATTCTCGACCATTACTTTACCCTCGATCGTAATAAAAGTTGAGGACGAAACCTCAAGTTGACGCTCGTCCATTAAGGAGGTTAATTGATTTATGTTGAATGTCCAGAGTTGGGGTTCAGGGTTTATAGACTATTAAAAAAGTTTATTAGCGACTACGGGTTGATGGAAGACAATTTGTGTTGTTCAGTAAATTAAAATATGTATAATTTTGACACGTTGAAATTGCCTATTTCACCCATTTGACCAGCCATGTGATAAAAATAAAATTGATCACATTTCAACCATATTTTTGACCCGCTCAAATAAACCATTTGACCCAAAACAAAATTGATCACAGTTCAATCTCAAATTTTACTTTCGAAACACATTATCCAAACAATTGATGGAAATTGAGTCAAGGGTCGAGTGCACCTTTGGGCCGAGAAAGAATTATCATTGCGGTATAGTTGCAAGTCAATTTACAGGTACAACTCCGATGAATGTTGGTCGGTGTTTCTCAAAATTTTCCAAAACTAAGGTAAGATGAATTCCACAGATTCGCCTCTTTTTAGTTTTAGGAATTTAATTTTACAAATAAATTATTTTGCCCATTTAATTCGATAGGGTAAAAGAAGTCAATATTAGGAATGGGACGATGATCTCCTAGATCCAAGGATTGCTTACCTTATCAGTAATTTGAAGTGTGAAAAGGATGCTCTTAAGCGTGAAAAGATTGTTTTGCAATTGAAGGTAGCTTAACTTGAAAATATATTAGCAATGGATGATCATGAGGAATATGATGATGATGATGATGATGATGATGATGGAGATGATGATGGAGGGATGGAGAGCATATTCCTATAATTGTACAGTTGGAGGGATGGTTAAGATGATGAAATGAGGCTCAATAAGTGGGTAATGCTCTTATGAGTCGTTGTCGGATTTGTGGCAGCTTGGATGATAAAGTGAGAAGGAGAACATTATTTTGTTGGAAGTATTTTGGATCATGTAATGGTGTACTGATGTAATGTTAAATTTCTTGAAGTTATTAAACGCAAACTTGAGTCTATTACGCAACCAAGTATCTAGTTTATTACTAGACACATTGTATATTACGCAACAAAATAGCTAGTTTATTACTAGACACATTGTCTATTACGCAACCAGGGTAGTTTTATTATATACGGGTAGATGCAAAATATCATAAATTACAACAAGTTCACCAAAAATAAATTTTTCCCATGATCAACACAACTTGAAATTTTAATTATAAAATTGAGAAGGGTCCATCCTTCCCCTGAAGATATCAACTGCAAATTTTTCCCTGAATAACTCCATTCGCTTGTCATTAAGCTGATCCAGCGGCATATTAATTAGCAGGAAGTCAATAACCTTCACTGCATATGCTCCACTATTTTTACTATGATAATCAAAGACATAGTTAATTATTAAAGAAACCAGAATAATGAGTAAAACATAATGGATGACACATTTAATTTACCTTCACTGAATGACTGGCACATCCATAATACGCTCCCAGAAAGCACATCTTACCATAAGTCTGCAAACTGGTCAGTTTTCCTCAAAATCCTAGGCATCACGAGTGCGAGGGGTTGTACCAGTTCTTCTATTTTACCATCATCATACAAACTGACACTGCTATCGTAAATTCGAATCAAACCCTCTGCCAAAAGGAAAACAACAGACACAAAATACTTGTTATCAATTTGCCACACACAGTGCAACAACTTAGCCTTGCACCACTCCACAGCCCTAGGTTTTGGCATACTTCTTTGAGGATATAGCATCATCTTCTTCTTCTTCTTCTTCTTCTTCTTCTTCTTCTTCTTCTTCTTTTTCTTCTTCTGCTGCTACATCTTGTTCTTTTTCTTATTCAACATTTTATCAACCTCCTGAGTAACATCATCACCACTATTTTCATCCTCCACCTAAAGATTCATCATCACTGTCTCAACAATTATTTTTTCAGAAACATGTTCTTCCATTTGAGTTTGTGCTGCATTTATGTCCAAGTCTTCTTTATCCTCCTCATCAACACTCTCTAATGCTAACCTCCTTGAAACAGATTTTTTAGTGACATGTATGTCCTTGTCAACTAATCTAGACTTTGATCTTGTTCTTTTTTTATTGATAGACATTGATGGCTCTTTGTTCATTTTTCCCCTATCACGCTTAGAAATCTCAGCATTTCCTTTAATATGGGAAGCTTTAGAAGTATCTACTTTTCATTTTTTAGTAGCAGTTTTTGAAGGCTCGGTAATAGCTTTACTTGGTGATGCTTCTTTTTTCGTATTTTTTTCCATGTTTGAAGGTTTTGAAGGATGTGAAGGCCTTGTCAAAGGAATATGATTCTTAGGAGTTGATTTGGAAGTTTTAGACCCTCTCAAGGGAACTAGAAAGAAGCAAGATGTCCAGTCACCTAGTCTTTAGGATTCTTACTATAGGAGGTGAGACTAAGCAGAAATACAAAGTGTAGGTAATTCTTTATCCATTCTGCCAGGAAATTCTTTCTTTATTTCATATAAAATTGTTCTCTAGACTTTTTATCAATATGAGGTGATCGTAACACAATATATAAGAACAAGAGGATAGAAAAAAGTAATAAGAGAGATGCACAGACCAATTAATCGTACCGATCGTATTCTTGAATTTGAAATGAAAAGAGGAGTAATGCTTCCTAGCACGTAGGGCTGTTCAAAACCGAACCGAAATCGTTAACCGAACCGAACTGATGGCTTATTGGTATCTGATTATCGAGGTAATGGATGGTAAACGGATTGAGATTTTATAAATAACGGCTTAAAGGTGTGAGCGTGGATTACTCAATTTTCTTATTGGGCAAATTGCTAACCCGTTAAGAATTTTTATATTTACACATTTACTCCAATGTATATAAAGTACTATTGAAACCTTTATCTATTTACACTTTGTTTGACCAAAACAGGTTTGATGTCGATTTTTATGTGTCATAGGTACTTAAGAATGTATTACATATTACTCCCTCCGGTTCACAATAAGTGACCAGTTTACTTTTTCATTTTGGTTCAATATAAGTGTCTAGTTAGGTAATCAAGAAAAAATTCAATTTGTTTTTACTCTTTTACCCTTATGTGTATATCCCTAAAAAGTTTTCTCACTCCTCACTATAACAATGTGACCAAAATTTAATAAGGGTAGTTTAGTCATACTAGGTATATTTGTATAGGATTTAGCATTTTCTTAATGGACGTGCTAAAAGAAAACTGGTCACTTATTGTGAATCGGAGTAAGTAGATGGAAAAGCTGCCAAGACTTGTATCAGTTGGACTTATTTCCTCATAGAACAAACGGAAAAGGAATTCAAAGGAAAGGTAATCCTGAGGGGGTTGAAGTATGATGATCCTTTATCGGACAATTCTTTGTCATGCAACTTAGCAAGTGTGGACAGCTGGTGGCCATTATATGTTCTAATTCCTTTTTTTAGATGAACAGGAGGATGATTAATAAGTTTTGTGGAATTGATCAGTGATCATATTGTAGTGCAATGAACTGGAAGTACTTGACTAGATTGTCTGGTTTTATGTCCTATTGAGTATGCTTTTCTGGAAGAGCGAATGTCCTTTTTTGTGTTGTGAAGAACGAATGTTCGATTGATTACTGGACTTGGTTAATACGCATATGAGTAGTCTTGAAAACTCTTCAATTCAAAAATGTTGTTTGGTTAGATCTTATATGGTATGAAAAATTTGGTATCGATTTGAAACTGCTTGGTATTGATTGAATGATTATTCAAAAAATTCTATTTGGTTTAGTCGATAAGTCGTCCGATAATTGTTAATCCGATACCAATACGCCTGTTGTCTTATTAGATGTCTAGTAGATTACTACATTTATAATCTGATAACCGTTAAGTCGAACTGTTAAGCGTAATTATCTGCTCAATCCGCCCGATAAGTACCCCTACTAGCACGGGACAAAGAATAAGACCACTTAGATTAGAATAGCGGCATAGGAGCCGACTCGTCATCAACAACTTCGTGTCGTACTGTAGTAATCCAATATGTGGTTCCGCATGTTTTACCAATTCTCCGTTCATTTCCAATACTGATCGTGAAACACCATGAGCAGCAGGATGTTGAGGTCCGACATTTGAAGTGAAATTTTTTATTTGCCTTCTGAAATGTTCAATTTGTATGGTCTCAGTGATGAGAATATTTTGTGTACCACTTCTGATGATGCATGCATTGGGCACAAGTATATGTCAGTTGCGTAGATCAAGACTTTCAAGGACTCCTGAGTTGGTGATTTGTCACCAAGCAACACATTACACATTAGAAAATGGATGCTTCAACATTTAGCTCGATCTATTCTAGATGTCTATTTTACATCAATGGCATCAGCTGGAGCTTGCTTCAAATTGCTTACCCGCGTAACTCATTTAACCTGACCCTACATAAGTACCAATGCCCTCCTCATATTACCTACATCAAAATATGTAATGTCACATTTAATAATTTAAAACTTATGATCAGAATAAGAAAAATAAGCCCCAATTACAACAAACATCTATGACCAGAAAACAATCAGCCACAGGTTTATCCAAAAATATTAGGTCGACAGTTATGGTGAAATTCTAATATGCAGACCACAGAGGTAGTCCAAGAAGAAAATATAACCATCTACACCACATAAGATATGGTTATTCACAATCCAATCGATCATGAACATGTACATGAAAGAATCACTCTACAAACCCAAAATAAAAAATGTAAGAAATGAAAAAAGAAGAATTTAGGATTTACCAAAATTTACACGTTTTGAGATTTAATACAGTGCTTGATGGGTCTATAGAGACGATTACACCTAGAATCGCCGCTTGATTCTTGTCCTGTCATGCCGGAAACCATCTTGGTCAATAGGTTGAGTGAAAGAGAGAAGAGAGAGCAAAAAGAGTAGAGAGAGAAACTGAGCAGAAAAAATAAGAGAGGAATCAAATTTTTCAAACTATATATGTGACTCACAAGTTTTTAAAATATTAAAAAGGACCCATCCACCCTAACCCACTCATTTAACTATTTTCCAACCCAAAAGAAATTGAGAAAGAAAATGGGAGGTCACTTGACCAATTCAGGTGTTGGGGAGGTTTTCTTGACAATGCTTCTCTGCAAGCTTAACACATATTGACAGACTCTCACTTAACATCACGTGCAAGGCAAAAGCTAATATGATGGCAATTGTTACACTTTTAAGAGCCTACAAAGTTGCCTTTATCACAAAAATATATGATGGCAACTGAAGTAATAACAAACGAAATTAGAGTAAAAACTTTGAGAGAACAGTTGTCCCATTTCAACCGCAGAAACACAAAGCACCAAAATTGGACACTATACCCCTCATAACCTTAATATAACGCGATGCAACTCAATTCATATTAGGACAAATAATAGAATAAATTGAAATGCATGACTTTTTTTTGTTAATTCACAGTAATCAGAAGCCCCTCTATTCCCTCTTATATTAAGAGACCGTTTGGATATAAGAATTTTTTCAATTTTTTTTCACTTTTTTTCAAAATCAGTGTTTAATCATAAAATTTCCATTTTTCACTTAAAGATGAATTTTGGAATTTTTCGAAAATTTGAAAAACTCCAAAAATATATTTTTTAAAATTTTCACTGAGATCACTCACAAAAATTCAAAAATAACCCCAAATTATATTCATGTCCAAACAAAACTCTAATTTTCAAATACCATTTTCACTTAAAAACAATTCACTTTTTTTGAAATTTTACAATTCCTATGTCCAAAGTCATGATAGATTCAGGATTTTTAAGCCATGGGTGATCAATCATCTTTAATTAACAACTCTGTTTGGATCTTTAATATCCATTATTTATAATTTATTGTATTGTATTGTATTGTATTGTATTGTATTGTATTGTATTATATCATATTGTTTTATGAATGTGACGTTTGGATAGATTGTATTGTTTGTTGTTAAATAATATTTTGTTGTTCAGTTTGACTGTATCGTATTGTACTATAACTGATAAGTTTATTAAAATACCCTTAATTATTTTAAATATTAATTTTATCAAGACTTATGCATAAAAATAATTTAAGAAAATTCATTTTTGCTAATTTATCAACAATTATGTCTTATAAATATATTAAGCAATTACATTCATACAAATTCTAACAAAATTAGTGAAACAAGTTAATAATATTAAAAACAATAATAAGTACACTCCATTCATAAGTAGATGATAATAAAAAAAATTAAAAAATAAAATGTTGAGTACACTATTCAGAGTTTACATCATAAGTAATCCATAACTTAAAGTGCATAATAAATGGCAACGAACAACAACAAGAGATAGTAAACCTAGTCACCATTTTGCTTTTCGAAGTATTATTCCCATACTATGGACCCCCCTCCGATTAAGCCACTACTCCCACCGGAACCCCCAGATAAGCATAGCCAAATGGAGGTAGAATTACCTCATCACTCCTATAAGGAAATGCTCTGGGACAAACAAGCAACCAACCAAACTAATTACTATGAAATCGACCACCAACCAATTCCAGATCTGGACAAAGGGAAGCACATTGAGGGTTCAATTCCACTTTCACAAGATGACAAAGAGCGTCTTTACCTTCCATGGCGTTACTCTGTAATCATCAAAGTTTTCAAACGAAAGATGTCTCACCATCTCCTTCGATCTAAACTAAACGATCTATAGAAGTTATCCGAACAATTAATCTTGATTGACCTAGGGTGGGACTTCTGCATAGTTAAATTTAGCTTAGAATAAAGTATGGTTAAGGCTCTACACCTAGGCCCCTGGTTCATCTCTGGAAATTTCCTTTTTGTACGTAAATGGGAACCAAAGTTTGTTCCTCAAGAAGCCACTCTTACTTCTACTGCCATATGGATCCGGCTCCCTCAATTACCAACAGAGTTCTATGATCTGGATATCCTGGATAAAGTTGGTAGGAAGCTGGGTAAACTTCTCAAGATACCAATGTACATCCTCTACCCTAAGGGGATGATATGCTCGTATTTGTATTCAAGTTCCACTGGAAACCCCAGTAGAAACATCGGTAATAATAGGGGACCATAAGCAGGCTGTGATCTACGAAGGAGAGGGGACTCTGTGCACCGTTTGTGGCAGAATAGGGCACACTACACAAATTTGCAACTACAGGGCACCCATACCCACAGCAACCCACGATCCACAGGAAGACATCAAAAGAAAGCAGTCATTCGGAGGAAAGTGAGTAGAAAACTGTCACCTTCCCAAGAAGACGCAAGCAGGGACAAGCCAAAACAACAAATAAAAATGATGGTAGAATGAACAAACCATAACATGCTCTACAGACAGAAGAGATACAGGTAAATTTGTTTGATGCCAATTCAGGTAAATTTCTCCAAACTCAAACTATTCGTTATAATTCAAAAAAAGTTAACCCCGCCCAAAATACCCAAAAGAGGCCTAATGGCCCAATGCATAATAAAAACCTACTAACCCACAAGATCTGCCCCAACAAGGTCAGAAAACAGGCTCACGGGAGCCCAAAGTCCAAGGGGCCTCTAGCCCAACTCCCAAGACCATAATTCTCAAGAGTGGCGAAACACCCAATGGGGCCGATCTCTTTTTCCCATACGGGTACTCCAACAAGGGCACCATTGACAGCCCAATTCCCCACCCAAACACCCAAACCTATGATTTCCCTACCAACACGCCTGAAATGACCTCTAATGGAGAAATATCAACAGTCATCAACAACAATCGAGTGCCCTATCTGGTACCCCCCCCATTTCCAGATGAAAAGACTATAACCGTCACCTCCATTAGATCCCCAATTAATGACCATCCCACCCCTAGTTCTGATGTCCAGAAACCCTTCCACTGACCAAGATGTGACACCAAAAGGGGTTCTGATGGAACGACAGTCCCTTAACTTCACCCCACTTATTACCCAAAGTAACAAGACAAAGAAACACAAAAATGGCAAAAGAAACGCAACCAACCATTATCACCTCCCTACCACCACCACCGGACCACCAACCGACCTCCTGGTTGGAGGTTGTTTTACAAGGCCAGGGACTCTCCTACAATTTCACCCTGGGCAATCAGAAGGTGACCCTGATAGTGCAAAACTCAGCCCACCTATCCAGAGTCACGGTGGAAGCACTGAGCAAAGCACTGGCAGTCTTTGGACCTCTCCTATGGCAATCGATGGTCAACAACGACAGCAACTCCCCATTAACGGACCCTCAAGCTCTCAAAAACCACATTCTACAAAGCTTCCAAACCCTACCTTTCTTCCCAGATCTGATGAAAGAGGACCCAGTAGCGGAGCCGATCTTCATCATGATCGACCAGCCAACCCAAAACAAACCATCATCTTCTGCTCCAAAAGGGAAGAGCAATTCCCTACCTCTTCAGAATATCCAGAAAGGAATCTCCAAAGCTTTGGAGATCCTCAAGAAGAAGAATGCCTCAGAAGAACAGGAAATACCTTATGCCACACCAAGAATGAACTCAGTACTCCTGGACTCAGTGAGATCGATAGAGTTCAACACGAAAACTAGCAAGATAATAGTGGTACTATGCCCCAGAACAATGACCAAGTGTGGAATGAGCCTAGTCTCAACCCAAACACATGGTCTGATGAAACCCCTTCTCAACCTAACCCTAGTCCTGAGTCTCAAAAGAAGTCCCCCCACCTCAAATGTCGGGTCTGCAAGGAACAAAGAGCCCTCAAGAGGGAACTCACCAATCACCCAACTCCAATGATGAACTACATCATATGGATTGTTAGGGGTGGAAACAATGCCGAGTTCAAACGGCACTGTTTAGAAATGGTGAAAATGCACAAGCCTGCCATGCTTGTCCTGCTTGAAACAAAGATGGAAGACCACCAGACCCTAGCCCAACAACTTCAGTTCGATATGATCATTCAGTCTTCGGAAGTAGGACCATCTGGGGGTATAGTGTTTATGTGGAAAGAGGAGTTCGTGGCAGTTGAAGAAATGGCAACTACCCCTAAGGCATCCATGCAATGGTGAAGGTAAGTCCAGACCACCCTCCATGGCTCTTCTCTGCTATTTATGCTAGCAATCTCTTAGCAAATAGGAAACTCCTATGGGAGAACCTAATCATAATATCAAAAAACATAAAAACCGACTGTTTATAGGTGGAGACTTCAATGAAGTCTTAAAGGTCAGGGACAAATTTGGGGGTAATCCCGTAAACCTGAGTCGCAGCAACCTATTTTGGAACTGTATAAATGAGTGTAAACTCCTAGACCTAGGCTATAAAAGAAGCAAATACACTTGGACTAATAAAAGGTACAGTAACAAAACCTCTCTAATTCTGGAAAGAATAGATATGTGCTTCGCAAATGAAGGTTGGATTAAACAGTACCTTGAAACTATTGTACTTTACCTCCCTAGTGTCACACCTCCTTTTTCACTACCTACACCCCTCGGAAGAAGGGCGTAAAGGAGTTTTTCCAATTAAAGGACAATCGGAACGGGATTTAATTAATTATTCAGAGTCGCCACTTGAGAGATTAATGGTGTCCCAAGTCACCGGTTGAATCCCGAACCGAGGAAATTCACGACTCTATTAACAGTTCGCGAACCAGAAATCCGAGTAAGGAATTCTGTTAACCCGGGAGAAGGTGTTAGGCATTCCCGAGCTCCGTGGTTCTAGCACGGTCGCTTAACTGTTGTATTTGATTTTATCTGATTTTAATACATGCTAGCTTATATGCCTTTTATTTAATTTTACACCGCTTTTATTATAATTATTTTTTAAAGAATTGCGACGTCATGAAAACGCGTTTCGAACCACGTCGCAATCAATGCACCCGTAGTTATCAACACATTTTGACTTCGTCGAGATTTGGATTTGAGTCGCATCAATGCGTACCCGAATTTTAAGAAGGTTATTTAATTAAATCGTACCTAAAGATACTAACGTAGTGTTATTTTTGGGAAAAGCCATGAAGTTCGCTAAACGGCCATCCCAAATTCTAATTATTTCGATAATTATTTACTAAGGGCCCCACATTTATTTATTTTTGCGCAGTGAGGCTCATCTCAATTTGTGAAACTCTTTTCTATCATTATTTATTTTTAAGAATTACGATGTCGCGAAAACGTGTTTCGAACCACGTCGCAATCAATGCACCCGCGATTATCGACACATTTCGGCTTCATCGAGATTTGGATTTGGGTCGCATCAATGCGCACCCGAGTTTAAGAAGGTTTATTCAATTAAATCGAACTCAAAGATTCCAATGTAATATGATTTTAAAGAGGACCATGGAATTTGCTAAATGGCCATCCCAATTTCTAATCATTTTAGTAGCCCATTGTTGACAGTCCGCGCATGTGATTTATTCCGGCAAGACTAGTAGCAATTCCGAAATAGCTACGATTTTCTACTTATTTGTATGCCTCTAAAAGATTAGTTAATTTGGAAATGGTTTGCAATGAAATAAAATAAGGACCAAATTTAAAGGAGAATTGGGCCTGCCCATGCCTTAGTGTGATCTGAACGGCCCAACGAAGATAGGTTTATTTCTATTGTAACAATTAATAAAATATCCATGAATCCTTATACTGAAAAAACGTGAATTCTCAGAATCCCTAAATGATCTATCCTACACATTGCCTATCACGACCTGTTGTTCTTAATGAACTAAGTCAATTATGAATGAGTTTGCTTCATGATTTCCAACTGATTTCTATACCAATCTACTTACCATAATTATGATCTTCCAAACGATTTCAGAATCTTAAAACAAAAGCAAACCTTCTATTACACTATAATGACAAGATACCAATGACTAAGCTAAATATCATCAAACTTGCTCATGAATTCTCATGTCATGTACACAGGTCTAGTTGCTTCTGATGACTAATGGAACTCACACGAATTTTCTGATCAGCCCAGGCCCATGCTCATAGCTTATTCAAATGTCCAATTCAACAGTTCTCAACTACGCATCATTCAACATGTAATCTACCCTACTGAACAAGTTTATTTATACACATCCTGCCAATTACATAACAGGAGACTACACTATTACTATCATTAAAGATACAGGCTACTTTCAGTTGAATAACAGGCCTTGGAACATTTCATTTCAACTTCAACGAACATACATCAGTGAGATTCAGGGAAATGTACCTGGAAATTGGAATGTAAAATAGAGAAAAGGTGAGGAGTCAGGTACTTTGAACAGCAACAACAACAAACCCAACAATGTTATACCACAGAAACACAGACAGATTACTTCGAAAATTAGAAATATAAGCCAATTCCCACAGATCAGTCTAGCATACCCCTATCCCTCACAGCTGAAGTCCAAAACTAGTAATGAGACTCTGAAACTGTTTCAGATCTCCATATTTTGATGTTTTTTCTCTGAATACCCTCAGAATTGAAATGCTAACTAAATAAAAAAATGAAAGCTCAAATTAAAACTTAGGGCTCAAGGCAGAAGATAGAGCAGACCCCCTTTTCCAAGGCATCTTATGCCCTTTTATAGGCAACCCCCAAAGAGAATGGACTAGGCTCTGATTTGCCAATCAGTCCCTCTCTATTTTCAATTAGCCCATCTAGTTTTATCTTGCTAAACAAGTAACTGCAGTATAATTATTCAAATTTACACTTGAACCCCATTCTAGAAGGCCCTAAGGTATTTCCTCTACCCATACAATACCTATACTGCCCTTCCCTATACCTTGATATTACTATTCCTATCAGAACTACCCTTTTCCATACCCAGATTACCCCTGAAAGCCTTTTAGAATTACTGAACCTACCCTTATCCCTAACAGTTATACCCAATATCCTAAACCATTCTGAAACTTAACTAAAATTAATTTCCTATCAATCAGAAACCCACTAATCAGACTGACTGAACCAATTTTGGTCAATTAACCAACTCAAACAAGCTAAACGAAATCAAACTGAGCTTAAGCTACCACGATTAACATTAAATGAACTTAAAACTAATTATTGAACCATGAACTTATAATCACTCAACCAACTAACAAGCTCAGGATCAATAGTAATTAACAGAACCTAAACTAACACAATTAAACCCTAAAATTAACAGAACAACAATGAAACAACGACTGCAAATAATATTTTAATCATGCGAGTGAAAGAAGCAGTAAAAAGAAAAGAAAACTCACAAAGGCCTAAAGGATTCCGGCCGGTCATGAACATCTGAATCCTTTCAGATTTTTGACGTGTAACATCCCTAACCATGTGTTCTTACACTAGAACACATGGTTAAGGGTTCTATGGTTCGAAATCAGAAGGATTTGATTTTAGGGTTTGGCCAGCAATTCTTAGATCTAAGATGTGGGTCGTTTCATGGTGATTTGAAATAAAACAAACACGGATTAGTGTTGGGGAAGGGCTGGGGGTTGTAGGGTATGATTTTGGGCTGATTCGGACAAACTGTCACCTAGCCGGAAAACTTCAAATCAAGATTCGAAGAGTTCCGGCCTTATTCGAGGCAAACCAACGGGTGCAATAGAAAGAGGAGGGTGAGGGGGGCCTGTGGTGTTAATTTCAGGGTGAACGGCGTAGTTCGCATTCACCGCCGGCAAGGGATTTAGGGGCGGCGCGGATTAGGGTTTGGGGAGAAGGGGTGGGGTGAAGAAGACGATGGAAATGGGGGTAGGGGAGAACAGTTTGGACACTTATATACTGGAAACCTCGTTAGTTCCGGACCGTTGGATTGATGAGATCCAACGGTCCTGATCCAAGGACCCCGAAACGACGTCGTTTTATTTAGCAGGGGGCAGACCGGGTAAGGACCTGGGCTGGATTTAATGCATGAGGCGTTTGGGCCAACGGATTAAATGCAAAAGTGGCCCAAATTTGGCCATTAAAAACCAAGCCCTCTATATTCTTTTAAACAATAATTTTCCATTTTTCATTTTGCAATCTTGTATTTTTGTATTTATTTTTCTGATTTTTACAAAGATGAGAAATTAAACTAACAATTAAGCTACAACCAATTAATGCCTAAAATTAACTTGATAACTATTTGCGACTGTCTCACAATTAAAATAATAAAAACGTTAAAGTGAACTATTTTTGTCGTTTTCTTCATATCCTATTCCAAAACAGGTTAATCCCTAATTAATACTAAAGTATAAAATTAAATCCTAAGTGCAGAAAAATGCGTATTTTTGTATTTTATAAATATTAACACGCACAAATAAAATGCAACAATTATCAGAAGATGACACCAAAAATGCACAAAAATTGTAAAAATAAAAGAAAATTATTTTGTTTGGGACTTTGGGTATTATTCATATATAGGGCAAGAATTACATGCTCACAGCTGCCCCTCTTGGCTCGGAAACACGAAAGGTTTCCGGGCAAAGACAAGTGAGCAAATACGAGCGATTTTTGCCCGTTCGAAAATTCCGTGTGAAGCATTTTGAAAAGCTTGACCGCATCCTGCTTCGGAGGTTGCCTACATATCCTGGGCTAAACAAGAATCAGGTCAGTGTAGTTCGGAAGTGTCTGATAGCTGGGACTACCAGGAGCTGTGATTGCACTATGCTTGTTGTTGTTGTTACTGCTGTTGCTGTTTGCTGACCTCCCTTATTAAATCGTGCCAAAGATAAAAGAAGCTAAACTAACTATGCTCTATGAATTATAAAAATCCTATCTAAATTCTTCAAACTTGCTCTTGTACTTCCTTGTTGCCTTGTTCTTTCTCGATAAAAATCCATGTTGTTATTCCCTGGTTGACTGAGATGTTATTCCTTCTCTCCCAACTGCTGAACTTAAATAAACTCGAACTTGAATGTATTCCTCTGTTATTCAGGTGGGCTCCTGACTACCGAACTTAAAATTGAAACTACTCCTCTATTATCCAGGCGGGCTCCTGACTTCGACTACTTAAATATCTAACACCTCCATTTTCCAGGCGGGTTCCTGATTGCTAAAACTGAATTGCATGTCTCTATTCTCCAGGCGGACTCCTGACTTTCCAAAATTAAATTGTATGTCTCTGTTTCCCAGGCGGACTCCTGATTACCAAAATGAAATTGTATGTCTCTGTTTTCCAGGCGGACTCCTGATTACCAAAATTGAATTGTATGTCTCTGTTTTCCAGGCGGACTCCTGATTACCAAAATTAAATTGTATGTCTCTGTTTTCCAGGCGGACTCCTGATTTTCGGGTATATGAACTACATCCTATTATCCAGGAAGGTCCTGACAATTTACACTTGTTCTAATCGTGCCAACTTTGCAATCAAGTTCGGTTCCGCACTTTGCAATTAAACCTGGCTACTACTTGTCTTCCTTCTTGGAGAATTCCTTTTCAATGGCTAACTTTCTGCCCCTGTTACAATCAAAGAAAATTTCGTCAGTTTAAAATGGTGGTTAGTTGATGGCATTCTTGCTGAAAAACCCTTCCCCTGCATTACTTTGTGTTGATTGGTTTCCACATATTGTCCCTGAACCACTTGACTTTCTGACCAACTTTTAAATTTCCCGACATCCGGCGACCCAAGTGTTTTACACCCCTGCTGTTGTTTTACTTTTCTGACCTTTTGTTTGAGCTTTTGTCTTTCCCACGACATTCCGCAATCATTTCCCCGATGAAACTTCCGTTAATTCCCTGTATTCTACTTTACCTCATGTTGTTTTTGACATGCTTTAACCACGTTGTGCTTTACAATTCCGGAAACAGGTAGTGGGCTTTGCAGTCCCTTCTGCTTGGTTTGACCAAAATTATTACTGGAGTATCTCAGCTAGATAAAACCCTCAACAGAAAATGAAATGCAGCGATTTTTGAGTTTAGGATAAGAAGAATCCAAAACCATATGACTGTTTTAAAAAGCGAAAGAAAAGAAACTTATCTGAGCGAAACAGCTGGTACTCATGATCATGACATGCATTTTGGATTAACCGACCCAATCCGTCCAAATAACCAGCTTTCAATTGCCATACTTTGTTGCCCAGAACTTCCATCAATTGTTTGAATTACCCAGACCTTACCCTTGTTTTCCTGCGGTACCTCGAAACATTCTTCCACTCACAAACCTTTTGCCTTTTAACCATCTTCCAACTCACTTTCGCCTCGAGGTGCCCGCGAGGGTTTTTACCAATGAGGCTCTCTCATTTATTTTTCTCTCAGCTCCCGTCGCCTTACGGTGCCCGTGAGGGTTTTCACCGATAAGACTCTCTCATTTTTGCTTTCGTTCTTGCTTGAACCAGAGGGTCGCCACTGATACGAATTACCGTCACCTGCTCGACCTGGCATTTCTTAGAGATTGATCAAAAGGTCTTTCTTTGGACCGTAATGTAGGCTTTTTGATTGGGTTTAGAAAGAAAGGTATAAAAGGCTCAAAACAATTCGAATGGGTTCAAATTACCACTTTCGGAATCCAAATTTCATAACAATCACAACTTCTGCCCCAGTTTCTTGCTTGGGGATTTTAGGATTTCTATTTGATATGACTGCACCTCGGAGTAAGGCTGCCTACGTACCCTTTCGGGATCAAGTCAAGCGTAGTTCACTGTATTTAACTTTTGTTGTTGTGATTCTCTTTCTTTCTTTTGCTTTTCTTTCTTTTCCTTTCTTTTTCTTTTCTTCTCTTTTTTCCCTTTTTTCCTTCTTTTCTTCTTTTTCCTTTTTTTTCTTTTTTTTTCTTTTCTTCTCTTCTTTTATTTTCTTTTCTTTCTTTTCTTTTCTTTCCCTCTTTTCTTTTCTTTCTTTTCCTTTTATTTTCTCTTCTTTCCCTTATGTTCGGCACCTATGTTCTCTGATAGTGCCACTGATTCCGGAAGAGGGATATGAAAAATAAGTAAGGCTCGAAGGGGATAACAAGGGATAAGAGTGTTTGGATAGCAAGACAAAATGCCTTCATCATTTCAATCTTTAAGATACGCCAGATACATTCAGAAAATAAAGAAATCATACATAGTATCTCTTGACCGCATCAGAATTGATGGCCATTTCTACACATTTTCCTTCCACATCTGTCAAATACAATGCTCTGTTAGACAACACTCTGATTACTACAAATGGTCCCTGCCAGTTTGGGGCAAATTTTCCTTTTGCCTCGGTCCAATGAGGCAAGATCCGCCTTAGTACTAATTGCCCGACTTCAAATTTCCTTGGACGTACTTTTTTGTTGTATGCTCTTGCCATTCTTCGTTGGTACAGTTGGCCATGACACACTGATGCCAATCTTTTCTCATCGATCAAACTCAACTGCTCAAGACGGCTTTTCACCCATTCATCATCATCGATCTCAGCCTCTGCAATGATTCGCAGAGATGGGATTTCCACTTCTGCGGGTATTACTGCCTCGGTACCGTATACCAATGCGTAAGGAGTCGCCCCTATCGAGGTACGCACGGTGGTGCGATATCCCAACAATGCAAAAGGTAATTTCTCGTGCCATTGTCTAGATCCTTCAACCATCTTCCGGAGTATTTTCTTTATGTTCTTATTAGCCGCTTCAACCGCACCATTTGCCTTGGGACGATACGGAGTAGAGTGCCTGTGAGCAATCTTAAACTGCTCGCATGTCTCCTTCATCAAATGACTATTAAGATTAGCCCCATTATCTGTGATGATTACCTTTGGGATCCCAAACCGACAGATGATATTTGCATGCACGAAGTCAACTACAGCCTTCTTAGTCACAGACTTGAACGTCTTAGCTTCCACCCATTTGGTAAAATAATCTATAGCTACCAAGATAAACATGTGCCCATTTGATGCTGCTGGATCAATTGGCCCAATAACATCCATGCCCCATGCAACAAAAGGCCATGGCGCAGACATCGTATGTAATTCTGATGGTGGAGAATGAATCAAATCTCCATGTACTTGGCATTGATGACACTTACGCACAAAACCGATACAATCTCGTTCCATCGTGAGCCAATAATAACCTGCTCGGAGAATCTTCTTTGCTAGAACATACCCACTCATATGCGGTCCACAAACTCCGGAATGCACCTCAGTCATGATAATTGTGGCCTGCCGTGCATCTATACATCTCAACAAACCGAGATCTGGCGTTCTTTTGTACAACACTCCTCCACTAAGGAAAAACCCACTTGCCAACCGCCGAATTGTTCTTTTCTGATCACCGTTGGCCTGCGTTGGGTATACTCCCGCTCTAATGTACTCTTTGATATCATGGAACCACGGCTCTCTATCGATTTCCTCTTCTATCACGTTACAGTAAGCATGCTGATCACGGACCTGAATCTGTAATGGATCAGCATAAACCTTATCTGGATGGTGCAACATTGACGCCAAAGTAGCCAAAGCGTCAGCACCCTCATTATGAATCCTCGGAATGTGTCTGAATTCTATGGCCTGAAAACGCTGGCAAAGCTCATGCAGACACTGTCGATACGGTATAAGCTTCAAATCCCGTGTTTCCCATTCCCCTTGAATCTGGTGTACCAGTAGGTCCGAGTCACCCATGTCCAAGACTTCCCGTACACCCATATCCACAGCTAATCTCAATCCCAATATACACGCCTCATATTCTGCCATGTTGTTTGTACAGTAGAAACGAAGCCGAGCAGTAACAGGGTAATGCTGACCTGTTTCTGAAATAAGTACTGCTACTATTCCTACGCCCTTCATATTTGCAGCCCCATCAAAGAAAAGTGTCCATCCTGACTTCTCAGCTTGTTCTAATTCATCAATGTGCATTACCTCTTCATCAGGGAAATAAGTTTTCAAAGGCTCATAATCTTCATCAACGGGGTTCTCAGCCAAATGATCGGCCAATGCCTGTGCTTTCATGGCAGTCCGTGTCACATATATAATGTCGAACTCTGTAAGCAAGATCTGCCACTTTGCAAGCCTTCCTGTAGGCATAGGTTTCTGAAAAATATACTTCAACGGGTCCAAGCGAGATATAAGGTAAGTGGTGTAAGATGACAAGTAATGTTTCAACTTCTGTGCCACCCAAGTTAGGGCGCAACATGTCCTTTCCAGATGAGTATACTTAACCTCGTAAGATGTGAACTTCTTGCTGAGATAGTAGATAGCCTGCTCCTTTCTGCCCGTAATATCATGCTGCCCCAGTACACAACCGAATGAATTATCCACAACTGTCAGATATAGAATCAAAGGCCTCCCTGGTTCTGGTGGGACCAACACGGGTGGGTTTGACAAATACCCCTTTATCTTATCAAAAGCCTCCTGACATTCATCAGTCCATTCGATCGCGGCATCTTTCTTCAACAACTTGAAAATTGGTTCACAAGTTGCCATGAGCTGGGCAATGAACCTGCTGATATAGTTCAATCTAACAGACTCATCACCTCGGTTTTGTTTCTTGGAGGTGGCAACTCCTGAATAGCTTTGATCTTTGACGGGTCTAATTCAATACCCCGCCGACTGACTATAAACCCCAGCAACTTCCCAGATGGCACCCCGAAAGCATATTTCGCAGGGTTGAGCTTAAGATTGTACCTGCGAAGTCTTTGAAAGAATTTTCTCAAATCTCTGACATGGTCGGATTGCTGCCTAGACTTCACGATCACATCATCCACGTATACCTCGATTTCTTTATGTATCATATCATGGAAGATAGTTGTCATAGACCTCATATAAGTTGCCCCAGCATTTTTCAAACCAAATGGCATGACCCGATAACAATACATTCCCCACGGCGTGATGAATGCCGTCTTTTCTGCATCCTCCTTGTCCATTAGAATCTGATGATAACCTGCATAACAATCCACAAAAGAGCCAATATCATGTTTGGCACAATTGTCGATCAGTATATGGATGTTGGGCAATGAGAAATTATCTTTTGGGCTTGCCTTGTTAAGGTCTTGATAATCGACGCACACCCTGGTCTTGCCATCTTTCTTTGGCACAGGCACGACATTGGCTAACCAAGTGGGGTACCGTGTCACCTGAATGACTTTTGCCTCAAACTGCTTGGTAATCTCTTCTTTGATTTTCACACTTATGTCCGTTTTGAACTTTCTCAACTTCTGCTTGATAGGAAGGAGTGCTGGATCGGTGGGTAATTTATGGACCACCAAATCGGTGCTTAGACCCGGCATATCATCATATGACCATGCGAAAACATCTTTGTACTCATGCAACACTTTAATTATCTCCTCCTTGAGTTGTGGCTCCAGATGAACACTTATTTTAGTTTCCCGTACATCGTCTTGGTCCCCTAGGTTAACTGCTTCTGTGTCATTTAGGTTAGGTTTGGGTTTTTCTTCAAAGTGACTTAATTCTTTACTAATTTCCTCATAAGCTTCATCATTGTTACAATCCACCCCATCATCACACTCGATCTCTTGTATTACTACTTCCGAGCTAGATTGGCTTTTAAAACTGGGCCGAAGGTTCCTCATGCATGTCATGTCATTGATATCGGCATAAAAAGAACTGTACAAAGAAAGTAAAGAAAAGAAAATGAAAAAAGAATTAGGGACAAAGAAAAATGCATTTCATTAAAAGTAAAGACAACAAGGTTTTAACTCATCCAAACGGACGGAACATAGCAACTGGATTACAAACCCTGGAATAATCCAGGTGACAAAAGGAAAACAAAACCCACTACCACGACTCCCTCCGGACTGGAAGAGGAGTAGCTTCCCAATTGTTGATGTTGACATGTGGTCCGATGTACTGTATGTCTGCTCCGCTTGACCCTTCTCCGGCCTCAACCATGTTTACTTCAGCAAATACTCTCTCGAAAACTTTATCCAAATTCCCCTCTGCCCCAATTAACGAACCTAACACCTTTGCCAATGACTGTTTCTTGATACCCGGCCTGACGAAGGACCTAGACAATCGAGGAATTGGTTTAGGAAGCACCCAAGCTTTCTTCTTCAATTTATGGGCCCTTCTGACATCTGTCGTTGTTGGTTTGAACCCTAACCCAAAGGTGTCCAGATTTTTGGACAAAGACACAGGTTGAGTAATGCCCTGAAGTTCAACCCCCAAACCCTTCCCGGGCACGAACCCGTTATTCAGCATTTCTGACACTACCATGACGGTCGCAGCTGGCATGCTGGGACATGGCATGCTTTTACCCTCGGGCACCCTGCTCACCGGAACTGTGTCAAAGACCTGATAAACCCATGGCCCCCTATCATCTTCAGTCTCTATAACGGGTACAAGGGCATCATTCATGGCGCATGAGGGATCTTCCCCATGTAACACAATTTCTTGTCTGTCCCACTCGAATTTGACCATTTGGTATAGCGTGGAGGGCACGACTTTGGCCGCATGAATCCATGGTCGACCCAGCAACAGATTATAGGATACTACAGCATCCAACACCTGAAATTCCATTGTGAACTCGACTGGGCCAATAGTCAATTCGAGTACAATATCCCCTACCGTATTTGTTCCCCCTCCGTCGAACCCTCGAACACAAATGCTATTTTTGCGTATTCTATCCTCATCGATCTTTAACTTGTTCAATGTGGATAACGTGCAAATATTAGCACTCGACCCGTTATCGATTAGTGCCCGAGTAACCATTGAACCTTCACATTTGACCGTCAAATAGAGAGCCTTGTTATGTTCTGTGCCTTCCATAGGCAATTCATCATCAGAAAAAGCTACCCTGTTCACTTCAAAGATCTTGTTGGCAATCGTCTCTAGATGGTTCACTGAAATTTTGTCAGGCACATGAGCCTCATTCAATATCTTCATCAAAGCTCGGCAATGCTCATCAGAGTGAATCAGTAACGACAACAATGAGATTTGAGCCGGTGTTTTTCTCAGTTGTTCAACAATGGAATAATTTTGTACTTTCATCTTCTTCAGAAACTCTTCTGCTTACTCTTCCGTCACAGCTTTTTTGACTGGCACTGGATTGTCTTTAGCGCCCCTAGCCTTTCTCAACTCTTCGGGAGCGAAACAACGCCCCGACCGAGTTAGTCCTTGTACTTCACAACTCTCTTCCTTAATTTCCTTTCCTTTGTATGTCACCACTACCTTGTCATATCTCCACGGTACGGCTTTGCTGTCAACCATGGGTAACTGGACTATCGGTTTTATGACAACCGGTTCTACACAAGCTCCCTTCACAACCACCACGGGCGCAGATACTGACCCTGGTACCACTATCTTGATTGACTCCTGCTTTTTCGCAGCCACAAACGGTCCCTTTCCTATTACCAACACTGGCTTGTCTTTTATCACTTTTAACTGAACCACTGGCCTTGCACTCACTGTCTTTTCTTTGGCTTCCGTAGAACAAATCACCATAACCACCTGCGAAGGTTTCTTAGGCTCTGCCCCTTATGTATCAGTTCGATCATGTTGGCCTCATAATGCGCTGGTAACGGATTTTGATTGATGTTCGGAGCCTCTGGAGCTTGTACCTCAATACGACGATTATCATTGAGCTCTTGTATTGCGTTTTTAAACTTCCAACATTTTTCAGTATCGTGCCCCGGCATCCCTGAGCAATACTCACAGCTAACAGAGTGGTCCAGGTTTTTGGGAAGAGGATTTGGTGTTTTGGATTCAACTGGGGTCAGCATCCCCAACTGTTTCAATCTGTGGAAGAGAGCAGTGTAAGATTCTCCCAGCGAAGTAAATGTTTTTCTATTTGGGGCCTTCTCATTTCTAAAAGCTTGGTTTGGGCGGAAGTTGGTTCCTGATCTGTTATCCCTGGGAGGTGGATAGGTGTTTTGTGGGTGTGGCTGTGTATTTTGGGGACTTGGTGTACGCCATTGCGAGTGCACTGGGGGCTGAGTATAGGTCTGGGCATGGTGGATAGAAAAGTGTGGTTCTGGTGGTGGATAATAGTGTTGCGGTGGGCCATATGGGGTATATTGGTAATTTGGGTGGTGGGGTCTGGGTTGGTTGTAGTAGAGTGGAGGGTTATTGTGCCTGGACCAAGCATTTGCTTCAACTGTAGCAACTTCTTCTTTCTTCTTCTTCCCCAGCACACCACCGGTACCGCTTTGGATGGCCTGGGTGGTTGCTTTCAACTCCGAGTAGCTCAAGATCTTGTTAGATTTCAACCCTTCTTCAATCATGGCTCCCATCTTTACCACTTCATTAAACGACTTTCCGACAGATGTCACTAGATGACCAAAATAGGTAGGTTCCAATGTTTACAAGAAGTAATCTACCATCTCACTCTCCCTCATGGGAGGATCAACCCTTGCAGCTTGTTCCCTCCAGCGAAAACCAAACTCTCTAAAACTTTCCCCAGGCTTCTTTTCTAGTTTTAACAATGACAGACGATCAGGGACTATCTCGAGGTTATATTGAAAATGGCCAATGAATGCCTGGGACAAATTATCCCATGTATACCATCGGCTGGGGTCTTGCCTCGTGTACCATTCTAGCACTGACCCGCTCAGGCTTTGCCCGAAATATGCTATCAACAACTCATCCTTTCCCCCGGAACCTCTCATTTTGCTACAGAAACCACGCAGATGGCCTACTGGGTCACCGTGCCCCTCATACAAGTCAAACTTCGGCATTTTAAACCCCGCAGGCAACTGTACATCAGGAAAAGGGCACAAATCTTTGTATGTGATGCTAACTTGGTTTCCTAAACCATGCATGTTCCTGAAGGGTTGCTCCAGGCTTTTGACTTTACGAATCACCTCCTCTTGTTCTGCATTCTTAACCGGTTTCTCAACTTCTCCTGGGATTTCAAAATGGGGAGAGTAGGTATATGGCTCAGGCGCTTTGAAAGTGGGTTCGGGAGGGTAATATTGGGTGTCGTGAGTTTGGAATAGTGGCTCACTGGATGATCTATGTAGTGGAGCTGGGGGAGGTGCCACAAAGACGGGAACCATGGGTGGTGGAGGGTTCTGTTTGGAGGGTGGAGCTGGGGGAGCGTATGACGTGGTACCATAACCCTGGGCCTGATAAGGGAAACCTGAAGATGCGTGGGGAGTGGTAGGCTCTTGAGCTTGAGCCAGGGGTGGGATGTAAGATGGGTTGGCAGGATATAATGGTGTCGGGTGTCCCTGCGACCATGCCCGATGCATTTTAGCCATTTGTGCTTTTAATTTCCTCATCTCTTCTTTCATAGCACCCACATCTGTTACCTCAACCTCATTCGAAAGGTCTATGATGCTGATTTCCGAATCCTGCCCTGTCATTTTTACTTGATCTTTCGACCGGGTGTTGTATGGATGAGTTGCCAGAATTGCCAACCAACTAACCACCTGCCTGAAATCACACATTTAGACAACCACTTTGTTTGCGATTAGGTCTTATCAGATTTTAATAACCGCACGTTGGCATGAATGCACTTATACAGTTATTCCTTTCTATTGTTCGTTTGCTCGATTGCATGCGTCATCCCGGCATTTCATTCCTTGTCTCGTTTTTCTTCTTTTCGCCTTATCCCTCTCTTGTGCTTTTCTTTTCTCTCTCTGTTTTTCCGCTCCTTTCTTTCTTTCTCTTTTTCTTGGTTTTTTTTAATATATTTTCCTTTTCATTATTTTTGTTTTTCTTTCGGTTATGGTCGAATCCTACGGAGATTGCCTACGTATCGTGACCCCGCACGAATCAGACCAAGCGTAGTTCGTGAAGATAAATGTAAAATAAGGGTGGAAACAAAATGCTCAATTTTCATTAATAAATAGACTCTTACAAACTCGACATCTTTTGTTTTGGAAAGAAAATAACAAACGCAATCTGAAAGCAAACCAAAAACTCTAAACCTGCAAACATACTCAATCCAGAAAGATAACGGACGTACAAAAGACTAACTCAAAATGGTAGACACTTACAGACACGGACTATGCATATTCTAGTGCTTCAAACTTAGGTATCCGTGGGGCGTCGTTCGGCCTCGCCGCGGGTCTAGGATCCAAATCCCTTTCAAGCTACTCTAACTCATTCATGGTTCGCTTCACATAGATCATAACTGCTGAGATAAAAGTAGTACGGGTCATGTCTTCACAAACCAGGCATCTCCTGACAATAGCATGAGCAATGGCTCTAATCCTGTCATTTGTTTGCTTTTTTTCTATGAGCAAGCGTCTTATCTGATCGCTGCACATTTTTAAAGCTCGGGAGTCTTGCAAGTGCTGGTCTTGCAGCTGTTGCACCTCTGCCTTCATTTGGGCCAACAAGTTGTAACAATGTCCGCTTTCATTTTCAAAGTCTCTAGCCTGCCTAACCGCTTTACCCTCAAGGGCGACCACTTTTCTCTTTAAATTGGCAACAATTTTCTCATGGTCCCTTTTCAACTGATTCAAGTATTGGCGACGCTCTTCGGTTCTTGTCGCCCACTGTGCTTTAAGTTCTGCCATGACGTTTTCAGCTTTTCCTAACTCATCCCGCCATTCTCTGACTTCGCTTTCCAATCTTTTTACCAATTGTTCATCGGATCGACTCCTTGGTTGCTTATCGATGGTTATCTTCTACTGTCGAATCTGAGCCCTAAGTGCTTCATTTTCTCTGGCTAGTCTATTCTTTTCACCTTGATCCGCGGCAACCTGTACACTGTTCTCGAATTTCAGACTCTCGACTTGTTGCTTTAATTTACCAATCTCAACTCGATAGCTTTCTTCCTTTGCTAACCAATCCCACTGCTCTTGGGACGACTTGGCGAAATCTTCGAGATGAGGTCTTTTAGCCGGTCTCCCATATGCCACGTCACCTCTGAACCATTCGTGATACCCTGGAGCAATTTCCCCTCTGACCCTATCGGACACACAAGTGTTTGCCATCAGATATTGACACTCACTCCAAATTTGACGAACCTCTTCCTCGAGGAATTGACCGTCAGGACTAATTTCGACCACTTGGGCACTCAAATCGTCATCTCTCGGTACTACTTGATATCTGCCGAGTTGCCTCAAAACCCGATATGGTGCATAGGGCTGTATGTTTTTGAGTCCCATCAACAAAAAATGCGGTCGGGCTGCTGGCATATATATGACTTCCTCGACAGACAACCATCCAAGCACCCACTGTATCTGGCTAGCCTTGAGGTTCCGAAATAATAATGCCCAAGCCGTGACTCCTTCAGGTAGATTAGCCCCTTTGATTCTCGTACAAAATTCTCCTATACAAGTTTTCTCAGCCGAACCATAACTCAATAATTGAGAGCGCGGGCACAAATGCTCAATCATCCACATTTGTAACAATAAGTTACATCCCTCAAAAAATTTGCCCCCAGCTTTGCACGCAGTGAGTGCCCTGAAGATATCAGCCACAATCATAGGTGCTAAAGTGCTTTTCCCCATGGTTTGCAAGGTACTGACGACGCCTGCTACTTTTAAATCAATATTACCATCTTTCCTTGGGAATATTATGAGACCCAAAAAAGCTATCATAAATGCCACTCGTCTGTGTTCCTCCCATTTTTGTCGGTTGTTTCTGCTGCACAGCTTAAAGTCTGGATTATTGAACCCGCCCATATGGCCATATCTATCATACATGAAGCGGAAACTGCAGAAACCCTTAGCAAAATCTGGATGATGAACTGTTCGGGGTATTTTTAAGGAATCCAGGAATCGGTGTATGGTAATGGCCCTAGGAGCAATCAAGTATCTGAATCTCAATGGAGCTTGGTCACTTCCAATGTACCCCGCTATTTCTTCCAATGTTGGGGTGAGTTCAAAGTCTGAAAAATGAAACACATTATGTGCCGAATCCCAATGGGCGACCAATGCTCTGATGATATCCCCCCGAGGCTGAATGTCTAATAAATCAGGAAGGTCTTCAAATATTTTCTCACTTCGTCTTGCCCTTCTTTGCCCAAATCATTCCACCACAATTGCAGCTCAAAAGGGATTTTGGTCATTATTGAAAAAGGTTCATTTATCATCGTGCTCATCCTGCACATTTATTAAAGCGTTTAAGCAAAAGGAAAACTTTTATTTAACTCCAAAAACTACTATCTATATTATTGACTCAAAATTACCCCTATATTTCAAATGAAGAACTCAATTCTTAATTCTAATATTTTTAGATAAAAGACCCGATATTGCGACACGACCTTCCTGCGCCTCAGGGGCAAAGATTTTAAGGCTGTGAGGGTCAAAAATCAAAATACGACCAAAGGTGGCTAATTTTGGTTATTTTTGCAAAAGGGAAGGTTGGACCCGATGAGGGTTGCCTACGTATCTCACACCCTGTGAGAATAAAACCATGCGTAGTTCGGGCAAATTAACCGAACTATTTTATAACATGACTCTTTTTCCATTTTTATTTCTCATGGCAAGACAAACTATTTTCCTTTTCTATTTTTGAAAACAAGACAAAATAATGATTTTTCCATTTTCAACAAACAATAAAACAATCTATTTTTCCAATCTAAAACAAAAGACTTTTTTTTCATATATATTTTTTAGTAAAACAAAAATAAAACATTTTCCTTCTTTTTTCCTTCTCAAAATTTCGGCAGAGTTTCGCCAGTAATTGGTCATTGATTTTTATTTATAAAATAATCAATTAACTCCCTAACTGATATTTTTTCTCTTCTTTTTTTTTCTTCAATTTTCCAACATTTCCCGAGATTCAGAAATCGGTCAACATGCAAGTTCGAAACAAATATATGTACAGAGCAAGTAGGATGCATCAGAATGGTCTTTTCATTTCAGGTTGCTAGTCCTAGACGGACCCAACCCCTGTGTTGAGTCCCCTAAGTCAAATGCAACGTGATGCAAATAAGCGTTCCTACTAGGGATCCGGCATGAAGTCACGTTATTCTATATTCAAAACCTGGGTCAGTGTACTAGACTGTGTATCCGAGCAGACAACTCGAGTCGAGGAGGGGGCAACTTACCGGGAACCAAAAGGCCATCCGGCTTCGTAACTTGTCCGACCTCTTTCTTATTTCGGGGTATGACACTAATAGAATGGGGAGTCTCAATCAGTAAGCACATCCCAGGAGGTGAAGAGAAAAGGGTGTCGGCACAATTTATATACAGTTCAGACAATATCAAAGCGGTAACATTTAGCACAATCAGCATAAAACATGTAGGAAAATCAGATATAATTAAATACAACAATTTTCTAAGCTCGAATTCTGAACCCTGAACCAGAGATTCTGGGTTCGGTCCCCAACAGAGTCGCCAGAGCTGTCACACCTCCTTTTTCACTACCTACACCCCCCGGAAGAAGGGCGTAAATGAGTTTTTCCAATTAAAGGACAATCGGAACGAGATTTAATTAATTATTCAGAGTCGCCACTTGAGAGATTAATGGTGTCCCAAGTCACCGGTTGAATCCGGAACCGAGGAAATTCACGACTCTGTTAACAGTTCGCGAACCAGAAATCCGAGTAAGGAATCCTGTTAACCCGGGAGAAGGTGTTAGGCATTCCCGAGCTCCGTGGTTCTAGCACGGTCGCTTAACTGTTGTATTTGATTTTATCTGATTTTAATACATGCTAGCTTATATGCCTTTTATTTAATTTTACACCGCTTTTATTATAATTATTTTTTAAAGAATTGCGACGTCATGAAAACGCGTTTCGAACCACGTCGCAATCAATGCACCCGTAGTTATCAACACATTTTGACTTCGTCGAGATTTGGATTTGAGTCGCATCAATGCGCACCCGAATTTTAAGAAGGTTATTTAATTAAATCGTACCTAAAGATACTAACGTAGTGTTATTTTTGTGAAAAGCCATGAAGTTCGCTAAACGGCCATCCCAAATTCTAATTATTTCGATAATTATTTACTAAGGGCCCCACATTTATTTATTTTTGCGCAGTGAGGCTCGTCTCAATTTGTGAAACACTTTTCTATCATTATTTATTTTTAAGAATTACGATGTCGCGAAAACGTGTTTCGAACCACGTCGCAATCAATGCACCCACGGTTATCGACACATTTCGGCTTCATCGAGATTTGGATTTGGGTCGCATCAATGTGCACCCGAGTTTAAGAAGGTTTATTCAATTAAATCGAACTCAAAGATTCCAATGTAATATGATTTTAAAGAGGACCATGGAATTTGCTAAATGGCCATCCCAATTTCTAATCATTTTAGTAGCCCATTGTTGACAGTCCGTGAATGTGATTTATTCCGGCAAGACTAGTAGCAATTCCGAAATAGCTACGATTTTCTACTTATTTGTATGCCTCTAAAAGATTAGTTAATTTGGAAATGGATTGCAATGAAATAAAATAAGGACCAAATTTAAAGGAGAATTGGGCCTGCCCATGCCTTATTGTGATCCGAACGGCCCAACGAAGATAGGTTTATTTCTATTGTAACAATTAATAAAATATCCATGAATCCTTATACTGAGAAAACGTGAATTCTCAGAATCCCTAAATGATCTATCCTACACATTGCCTATCACGACCTGTTGTTCTTAATGAACTAAGTCAATTATGAATGAGTTTGCTTCATGATTTCCAACTGATTTCTATACCAATCTACTTACCATAATTATGATCTTCCAAAGGTTTTTAGAATCTTAAAACAAAAGCAAACCTTCTATTACACTATAATGACAAGATACCAATGACTAAGCTAAATGTCATCAAACTTGCTCATGAATTCTCATGTCATGTACACGGGTCTAATTGCTTCTGATGACTAATGGAAATCACACGAATTTTCTAATCAGCCCAGGCCCATGCTCATAGCTTATTCAAATGTCCAATTCAACAGTTCTAAACTACGCATCATTCAACATGTAATTTACCCTACTGAACAAGTTTAATCATACACATCCTGCCAATTACATAACAGGAGACTACACTATTACTATCATTAAAGATACAGGCTACTTTCAGTTGAATAACAGGCCTTGGAACATTTCATTTCAACTTCAACGAACATACATCAGTGAGATTCATGGAAATGTACCTGGAAATTGGAATGTAAAATAGAGAAAAGGTGAGGAGTCAGGTACATTGAACAGTAACAGCAACACACCCAGCAATGTTATACCACAGAAACACAGACAGATTACTTCGAAAATCAGAAATATAAGCCAATTCCCACAGATCAGTCTAGCATACCCCTGTCCCTCACAGCTGAAGTCCAAAACTAGTAATGAGACTCTGAAACTGTTTCAGATCTCCATATTTTGATGTTTTTTCTCTGAATACCCTCAGAATTGAAAAGCTAACTAAATAAAAAAATGAAAGCTCAAATTAAAACTTAGGGCTCAAGGCAGAAGATAGAGCAGACCCCCTTTCCCAAGTCATCTTGTGCACTTTTATAGGCAACCCCCAAAGAGAATGGACTAGGCTCTGATTTGCCAATCAGTCCCTCTCTATTTTCAATTAGCCCCTCTAGTTTTATCTTGCTAAACAAGTAACTGCAGTATAATTATTCAAATTTACACTTGAACCCCATTCTAGAAGGCCCTAAGGCATTTCCTCTACCCATACAATACCTATACTGCCCTTCCCTATACCTTGATATTACTATTCCTATCAGAACTACCCTTTTCCATACCCAGATTACCCCTTAAAGCCTTTTAGAATCATTGAACCCTTATCCCTAACAGTTATACCCAATATCCTAAACCATTCTGAAACTTAACTAAAATTAATTAACTATCAATCAGAAACCCACTAATCAGACTGACTGAACCAATTCTGGTCAATTAACCAACTCAAACAAGCTAAACGAAATCAAACTGAGCTTAAGCTACCACGATTAACATTAAATGAACTTAAAACTAATTATTGAACCATGAACTTATAATCACTCAACCAACTAACAAGCTCAGGATCAAAAGTAATTAACAAAACCTAAACTAACATAATTAAACCCTAAAATTAACAGAACAACAATGAAACAACGACTGCAAATAATATTTTAATCATGCGAGTGAAAGAAGCAGTAAAAAGAAAAGAAAAACACACAAAGGCCTAAAGGATTCCGGCCGGTCATGAACATCTGAATCCTTTCAGATTTTTGACGTGTAACATCCCTAACCATGTATTCTTACACGAGAACACATGGTTAAGGGTGCTACGGTTTGAAATCAGAAGGATTTGATTTTAGGGTTTGGACAGCAATTCTTAGATCTAAGATGTGGGTCGTTTCATGGTGATTTGAAAGAAAACAAACACGAATTAGTGTTGGGGAAGGGCTGGGGGTTGTAGGGTGTGATTTTGGGCTGATTCGAACAAACTGTCACCTGGCCGGAAAACTTCAAATCAAGATTCGAAGAGTTCCGGCCTTATTCGAGGCAAACCAACGGGTGCAATGGAAAGAGGAGGGTGAGGGGGGCCTGTGGTGTTAATTTCAGGGTGAACGGCGTAGTTCGCGTTCACCGCCGGCAAGGGATTTAGGGGCGGCGCAGATTAGGGTTTGGGGAGAAGGGGTGGGGTGAAGAAGACGATGGAAATGGGGGTAGGGGGAACGGTTTGGACACTTATATACTGGACACCTCGTTAGTTCCGGACCGTTGGATTGATGAGATCCAACGGTCCTGATCCAAGGACCCCGAAACGATGCCGTTTTATTTAGCAGGGGGCAGACCGGGTAAGGACCTGGGCTGGATTTAATGCATGAGGCGTTTGGGCCAACGGATTAAATGCAAAAGTGGCCCAAATTTGGCCATTAAAAACCAAGCCCTCTATATTCTTTTAAACAATAATTTTCCATTTTTCATTTTGCAATCTTGTATTTTTGTATTTATTTTTCTGATTTTTACAAAGATGAGAATTAAACTAACAATTAAGCTACAACCAATTAATGCCTAAAATTAACTTGATAACTATTTGCGACTGTCTCACAATTAAAATAATAAAAACGTTAAAGTGAACTATTTTTGTCATTTTCTTCATATCCTATTCCAAAACAGGTTAATCCCTAATTAATACTAAAGTATAAAATTAAATCCTAAGTGCAGAAAAATGCGTATTTTTGTATTTTATAAAAATTAACACGCACAAATAAAATGCAACAATTATCAGAAGATGACACCAAAAACGCACAAAAATTGTAAAAATAAAAGAAAAATTATTTTGTTTGGGATTTTGGGAATTATTCATATATAGGGCAAAAATCACATGCTCACAGCTGCCCCTCTTTGCTCGGAAACACGAAAGGTTTTCGGGCAAAGACAAGTGAGCAAATACGAGCGATTTTTGCCCGTTCGAAAATTCCGTGTGAAGAATTTTGAAAAGCTTGACCGCATCCTGCTTCGGAGGTTGCCTACATATCCTGGGCTAAACAGGAATCAGGTCAGTATAGTTCGGAAGTGTCTGGTAGCTGGGACTACCAGGAGTTGTGATTGCACTATGCTTGTTGCTGTTGCTACTGATGTAGCTGCTTGCTGACCTCCCTTATTACATCGTGCCAAAGATAAAAGAAGATAAACTAAATATGCTCTATGAATTATAAAAATCCTATCTAAATTCTTCAAACTTGTTCTTGTACTTCCTTGTTGCCTTGTTCTTTCTCGATAAAAATCCATGTTGTTATTCCCTGGTTGACTGAGATGTTATTCCTTCTCTCCCAACTGCTGAACTTAAATAAACTCGAACTTGAATGTATTCCTCTGTTATTCAGGCGGGCTCCTGACTACCGAACTTAAAATTGAAACTACTCCTCTATTATCCAGGCGGGCTCCTGACTTCGACTACTTAAATATCTAACACCTCCATTTTCCAGGCGGGTTCCTGATTGCTAAAACTGAACTGCATGTCTCTATTCTCCAGGCGGACTCCTGACTTTCCAAAATTAAATTGTATGTCTCTGTTTCCCAGGCGGACTCCTGATTACCAAAATGAAATTGTATGTCTCTGTTTTCCAGGCGGACTCCTGATTACCAAAATTGAATTGTATGTCTCTGTTTTCCAGGCGGACTCCTGATTACCAAAATTGAATTGTATGTCTCTGTTTTCCAGGCGGACTCCTGATTACCAAAATTAAATTGTATGTCTCTATTTTCCAGGCGGACTCCTGATTACCAAAATTAAATTGTATGTCTCTGTTTTCCAGGCGGACTCCTGATTACCAAAATTAAATTATATGTCTCTGTTTTCCAGGCGGACTCCTGATTTTCGGGTATATGAACTACATCCTATTATCCAGGAAGGTCCTGACAATTTACACTTGTTCTAATCGTGCCAACTTTGCAATCAAGTTCGGTTCCGCACTTTGCAATTAAACTTGGCTACTACTTGTCTTCCTTCTTGGAGAATTCCTTTTCAATGGCTAACTTTCTGCCCCTGTTACAATCAAAGAAAATTTCGTCAGTTTAAAATGGTGGTTAGTTGATGGCATTCTTGCTGAAAAACCCTTCCCCTACATTGCTTTGTGTTGATTGGTTTCCACATACTGTCCCTGAACCACTTGACTTTCTGACCAACTTTTAAATTTCCCGACATCCGGCGACCCAAGTGTTTTACACCCCTGCTGTTGTTTTACTTTTCTGACCTTTTGTTTGAGCTTTTGTCTTTCCCACGACATTCCGCAATCATTTCCCCGATGAAACTTCCGTTAATTCCCGGTATTCCACTTTACCTCATGTTGTTTTTTACATGCTTTAACCACGTTGTGCTTTACAATTCCGGAAACAGGTAGTGGGCTTTGCAGTCCCTTCTGCTTGCTTTGACCAAAATTAGTATTGGAGTATCTCTGCTAGATAAAACCCTCAACAGAAAATGAAATGTGACGATTTTTGAGTTAAGGATAAGAAGAATCTAAAACCAGATGACTGTTTTAAAAAGCGAAAGAAAAGAAACTTATCTGAGCGAAACAACTGGTACCCATGATCATGACATGCATTTTCCTGCGGTACCTCGAAACATTCTTCCACTCACAAACCTTTTGCCTTTTAACCATCTTCCAACTCACTTTCGCCTCGAGGTGCCCGCGAGGGTTTTCACCAATGAGACTCTCTCATTTATTTTTCTCTCAGCTTCTGTCGCCTTACGGTGCCCGTGAGGGTTTTCACCGATAAGACTCTCTCATTTTTGCTTTCGTTCTTGCTTGAACCAGAGGGTCGCCACTGATACAAATTACCGTCACCTGCTCGACCTGGCATTTCTTAGAGATTGATCAAAAGGTCTTTCTTTGGACCGTAATCTAGGCTTTTGGATTGGGTTTAGAAAGAAAGGTATAAAAGTCTCAAAACAATTCGAATGGGTTCAAATTACAACTTTCGGAATCCAACTTTCATAACAATCACAACTTCTGCCCCAGTTTCTTGCTTGGGGATTTTAGGATTTCTATTTGATATGACTGCACCTCGGAGAAAGGCTGCCTACGTACCCTTTCGGGATCAAGTCAAGCGTAGTTCACTGTATTTAACTTTTGTTGTTGTGATTTTCTTTCTTTCTTTCGCTTTTCTTTCTTTTCCTTTCTTTTTCTTTTCTTCTCTTTTTTCCCTTTTTTCCTTCTTTTCTTCTTTTTCCTTTCTTTTTTCTTTTTTTTTCTTTTCTTCTCTTCTTTTATTTTCTTTTCTTTCTTTTCTTTTCTTTCCCTCTTTTCTTTTCTTTCTTTTCCTTTTATTTTCTCTTCTTTCCCTTATGTTCGGCACCTATGTTCTCTGATAGTGCCGCTGATTCCGGAAGAGGAATATGAAAAATAAGTAAGGCTCGAAGGGGATAACAAGGGATAAGAGTGTTTGGATAGCAAGACAAAATGCCTTCATCATTTCAATCTTTAAGATACGCCAGATACATTCAGAAAATAAAGAAATCATACATAGTATCTCTTGACCGCATCAGAATTGATGGCCATTTCTACACATTTTCCTTTCACATCTGTCAAATACAATGCTCCGTTAGACAACACTCTGATTACTACAAATGGTCCCTGCCAGTTTGGGGCAAATTTTCCTTTTGCCTCGGTCCAATGAGGCAAGATCCGCCTTAGTACTAATTGCCCGACTTCAAATTTCCTTGGACGTACTTTTTTGTTGTATGCTCTTGCCATTCTTCGTTGGTACAGTTGGCCATGACACACTGATGCCAATCTTTTCTCATCGATCAAACTCAACTGCTCAAGACGGCTTTTCACCCATTCATCATCATCGATCTCAGCCTCTGCAATGATTCGCAGAGATGGGATTTCCACTTCTGCGGGTATTACTGCCTCGGTACCGTATACCAATGAGTAAGGAGTCGCCCCTACCGAGGTACGCACGGTGGTGCGATATCCCAACAATGCAAAAGGCAATTTCTCGTGCCATTGTCTAGATCCTTCAACCATCTTCCGGAGTATTTTCTTTATGTTCTTATTAGCCGCTTCAACCGCACCATTTGCCTTGGGACGATACGGAGTAGAGTGCCTGTGAGCAATCTTAAACTGCTCACATGTCTCCTTCATCAAATGACTATTAAGATTAGCCCCATTATCTGTGATGATTACCTTTGGGATCCCAAACCGACAGATGATATTTGCATGCACGAAGTCAACTACAGCCTTCTTAGTCACAGACTTGAACGTCTTAGCTTCCACCCATTTGGTAAAATAATCTATAGCTACCAAGATAAACCTGTGCCCATTTGATGCTGCTGGATCAATTGGCCCAATAACATCCATGCCTCATGCAACAAAAGGCCATGGCGCGGACATCGTATGTAATTCTGATGGTGGAGAATGAATCAAATCTCCATGTACTTGGAATTGATGACACTTACGCACAAAACCGATACAATCTCGTTCCATCGTGAGCCAATAATAACCTGCTCGGAGAATCTTCTTTGCTAGAACATACCCACTCATATGCGGTCCACAAACTCCGGAATGCACCTCAGTCATGATAGTTGTGGCCTGCCATGCATCTATACATCTCAACAAACCGAGATCTGGCGTTCTTTTGTACAACACTCCTCCACTAAGGAAAAACCCACTTGCCAACTGCCGAATTGTTCTTTTCTGATCACCGGTGGCCTGCGTTGGGTATACTCCCACTCTAATGTACTCTTTGATATCATGGAACCACGACTCTCCATCGATTTCCTCTTCTATCACGTTACAGTAAGCATGCTGATCACGGACCTGAATCTGTAATGGATCAACATAACCTTATCTGGATGGTGCAACATTGACGCCAAAGTAGCCAAAGCGTCAGCACCCTCATTATGAATCCTCGGAATGTGTCTGAATTCTATGGCCTGAAAACGCTGGCAAAGCTCATGCAGACACTGCCGATACGGTATAAGCTTCAAATCCCGTGTTTCCCATTCCCCTTGAATCTGGTGTACCAGTAGGTCCGAGTCACCCATGACCAAGACTTCCCGTACACCCATATCCACAACTAATCTCAATCCCAATATACACGCCTCATATTCTGCCATGTTGTTTGTACAGTAGAAACGAAGTCGAGCTGTAACAGGGTAATGCTAAACCTATTTCTGAAATAAGTACTGCTCCTATTCCTACGCCCTTCATATTTGCAGCCCCATCTAAGAAAAGTGTCCATCCTGACTTCTCAGCTTGTTCCAATTCATCAATGTTCATTACCTCTTCATCAGGGAAATAAGTTTTCAAAGGCTCATAATCTTCATCAACGGGGTTCTCAGCCAAATGATCGGTCAATGCCTGTGCTTTCATGGCAGTCTGTGTCACATATATAATGTCGAACTCTGTAAGCAAGATCTGCCACTTTGCAAGTCTTCCTGTAGGCATAGGTTTCTGAAAAATATACTTCAACGGGTCCAAGCGAGATATAAGGTAAGTGGTGTAAGATGACAAGTAATGTTTCAACTTCTGTGCCACCCAAGTTAGGGCGCAACATGTCCTTTCCAGATGAGTATACTTAACCTCGTAAGATGTGAACTTCTTGCTGAGATAGTAGATAGCCTGCTCCTTTCTGCCCGTAATATCATGCTGCCCCAGTACACAGCCGAATGAATTATCCACAACTGTTAGATATAGAATCAAAGGCCTCCCTGGTTCTGGTGGGACCAACACGGGTGGGTTTGACAAATACCCCTTTATCTTATCAAAAGCCTCCTGACATTCATCAGTCCATTCGATCGCGGCATCTTTCTTCAACAACTTGAAAATTGGTTCACAAGTTGCCATGAGCTGGGCAATGAACCTGCTGATATAGTTCAATCTTCCCAACAGACTCATCACCTCGGTTTTTGTTTCTTGGAGGTGGCAACTCCTGAATAGCTTTGATCTTTGACGGGTCTAATTCAATACCCCGCCGACTGACTATAAACCCCAGATACTTCCCAGATGGCACTCTGAAAGCACATTTCGCAGGGTTGAGCTTAAGATTGTACCTGCGAAGTCTTTGAAAGAATTTTCTCAAATCTCTGACATGGTCGGATTGCTGCCTAGACTTCACGATCACATCATCCACGTATACCTCGATTTCTTTATGTATCATATCATGGAAGATAGTTGTCATAGCCCTCATATAAGTTGCCCCAGCATTTTTCAAACCAAATGGCATGACCCGATAACAATACGTTCCCCACGGCGTGATGAATGCCGTCTTTTCTGCATCCTCCTTGTCCATTAGAATCTGATGATAACCTGCATAACAATCCACAAAAGAGCCAATATCATGTTTGGCACAATTGTCGATCAGTATATGGATGTTGGGCAGTGGGAAATTATCTTTTGGGCTTGCCTTGTTAAGGTCTCGATAATCGACGCACACCCTGGTCTTGCCATCTTTCTTTGGCACAGGCACGACATTGGCTAACCAAGTGGGGTACCGTGTCACCTGAATGACTTTTGCCTCAAACTGCTTGGTAATCTCTTCTTTGATTTTCACACTTATGTCCGTTTTGAACTTTCTCAACTTCTGCTTGATAGGAAGGAGTGCTGGATCGGTGGGTAATTTATGGATCACCAAATCGGTGCTTAGACTCGACATATTATCATATGACCATGCGAAAACATCTTTGTACTCATGCAACACTTTAATTATCTCCTCCTTGAGTTGTGGCTCCAGATGAACACTTATTTTAGTTTCCCGTACATCGTCTTGGTCCCCTAGGTTAACTGCTTCTTTGTCATTTAGGTTAGGTTTGGGTTTTTCTTCAAAGTGACTTTATTCTTTACTAATTTCCTCATAAGCTTCATCATTGTTACAATCCACCCCATCATCATACTCGATCTCTTGTATTACTACTTCCGAGCTAGATTGGCTTTTAAAACTGGGCCGAAGGTTCCTCATGCATGTCATGTCATTGATATCGGCATAAAAAGAACTGTACAAAGAAAGTAAAGAAAAGAAAATGGAAAAAGAATTAGGGACAAAGAAAATTGCATTTCATTAAAAGTAAAGACAACAAGGTTTTAACTCATCCAAACGGACGGAACATAGCAACTGGATTACAAACCCTGGAATAATCCAGGTGACAAAAGGAAAACAAAACCCACCACCACGACTCCCTCCGGACTGGAAGAGGAGTAGCTTCCCAATTGTTGATGTTGACATGTGGTATGATGTACTGTATGTCTGCTCCGCTTGACCCTTCTCCGGCCTCAACCATGTTTACTTCAGCAAATACTCTCTCGAACACTTTATCCAAATTCCCCTCTGCCCCAATTAACGAACCTGACACCTTTGCCAATGACTGTTTCTTGATACCCGGCCTGACGAAGGACCTAGACAATCGAGGAATTGGTTTAGGAAGCACCCAAGCTTTCTTTTTCAATTTACGGGCCCTTCTAACATCTGCCGTTGTTGGTTTGAACCCTAACCCAAAGGTGTCCAGATTTTTGGACAAAGACACAGGTTGAGTAATGCCCTGAAGTTCAACCCCCAAACCCTTCCCGGGCACGAACCCGTTATTCAGCATTTCTGACACTACCATGACGGTCGCAGCTGGCATCCTGGGACATGGCATGCTTTTACCCTCGGGCACCCTGCTCACCGGAACTGTGTCAAAGACCTGATAAACCCATGGCCCCCTATCATCTTCAGTCTCTATAACGGGTACAAGGGCATCATTCATGGCGCATGAGGGATCTTCCCATGTAACACAATTTCTTGTCTGTCCCACTCGAATTTGACCATTTGGTGCAGCGTGGAGGGCACGGTTTTGGCCGCATGAATCCATGGTCGACCCAGCAACAGATTATAGGATACTGCAGCATCCAACACCTGAAATTCCATTGTGAACTCGACTGGGCCAATAGTCAATTCGAGTACAATATCCCCTACCGTGTTTGTTCCCCCTCCGTCGAACCCTCGAACACAAATGCTATTTTTGCGGATTCTATCCTCATCGATCTTTAACTTGTTCAATGTGGATAACGTACAAATATTAGCGCTCGACCCGTTATCGATTAGTGCCCGAGTAACCATTGAACCTTCACATTTGACCGTCAAATAGAGAGCCTTGTTATGTTCGGTGCCTTCCATAGGCAATTCATCATCAGAAAATGCTACCCTGTTCACTTCAAAGATCTTGTTGGCAATCGTCTCTAGATGGTTCACTGAAATTTTGTCGGGCACATGAGCCTCATTCAATATCTTCATCAAAGCTCGGCAATGCTCATCAGAGTGAATCAGTAACGACAACAATGAGATTTGAGCCGGTGTTTTGCTCAGTTGTTCAACAATGGAATAATCTTGTACTTTTATCTTCTTCAGAAACTCTTTTGCCTACTCTTCCGTCACAGCTTTTTTGACTGGCATTGGATTGTCTTTAGCTCCCCTAGCCTTTCTCCACTCTTCGGGAGCGAAACAGCGTCCCGACCGAGTTAGTCCTTGTGCTTCACAACTCTCTTCCTTAATTTCCTTTCCTTTGTATGTCACCACTACCTTGTCATATCTCCACGGTACGGCTTTGCTGTCAACCATGGGTAACTGGACTACCGGTTTTATGACAACCGGTTCTACACAAGCTCCCTTCACAACCACCACGGGCGCAGATACTGACCCTAGTACCACTATCTTGACTGGCTCCTGCTTTTTCGCAGCCACAAACGGTCCCTTTCCCATTACCAACACTAGCTTGTCTTTTATCGCTTTTGACTGAACCACTGGCCTTGCACTCACTGTCTTTTCTTTGGCTTCCGTAGAACGAATCACCATAACCACTTGCGAAGGTTTCTTAGGCTCTGCCCCCTTATGTATCAGTTCGATCATGTTGGCCTCATAATGCGCTGGTAACGAATTTTGATTGATGTTCGGAGCCTCTGGAGCTTGTACCTCAATACGACGATTATCAATGAGCTCTTGTGTTGCGTTTTTCAACTTCCAACATTTTTCAGTATCGTGCCCCGGCATCCCTGAGCAATACTCGCAGCTAACAGAGTGGTCCAGGTTTTTGGGAAGAGGATTTGGTGTTTTGGATTCAACTGGGGTCAGTATCCCCAACTGTTTCAATCTGTGGAAGAGAGCAGTGTAAGATTCTCCCAGCGGAGTAAATGTTTTTCTTTTTGGGGCCTTCTCATTTCTAAAAGCTTGGTTTGGGCGGAAGTTGGTTCCTGATCTGTTAGCCCTGGGAGGTGGATAGGTGTTTTGTGGGTGTGGCTGTGTATTTTGGGGACTTGGTGTACGCCATTGCGAGTGCACTGGGGTCTGAGTATAGGTCTGGGCATGGTGGATAGAAAAGTGTGGTTCTGGTGGTGGATAATAGTGTTGCAGTGGGCCATATGGGGTATATTGGTAATTTGGGTGGTGGGGTCTGGGTTGGTCATAGTAGAGTGGAGGGTTATTGTGCCTGGACCAAGCATTTGCTTCAACTGTAGCAACTTCTTCTTTCTTCTTCTTCCCCAGCACACCACCAGACCGCTTTGGATGGCCTGGGTGGTTGCTTTCAACGCCGAGTAGCTCAAGATCTTATTAGATTTCAACCCTTCTTCAATTATGGCTCCCATATTTACACTTCATTAAACGACTTTCCGACAGATGTCACTAGATGACCAAAATAGGTAGGTTCCAATGTTTGCAAGAAGTAATCTACCATCTCACTCTCCCTCATGGGAGGATCAACCCTTGCAGCTTGTTCCCTCCAGCGAAAACCAAACTCTCTAAAACTTTCCCCAGGCTTCTTTTCTAGTTTCAACAATGACAGACGATCAGGGACTATCTCGAGGTTATATTGAAAATGGCCAATGAATGCCTGGGCCAAATTATCCCATGTATACCATCGGCCGGGGTCTTGCCTCGTGTACCATTCTAGCGCTGACCCGCTCAGGCTTTGCCCTAAATATGCTATCAAAAACTCATCCTTTCCCCCGGCACCTCTCATTTTGCTACAGAAACCACGCAGATGGGCTACTGGGTCACCGTGCCCCTCATACAAGTCAAACTTCGGCATTTTAAACCCCGCAGGCAACTGTACATCAGGAAAAGGGCACAAATCTTTGTATGCAATGCTAACTTGGTTTCCCAAACCATGCATGTTCCTGAAGGGTTGCTCCAGGCTTTTGACTTTACGAATCACCTCCTCTTGTTCTGCATTCTTAACCGGTTTCTCAACTTCTCCTGGGATTTCAAAATGGGGAGAGTAGGTATATGGCTCAGGCGCTTTGAAAGTGGGTTCGGGAGGGTAATATTGGGTGTCGTGAGTTTGGAATAGCGGCTCACTGGATGATCTATGTAGTGGAGCTGGGGGAGGTGCCACAAAGACGGGAACCATGGGTGGTGGAGGGTTCTGTTTGGAGGGTAGAGCTGGGGGAGCGTATGACGTGGTACCATAACCCTGGGCCTGATAAGGGAAAGCTGAAGATGCGTGGGGAGTGGTATACTCCTGAGCTTGAGCCAGGGGTGGGATGTAAGATGGGTTGGCAGGATATAGTGGTGTCGGGTGTCCCTGCAACCATGCCCGATGCATTTTAGCCATTTGTTCTTTTAATTTCCTCATCTCTTCTTTCATAGCACCCACATTTGTTACCTCAACCTCATTCGAAGGGTCTATGATGCTGATTTCCGAATCCTGCCTTGTCATTTTTACTTGATCTTTCGACCGGTGTTGTATGGATGAGTTGCCAGAAGTGCCAATCAACTAACCACCTGCCTGAAATCACACATTTAGACAACCACTTTGTTTGCTATTAGGTCTTATCAGATTTTAATAACCGCACGTTGGCATGAATGCACTTATACAGTTATTCCTTTCTATTGTTCATTTGCTTGATTGCATGCATCATCCCGGCATTTCATTCCTTGTCTCGTTTTTCTTCTCTTCGCCTTATCCCTCTCTTGTGCTTTTCTTTTCTCTCTCTGTTTTTCCGCTCCTTTCTTTCTTTCTCTTTTTCTTGGTTTTTTTTTATATATTTTCCTTTTCATTCTTTTTGTTTTCCTTTCGGTTATGGTCGAATCCTACGGATATTGCCTACGTATCGTGATCCCGCACGAATCAGACCAAGCGTAGTTCGTGAAGATAAATGTAAAATAAGGGTGGAAACAAAATGCTCAATTTTCATTAATAAATAGACTCTTACAAACTCGACATCTTTTGTTTTGGAAAGAAAATAACAAACGCAATCTGAAAGCAAACCAAAAACTCTAAGCCTACAAACATACTCAATCCAGAAAGATAACGGACGTACAAAAGACTGACTCGAAATGGTAGACACTTACATACACGGACTATGCATATTCTAGTGCTTCAAACTTAGGTATCCGCGGGGCGTCGTTCGGCCTCGCCGCGGGTCTAGGATCCAAATCCCTTTCAAGCTACTCTAACTCATTCATGGTTTGCTTCACATAGATCATCACTGCTGAGATAAAAGTAGTACGGGTCATGTCTTCACAAACCAGGCATCTCCTGACAATAGCATGAGCAATGGCTCTAATCCTGTCTTTTGTTTGCTTTATTTCTATGAGCAAGCGTCTTATCTGATCGCTGCACATTTTTAAAGCTCGGGAGTCTTGCAAGTGTTGGTCTTGCAGCTGTTGCACCTCTGCCTCCATTTGGGCCAACAAGTTGTAACAACGTCCGCTTTCATTTTCAAAGTCTCTAGCCTGCCTAACCGCTTTACCCTCAAGGGCGACCACTTTTCTCTTTAAATTGGCAACAATTTTCTCATGGTCCCTTTTCAACTGATTAAGTATTGGCGACGCTCTTCGGTTCTTGTCACCCACTGTGCTTTAAGTTCTGCCATGACGTTTTCAGCTTTTCATAACTCATCCCGCCATTCTCTGACTTCGCTTTCCAATCTTTTTACCAATTGTTCATCGGATCGGCTCCTTGGTTGCTTATCGATGGTTATCTTCTACTGTCGAATCTGAGCCCTAAGTGCTTCATTTTCTCTGGCTAGTCTATTCTTTTCACCTTGATCCGCGGCAACCTGTACACTGTTCTCGAATTTCAGACTCTCGACTTGTTATTTTAATTTACCAATCTCAACTCGGTAGCTTTCTTCCTTTGCTAACCAATCCCACTGCTCTTGGGATGACTTGGCGAAATCTTCGAGATGAGGTCTTTTAGCCGGTCTCCCATATGCTACGTCACCTCTGAACCACTCGTGATACCCTGGAGAAATTTCCCCTTTGACCCTATCAGACACACAAGTGTTTTCCATCAGATATTGACACTCACTCCAAATTTGACGAACCTCTTCCTCGGGGAATCGACCGTCAGGACTAAGTTCAACCACTTGGGTACTCAAATCGTCATCTCTCGGTACTACTTGATATCTGCCGAGTTGCCTCAAAACCCGATATGGTGCATAGGGCTGTATGCTTTTGAGTCCCATCAACAAAAAATGCGGTCGGGCTGCTGGCATATATATGACTTCCTCGACAGACAACCATCCAAGCACCCACTGTATCTGGCTAGCCTTGAGGTTCCGAAATAATAATGCCCAAGCCGTGACTTCCTTCAGGTAGATTAGCCCCTTTGATTCTCGTACAAAATTCTCCTATACAAGTTTTCTCAGCCGAACCATAACTCAATAATTGAGAGCGCGGGCACAAATGCTCAATCGTCCACATTTGTAACAATAAGTTACATCTCTCAAAAAATTTGCCCCCAGCTTTGCACGCAGTGAGTGCCCTGAAGATATCAGCCACAATCATAGGTGCTAAAGTGCTTTTCCCCATGGCTTGCAAGGTACTGACGACGCCTGCTACTTTTAAATCAATATTACCATCTTTCCTTGGGAATATTACGAGACCCAAAAAAGCTATCATAAATGCCACTCGTCTGTGTTCCTCCCATTTTTGTCGGTTGTTTCTGCTGCACAGCTTAAAGTCTGGATTATTGAACCCGCCCACATGGCCATATCTATCACACATGAAGCGGAAACTGCAGAAACCCTTAGCAAAATCTGGATGATGAACTGTTCGGGGTATTTTTAAGGAATCCAGGAATCGGTGTATGGTAATGGCCCTAGGAGCAATCAAGTATTTGAATCTCAATGGAGCTTGGTCACTTCCAATGTACCCCGCTATTTCTTCCAATGTTGGGGTGAGTTCAAAGTCTGAAAAATGAAACACATTATGTGCCGAATCCCAATGGGCGACCAATGCTCTGATGAAATCCCCCCGAGGCTGAATGTCTAATAAATTCGGAAGGTCTTCAAATATTTTCTCACTTCGTCTTGCCCTTCTTTGCCCAAATCATTCCACCACAATTGCAGCTCAAAAGGGATTTTGGTCATTATTGAAAAAGGCTCATTTATCATCGTGCTCATCCTGCACATTTATTAAAGCGTTTAAGCAAAAAGAAAACTTTTATTTAACTCCAAAAACTACTATCTATATTATTGACTCAAAATTACCCCTATATTTCAAATGAAGAACTCAATTCTTAATTCTAATATTTTTAGATAAAAGACCCGATATTGCGACACGACCTTCCTGCGCCTCAGGGGCGAAGATTTTAAGGCTGTGAGGGTCAAAAATCAAAATACGACCAAAGGTGGCTAATTTTGGTTATTTTTGCAAAGGGGAGGTTGGACCCGATGAGGGTTGCCTACGTATCTCACACCCTGTGAGAATCAAACCATGCGTAGTTCGGGCAAATTAACCGAACTATTTTAAAACATGACTCTTTTTCCATTTTTATTTCTCATGGCAAGACAAACTATTTTCCTTTTCTATTTTTGAAAACAAGACAAAATAATGATTTTTCCATTTTCAACAAACAATAAAACAATCTATTTTTCCATTCTAAAACAAAAGACTTTTTTTTCCTATATATTTTTTAGTAAAACAAAAATAAAACATTTTCCTTCTTTTTTCCTTCTCAAAATTTCGGCAGAGTTTCGCCAGTAATTGGTCATTAATTTTTATTTATAAAATAATCAATTAACTCCCTAACTGATATTTTTTCTCTTCTTTTTTTTCCTTCAATTTTCCAACATTTCCTGAGATTCAGAAACCGGTCAACATGCAAGTTTGAAACAAATATATGTACAGAGCAAGTAGGATGCATCAGAATGGTCTTTTCATTTCAGGTTGCTAGTCCTAGACGGACCCAACCCCTGTGTTGAGTCCCCTAAGTCAAATGCAACGTGATGCAAATAAGCATTCCTACTAGGGATCCGGCATGAAGTCACGTTATTCTATATTCAAAACCTGGGTCAGTGTACTAGACTGTGTACCCGAGCGGACAACTCGAGTCGAGGAGGGGGCAACTTACCGGGAACCAAAAGGCCATCCGGCTTCGTAACTTGTCCGACCTCTTTCTTATTTCAGGGTATGACACTAACAAAATGGGGAGTCTCAACCAGTAAGCACATCCCCGGAGGTGAAGAGAGAAGGGTGTCGGCACAATTTATATACAGTTCAGACAATATCAAAGCGGTAACATTTAGCACAATCAGCATAAAACATGTAGGAAAATCAGATATAATTAAATACAACAATTTTCTAAGCTCAAATTCTGAACCCTGAACCAGAGATTCTGGGTTCGGTCCCCAACAGAGTCGCCAGAGCTGTCACACCTCCTTTTTCACTACCTACACCCCCCAGAAGAAGGGCGTAAAGGAGTTTTTCCAATTAAAGGACAATCGGAACGGGATTTAATTAACTATTCAGAGTCGCCACTTGAGAGATTAATGGTGTCCCAAGTCACCGGTTGAATCCCGAACCGAGGAAATTCACGACTCTGTTAACAGTCCGCGAACCAGAAATCCGAGTAAGGAATTCTATTAACCCGGGAGAAGGTGTTAGGCATTCCCGAGCTCCATGGTTCTAGCACGGTCGCTTAACTGTTGTATTTGATTTTATCTGATTTTAATACATGCTAGCTTATATGCCTTTTATTTAATTTTACACCGCTTTTATTATAATTATTTTTTAAAGAATTGCGACGTCATGAAAACGCGTTTCGAACCACGTCGCAATCAATGCACCCGTAGTTATCAACACATTTTGACTTCGTCGAGATTTGGATTTGAGTCGCATCAATGCGCACCCGAATTTTAAGAAGGTTATTTAATTAAATCGTACCTAAAGATACTAACGTAGTGTTATTTTTGGGAAAAGCCATGAAGTTCGCTAAACGGCCATCCCAAATTCTAATTATTTCGATAATTATTTACTAAGGGCCCCACATTTATTTATTTTTGCGCAGTGAGGCTCGTCTCAATTTGTGAAACTCTTTTCTATCATTATTTATTTTTAAGAATTACGATGTCGCGAAAACGTATTTCGAACCACGTCGCAATCAATGCACCCGCGGTTATCGACACATTTCGGCTTCATCGAGATTTGGATTTGGGTCGCATCAATGTGCACCCGAGTTTAAGAAGGTTTATTCAATTAAATCGAACTCAAAGATTCCAATGTAATATGATTTTAAAGAGGACCATGGAATTTGCTAAATGGCCATCCCAATTTCTAATCATTTTAGTAGCCCATTGTTGACAGTCCGCGCATGTGATTTATTCCGGCAAGACTAGTAGCAATTCCGAAATAGCTACGATTTTCTACTTATTTGTATGCCTCTAAAAGATTAGTTAATTTGGAAATGGATTGCAATGAAATAAAATAAGGACCAAATTTAAAGGAGAATTGGGCCTGCCCATGCCTTAGTGTGATCCGAACGGCCCAACGAAGATAGGTTTATTTCTATTGTAACAATTAATAAAATATCCATGAATCCTTATACTGAAAAAACGTGAATTCTCAGAATCCCTAAATGATCTATCCTACACATTGCCTATCACGACCTGCTGTTCTTAATGAACTAAGTCAATTATGAATGAGTTTGCTTCATGATTTCCAACTGATTTCTATACCAATCTACTTACCATAATTATGATCTTCCAAACGATTTCAGAATCTTAAAACAAAAGCAAACCTTCTATTACACTATAATGATAAGATACCAATGACTAAGCTAAATGTCATCAAACTTGCTCATGAATTCTCATGTCATGTACACGGGTCTAATTGCTTCTGATGACTAATGGAACTCGCACGAATTTTCTGATCAGCCTAGGCCCATGCTCATAGCTTATTCAAATGTCCAATTCAACAGTTCTAAACTACGCATCATTCAACATGTAATCTACCCTACTGAACAAGTTTAATTATACACATCCTGCCAATTACATAACAGGAGACTACACTATTACTATCATTAAAGATACAGGCTACTTTCAGTTGAATAACAGGCCTTGGAACATTTCAGTTCAACTTCAACGAACATACATCAGTGAGATTCAGGGAAATGTACCTGGAAATTGGAATGTAAAATAGAGAAAAGGTGAGGAGTCAGGTACTTTGAACAGCAACAGCAACACACCCAGCAATGTTATACCACAGAAACACAGACAGATTACTTCGAAAATCAGAAATATAAGCCAATTCCCACAGATCGGTCTAGCATACCCCTGTCCCTCACAGCTGAAGTCCAAAACTAGTAATGAGACTCTGAAACTGTTTCAGATCTCCATATTTTGATGTTTTTTCTCTGAATACCCTCAGAATTGAAATGCTAACTAAATAAAAAAAATGAAAGCTCAAATTAAAACTTAGGGCTCAAGGCAAAAGATAGAGCAGACCCCCTTTCCCAAGGCATCTTATGCCCTTTTATAGGCAACCCCCAAAGAGAATGGACTAGGCTCTGATTTGCCAATCAGTCCCTCTCTATTTTCAATTAGCCCCTCTAGTTTTATCTTGCTAAACAAGTAACTGCAGTATAATTATTCAAATTTACACTTGAACCCCATTCTAGAAGGCCCTAAGGCATTTCCTCTACCCATACAATACCTATACTGCCCTTCCCTATACCTTGATATTACTATTCCTATCAGAACTACCCTTTTCCATACCCAGATTACCCCTTAAAGCCTTTTAGAATCACTGAACCTACCCTTATCCCTAACAGTTATACCCAATATCCTAAACCATTCTGAAACTTAACTAAAATTAATTAACTATCAATCAGAAACCCACTAATCAGACTGACTGAACCAATTCTGGTCAATTAACCAACTCAAACAAGCTAAACGAAATCAAACTGAGCTTAAGCTACCACGATTAACATTAAATGAACTTAAAACTAATTATTGAACCATGAACTTATAATCACTCAACCAACTAACAAGCTCAGGATCAAAAGTAATTAACAGAACCTAAACTAACACAATTAAACCCTAAAATTAACAGAACAACAATGAAACAACGACTGCAAATAATATTTTAATCATGCGAGTGAAAGAAGCAGTAAAAAGAAAAGAAAAACACACAAAGGCCTAAAGGATTCCGGCCGGTCTTGAACATCTGAATCCTTTCAGATTTTTGACGTGTAACATCCCTAACCATGTGTTCTTACACGAGAACACATGGTTAAGGGTGCTACGGTTTGAAATCAGAAGGATTTGATTTTAGGGTTTGGACAGCAATTCTTAGATCTAAGATGTGGGTCGTTTCATGGTGATTTGAAAGAAAACAAACACGGATTAGTGTTGGGAAGGGCTGGGGGTTGTAGGGTGTGATTTTGGGCTGATTCGGACAAACTGTCACCTGGCCGGAAAACTTCAAATCAAGATTCGAAGAGTTCCGGCCTTATTCGAGGCAAACCAACGGGTGCAATGGAAAGAGGAGGGTGAGGGGGGCCTGTGGTGTTAATTTCAGGGTGAACGGCGTAGTTCGCGTTCACCGCCGGCAAGGGATTTAGGGGCGGCGCGGATTAGGGTTTGGGGAGAAGGGGTGGGGTGAAGAAGACGATGGAAATGGGGGTAGGGGGAACGGTTTGGACACTTATATACTGGAAACCTCGTTAGTTCCAGATCGTTGGATTGATGAGATCCAACGGCCCTGATCCAAGGACCCCGAAACGATGCCGTTTTATTTAGCAGGGGGCAGACTGGGTAAAGACCTGGGCTGGATTTAATGCATGAGGCGTTTGGGCCAACGGATTAAATGCAAAAGTGGCCCAAATTTGGCCATTAAAAACCAAGCCCTCTATATTCTTTTAAACAATAATTTTCGATTTTTCATTTTGCAATCTTGTATTTTTGTATTTATTTTTCTGATTTTTACAAAGATGAGAAATTAAACTAACAATTAAGCTACAACCAATTAATGCCTAAAATTAACTTGATAACTATTTGCGACTGTCTCACAATTAAAATAATAAAAACATTAAAGTGAACTATTTTTGTCATTTTCTTCATATCCTATTCCAAAACAGGTTAATCCCTAATTAATACTAAAGTATAAAATTAAATCCTAAGTGCAGAAAAATGCGTATTTTTGTATTTTATAAAAATTAACACGCACAAATAAAATGCAATAATTATCAGAAGATGACACCAAAAACGCACAAAAATTGTAAAAATAAAAGAAAAATTATTTTGTTTGGGATTTTGGGAATTATTCATATATAGGGCAAAAATCATGTGCTCACACCTAGGATCCACTCAGACCATTTCTCTTTACAAATTAACTTGGTAGGGCCTCCAAACAACAAACCATCAAGGCCCTTCAGGTTTGAGTCAATGTGGGCTAGCCACCCTTATTTCCCTAACATCATCAATAGGGCCTTCTCTAACCATTCCACCCTTCTTCAATCCACTGAAAGCTTCAAGACTCAGGTAACAAAGTGGAACTAGGAAGTCTTTGGAAACATCTTCCATCAAAAGAAGAGTATCCTGGCAAGAATCTCTAGAATCCAAAAATCTCCTAGCTACCAATTCAGTATTTACCTGTTACACCTTGAAACATAGCTAAATGTTGAACTCAACCTAATCCTCAAAAATGAAGAAGACTTTTGGAAACTTATGTCCTAGAATTAACTAGCTAAATGAGGGTGATGCTAGCACCAGATTCTTTCACATATCCACCCTCAATAGAAAAAGGAGGAACAAAATCCTCTCTCTTAAAGAAGAGAATGGAAATTGGCATCATGACCAAAATGACGTTCATTCAGCAATTGCGGGTTTCTTTACTGATCTATACACAACATCCCAAACTGAAGCCCCTTGGGATCCCACAAACCACTCCACCATGGCACCCATTTTGTCTTAAAGCCAAAGAGCTTTTATGGACAAACCTCTTCATGTGAGTGAGATAAAAAGGGCAGTCTTCTCCCATAAACCCTTCAAATCTCCTAGCCCTGATGGATCCACCCATTCTTTTACCAAAAGTATTGGGATATAGTAGGGGACTCTGTCACAAACTTCTGTCAAAAATGCTTCTCTACAAGCTCTATGGATAACACTATAAACCAAACTCTATTGTGCCTAATCCCTAAATTCCCCCAAGCTTCAATGCTAAAAAAATTCTGGCCCATTGGACTTTGTAACACCATCTACAAGTCAGTCACAAAAAACATTGTGAACAGGATAAAGCCTATTTTGCCCCACATCATTGAGCCAAGCCAAGCAAGCTTTCTCTCTAATAGGAGAGTCTGTGACAATGTCATCATTGTCCAAGAATATATCACTCACTTCAGAAAAATGAGGGGGAAGAGTGGCAACATAATCTTAAAAATTGACCTAGAGAAGGCCTTTGATAGGCTGGAATGGTCCTTTATTAGAGACATTCTAGCTGCTTTCAACTTCCCCCAGGGCTTATCCAAACTCATCATGTCATGTATCAGTACATCATCCATTTCCATTCTTATCAATGAGGGGAAAACAGAGTCTTTCAAAACCTCAAGAGGCATTAGGCAGGGCGACACTATATCTCCCTACCTATTCATTATGTGCATGGAAAGACTATCAAGATCTATTGATAAGGCAGTACTACATAACCAATGGCATACCATAAGTATAAGTAGGTCTAGACCAAAATATCTCACCTATTCTTTGCGGATGACCTCACCCTCTTTGCTAAAGCCAATGACAGAAACTGCAATACCATTCTTTCAATATTGCAGAACTTCAATGAGCAGTCAGGACAAAAAATCAATCTCACCAAATCAAGAGTCTTGTTTTCTTCAAAAATCACACAAGATGCCATACAACATCTCGCCAATTATTTGTCCATCAGGCACACAACATCCTTTGGAAAATACCTTGGATTTCCCATACTCCACAAAAAATAATCATCTGCAGAATTTCAATTCATTATTGATAACATGCAATCCAAGATGGCTGGTTGGAAAACTAAATGCCTCAACATGGCTGGGAGAACAGTCCTGGACAAAATTTCTTTGAACAATATCCCAAGTCATGTTATGCAATACATAAATCTATCCACCAAAATCACCAATCAGATTGATAGAATTCAGAGAAACTTCCTTTAGGGCACCATCCCTGAAAGGAAGAAGTTACATCTGATCAAGTGGGAGGTAGTCACTAAGACCAAGGCTGAGGGAGGGCTAGGGCTCCAAAAGGCTAGTATCAAGAACAAAGATTTCCTCACAAATCTGGCATGGAGAACCTATAAGAATACCAATAGTCTATGGGCTAGAGTTCTCATTCACAAACATTGCAACATGTCTAGACCAGTTAGAGCATTTAGACACCCTAAACACCCAAAATCTCCAACCTGGATGGGCATTCTAAAAGGCTGGGAGATATGCAACAAAGCAAGCAGATAGGTAGTCCACAAAGGAAATATGGTTAGTTTCTTGAATGACACTTGGATCCCTAATCAGCCAGCAATCAGATAGATGGTTGAGGGCCCATTAACCCAAAATGACCTTGATGCCAAGGTTAGCTCAATCCACAACCTGGGCAATTGGGACACATCAGCTTCGTCCATTAACACTCCTCCAAGTATTCTGAACCTGTTGAACTCTGTGTTTATCCCCCATGTTACAACTAAGGATGATAATCTTATATGGGATTTGACTCCTAATGGCCAGTTCTCAAATAGTTCTGCTTACTCCTTCCTAAGCAGGACTACAACCAGTCTCCATTCTGGGGAGGAAGGCTCCTTCAAATGGATCTGGAAGCTACAAGCCCCCAACAAAATCAAATACTTCATCCGGCTCCTAACCCATAAGAGACTTTCAACTAAGAGCTTTCTCCACTCTATTGGAATCAACTGTGTCCCTCAATGTCAATACTGTAACAATGGACAAGAAAACATTACCCATATTTTCTTTGAATGTCCTAATGATGTCCATTTCTGGAATGAAATCCTATCCAAATCCTCAGGAAATGGTTCAAATAATGCTCCAGTTTTCAATGTCCACCAGTGGCAATCAAGATAGAACTCTCTAAAAATGTCCCTTTCAATAACTACATCTGTTGGGACAACCTCATTCCCTTTTGTCTGTGGCACATTTGGTTAAACAGAAACAACAATATATTCAATAACAAGAAAGAACATATCAATGCCAATATCACAATCTCAAAAGCAACTGAATACCTTATGCTTACAAAGAATGACTCAACAAAGGTAACTCACCAGATCCTGTTAAAATGGGAACCTCCATCCAGAGGTTCTTACAAACTGAATACAGATGGAGCAGTAATGGGGAACCCACGAATAGGAGGTTCAGAGGAAATATTTAGAAACTACAATGGCAACTAGATATTGGGCTACACGGACAATATCCCCCAAACAACAAACATAAGGGCAGATGTTCAGGCCCTCATACGGGGTCTACAACTGGCGGAGCAAAACCATTTAGTACCGCTGGAAATAAACACTGATTTAGTTGAAACAGTCAATATACTTTTGAATGGAAGTCTGATTTATGACCCTCTAATTTGTGAATGCAGGTCAATCATCCAAAGGATGGGCAGCGTGGTAGTGAGGCGCATTTACCGGGAGCAGAACAGAGTAGTTGATGCATTGGCCAAGGAAGCAGCAAAGGAGATATTTTTGAACAAATTTATGACATTATCAGTTCCTCCGATGTTTGTCAATGATGTATTTTGCGCAGACATCCTAGGAACTGAACTAGTTAGATCTTTTGTGGGTTGTAACTTAAACACAATCATGCTAAACTTTACAACTATGGGGTCTCTGCGATACCCCAGTAATGTCCCTCATGTGATTCCTTTTGTTAACTAGCATATAAATACAACATCCCTTTTAACCAAAAAATAACGAAATATTCATATTTCATAAAATCTGTAGCAATTATACCATAAATAATATTACTCTAACTTAATTGCCAGGTGAAAACAAAAGCAAAAAATTAAAAAATAAGGTTAACTATATTTTTTTTTAAAAAGAAAGATGATAAAGAAACAAGGAGTTGAGAAGATAAATAATAGCACTTGTACACTTGAAAACAACCAATGGTATGTAGCTAATTGGAGATTAAAGTAATTAGAATTGGAGTTAAAATCAAATTAGGAGGAAAAAAAAAAAGAAGGCAAACCTATTCTTTTTTACCTTTAATGTTGGAGTTCGCAAAAAACAAGGGACGAAGACAAAGTGAGTTATAGGTTAGAGATTTGGAGTTAAAACGAAAAAAAGGTAAAGATTAACATAGAAATAAATGGTGTAATAAGTTAGCTCATAACTGAAAAGAAAAATAGGAAACAATCCCACCACACTAAATTTGTTGTTTCAAAAAATGGACTTTTCATTGTTCCAGAATAATAAATTTAACAATACAATACAATCAATTTTAACTAAACAATCAAAACAATATTATTTTGAGATAGTAATACAATACGATATAATGGGTAACAGACATCCAAACAAGTTGTAAAGTTATGAGCAGAATTAGGCTCGATTTCGATTCATACTGAAAAATAGGTGAACAGTTGATAACAGATGGGGTCAGCGCTAGCAAGTTAGCGCAACAGCTTAGTGTTTTGTTTTCTTCGCTTTTTTTTTCTTTTTTACATAAGGTCCGCATGAAAGCGGTTGCTAAGGCTTGTAGTTTGCTTCTGTCCTAGTCAATTTTGGATTGAAGCTGTTCTGACTGTCGTATCTTTTTTGAACTGAATACCTTCCTCTATTATCTCTGGTCTGTCTCTTTTTGAGAGAAGATTTTTAGTACTTTCTATGATGGGTGTTCAATCAATATTTTTGTATATTAGTACTAATTTCCAACATAAAAATATACAGCTTCGTTAAACACAATAGGCAGGGGCATATGTAGCATTAAGGTGACGGTAACTTTCGATGCGGAGTATAACTTAATATGTAATAGTCTACTATAATTGTAACAAATAGTAGATATGAACCCATAACTTTAGGAATATAATGGGTTCAATGCTAAAAATCTTAAAGGTTGAACTCAAAAAGTTTAAATCTTGAATCCGCCTTCGACAATAGGTGCTTGACCACCCATAAGCTTCAATGTTGATCCGCCGCCGAAAGTGGTCTAACGCGCATCTCTATTATCTTTTTACTAGTAGTTCCAATTTTTAGCTGCTAAATCTCTTTGACTATTTTACTGGCACGTGCTTTCTCTCAACAATACTATTTTGTTCGTCACGATTTAAACATATGAAGAAAAAAATTGTCTCTGTTACGTCTCTACTAAAAATTTAAACTTAGTCTTACATAATTTTGACTCACCGTATTGACTGTCATCCAATTAAGTGCTTTGCAAGAGTTATAGAAGAAATAGAGTCCGTTGTATATTCTGTAAGAACAAGTTTATTTGGGATATTCCAGAAATCTTAAGCACTTTCTTTTTTGGTAAATATTGTGAAGTATTCTCTTGAATTTTTTCCCCAAATATGCTTACTCTCTTTTGTATTCATCTTAGCAAATTTATTTTTATCTGTCCATGGAGATAGGTTTGATTAATCAAACATATTATTCAATTCGTTTTTCTATAAAATAAAAAAAAACGTGTTTGTCAAATTTCGCACTATCCAATTTCTGATCATAGTGAGTTAATGAGACTTCCCTTAAGAGAGTCTCAATTGCATTATTTCTTGTACCAAAGTCTACTTTGGTAACTTCAGCCATGTCTCAAGAGATGGTATTCCATATTAGATTTATTCCCCTAGGCCCTAAATAAAAGGCAAGATATTTGAGATCTAGCTTTAAATCATTCCATATTAGATTGTTCCCCTAAATAAAAGAAATGACGTAGAAATGACGTTATAAGTGACAAAAACAAAAATGCTTTTTATTTACTAGTGAATGCTCCAGCTGCTCATCAAAGTCACCAAGTAATTGCATCAAAGAAGTGAACTTTTGAGCTCCTTCACTAAAATGCTAATAGAATACTAGCAAAGCTCCATATTACTACTTGTCGTAACAAACTGCATTCATTCCAAAATATTTGTCAATAAATGGTAATTTAAACAAACCTCTGGTGATTACAACAACAACAACAACAAATCCAGTAGTTTTCCACAAGTGGGGTCTGGGGGGTAAGATGTACGCAGTCTTACCCCTAACCCCGGAAGGGCAGAGAGGTTTCCGATAGACCCTCAGCTAGAGAACAGCGGAAAATAAAAAGGTACTTGCAACAAGTAAGAATAACAGCAAGATAAAATAAGATCGAATCCAAGAATGCAGTGAAACTCTAGATAATAATAGCAATCTATGAATAAAAAGATATCATACTAACACTAATGCTAGCGAACTGAGTAAGACAAAGAGAAAACGCTCGGCTACCTACAAACCTTCTACCCTAATCTTTGACCTCTATACCCTCCTATCTAAGGCTGGTCACTGATTGATTACTTTAAATAGTTAATAGAAGAATGGTGCACTCCTTTAAACTCGCATATTAAAAAAATCAAATGCCGTGGAAATTTATAGTTAAACCAGCATATTTTTTTGAGAAAGGTAACAGTGGTATTATAAATCTCCAGCATAAAGACTCTATTGGGATTAAACCAGCATGTTAATATAGTCAATATAAGTATGAGAAAGCAAAAAATACATAAGCTTAGCGTATTGAACATTTATGTGCCACAGATTGGCTCGTTTGGTCAACTGAGCTAGCTCCAGCTTGAACAGTTATAAGCTAAGACAGGCTTAATTAGCTCACAAGCAGGTTTGACTCACTCACAGCCTTGCTTCCAATAGAAAAAGGGAGCTCTATTGGCACAAACTGGTCGTGGTTGAGGCAACATTCAGCAACTCTTACGCTACTTATAGAACGTCATATTGATTAACTTCAAAGCTTAAGTAAATCCTAAGACACTTTTTAACAAACAACGGACATTCATTTAACATAATATTACAAACAATGACATCGCGCACAACTAGCTTTTACTTTGTCATTCTAACATGCAACACCTCCCATTCCTTTATTAATTTCAATACACTCAAACCAGAAAGGTGGCATAAGGAGCAACAGATTCCTCCTATTGACACCATGCATTTTAATTGATTCCCCCCCACAAAAGCTCCATAGGCAAGAAATATTGGCAGTGAGAGATGACTTACAGTTCTTTTCTTCCAAGAGTGATTACCAGGCTGGTCATCTCCAGCTACAGGTGCTAAAATCTTCATTTCAGCATATTCAGAATTTGGGCTGGGATAATATTAAGACAAGGAAATGTCTTTCTTAAGAGGTGTTTAAAAATACCAAAAATAATATGGGCCGAATAGTCAGTAGCCTCATGCTATGAAGGCTTTGACTGAAATGAAAGATCACAAGGAAATGTCATTTGATGCTTAAAAGGAAGCAATCTAATATATGCACCAGCTTGCATGCTTACAAATTATTAACAAGTTATATCAACTAACCAAGAATACTTCCCAACAGTTTTACCTGTGTCTAAAAGGAAACAATGCAAATGCCTCAATGTGAAGTCCACTCATTTCTTCAAAATGCAAAATCACAACCACAAGTACTTCTGTCATAAGCAGAAATCAAGAAAATTACATTAGTAAGTCTATTTTGTGAACCAAATGGACACTTAGATGACACCATAACTTGAACTTCTCAGTCCAAGGATACAGCACTTCGACCCTTAAGCATCGACAATGCTTAACCCACTTTATAAACACTACTAATATTATTCTGAATAGTTATAAAGTCAATTATTACATATTTTTTTTTGGTATATAGAATGCCATGCAATTGACGGAAATTCTTCTGCTATAATTCTGACTGCACCAGGAAACAGGGCAGATGCAATCCCAATCAGAAACAACAATGAATTCCAACAATCTTCAATGATCAATTGTCCTGATGCAAAGAGATTTTAAGGTATGGATCGTCCTTGTACTTCAAGTATTGAGGAAGTTCGAGAGCTCTTTCTGCAATCTTCCTGTCCTCATGAATCTTAGCTATCAAGGCTTCAAGTGATGAAAAGTTGGCCTGTAATATTGCAAATAGTCGGTAATATGAGCAGGTGCTTTCAGAAAGAAAAAAGAAAGATAAGAGTAACTAGGCCACAATACCTCCGGCCGTATATAGCCCACAACAACTAGGTGCAATTCCTCACCATAAAAGTCCTCATTGAAGTCATGAAGCAACCATGGCTCCTAAAAAGTAAAGTTGTCTTCAACAAACCAAAAAAAATCAAGAATAAGCAAGAAGCATATGTCACGACACACTTACTATAGCTTTCTCTGTGTTATTAAAATATGGATTCCAACCAATGCTCATGACCATCTTGTAAACACCACGAGCTGATAATCCTGCCCATCCAAAATATACACCCGCTGGATGTTCTGAAAGAATGGCTGAATAACCTTCTGGGGATAAATTAGCTGAAAAAATATTTGATACCATAAGAATAGAAAAAAAACATCAAACTGTTAGGTCATACAAGGCAAGAAAATAATCATTCAAGCCCCTCTAACAATTGTAGGTGTTCGAATGCAAATAACACATTGACATAAAATCAGAATCTCTGATATGATAGGTTCACAAGAAACTAAAATTCCAATAACAAACTTATGAGAAATTCTAACAGCCACTTCAAGCGAATACAGATACTGAGTCAAGCATTAATATTAGCCATTCAGCAGAAGGAATAATGACGAGTATACCTGTGGGGATCCCAAGAACCTTTGAGCCGCGCCCAAATCCCTTTATGACAGGACCACCTATATACCAAGGTTCTAAGGGCAAAGTACCTTCTATTCCTGCATATGCTTCCAGTCAAAAATTGAAAGAGAAATCAAGTACATTCCATACAAGTAAAGCAGTCACAAAGACTTACTATCTTGAAATGCAGGTAATCCCCACTTTTCTAGTTGCAAATCTAGAAGAGAAGTGATCACTTCATCAGCGGAAGTATAAAGATGAGACTGCTTTGCAAGAGATGGTACAGCAACAACTGCCATTCCAGCAGCCTTACCAGCAGTAACACCTGGTCTAACATAGGTATCCGGTCGAGTTAACTTTCACCAAGTTATGAGATAAACAATCTACATCCAATTCAAAACTAATATGGACTTCAGAGAGTAAAGGACCATATTTCAGCCTAGAAAATGCAAAAGCGATGACAAGGAATTTTAAACCTCATTATCCATGAAAAAAAAAATCTAATAACTATAGAAATTATAAATTATGATGTCAGAAGTTAGTAGCTAACGTTATTCAGTCCTATGCTGATATCCATCATAACATGTGTAAATTTGAGCTGAGTATGATAAACTCAAACAAACCCCTCAATATCTTCTAAGGAGAAAAACCACCCCCCTGATACCCTTCTTTTTCTTCCTTCTATTTACCAGTAGTTAGATCTTCTAACGTGCTCCTATGCTTGTGATAGGATATATAGCGACATAATCTTTGAAGATAAAAACTCACATTGAATCTTCAATGACAAGAAAGCTGGATGGATCCATGTTGAGTCTTTTAGCTGCTTCAAGAAATCTTCCAGAAGAAGATATACAAGAGTTAATTCAACATCCATAATACCAGATTATGAAATGAGGAGGACAAAGATAAACAATTCATCCAGTTTTACATTTCCGGAGATGGCTTTCCAGCTTTCACTTCGTCTCCTCCAACAATGGCTGAGAATGATTCTTTCCATCCTGAAAATAATAAAGAATATCCCAATCAAAGCACCAAGCATAAATGCTATCTTACATGCTGGACTGGCACAAAATACCTTCACAAGGAAAGAAATACCTCTCTAACTAGATTTTAAAACCCTACCCTGATGATGAAAAATTTTGGTCTCTATGTTAGACCGAGAAGAATTTGAAGCCAATGCCATGGGTACACCATGACCCCTCAAATGGTTAATCAACCGATTGGCCCCTGGAAGAGCTTTGATATTGCGCCACCTATATCAAAATGATTAACAAAGTTCTATAAGAACTTAGGACTGGAAAGTATCTGCAGAATACAAAAGATATACAAGTTCCACAACAATATAGCAGAAGCTCTCGCAAGCAATCAGAGAATGAAAATCAGAGTTTTACTAGCTCAAAGAAAAGAATTCTAAAGGTAACACCAATCCAGTATTGCTTTCACTCTCAGCAAGAGCCAAGAAAATCATGTTCCTCAAACTAACAAGACCATAGATGAGTTGTTTACCCTTATTCTTCCTACCCCACCCCCCACCCCCACCCCCCCCAAAAAAAAAAAACAGGAGAACAAAAGAAAAGGGAAAAACTTCACTCCATTTAAATTAAAAACCAACAAGTTCAACATACAAGAAACACATATGATCGACGAACAAACAAAACATAGTCATTTCTTTTTCTTTTTGTAATAGTTAATGTAGCTTCATTCTTTCATTCCTTTTTTTTTCCTTTATTTCTTTTGGAGATCTTCTTTGCTAATCAATAAATAAATATATATCACCAAAAGCAAAAAAGATAAAAAGAAAGAAACATGTATATTTGCATTTTCTAAATTGGAGATCAAAGCTTGGTTCCCCTATTAGCAATTCTCCACAATTTAATTACCACTTGTACCTACTTAATTTTCAATAAGGGTTTTGAAACGAACACCCCAAAACTCTGTTCTCTAGTCCTCTCTTCTCTACTAACTAATTTGCAATCTATCATCATGCTCCAACTATAAAACAGCATACTGTTTTACTTTGTAACATTATTCTTAACATCCATTAATAGGATTTAAGGAAAAGAGTCTGCCTATTAATATTTTAGTGTGAATAATCCTCCAATAGTCTATTCAATTTCAGTTTGTAGCAATCAATAAATAGAAAGGAAATGAAACTATTTTTGCTGGTTTCTTACTGGTCAGAGAGCATTGGGTAAAATTGTGAAAGAAATTCATCTGTTGATAATGGGAGCCCATAATCTTCGACAACTGCAGCTGCAGCTTCTGTAGGGGTTTTCCCGACTATTTTAGGAGCTTCTCTCCCATCCCATTGCTTTCCATACTTAACTAAGAAAGCCTTTAAAATCTCACTCACAACACCATCTGTCAACACAAAGAGGTCAAATTAAAACTGGAAAACTGGAGGCTAATAAGAAACGCAAATGCACAAAGGGAAGACATTTGCAATATAAAGTTTGATACTATGCAGCTGTTAACTCTATAACAGCAAGGAATTTCTGTCGCACAAGAGGGACTTCACAATAATATATCATCATCTTTGAGAGCCAGAGTGCATCTCAAATTCTGCATAGAAGTTCCAAATAGCTGCTGGCACACTAAGCAATCTCATATTAAGCATATTCTCAAACAAGATAATTTGATAAAAGAACTTCAAAACAATAAAAAAACTTTTACTACAATCTACAGTTAGAGTAAAGATTACAAAAGTCAAAGATAGTGAAATAGTGAATATATTTTTCCAAAGTTTCCACTCATTTCATATTGCTATTGGACAATGTAAAAATTGGAAGGAAATGAAAGGAACTCTGGCTTATGATTTTGAATGATTAGAAGTTCATAGTTATCAAGAACAAATACCATGAATGATCTAGGAGAATGGCCAAGAATATAATTTTACAAGTGTAAAGTCAATATTCTCAAAAAAAAAAATACGATTCTCAAAAAAAGTGTAAAGTCAAACAAGACTAGCACTACCAACCTGTATTAAGAAGTGTACCATCCAAATCAAGGATGACACCAGAAACCAGCTTCTTCAAAGTTCGTTCAACAGACATGGAGAGCAATATCTACCACGCAGAAACAGAAACCTATGTTCACATTATGTGAATAAATGAGATATACTGGCACGCTAATAAAGCTAAATGCATGAATTTAATCTTGAAGTCAAATGTAGACATAAATCAATATACAAACATCTGTGTATCATGATTCCATCAAAAGTAACACTACTATTACTTGGAATTCATTTTAAGCTTCCTGGTCACCATCAAAACTGTATAAGTGCATATGGGTACGAGGCATAGAAGTATTCAATATTAGGAGAAAATATATACTAACTTTCCATTCCACAGCGTAAAGAATCATATCAAAGGAATAAACATAGCTATCTGTGTAGCCTATGAACTCATTCTGATACCATATTGCTCATCCCCAACTAGAGATGTCAAAGGGGCAGGTCGAATAAAATTTGGACTAGTTAAAACGGATTTAGTGAAACAAAGTTAAGATCCAATGCACCGAAAGTTTGCTCGAGTCAATAGTGGTAGGTTAATTTGGACCAAATAAAAGGGCATAACACAACCCAACCAACGCAGAAGTCTTAGGTACACAAAGCTGAGATTTATAGAATTTCAATGTAACAGCCTCCGGTTTGGCCCAAAAGAGTTCAGCTTGCTAACAAAAATTACTCCTTAAAAGAGTTAAAATGGAAAGGAGCAAATAAACTATAAACCTGACATAAGGTTATCAACTTTTGCTAAGACATATTCACAAACAATTTGTCTTTCTCTACGAGTAAGAATAGAGAAAATTGTATTCATCAATTGAAGCTGTTCCCCCAAATTAAGAAACTCTTATTAATGAAAGTTCAGGTGATCATTGCTAACTGCTGAGTTTGAGTACCACCGGAAACGAGTTGTGTCGCGTGTGATTAATCTACCAAGTAAGAAAGTAAATGAAATTTTTTAAACATAATCAACCAATAAAGTATCAAATTCACCTATCTATGCAACTGTAGTCAGCCTTCTTTACCAAACAATCTACACAAAAACGTTTCCAGCTTTTTTCAACAACCTCGAGCCATGCCAAGGAGCTTATTTTTTTTTTCAAATAAAGTAATAATTTATTGATGTTGTGGAAAATTGTTCTGATACAAATATACGGTTCTGCACTCAATAGCTAGCAGAAACCGCATGGGTTCACCAAAAGTTTACTAAAAACGAAGATTGGTCAATTGCCCTTATCTCAGCCACATCCCAATTAAAGCTCGTAATCTAAACTTAATGTGAAATTAGATCCTTTAATGTGAGAAATAATTATAATTCCAGAAGACGAAAAGAAGGGGGAAGAGAACAAGTATGAACTAAGAGAGAAATTTCCTAGAAACAAATCGTCAAATATTAGATATAAGCATCGATAAATGTAAAAGAGAAGACGCAAATGAGGAGTAACAGAAGAACCTGAGAATTGAGCCTAATCTTAGACAAGGCCGTTTAGAAGAATTCAATGTAATAAATCTGTCTTATTTGCCATTTAAGTGATTTTTTTATTTTTATTTTTATTTTTTGGTATGAGAAACTTAACGTCACTACTGTCAGAGTGGTGCATGCCTTTCTATTTAGTGAATTCAATGTCAACAATGGTGCATGCCAATAAGTGGAGTTTGGACACGTCACACTTATTAAAGATAAAGCACTGGAGAAATAGAGAGTGAGTGAGAAACCGAAGTTTGTCTACCTTTGGATTGATTGCCATCGCCGAAATTTGGGCCAGAGGCCCATGAGCCATTGGTCCACTGCACGGATACCCACTTTTGGTTAGATGGAAAAAAATATTCTTGTCAGAGTTAGTTAGAATTTTGGGTGACGTGGAAGAGAGAGGGGACCATAGAGGGTTAGGGCTTACGTGGACTCGCCAGTTTTTCTGAATTTTCCGGCGAGTTTGGGTTCAGTCACTGGCGGCCCAAGGTTTGAGGTGTGGGGTGAGACGGCTGGAAAAATAGAAGGGATTTAGGGTTAGGTTTTGGGAAATATTATATAGTTGTGGGGAAGGATATGGGCTGTTAGATCTTAAAGGAATGACGATTCAGATTAAAAAGGGCAAAAAACATAAGTATGCACTGTTCTAGAAAATTTAACATAAGCATAGCAGAAATTCATAATTAACAAAACTGGCAGCAAATTCGGCGGTTACAAATCTATTATGGCAACTAATCTTAACAATAACATAATAGATTCCTAAATCAGAGGAGGGAATCTTCTATCTATCTATTTTTAATATAGAAAAGGAGAGACAAATTCATAATACTGTGTCAAATGTCAAAATGAATTATCAACACCTGTTATATTTTAGGACAAAACTCCAATATTTTTGGAATTCAAAAAATTTTAAAATAAAAAAGAAATTACAAAATTTTAATATTAACCAATTCAGTTATTAACTTCATGGAGTCCCACATTTTTTGGCACAAACTTTGTAAGACTGAAAACTAAAAAAATAGTTGTTTCAATTCTAGATTCCCAGGTTTTTCATTAGTTATTTATTTCATTTATTAAAGACCTTATAAATTCATCAAAAACTTTTTGCATAGACATAGTAATAAAGCAAAAAAAAAAAAAAAAAAAAACTCCACGATTGATCGTGGCTATGGATCTGCCTCACATGTTGGGCAGCTATTTATTACTGTATTTATTAGAATTAGAATTGGAAATTAGATTTTTTTGGTTAAGAATAATCAATCAATTATCTTAAAAGTTCACGTTTAATTAGAGTTATTATTCCTAATAATAAGGAGATAGACAAAGCAACAATTACCATCTTTTTGAAGTCCTCTTTCAAGTCAAAGCCTTCACGATTTTACTTTAGTTACAATTACAATTCCTAATAATAAGGAGATAGACAAGGCAACAGTTACAATCCTCACCAAACGCATATGTTCTCAATTCCTAACGCTTCAAGTTTCAATTACAATGGCGCTCAAGGCAGAAAAAAAAATCAACAAAGGAGAAGAAATTTACCAATGAAGATGATCTAAAGGTAGAAAGTTTTTTTTCCCACTTTTTCATCTACATATGTATTTAGGACAAGGAGTGATTTGTATAGCAGGTCGTGATTACAAAAGAACTTGGAGCGAAAAAACAAGTAAAATTATTGATTTGTGCTGGTAATAATCTTCACCAATTTAGTACATTTCTTATGGTTTTCATTTCTCTAATCCCTTTTTTTCCTTACTTATCTTCTTCTTTTGTTTGGTCCAAGGTTATAAGTAGGAGATTGAGTATCTAAATGTAAAATTGTAAATAATGTTTTATCATTGAAATATTCATCGTTTTTATGTCTTTTTTTTGTTGGTAACTGTTACTTCTCTTTTACTTTCTTCTTTTCTGATGTCTTTTTTTTATTGGTAACTGTTCCTTCTCTTTTCACTTTCTTCTTTTCTGATGTCTTCTATTTCTTCTTCTTTGTTTCTTTTTATTATAGAGTAACATAATCGAATAAACTATTCCAATTTTATATCCATGAAACATTTTAAAACAGAGTATGTTGCTTCAAATGTTTTCTTATAGACATTTTGCTATTTTTTGTGCCGAGTTTTTGGATACACATGGAGCAAAATCGCAATTAAAAGTTAATTTTATGTTATTTTATTATGTTTTCTTTTAATATTTGTAAGTTAAATTGACTTCGTCTCTATTCAATATCAAAGTGAAAAGCTAGCTTTCTACTCTTTTATAGTGATTCAATCATGTTGGCTTGATTTTGTAGGCATAAAATTAATCCTATTATTTCTGCCTTTTTCTAAATGTATTTTTTTGGGTTCTTTATCGTCTGATAGATCTTGATTACTGTACATAATTAATCTCCTAGCATGTTTAAAAGGTGAATTGATATTTTTTATTAAAAAATAAAGTGGGGGTTAAAGATGAATTGTTATCTGGTTATCATAAAGTTTTGTACTTTATCCTTTTGTGTTATAGTGAAAGTATTATCTAAATTAATTGACGTTTATATATTATGAGAATCTAATTTGAGTTTTTAATTTCTTTAACATTTCATATATGCTATTATACTGCTTAACGATAAAAATGATGCATAATTCATTTTAGTACTTTTTATTTATTTATATAGCTTAACTAATAATTGATATTTCTTTGTTATTTCTTTGCTTGATTAACTTATGCTTTCTTGATTTTCCTTGAAAAACTATATTCATGTATGGAATATTTCATACTGATTCTGAGAGTCCTTTATTCTGACACCCTTTTTTTTTTAATTAATCATCATTTATCTTATACCACCAAAGTGTGTTTCTACATTCCTTCACAATACTGATTAATTGAGTAGTAATTCCTTAGTATAAAGAAAGAATAAATAACTAAAAAAATCTAAGAAAAATAGTTTTTATTGTATGTGTGAGTACTCACAATAATATATGTTAAATCACAATCTGAAAAGGTACAATAATATATTTTGTAAAAATATTCAATACCAAGCCTTTAAGTTTAACTAAACATGGGGTACACGGGTTACTCAATAAATTCTTTTTTTGAAGATTATGAATCTATGGTTTTACTTTTCTCTTTAAAATTCATATTCAAGAGAATTTTTCGTGCATTATAAAATACTTTTAAACCTTAGGACAAAGTTAATAAAATTCTAATATAACTTTCAAGTGGAATAACAAAAGAAAATTTATAAAAACTCTAATATAAAATTGAAGTGGAATAACAAAAGAAAAATTTGAGTTTAAGTAAAAAGATAAAATTTTGCATAAGATGTGAAAGTGTTTAACTTCAATTTTAAATAACTACTTCTAACAAATTGGATTAGGCTGAAGTTTTCTTCCTAGCTATATTTGATTGTATCATTTCTATTATGCATAACAAACTTATCAACTTTAATGCATCCGAGGACATGTTTTAATCTTTAAATTCAAATCCCTATTTATAATATGTATCTTCACTATAGCTAAAAAATTATTTCAGGGCTTAATCAGATGCTAATTACACAAGTGTGAAGATATTGCCATTTTATATCTTGTCTAGTATGAGTCATGAAGATAGAGTTTGGGTGCCAATTAAAGTGGTTGGTCCATTAAGTACTACAAGACTTTACACCAAATATTTTATAAAACCATCAAACTTGGTTTTCTACTAATTATTCTCTTTATTGTTTTGATAAGAGTCGGGAACAAGTACTTTAAAATAAGGAAATGAGTACTTTCAAGATCTTTAAAAACACAATAAAAATTATTTTAGCGGGTAGAAGATGGGAAATTCATAGAACTTACTTTCAGTCAGAAGAAGATATAAGCAACAAAGAATTGGCTTAAACAACTTGAGGTTGGGACCATTAATACTTTTATTTTATTTTGATTAGCATCAAATATTTCTAATTTGACTCATCATTCTCTATTTTTTATACTATGCAGCCTAATACCCATCTAGACCAGAAAGAAAAGTACATTTCGTATACTGAATTTATTAACCAAGAGCTTATTCTATTTTCAATGGATGATACGAAGGACTATTCCATCAATGCTTGACGGTTTAAAACTGGATCGAAGAAAGATTTTGTCCTGTGCCTTTAAGAACTTTGTTAATTTGTACAAACATATTGTGTAGTAAAAATGGCCTTTTACAAATGGTACTAATAAATTTGTGAGAATCAGAATATGGCCAATCATCCAAGATTGCATTTTATTATGAATGATTTCCTCACTACCTAGCTATTTTCTAATGGATACATATGTTTTCTTATTACTTCAATGTATGAATATCCAGTGGATTTATATGTTTATAAAAATGATTTCCTCACTACCTATTTTCTAATGGATACATATGTTTTCTTATTACTTCAATGTATGAATATCTAGTGGATTTATATGTTTATTAAATAATAGCATTTGAAAGCTCTTTTATGTCTACCATATTTTTCAAGTAATATTTTTTTATGAAAAAATTATATTTAATATTCTCCGTGCAATGTGAGGGTACAGATACTAGTAAGATATAATAACTCCAATCTTTTCCTTCCTATTTTTTAACTCAAAATATTATCTTTCAAATATGTTTTACGAATAAAATACAATTAAGAAAAGATAATTGTATCCTAAAAAATTACTGTATAATCTCGTATATCGAATTGATAATTTGATAGGATACATGTATCTAATATTTAATTATATCCTGTATATTAATATATGTGATCCCCCTATATATCAACATATTTTGTATTTAACAATTGCATATTGAAATTATATATCATCCGGTATATTTAAAAAGAAGAAGACATGTAAGGTATATATACATTTTAAAACTATTTATGCATGGTATAATAAAATATCTTAAGTATATATATATATATATATATATATATATATATATGTATATGTATGTATGTATGTATGTATGTATATATGTATGTATGTATGTATGTATGTATGTATGTATGTATGTATGTATATATATATATATATGTATGTATGTATGTATGTATGTATCTATATAGTTTCAATACATTATAAATCATGTATAATGATATTGTATAATCTCACCAAGATAATAATATACCTTGAAACATATCAGGTATATTTGAATTGGTAAATAAATTAAACATCTAAAGTTGGTAAGAGATATTTTCGAAGTGGTGGCTAGAGAGGAGTTTTCTGTTGGTTGAAAATCTTTTTTAGACCGAAAACAACTTTATGCTTAGATAAGATGATTATGAGGTAAATTTTAAAGGAAATTTTACACCCTATAGAAAACCTTAGTACCCTGTTTATTTTTAAAAAAATACCATTTTAAAATATTACATTCTATAAATACCTTTTATCCTTTATAGCAAAATATCTAATTATAGTTACATCCTATATTTAAGGCACCATATATGCTAAATAATATTTTTCTCTCTCCTTTTTAGTATTTTCTCTCACATAATCAAAGTATATCTGCTCTAACCACGTTCTCTCTCTCTCTTTGCATACACTTTACTCTCTTCTCCCACAAACCCACGTTTCATAACTCTTCTCCCACACAAATTCTCTATTTCTCCGCCATTATCAATCCCACATTCAAAATATATCTTAAATCACTGTTTTACTGCCGATTCAAAATAAACATTGGTATTGTTTACTCACCAGGAAGCTTTGGTTTTTCTCTCCAATGACGGATTCAACGCCACACAAGATGATAACCAGAGGTATACCCACCAAAATTCTCAATTTTGATGGGTCCTCTTTCTCGTTGCAAATAACTTAAGGGGAGTCGGATTTTGCAGGTTTATCAGCAACTACAGTTTCAGAGAGAAGAAGTAAATTACACAATGACAAGTCGAAAGAAGTTCAAGTTGAGAAATCTTCAAAAGAAACAAAAAATCCAGTTGTTACAAAGAAGAAAAAAACCTATGAATGATTCTTCATGTGTCAATGTAAAGGAAGTCGCCGCAAAAAAAAATCAGATACACGACACGAAAAGGTAATTGCTATTGTATCAATATACATTCAAAGAAACTTATATGTATTCATAATTATTCAAGTTATTTTACATGTACGATGTTGTACTCGTATGTATCTGGTTGTATTCAAAATATATTTAGTTTTATTCAATTTCACATTTTTGTACTATTTTGTATTACTGTATTCAGTTGTATTTATAAGTATGTATATGTATTCTTATGTATTTTGATAGTTTGCAACTGTTCAATTTTCCAGTATGTTTTTAATTGTATTCATCTTAGTTATTTTTTGTTTGCAAGTGTTCAATTTTTCAGTAAGTTTTTAATTGTATTCATATGTATTCAGCTTACTTATTTTTTATGTCATGTGTGTTGTAGCTAGTTTTTTTAATATGTATTTAGCCTTGTCAATGTATTTAGTTGTATTCGTATGTATTCATGTCACATGTACTGTAATATATTTTGTATATTCAGTTATATCTATACTTCTAAGTGTTTGTAGTTGTATTCATATGTATTTATGTCAGATTTACTATGAAATATGCATTGTATTTACATGTATTTATTCTTGTTAATTGCAGGGAATTAATTTTTTTGTGAAACACCAGCCAAAATTTGCACCCCATATCAATGTTTATACTAACACTGATATAGTCTCCCAGCTAAAAGAGAACCTTACTCCTGATCAGTATCAACAACTTGGCAATACTTGCTTTGGTCATTTCTTCAAATGAAGCACTGTGAAGTTCAACATCAACTCTTCAGATGCTTCATGGCTCTCCAGTTAGAAGACACTTCTAACAATGTATTTGTAGTACACGTCAATGGTACTTCATTACATTTCACATTAAGGGAGTTTGCGCTTGTGACTGGCCTCAAATGTGTTGGTAATGATGAAGATTTTGAGTTTAGTGAAAAGGTTCTTAACCGGCTTATTGAGACTTACTTTGGAGGTGCTAATCTTGTCAAGAAAGAACAATTGATGAAATGCTTTGCTGACAAGAATTGGGGTCCCAACAATGATGGTGATGCCTTGAAGATATCTTTGTTGTATTTCATACACACCTTTATTTTTTGCATCCGAGAAGAATAGTACAACTATACCAAGACTACATTTTGACTTGGTAGAGAGTGGGCGCTATTCTGAATATCATTGGGGTTTAAAAGCATTTGAAATGCTGACAAAATCGATTAGCATGAAGATGGATGCTGAGAAGAAGTATTACAGGATAGCTGGGATGTCATTGGATATGCAAGTGTGGTTTTATGAGTGATGTTAAGATGTTGATTCCAAAATTGCACTTCGAGTTGATGATGTGGTCCCCAGAATACTCAATTGGAGAACCACCGAATATCAGCCAACCTTTGCTTATCTGATGAATGACATGTTCAATGACACCGGAAACATGGTAATATACAAATTGTATCATTGCTAGTTTATATCTTATTAATAATTAATAGGCATACATTTGCATATAGAAGTATGCAGTTGCATTCAGATACATTTTTGGTGATGTAATACCTGCTATAGTTTCAGCTATCATATTCTCACAAATATGTTGCATACAATTGCATACAAATGCATCCAGATTACTCATACATTTGCATACAAGAGACTGCATTCATTTTCAGGGGATGCATACAACATAATACATTTGTATACAAATACATACATATAGAAATATTTGTATAATCAACTGCATACAGATACAAGATACAGCTGCATACTACTTCTATAATCAGCTGCATACATTTTCAGGGGATGCATACAACAATATACATTTGTATACATATGCTTACAGATATAAATACTTGCATACAGATTCAAGATACATGTATACAAATGCATAGGGACTAATAAACAGCTGCATACACTTGTATACAAATGCATACAGAAACTGCATACATTTGAATACATCTAATGCATACAATTGCATTCATATGCATACAACAATATATAGTTGTTGTAGCCTTCATTATTAATTCTTCATACAATTGCATATTATTTCCAAATCATTAGTGCTGCCTTATATTCAATACAAATTTCAGTTTGTATTCCAGATCTGCATCTGTATGTTTCTAGTAAGACTTTGATTGTATTTCATTTTTCAGATTGTTTACAAGGACATCAATCCAAGCAATATAGAGCTTGTCATTATTCAGATTCCTCCTGTAGGTTCTGATGTTGAGAAGAGACCTACTCCTGCTCATTCAGACAAATCGGGAGAGGATTCAGATGACTTTTCTCCTATACCTGAGCTTCAATGTAAGAAGAAACATGTTGCAAGTGTTGGCCCATCTTCATCACCACCCCATAAAAAGCGCAAGGAACACGAAAGGCATCCCAATGAAGCAGAATATCAACCCAAGATTCCTCCTATTTGTGTATCCGAATTTGGACATAAAGTTTTGCATGACAATCAACTGCCAGATTCCCAAAATGACGAAGTATCTTCTTTGAGGAAAGACCTAAATTCATTCAAAGAATATGTGAGTATTTAACCACAAATTAAACATTACAGTTTAATGAATAGTATTCATATATTTTTGGTGCAGTCTTTTAATTATTTTGTATTGTTAAGGTTGTGGGAGAGTTCAAGTCTCTAAGAACATTGATCAATGATAACTTCAAGAAGCTTTCTGACCATCTTCAACAAAATCAGCAAACTGAAAGTTTACACCAGAGAAAGGAACCCATAGGGAGACGTGATGATGGTATTGACACAGATGTCGGAGATAATGTTGAGGTTTAACATTCTTAACATATTGAGCATTTGTTTATATCTCCTGCTTGCTGTTATAATTAAATAATTGTATTATAAAAGTTGTATGTATTCGACTAGCATTTAACTGCCTCACTAAACTGATAAATGCATCGACCAACACATGTATTTAGCTGTATTCATATCTGTTTTAACCTTAATATGTAAATGGAATCAACTACTGTATTTAAACATATTCAGTTGTATTTTGATATATTCTGATTTGTATTTCTTGAATATATGTGATGTATTTCAAACTACCATTTCTATTACCAAAATCTATTTTCTTACTAAACTTATATGTATTTAACTGTATTGTAACATTAAGTTAATACACTAACAATGATACATACAAGTAACAGAAACAAGTGCTTAATGATCAATGTTTGGAGTCAAGAGGAGAGGGAAAAACTACATCAGAGGTGTCGTCCAACATACCATCTACAAGTCAAGAGGGTGTATCTACAGAATTTTATGTATCTCAATTTGAGCTGGACGACAAGTTTCTTCCCAGTCAAATTCCATAAACTAGAAGTGTGATTCACAACATTGCAAAAAAATCTGAATCAACTCCAATACCATCTCATAGGAATCGGCGACCAAGTAGATGGTACTATTCACCTTATGAGTCTAACTTCGACTCCGCAGGTTAGTGTTTTTATAAACTAAAGATTCAGCTTTCCTCATGGTTTTTAAATTTAAAAGTTTCTAATCACGAATTCAATGAACAACAGGTATCTCAGTAAAGTTGACCCCCATTTTTGAAAAAAGACACCCCTTTGAGGATGATTCAATAACGGGGCCACATCCTACGTTAATCATTCAGGAATATGACAAATGAGTTCGTGATGATCTTCTCGCTAGACATGATCAGAGGTGAGTTTTCCCCCGGTATGTGTATTAAGTTTTTATATTTTTAAAAATGTATATAATATTTTTTATACCATACTTGTAGATATAATTTGGAAGACCATTACAAGAAGAACAAGTCAACACTTCATATACCATTGAATTTTGGAGTTGATCAATTTAATTCAAAAAATTGGTTTTACCTTCTATCGTTTGACAGGAAGCTATGGGATGACAACGTAAGTTTTTTTCCCCTAACTGACTAATTTTCTTTGAATAACAACATGTTGTTTTATTCAGCTGTATTCATTTGTATTATTCATCTGCATTCAGTTGTATTCAACTGTATTCAGCTATAGTTAGTTGAATTGAACTATATTAATCAGTTATAGTCAGCTGAATTCAATTGTTATATCAGCTTTATTCAATATCTACATCCAGCTGTATTCAACTGTATTTTGGTGTATTCAGCTATAGTCAGTTGTATTCAATTGCTATATTCAGCTTTATTCAACATTTGTATTCAGCCGTATTCAGCTAATTTCAATTAAATTCAACTGTTTTAATCAGCTGTAGTCAGATGTATTCAACTGCATTTGTATTCAGCTTTATTCAACTCATGTATTCATATGTATTTAACTATATTCAGTTGAATTCAAATGTTTTAATCAGCTGTAGTAAGCTGTAGTCAGTTGTAGTCAACAGTTTTATTCACATACAATATGTTGTATTCAATTGTATTTTTCATATGTATTCCTTTGTATTCAGCTATATTCTTTAATAGTTTGATTAATTGGACTCACACCATGTACTTAACTTTGTGTATAACATATTGACGTCATATTCTACTATTTGATAAAGAAGGAAAAGTACAATCAAACAAGCAACTTCAAGTATACAACTGTTGATTGTATATTTAAGACAAGAATTGCTGAAATATTCGACAGGTATGCTGATACAGATAGTAATGCTAATGTAGCCAAAGAAGAGGATGTGGTATGTGAGTACATAAGAGGCTACATATTGCATGCTAATGTACCTTGGCATATTGTGGATAATGTCATGATACCAGTCAACTTGAAGGACAAACTACACTGGGTATTAGCTGTTGTATCACTCAAGGAGAGATGTATCAAAGTGTATGACTCATACAGATCTGCAGGTCATGATGCTTATGTAGTTTCTGAGATTGATAAGCTAGCTAAGCTTGTACCTCTGTATCTATCAATCAGTGGCTTTTACAGAGATAGTCAAGGCATAGATTGGTCTGCTTACTCATCATACACTGACAAGTCACATAATGATCCCTTTGAAGTTTTTTTCATTTCAGATCTGCCTCAACAGAAAGCTGGTAGCATGTAAGTATTCAAGCATCGTTATTGTATGTTATATACAAATCTAATTGTATGAATTATTTTTAATTGTTTCAATCAATTCTTTTTTAGGGATTGTGGGGTGCATGTTGCAGCATACACAGAGTTTCTGAGCACTCTTGGAGAGATTTCACAAACAACATTTGATTCCACTCTACTCCGTCAAAGATATGGTGCTCTCCTCTGGGACTATACTATGCGGAAGATAGACACTGATGCCATAAGCGAGAATGAAGCACCTTCAAAGATTGCTAGGCAAATCATGGAGTCAGATTCAATGATGCAGATAGTGTTAGAGTAACTTTAGGTTATTGTAGTTTTGGAGTGTAGTTTCAAGATGAATACTATTTTGAGTAGTTTTTGGTGTAAATGGTATTTAGTTTGAAAAACTTATCACTTTATCAACAGTGTTCGTGTATGACAATTGCAACTTTTCAATCACTGTTTCATTGGTTTGTTCATAAGTATTCATGCTTATTCTTCAGTTTGAATACATATTTATCTTACAGGATTCAAGTATGTGTTAATACCTAGCAACTTTGCTTGAACATGTTTTAATTAATGAACATGTTAATGTCAAAGTCAGAAACTTTATGTATGCTGATGGTAGGTTATATAAAAGAATTCAGATGTATTTTTTTCTGGATTCAGTTGTATTCAGTTGTATTCAGCAACATCCATTCAGATGTATCTTTCAAGTTCAGATAACACATATTAAAGAACACAATTTCAGATGTATTAAACAGGTTGTACATAATCAATTGTATTCAAATGTACTCAGTTGTATTCAACTTGTTTTATTCAACAGTAGTTAGTTGTATTTAAGTGTATTATTCAGCTGTATTCAGTTGTATTTTGGTGTATTCATTTACATTTAGTGCTACTCAATTATATTATTCATAAAAATACAACAGTTGTATCCAGTTGTATTTTTTAGTATTCATCTATACTCAGTTATACTCAACTGTATAGTACTTATGTATTTATCTGTATAAAAATACTTCAACTATATGTATTCAGAAACTATTCACGAAAGTCATTTCAGAATATATTACTTGACAATGAGAATTTATTACTTGACAATGTCATCATAAGTATTGATAAATCGTTGAAGCACCAATACATGTCAGAGTGTTAACTATTTATTACGTGGAGCATTTCTACATGTTCGCTTGTTATGTCCTCCCTACCCACATATGCTACATGAATGTTGATTTTTCGGTTGCAACAATTTTCTTAAAGTTTTATCGCGCTTATTCTTTGGCCTTTCAGGAGGTCTTTTCCATTTGGGTGATAATACAACCTCCCCTACCACATGTTCTGGTATATTCCAGTCATTTCTGTCCGGTAGCGGGTACACTGGTACATCGTATGTCATTACAATTGTATTTGGTTTGTAATAGTTAGAGCAATATTCTTCTGGCATTAGAAACTTGCTCTTCAATACAGCCCAAGCATGTGGGCATGGCAATTCATCAACTTGGAACCTCCCACAAACACATTTTCTCTCTAACAGGCAGACTGTGTAATTCCTCCCACCATCGTTAACCGTATGTAAGTATTCAGTTGATGGTACCACCTACATTTAAAAATAGAAATATAAGTTTTGAGCACATATACCTGAATTACCAAATGTATAATGCTGAATTAATAAGTTACATACAACTGAAATTTTGGCATATAGATGAATACATCAAATATTTAGACCAGCAGAATATCAACTGTAATTAGTGTAGAACTTATCAAAATTCTGTTGTACTTTAGGCAACAAGATGCTAACAAAAGCATTAGAATCATACGTATTGACAATACATATTAAAATTACATATAATACAGCTTTGTTAGTTATATTCTGATGTATTCCAACAGTTTTTGCAGCATGTTTTTAGTTATATTCAGTTGTATTCATATCAGATCTACGAAAAAATATATCTTTTATGAGTTTGAATATAGTTGTATTCATATGTATTAATGGTAGTTCTACTTAAAAAATCATTGTATTTAGTTGTATTCATGCCATTAATTCAGTAACAATTAAGCTATATACAGCAATGACATTAAAATATAACTTACAGTCATACGTGTAGACATTGCCTCATTCAAAGTCAGCATCTCCTTGTATTTTTTTCTAAGCGCCGTGTATGTCTGTGTAGCTTCTTTGCGGTTACTACAATTCCAACGTCCAAACATCTTCCTAACTTCTTCGAGGAAGTTGTATATTGGCAATTCCCTTGCTGAAACTAGTGCGACATTGGTTGACTCAGCAATGTTTGACGTCATTATCCATCCCCTGTTAACAGGTACATACAACCTAGCCCACTTTTCGTAACCAACTAACTCTAAGTATTCTTTCACCGTAATATCTACCTTCTCCACCTTCTCCATCAGACTATCAAATTCAGCTTGTGTGTATGTTTTTGCCATCGAGAAGTATATCTCGCTCAACTTGGCATGGCTCTTTTTGAATTTCTTATATACGTTGTTCTATAGATGCCAAATACAAGCAAAATGCGGTACATCTGGATACACTCTCGATACAGATTTAATGATACTCTCATTTCTATTTGAAATTATGCACATGTTTTCCCTTTCACCGTATGTTATCTTGAATTGCTCAAAGAACCACGTCCAAGCAGCATCGTTCTCTGAATCAATAACACCATATGCTAGTGGCAATATATGACCTGTAAATACAATTGAATATAATTATTTTTAAAACATGTATTTCAATATTTAAAAATATTAACAGATTGTATTATAATTCAGATACTCACCTGCACCATCCAACGTGCTTGCCGAAACGAATGTCCCGGTGTAGTAAGATTTTAGGTGACTTCCATCCACAACAACAATGGGTCTACAATGATCAAACCCCCTTATACAGGCATACAAGGATATATACACGTACATGAAGTCATTTTTTGGCGATTTTACCATTCTGATGTGGGAACCTGGATATGTCATATCCATTGTATATAAGTATCCTGGTAAATTTTTGTATGAATTAGCCGGTTCACCTCTCGAAAAATTCATTGCCTTTTCTTTAGCCCTCCACGCCAACATGTAGCTAACATCTACACCTAAATCTGATTTCACATCATCAATAATATCCCTTGGAGTGTATTTCCACTTATGGTTTATAACCTGCCGCTGCTCATACACCTTGTCCTTCGGCAGACATGTATGGTTATCATTGAATTCTCTCACTTTGAATAGTTCTGATTTGTTAATGCTTGAAGCCTTAAACCTCCATTCACAATCTTCTGAAATACATAGTAATGCATAGCTGCAAAGAATTAATTATTTTACATTTGATTAGCATAAGTGTTTACAAAAAATGCAGCTCATATACAGACAAATACAATCTGACATAGATACATCCTGACATCTATATATATAAATTTTTATACTACTGAATTCCATTATAGTTATATGCGTTTGAATACAATGAATATAACTTAATACACTTATTTGTATATGCATACACTTAATACCATAGTAGACGTAATAAGAAAATAATTAGAGCCACTGTTGTGTATTTATACCAATAAAATACATATGAATACATGTATTTAAGGACCCTAAACAAGCATATGTTTACTTCATCTGTGATCATCAAGAGGAAATACACAAATACGCATAAATACAATGACGTTAAACTTACAGCTCGAACCAATAATCGAAAATACAACGGAAAAAAAATTTAAATACATGCAAACCTGACAGCATTAGACCTATCAATCCGCAATTGAAACCTTTGAGCTATAGCATAATTCTCCATCACCTCTTTCAATGTAGCCTTATCCTTATAAACTTGTCCAGTCATAACCTCCTTTTGATCAGTTTTTGAAATTATCAAATCCTTATGGAGTTCAAACACTCCAATCGCTTCTCCTGAATTGACAAAATCTAGAGCCAGTGTATCATCTGTATCGGAATCGTACCTTTGAACTCCTTCGTCTATTTTGCACAATGTCGCCTTGATTTAAACTACCTCCGGATATAAGATCTTTTTCAATAGTTGTTATGCACAAAGGATACATCCCAAATTCTCTGTTCTCTTTTTTCAATTCTACATACACTCTGTAACCCATATCATTGTGTATTTCCATTGGCGTACAATTTTCTTCTACTTTGTATTGTATTTTAATGGTCTTTGAGCTCAAATCTATACCCAGTTGATTAGAAATTGAAGCAATCAGATCATTAAAGGAGGCATACTCCTTTATCGGTATTCCCTCAATTGAAAAATCGATGTAATTGCCCTCATCGTTCCACTTGCCAGAATGACGCAACAAAACTGTTAAACTTGCCATTTGTATATAGGATGAATACCTTGTTTTGTATATAATTTGTATCAATCGAAATAAAGGAGAAGAGAATGGAAGAAGTTCGATCAGATGTTGCTCTGTTTTTTCGCAGTATTCACGTTTCTGAGTTGCTTTCTTTGAGCAGAATACATATTAATGTGTACTAGTTTCAGTTCGTTGAGTTAATTTAGGAGAATATCATGTGATTTGATTTTCTTCCATTTTTAACTAGTTTAACCTTCCAGATTTTGCGCAGATACGTTACTGTATTTCATGTTAATGCCGCTTAAATACAGCTAAATACATATCAGACTTAGCTGAAATTTCTGTTTTTACGCCTATTTTTTTTGGTGTATTAATGAATACAACATCTTAAATACATAAAATACATTGTATAAAAACATAAAAGGTATCTATAACACGTAACATAGCAAAGGATATCTATAAATGACTAATTAGACCTAAAAGATGGTTCTTTATGAAAAATTCTCAATTTTAAAATATAAGATGAGAGGAGAGAGTATGAAAATAAAAGACAATCCCATGATTTGTGCCGTGTGTTGACTAATTAACTGTCACATAATCTTTACAATATAATAATTGTGTAAAAATATCTGATATTTATGAAATAAACAAAATTTGATATCATTTTCTTAAATAATTTTTAAAAAGTGCTTAGCCAGGTAGTTTTCCCGATTAAATAAAAATGGAGATAGGGCGAGTCAGGGGTGGATCCGGCGGGTTAAAGGGGAAAGGGGTGTAGGCTAAGGGAAATTTGGGCTTGAAAAATCTGAAATTGGGCCTACCATTTGGGATTTGTAACTCTTTAAATCCATCAATTAAAAAGCTTAAACCCTTTCATTTTAAAATAGTTTAAAATAATTTATTAAATATAAAATCAATTCTAACTAATTAAAATAAACTATATCATAATATGAATATAAATTATTATACTCAAAATAAAAGTAGAGAAAAATAAGTGAAAATTATAGTAAAAATAAAAATATATTGCTATAAAATACTAATGACGTTAAGTTAAAATAAGAAAATATAAAAAGTAATTTCAACATAAAACGACACAACTGAGAGTAAAAAATAATTTTTGTATACTTACGTATTATTTGGTTACTTGTATAAGAAAATACTCCTTGCATAATTATTGCAGTGCTTAATTGTCGATATTAAATAGTACTTACATTAAATTATATTGGATCTTTATATTATTTTATGTGTGATAGAATATATAATAAGAATAAATGTTATCAATTAATATATTAGAGTGTAACATCTATGTCCTAAAGTAATTTTCGAATATTTTTGTCACTATGAAAAAAAAAAATCTTACAACGTGTAATGAAGGATTAGCATGACTAGTGACATAATCAGTTCAAAAAATGGGCAGAATTAAACTATTCCATCAGTTCTTATCTTAAAAGGAATTATTAACAACACTTTTCTCCTTTATTGTTCTTGAAACTGTTTATAGGTTAGGAATCAAAAAAATTCTGCTCACCCCATGAGTAATTTAAAAGCCAAGCAAATTATAATATTACGGCTAAGACAACCTATATTAGGCTCATGTTTCTACTGTCATGTGCACTGCACATGGGATGGGGCCGTCAGTTTTGTGCCTTTTATTGGGCTTTGCTGTTAACTAGCATACATGTGCTCCATTTTAGCAAAAATAAAGGACTACATGTGCTCAATATAAAATATGAAGGACAAAATTAGACCTACCCCTATATTTAAGGGACAATTTTGGTAAAAAAAAAACTCCACGATAATTTACAAAGTTTACGCACCAGAATTTGAAGTTCTTCTATATTTTTAACGTAGTTTCAGAATCGATCTAAGGTTCTTCTGTCTTTCCAATACAACTTCAGAAAAAGGGATCTTAAGTTATTTTATTTTTCTAATGTTCCTTCCGAAATTTTGGATTTTAAATAGTTTTATCTCTTCAATGCAACTTAAAAAATCGGATCTTAAGTTCTTAAACATAAACTTATCTTTGAATTCAACAATTCAACACACGATTCAACTCCATGAGCTCAAATTTGAAACATAACTTTCAAGTATCATAAAAAATAAATCTCAATCATCAAATTGTCAAAGCAATAACAAATGTAACAAACATATTTTGCAACTAAGAAGAAGAAGAACAAGAAACCTTAAGCACAACCTACAACTTTTACAACTAAGACGATAAAGAAGAAAGCACCAACGAAACTCCTGGATACACAGGACATGAAAGAAAGTAGCAACGAAGAAAAAGAGAAGAGTATATCAATTAGGTATTAAAATAATTTCAGATTAAATGGAAGAGACCAAATACGCACCTCATGAAATTTTTGCTGAATATTCTCTCGAGGAAGTATTCTTCTTTATTTTATGCCTTTCAGAAAATCATGTGAAGTTGTAACTTGTAAGTATTAAGTCTTATTTTCCTTTTTCCTAAAACAAAGTCTTTTCTTCCTTCTTTTTATGATGTTCTTCTCGTGATTGATCTCTCTTGTAATTGAAAGTGAATTTCAATCTATAGAGAACATGTATAGTAGCAAAAAAGGCTTGTTTAGATTAATATAATCTCTGCATTTTGTGGATATTATATTTAATTACTATTTTATTTAAACTTTATATTTTATTGAATTTTAAACGAAAATAAAGATACACCTATCTTAATAAAAATTTCTATGTCGATTCAAATATCTTAAATCTTAATCTTAAAAAACAAAACAAATAAACAAACTATAAGAGTACTTTCACCGCTCTACTCTGGAAAAATGAGCAATGCCAAGGTAGAGTCCAGATATTTGGTGTGGGGGGTGGGGGTGGGGATGGGGGGAGCTCTCATAACCATACGAACAGAACTAAATAGTATCTAATTTATCCAATCATTAACAATAGTCAAAAAACAAGTTACACCAGAAAAATTTATTATAATCAATCTTAAGGTATGGATTCTAATATAAAACCAGCTATAATTTTGAATAACAGTACTGTAGGCATATAAATTTCATTGGAATTAAATCCATAAAATACTTTGGATTATATTTTAAATTCAAGATATATTGGTCCAAATAAATATTATTGGGCTAATATAATTGAATTAGTTATATAAGTCCAATATATATGGATTAAATAAATAAGTCTTAATCCATTGAGCTAGCTCATTTAATTGAGCTAAAGCGATGAGCCCACTTCATTAAGCCCAAGATGTCATCTTCCTAGAGGCCCAGTTTGGTGCCACGTGTCAAATGACGTGGCGAGCCAAGTCAAGCGGAAGGGCCAATAGGACCACACCACGTGTCAAAAATGACAAGGCATGTCCAGTCACGCTAAAAGGCCAATGAAATCGCGCCATGTGTGCAAGTGACATCTTCTGGACAATCAAATGCAGCCATGTAACACTTCAATTTGATTGGTCGGAAAAAGTTTGTTCTTATCACAACTCTTCCCTTCCACAACTATAAATAAGGGTCTTCATAACTCAGAAAAACTATCAGAAGTTATAACAAGAAGCAAGAAAGAGCTCGTGGATCAAACGCTGCAAATTCCTCCACAAGTTTCAAGCTTCAAGTTCAAGTTCAAGAAATCAAGTGCAAGTTCAAGAACGAAGAACAAATCAAGGTCAAGTTCAAGCAATCAAGCTCAAGCTCAAGAACAAGATCATCGTTCGAGGCAACAAATACATATTCAAGATCAAGCTCAAAGGCCCTTGAATTTATTTACTATTGAAAAGTAGAATCAGAGGATTCATAGAGATTGTACACTCATAATATTCGAAATAAAATACTACGATTGTTGCGATATTTTTCGGTCTTGATTTTATTTTTTAGAACCAAATTTATTGTCTACAAATTCTGGCACGCCCAGTGGGACAATCTCTACCTCTCATCTCAACTTTTCAATCACCAAAGTTCAAGAATATTGAAATGGCTTCGAAGAAAATCAACTCCAGATCAACATCCACCAAGTTTGCTAACTCTAGGTTCTATGCTGATGTGGAAAACATCCTCGATGTCACCTTTGGAAGCTTCGGACCAGTTTCGAGGAGCTTGGCATTCTTTGTTACATAATAACGGATAATGGAAAGTCATTCGATAGTATGTTGATGAACAAGATTTGTGATCTCTTTGGCTTCAAGCAACGTAACTCTTCGATGTACAACGCTGTCGCTAATGGTCTAGTTGAGGCATTCAACAAGACTCTATGCAACTTGTTAAAGAAAGTTGTCTCCAAATCCAAACGAGATTGGAATGACCGTATGGAAGAAGCTCTATGGGCATATAGAACGACTCATCGCACGCCAACACAGGCGACTCCTTATTCACTCGTTTATGGAGTCGAAACCGTCTTGTCACTTGAGCATCAAATACCTTCGTTACGATTGGCTATTCAAGAAGGGATCACTGACGAAGAAAATGCTCGACTTCGATTAGCAGAGTTGGAAGCTCTTGATGAAAAAAGATTGGAAGCTCAACAGAGTCTTGAATGTTATCAAGCTCGATTGTCTCGCGCCTTCAATAAAAGAGTTCGTCCGAGATCCTTTCAAGTAGGAGATCAAGTCCTTACCGTACGAAGACCCATAATTACTTCCCATAAACCTGTGGGGAAGTTCACTTCAAAATGGGATGGGCCATATGTCGTACAAGAAGCTTACTCAAGTGGGGCTTACAAACTGTTTGATACAGATGGTATGAGAATCGGCCCTATCAATGGCAAGTTTTTGAAGAAGTATTATCTTTGAAGTTGAAACGCTCCTCGACGTACGAGCCTAAACTGCAAGTCATGATGCTCCTTGACGCATGAGCTTAAACTGCATATTGCCACACTCCTGGCCCGCAAGAAGATAAACTGCGTACGACCCAAAAAAAAAGTCCGCTAGGTTGAAAATCTTAAAAGAGGCGGCCTAGGTAAAAGTTAGGACGTAAAAAAAAAATCTACCCAGTCTGAACTATGGTATGACTTGATCATCTTCACCGAGGTACGTAGGAATCTACCCAGTCTGAACTATGGTATGACTTGATACTCTTCACCGAGGTACGTAGGCAGCTTAGAGTTTCATTCTAAGTTCAGTCGCATAAGTTCAAAAGATACATATTGCCCAATTGTTGTCTGAGTGAAGTATGGAGGAATGCAAAATCAAGCTGAAATGCCGTCCTCTTGTTGAACTTTGATCTCATTTGATTTAAAAGGAGCAACCCTCCATAGTAAATTGATATCTTCAAGTCCGTTGGTATTCAAGTTGAAGTCCCCAAGTTGAAATCTTCAACTTTGTCGGTCTTCAAGTTGAAATCTTCAAATTCGCCGATCTTCGAGTTGAAATATTTAGGCCCTCCAAGTCTCAAAATTGAAGTCTTCAAGTCCGTCGGTTTACAAGTTGAAGTCTTCAAATTCGCCGATCTTCAAGTTGAAATATTTAGGCCTTCCAAGTCTCAAAGTTGAAGTCTTCAAGTCCGTCAGTTTTCAAGTTGAAGTCTTCAAATTCGCCGATCTCCAAGTTGAAATATTTAGGCCCTCCAAGTCTCAAAGTTGAAGTCTTCAAGTTCGTCGGTCTTCAAGTTTCAGTCTTCAAATTCGCCGGTCTTAAAGTTGAAATATTTAAGCCCCCAAGTTGAAGTCTTCAAGTTCATCGGTCTTCAAGTTTCAGTATTCAAATTCACCGATCTTAAAGTTGAATTGTTTAAGCCCTCCGAATCTTCGAGTTGAAGTCTGCAAAGTCCGTCAAATCTTCAAAGTTTTCCAAGTGTTCAAGTCGATGTCGTCTTCAAGTTGAAGCTTTGTAACTTTCCAATCTTAAGGTGGACATATAAGTCCCTTTGCACCTTAAGTTGGCCTCTTCGTGGATTTGTCCTTAAAGTGAACTATAACTTTCCAATCTTAAGGTGGACATATAAGTCCCTTCGCATCTTAAGTTGGCCTCTTCGTGGGTTTGTCCTTAAAAGGAACTGTAACTTTCCAATCTTAAGGTGGACATATAAGTCCCTTTGCACCTTAAGTTGGCATCGCCGATAGTCGAGCCATTTTGAGAGTAATCTCTCCAAGAATCGGCCACATTGAGAGTAATCTCTCCAAGAATCGGGCAGGGATGAGTACCCATCCCCTCACACCCCAAGATTATCTTCTTCATGCGTGAATCATCTTGTTGAACAAAGAACATATCTTTCTCACTTTACCTACAAAAAAAAAGACAACAAAAAAGAAATCACAAGAAAAGAAGAAGAAAATACCTTTGCGTTAAATTCTTCAGAATCGTGAAAGGTAGACTCGATGTGGACTGCAAACACATCAATTGATGCCAATTGAATGAAAGGCATGACCTATTTATAGGTGCAGTGATGCGGCTCTTAAGATAACTAATAACGATGTGGGATTGCTAATTGGTAGAGTCCAAAAAGAATTGGATATGTTAATCTGGTTGGAAAAGAGAAGTCCTAGGCGGCGAAAGTCTTCAATTCCTAATGGGAAAAGTTGTTGTGATTTCATTAAACCACGTGAGCATGCAACAAAATATATTAGAACTGTTGCTTATGTCAGCAACCAATTCCTTTAAGTATAATATGGTAAAGTTATTGATTTTGAAGTTTTTCAAAATGGAAACCCACATAACAGTGGGCAGTAGTAATTTTGGGAATTAAAATTTAATAGCTTTTACATTCCATGTGATTAAGGCATGTTATTTTGAAATTTAAAGTTCGAATACTTTAACATTTCATATGATTTAAGTCAAAGCCAGTTCAAGTGTACTAATATAAATACTTCAAGTCTAGTCTTCAAAAGTCAAAAGACCTTAACAAGTCTTGAAGTAGGGGACATTTGTAGGCATATAAATTTCATTGGAATTAAATCCATAAAATACTTTGGACTATATTTTAAATTCAAGATATATTAGTCCAAATAAATATTATTGGGCTAATATAATTGAATTAGTTATATAAGTCCAATATATATGGATTAAATAAATAAGTCTTAATCCATTGGGCTAGCCCATTTAATTGAGCTAAAGTGATGAGCTCACTTCATTAAGCCCACGGTGTCATCTTCCTAGAGGCCCAGTTTGGCGCCACGTGTCAAATGACGTGGCGCGCCAAGTCAAATGGAAGGGCCAATATGACCATGCCACGTGTCAAAATGACAAGGCATGTCCAGTCACGCTAAAAGGCCAATGAAATCGCCCCACATGTGCAAGTGACATGTTCTGGCCAATCAAATGCAGCCATATAACACTTCAATTTGATTGGTCGGAAAGAGTTTGTTCTTATCACAACTCTTCCCTTCCACAACTATAAACAGGGGTCTTCATAACTCAGAAAAGCTATCAGAAGTTATAACAAGAAGCAAGTAAGAGCTCGTGGATCAAACGCTGCAAATTTCTCCACAAGTTTCAGGCTTCAAGTTCAAGTTCAAGAAATCAAGTGCAAGTTTAAGAACGAAGAACAAATCAAGGTCAAGTTCAAGCAATCAAGCTCAAAAACAAGATCATCGTTCGAGGCAACAAATATATATTCAAGATCAAGCTCAAAGGCCCTTGAATTTATTTACTATTGAAAAGTAGAATCATAGGATTCATAGAGATTGTACACTCATAATATTCGAAATAAAATACTACGATTGTTGTGATATTTTTCGGTCTTGATTTTATTTTCTTGACGCTAATTTATTGTCTACAGGTACAAATTGAATGAGAAGGAAAAATGATGAAATACTAGGAAAAATCTCTGAGTATAATTAGCTAATCCAGATCACTGACAAGGGTTTCTTAGAAACATCCTTCATCAACATACTGAATTCTATAACCCAAAAAAATATTATACTATGGTACTCTCAAACTTGCTTAACGTAAACCAAAAAAAAAAAAAAAGCAGCACGGTGCACTAAGCTCTTGCTATGCGCCGGTCTAGGGAAGGACCGGACCACAAGTATCTATTGCTTAATGTAGAACAAGAAGCGAAAAATGAAGAGTTAGTTGTTGAACAAAATCACTGCATTCCTTGAGCGTTTTTGCACCATTAATAAACTTTCAGCCACAAACTCATCTGATGCATCACGAATCGAGGAGTTCTGGTGTCCAGATCTCCATTCAATAACCATCTCCTCAAGGTTAGCACATACCAAAAGAAGATCGCGCAGGAACAGGACTTCTTGACCAGAACGCATTCCTTCGAAGCAACAAATCCTAATCTTTTTAAGGTGAAGACCACAATTTTTAGAAAGCATAGACAGTTGACACCTTCCTCCAACAGAGTAAACATCATATACAATTGGAATAAAGCAAGCCTGCAAATGGAAACTCTATTAGAGCAAAGATCACCAGTCCATATTAAGAGCATTAACAACAACAACAACAACAAAAACAAACCCAGTGTATCCCATAAATAGGGGGTCTGGGGAGGATATTATGTACACAACCTTATCCCTACCTTATGCAGGTACAGAGGCTTTTTCCGGTAGACCATCGGCTCCAAGCAAGCATGCAAATCACAACAGTATAGAGAAAGTATACAATAGTGTAAAAGTTGAGCATTAAGTGGGTTAAGAAAAATGACTTCTATTAAATATACCCATCCATATATTTTGGCCTACGGAATAGGGCGGGAGGATATCTGGGTAGTAGGCAAGATAAAATAATAGAGTCAAGCGGCAGATTCAAATTCAAGATTTAATCTTAGTGGGTCCAAGGGTCTGAGTTCTTTGGGATTATGAGTTCAATATCTATAATATGTTTAAGGAGTTTTCGCATAAAAATATTTATGGTATAAGCCAAAATGGTCTGTCCGATTGAACCCATATTCACAACTATAAATCCGCCCCAGCCTGATTATATATTATCAAAATGTTAACTATAACATACATACTATAAGGAGAGAGCATTTGAAATTTTGAATATATTCGTTACAATTTACCAATTGAATGGATGCATTGCATGAATAAGTGAAAAGCCAGGTATGATAGTAGCAAATGCTTCAGACGGAAAACAAACCTCAAACTCAAAGTAGGGTGGGGCCATATGTATGATTAACGTCCGAAGGTTGGAAGAACTTTGTAGTATGCGTACAATGCCAGGGAGATACCGCTCCTGGATGGGAGTATGCAGTGTCAAACACTCATAACTGCTCATGGAAAACGGCAAAATGTTCATAGGCCAAGATGACATGACCTTCAAGACGGACGAAAATAAATCCAATTAGCAACATATCCAACCACCACCACTACCAACAATAACCCATTAGAATCCCACCAGTGGGCAGCAACATATCCAACCATCCAGCAAAAGTATAATAGTCTTTCTATATCTCAGAGCACAAAAACTAAACAAGTAGTACATCTCTAACCTTCTGAAATACCAGAATGACCAGTTACTATAGTTTATTACCAAAGAATATAATACTACACTGTCCATTTTGCGACACTAGACACTAATAAGCAAATTAGGCAAGTATTGATCCAATTAATGAAGAATTAACTCAAATAGTACACTCAAGTATCAGAAGTCAGGAGACTAAGTACAATATTGCTTGAGACAGATGAACCAAATAGTACACTTCCAACATAAAGGATTAAATAGGTTCACTTTGCTAACTGGGAAAAAATTACAAGACGGGGGCTAGGCAATAATCATAAACTCCAAAACACACAAATATACCAACTCCTTGATGCAATATGTGCATTATACAAGCAGAAAGTTTGCAGCATATCCATATTTGAGAATCATTCAATCAAGGAACAAACACACAGATAAGCTGAAACCAACAACAACAAATCCAGCGTAATCCCACAAAGTAGGGTCTCGGGGTGGAATGTACGCAGACCTTACCCCTAACTTACGAAGGTAGAGAGGTGTAAGGCGGAGAGTATGTTTTCAATAGACCCCGGCTCAAGCAACAGATAAGCTGAAACCAATCGTTTAAAAAAGAGAACTTTTTATGCTCCAAGAACAAAATTTGCAAATAAAAATTTATTAAAAAAAAAAAAAGAATTCAAACAAAAAGCACAAACCTCAATGCACCATGTCCCTAACATAACATCCTTGACATGCCTTAAACTCCCAATCATGCCCATCAACATATCAACATAGTTGACACGTTCCTCATCCTTAGTAAACTGAAAATCAAGCTTAACAGAAACACAACTCATCACATTCTTCAACTGAATATTATTCATTCTTCTAAAACATCCCTTTAACTCCAACACCTTAACACAAGGTGCTTCAATTTCCACTACTTCAAAATCCAATAACATACTATTCTTCTTCACTGCTTCCCCATTATACCCATTCACCACCAATTTACTCACTTTTCCACCGACCAAATCCAAACGCTTAAAACCCCAACAATTATCCAACTCCAACAACTCCAAACACGGGCTCCCAAAAACAACTTTCCTCACCATATCATCACAAAATTCGATCGACCCAATTCTTAATTCCCTCAAAGAATCCCATCTGAAAACCTCAACTTTATCAAACTTACAACCAACCCAATTCACTTTTTCAATAAAAGGGTTTGAAAATAATCTCTTAGGCAACTTATACAGATCCTCAGCATCACTGGATAAAATCAAGTTGAGTTCTTTGACTTTATGGGTGATGGCAAAAAGGACCCAGACAGTAACATCGGATGAGAAACACCGTTTGAAGGGGAAATCAAGGTGGAGTTTTGATATGCTGCTGTTGTTACAGTGCAAGTTTATAAGGGATTTGTCAACAAAAGAAGCGAATTTTTTCAAAGAGATGAAATCTTTGGGACGGTGAATGAAATTGAGGGAGGTGGAGAAGGACCAGAGAGGTCTCCATTGCTTGCAGAGGAGGGTGGTGCGAACGACGTCGTCGAAGGGGAGAAAAGAGAGAATGTGAAGCAGAACTGAGTCCGGCAACGAAGAGAATCGGTCTGAAGCTACACCCATTTTTTTTGGTTTTGGAGTTTGGACCGAAAAAAAGTTTTTAATTTTCTTTTGCTTTTGGGGGTTTTGAGGTTTTTCTTCTTATCAACGCCAAAGACCACGTTTATATTGGGTCGGGTCGAGTCGAGTCGGGTCTTTCCGTTCCGTTTCTTATTTGCTCCTACTTTGTTTATAAGAAGAAAATAATTTGTGTCAATATAAAATTATATTTGGATACTATAATCTTCTATCTATATATATATTAAAGGAATAAAGTTACCATATATAATTGACATTGTGCTTAAGCCAAGTGGCAAGCTAGTAAATGCCAATAGTAAATGATAACTTTATTTCATATTTTACTAGGTTAGTCAAATAGAAATACAAATATATATATAAAAAAACTGAATTTGAATTATCTTTTAATTCTAAATTTATAGATAAAGTCTTAAAATTTTGATTTAAAATAAAAAAAAAATTATCTTTTGTTATCATGTTATCATACTTAATTCAATTAATGATCATATTCAATCATGTTAGGAACTTTTGTTATCTTTTCTAATTATTTAAATGCTACTTTGTTTCTGGCAAAAAAAAAAACTGAATATAACTATAAAATTCTTTCACATTTAAAACCCTATAATTATAGTTCAAAATTATACTTGGCAATTTAAAGACAAGTACATGCAATGTTATATAACAACAATCAACTAATCTAATATTTAATGATTCAAAGAACAAAAAATATGTATACATAGCATATTCAAAATTCAAAATATGTGGCTAGAGATATCAATAAACTCAAAATGGAGTCATACTGAAATGAAGTTTCACCGGCTAAAGAATCATTTAAATTTTAGATAGCCGAATAAAGTGAATTTTAAATTAAGGATAATATCTTCACTTGCCATGATGAAGATAATCATTATTAAAATATATATAAAGCTTTAGAAATTGAAATTTCAAAATAAAAATACTTTTTAAAAAAAAAAAATAACATACCAAATAAGAGCTTAAGTTGTAGTAAAAGAGTCGCATCGTAACCAAAGAATCGTTCATATTGTGTCAATCTTTGTGCTTTGCCATAAATAAGAGTTATTATTTCGCTTTGTGACTATTTTTAGGTTCCAATGAAACCAATGAGAATGGTACAAAAATAAAATTATCACTACGAGATTTGAGAAAATGTTAGTTTTGAATAAAAGGATAATTTTGAATTTATAGATAAAGTTTTAAATTTGAATTAATATAAAAAATTATCTTTTGTTATCATGTTATCATACTTAGTTCGGTTAATGATTATGTGCAATCATGTTAGAAATTTTTGTTATCTTTTCTAATTATTTAAAAACTACTTTGCCTCTCATATAACTATAAAATTCTTTCACATTTTAAAAACTATAATTGTAGTGCTTTTTAAAAAAAAAATAAATGTAATATATAGGGTACACTTCTATGTTTATCAAAAAAACAAAAAAGAGTTTAAAAATCGAATAAAAATTTACTTACATATATAATGAAGTGAACCTGCATGTTGGAGAAAGAAACATCACAAAAAGCATCCAATATTCATTTTTTTTTTTTTTGAAGAATGTTTGTTTGAAGAGTCAATTTGCATAAATGGACATCAAGCAAATAACAAACTTTGATGGTACAATTGCTATCATTAATTTCAATTTAGGACCTTTGAGGAATTAAAAGGGTATAAGCTGAAACCTCTTTAAGCCAACATTGCAAGTGTATAATATTTTTTTCGCGGAAGAATATTAGTTTTGAATCATTAGATTATGTGAAAGTTTTTTTTCTCAAATTTAACAAGAGGAATATTGGTTTCTAATTGATAGTCTCTGTAGCAATTTTCAAATGTAACAAGAAGTATATTTAAAATCTGTATATATAGGGCATTCAAAATTCAAAATTTGTGGAGAGATATCGATAAACTCAAAGTGAAATCACACTGAAATAAAGTTTCATTGGCTAAAGGATCATTAAAATTTTTAGATAGCCAAATAAAATGAATTCTAAATTAAGGATAATTTTTTCACTTGCATCATTATAAAGATAATCATTATTGAAAATATATAAACTCTTAGAAATTGAAATTTTAAATAGAAATACTTTTTTTTTAAAATAATAACCTACCAAATAAAAGTTCAAGTCGTAGTAAAAGAGTCACGTCGTAACCAAAAAAAATTTCATATTAAACATTTGTGCTTTGCCATAAATATGAGTTATTATTTCGCTTTGTGAAATTTTTAGGTTCCAATGACACCAATTATAGTGCAAAAATAAAATTATAAATACGAGATTTGAAAAAAATGTTAGCCTTTTTTCATGTAATACTTCCTAATTAATATCTAACGATTATCTATAATTATCTAGAAGGTTTAAATTTTAAGGTTATTTACATATAATTCAAATAACTCAGATATTTAACATGGTTAATGTCAAATATCAAAATAGAGTCATACCGGGGAAAAAATGCAGTGGCTATTTTTTTAAAATTTTTAGATAGCCGACTAAAATGAACTTTGAATTAAGGATAATATTTTCACTTACATTATTATAAAAAATAATTATTATTGACAAATAAAGTTTTAGAAACTGAAATTTTAAAATAAAAATATTTTTTGAAAGATATTAACACACCAAATAAGAGTTCAAGTAGTAGTAAAAGAGTTAAGTTGTATCCAAAGTGTCCTTCATAGTCTCAACCTTTAATTTTTTTGCCATAAGTATGAGTTATTATTTTGTTTCCTGATTATTTCTAGGATCCAATGACACAAACAAGAATTATACCCAAAAAGAAAAATAGAGTTATAACTAGGAGATTTGATTTGACAAATGGTTAATCTTTTTCATGTAATATTTCTTAATTAATATTTAATGATTATCTATATTTATCGAGAATGTTTAAATTATAAGATTATTTAAATACAATTCAAATAACTCAAATAATTGACATGATTAGTGTCCGCGCATTCGCGCGAGTGCTAATGCTAGTAGCTTATTGACAGTTGGAATCAAACGAGTTTGAATTGTAGATGGTGAAAATTCATAGAATTGACTTTAATTATATTAGGAGTCATATATTGATATATTGTTATTGTTGTTGTTGCTATAATGTATTATTGTAGATGTGGATTACATTAATACACAATTCTGTACGCATAGATGGACAGTATCTAATTTTGAGATCTCCCAATCTCATTTTTATTTCCTAGTCCTACTAAAAGAAAAATGAGTTCGACTTGAGAAAAGCCAGAAATAATAGTCGATCAAATTCACTGTTTACTTTTTTTAACCGGGATACATAGATTAAACATTAATTAACATAGTTATACACATATTATACATAAATTATGCATATATTATACATCCGCCGGCTATTTTTTTATTAAGAGATTAAGTGCACAACTATTTGGGTTAGTTCTTCTAATCCCCTCCCCTCCGTCAAGACAAATGCTTATTTATATATAACCGCTCTCAAAATAATAACCAAAAAAAATTTATGCATTTTTATGGCTACTGGATGTAAATAATTTTGACCACAGACTAAAAATATTCTTTGCCCATCATTAATGGAGAATTTATAGTAGACAACTATGTGGAAAACGAGATTACTAGGTATTAAAATTCCCAGTTCCAAAAGTTTTGTGCCTTTGTGGAGTTCAATTAACTTTCAACGTGTAGAATTCACTGGCCAGTTCGTGAAAGCTAGTCTTTCCCAAGTTTTGTATATACTTTAAAATCTACTCAAAAATATAGATTTGCTAACGAAAGGACACATAAAAGAATAACACGAGTTTACTTCCTTGTGCGCGACAAATAACAATTATAGCACAAAAATGCCAAAAAGCCAACAAAAGAAAGGGGATTTATTACAAAATGGAAAAAAGGATGGCTATCTCGACCAGTTATCAAAGAAAAGATGATTGTTAATTAGATGGAGCAAATATAGAGCCCCCCGCCCTCCCCCCCGCCCCCCCCCCCCAAAAAAAAAAAAAAGTTAAAAGGATGTTTGTTATTTACTAAGAGAACATAAATTTATTAGTTTAAGTCTCAACTAGAGAAGAGAATGACAGCTTCCCTTGACGACCTGGGAAAACTTAGCAACTTCTTTGTAAGTTTTTCATAGGAGTTGATTTCGAAGAAATCAATGATGATTTTCTGAAGCACCATTCCATTCTTTAGAACAACTTGCAGAAAAGAAAGGATGTACTCATCCCCGTCCCACCACTCGTAGCCGTGAATCCTTAAAGTCTTGAGATGCAGCACCCAGCAAGGTCTTGATATCCAGTAATTTTCTCCATTGAAGTCATTAGAATTCTTAAAATGCGACCCAAAATGATACTGCAATAGTATGACAATATTCCAGAAGTAATTGGTTAATCATGGAGCAACGCATGCAAATGTAGAAGAAAATTTAGAGCTAGTTTTGTATGTTTTTAACTAATCCATTCTTTCACCAACTCGAACTATGTATACATACAACAATAGGCTTAAAATGTATACATACAATAATAGGCTGAATACATAGACGGCCTCCTAAACTTGTCCAAATTATTCGTTTAAATAAAATAAGCCTATGACATATTGAACAACTGACCTATGCTCAGACTGTGCCTATTGAACACAAATTTGTCAATTCCTAACCTTAGTTCAGAGCGTGAACTTCACTTGCCTTGACATGACAAACAAACCAGTAAAAATGACACATCAGCAACAAAATCAAAATTTGAAAAACATATACAGTAATATATAGAGAGGGGAAGTTGACCGTAAAAAAAAATTCTGGTGAAGCTCCATATGAAAAAATGGTGATTTCAAACTAGAACATGCAGAAAGCATAGCCAACTTCATCATGGTCAAACAACCAGTTATAAACATCCCATGGAAGTATTACTGAATCCCCATCAACGTCAATCTTTTCATTACCTCTGAATTTTCATTTTCCAGTACATATATAATATTCACCGTTCAGTTATCCACGTATAAATAGAGATAGATCTTCCCCATTCCCCAGTCTTGCAATTAATGGAGATTTCCCTTTCTTTACCAACAAAGTTTTCTTTTGGCTTTTCTCACACATGTTTGCTCTCAGCACCATGTCCGGATTGTTCACCGATTTTGAGCTCGGATTCTGCCCGTAAGCTTCTTTGTGTAAATCGCCAATGACAACAACCATTTTGCCATGGCGATATAGAACCGAAATGGAGGTTCAGTACCAGATCCCAAATTTAGCTTTGGAAATATCCCAAAAGACGTGAAAATTGTTGAAAAATGGAAAAAACCACCGCAAAACACTATCACAGCAGTAACAACAACATCTTTATCAACTAAATACAAGATCTATTCAGAAAAATGGGTTTGAATCTGAAAAAAATTTGGAAGAAAGATGGGTTAGAACGGCGGAGAAAATAAGTCTGAATCTTGAAGAAGAAAGAATGGATGGTGTGAAGAAGCAGAAAAAGAAGAACAGTGTTTTCCAATCTATGGCCGAAAAAAACGGAAAATGAGTTTGGAAGGCGGAGAGAAAGTAGAACACAAACGGCTGGAAGCTCATTTTTCTGGCGAAATTTTATATTTTCCAGTTAAAGTGTTTATACTAGTTTAACATAAAGTCATTTCACACGCTTAATTTTAAGAGGCAAATACGCATCTGCCATGTCAGCGACTAGTGTTTAATAGACACAGTTTGAGCATATATCAGGTGCTCAATAGGTCATATGCTTAATATAAGTGTCTAAATGAAAAACTCAGACAAGTTTAAGGGACTATCTATATATTCAGCCCATATAATAAGATCACACTCAATTATGTACCCATCGAGCAACAAATTAAACATAAAATGAAGCAGATTAGAAGAACACTGATAGTAGAATAAGGGGCATTCCGAAATGGTACTACAGCATGTACGACATTCCAAAGGTAATTGGTTAATCATTGATCATTGTACATAAATGTTAGGCAGATATTGTTCTATATGTTCAACTGAATCCATTACTTTAAGCTCAAACTATGTATACATATGCATTGTACCAATGAGCAACAAATTAAGCATCAAATCAAGAAGATAGAAGAATAACAATAGTAGTAGAAGAAGGAGCACGCGTACCTCTTCGAATGCAGATTCTGTGTTTATGTGCAACATCTCAACCTGAGGACAGCTTTGTAGAAGGATTGCTATTCCAGGGAGCTCCCATTTCTTCATAGGAGTGTTTAATGTCAAGTATTTGCATCTCATTCTGGGGCATGGCAAATTTCTGATCTCCAATGACGTAAGGACCTAGGCCATTATATTAATTATCAAAAGATTGGTTTAGAGGTTTAACTTAAAGCTAGAATAATCCTAGATTAACATAATCAAACTAGATGTTTCTCAAAATAATACTAGTATCATTTTGTTGGATCAGGAATTAATCCCAATCCTAGTGGTCTCATGACCCTATCCCTGATCAAGATCAGTTCTTCCAGTTTTAGATCAGCAAGTCATCATGGTTCAAAACTCAAAAGCAATTAAAGTGCATCTCTTTCTTTTCTTCCCTTTTTCTCTCATCCTTTTCTTAGCCGTGTCAAGAATCTTTCCTGGAATCTAGTAGGGATCTATGTTCACGAATTCTCAAAGTCTTTAATTTATTGGAATATTTGAAAGAGATTCAAATTATTCAAACCAAAGAATTAGAAGCTGTTTGAAGATCTGAAAGATGGCACTACATGCATAACCATTGCTTTTAAAAGCGAAAAGCACAAATGAACAACAATGGCCACGTGACAATTGAAGCAAAAGCGAGGTGTGAAGTGCACCTTTCATACAATTTATGGAGAATTGGAAGTACCTAGCTTCTTCCTCGCTTTAATTAAGTGACGAAGCAATAACTTATAATAACATTGTATATAAGCAGAGATCCATGAATGCAGAGGTGCAAATAGAGAATAATGCTTCTGAATCAATACAAGAGTAGTAACATTGGCATAAAGGCATTGCTATATGGGATGGTACTTCAAACACTTTGCATTGTGCACTAATAAGATTTTCATATAACTGGTAGTACTATTTAGCAAATAAAGAATGGCTATATCCCGATGACTGATTAAAATTAAGTACGGATTCAAACCTGCAGACACCATGTCCCAATGGAGAGTTTCTCAACATGCTGGAGTGATACAAGGAGATTTTTTAACATATTCTGGTCAGTCCTAAATTCACGTTCGATTTCATAGTCATCTGTATTCCTATAGAAATCTAGCTTAGCATCGAGTAGAGCTTTTACATCCTCAAGAACAAGTATTCTTTTATGAAAATAACCGCAAATTTCCAGCGAAGTAACATTCCTAGCATATATTCCCAGCTCGTCATCATCATCATCAGCATCATCATGGTTTTGTCGCCCATATTCATGGATCACCAACTTCTTCACACTTTTGGAATCAATATCAAAATAATCAACCCCATAACAACTCCTAAACTTGAGAGACTCCAGCGCACGACATCCAGAACAAATCTTTTTAATAACATCTCGGTTCAATTCAGCATATCCAATTTCTAAATCCCTAAGGGCAGGCCAATAAATTTCTTCTTTTGGTACAAGATTGCAATTGCACAAACTAAGATGTCGTAAACGGACATCGAAGTACATAATCTGGGGTAAATTGTAAATCTCAATCAAATTACCTCGTGACCTAAGATTCAGATCCAGCTCCTCCACAAGTTTATTTTTAATGAATATCATCCATCTATTAACGTGTCGAACAAAGCGTTTGCTGTAAATAAAATCGACCGAAAACTTTTTGACCATACCAGACCGGCAAAGAAGTAGTGTATTATCAATAAAGATAACGAATTTATATATACCATTAACATGTTGGCCGGAGTAACTGAAAATTAGGGATTGTTGTGAAGTCCACAAGAGGTGCCACCTTTTTGACAAAACCCCAGTTCGTACTACTTCACCCATGTCCAAGGAAGAGAGGATGTGAAGTATCAAAGAATCTGGCAAGGCGCTAATTCGATCAGTTTTTTCGGTTTTATGACATTTCCCACCATAGTAGGATTGATCAGAATTATAAGGAGAAGGAGAGGGAGAGTATCTTGGAGAAGCGGGAGAGTATCGTGGAGAATAGGGAGAGTATCGTGGAGAATCATAATCCAGGTTTTCTTCATGTTCTCCTTCTGATTCAGACATGGTGACATTCAAAGCTGTTGATAAATTTGGGACATAGGGTTTAAACGAACCGACGACGACGAGTTTTATCTAGAAAAAAAAAAAAACCTGAAATGAGTCCCCCCCCAACAACCCAACCCTTCTGCTATAGGGAAAATGAGTAATAAAATCAAATAAACCAATTGAATCGACCTGTACCCAATTTATTATTAAATTTCTTTTAATAAAATTATAAATTTTTAGCCGTACCGAATAATAAGGAAGGTTTTTAATTCTATAAAAATAAATCAAAAAAATAACGAACTGTCCCGAATAAATTTATATACGAAAAATAGATTTTAATATATTAAATTTAAAACTAACAAAGTATTAAAAAAAATTTCTCTTGAGTCTTGGATTATGAAAATAGCTATAACTGACCAAATAATTAATATCTAAACTCCCAACTTCCAGACTTATTCTACTACTCATATAGAAACTAAATTAGTTCTAACATCTTGAGTAACAAAGCACTAGGTATTCCAGCGATCTTCAGTAGCAAACCGCAAGGTATTGGATATATTTCCTCTCGTATGATTTAAATTTCTCTTATTGAGTACTAATCTTCTAATAAGCTCTATTCTTGAGTTCCAACATGATTAGTGGTATGATTTATATTCTCTTGTTTTTGCTTAATTTATTTTACGCAATCATAAAAATAGTGGGATGAATCTATATTCTGCACATCTTTCTCGTTCCTTTGATTTTCACTTTTAAAATAGTACAAATATCTAGCGAGTTTTGCTAAAATCCTATGCAAGTACATATTTACCATATTATAACTCCGACTAACGACTCTTGCATGACTTTTTAAAAAAATACCATACCGATACTGAAGAGAAATTGAGATGATTGGGACGGTTTCGAAAAGTCTAATTTTGATTATACAAAATGGAATAACTGAAAAATTAGTGTAGTAAAATTTTTATAAGATAATCGGCCGAACCGAATCATTGACACTCCTAGTGACTATCTATGTTATAGATTTTATCGTTTTTCGAGTTGTAATATGGTTGTTTTGTAATTTTGTAGAAATGTATCATGTGCAAAAAATTAAAAGTCACGCAAAAAAATTGCAAAAGAAGATTTGGAGAATCAATTCAAACGAAAAAATTCGTATTTTTCGTATCTGGGATCTTTGGGCTATAAATTTGCAAAAATATGTCTAGGTCATGCGTTTTGTAATGTGTGTGTAAGTTGTAATACACTCAAATTAAAACTACAGATAAATTAACTAACACATGTCTTGTTGAATGTCGAGAATATGATGATTCTTAAATATAGAAACGAGAGGGTAAGCAAAATGCATTCTAGATCACTAATACAGTACTCTAGGACATAAACTGATCGACCAGCGTTGAACCCTTGGCCTAGTAGTTTGGAGAGAACTCCCCAACCACTATGAACAAGGATGACAGGTGTTAGACTTTTCACAAAGTTGATCGACAATCGGCGTAGCAGTGGCAAGGATTTGGCATAATGGCCTTGCCATTGGCCAATGTGCGGGAGGGAAATTAACATGCGGGACAATGCGGGCATTGTCAATGGCAACAAACTGTTGCAAGAGTAAGTGCGACGAACTACACTACTAATTGAGGGCTAAGGTGTGATGGACTACACTAAAGCACGAGTGGGCTATGTTCAAGCAAAGGCCAAGGTCTTGTAGGAACAAGGTGGGCTGAACGGGAGCTTGACAAGGCAAAGCGGGAAAGACCTAGGCACTAAGACATGGCGGCTTAGTGCCAAAGGCAGTGGCATTGGCAACTTGGTGTTGTCTTGGCTTAGGTGACCGGGCTGGCACCTAAGGAATTTGTGGGCAAATGACTTATGATGGATAAAAATTATTCATGTAATTTCATTTGTAAAAAAATAAGTTTTTAAAATTAAATATGAATAATAATATCCTATCCTCGCATATTTCTAACAAATCTTGTAGGAAAAAGAAATTATGAAAAAGAAGAAAAGAAGCTAAAAGACAAGAGAATGAAGCAAAGCCACAGTTGCACATGTCATCTTCATATTCGCAAATGTGGAATATACATACGGGCTTATGGAAAGAGACAATTAGAGATGAAAAGGAGTATAGTTACATATGTGGAATCTATATACGCAAGGTCACATTCGCATACATGGGACCTACATTTGCAAGACTAACCTATGAAGTCAAGAGTGAAGCACAAGTGCCATATTTGCATATATTGAATCTACCTAAAGGTCACTTCGCATACATGGAAGCTACATTTGCAAGACTAACTCATGAAGTCAAGAGTGAAGCACAAGTGCCATAGTTGCATATATATAATCTACGTACACAAAGGTCACTTCGCATACATGGATTTCACATTCGCAAAAGTGGAACATGACAAAAGCTACTCATCTTTTCTTATAAATATCAAGCTCTCTTTGTATAAGCATATCCAATCTTTGCAAGATAAGAATTAGTCTTGGTCATCTTTTCTTGTAGTAAAAATATTTCTAGTTTTCTAAATATCTTTTTTAGCTTTTCTTACTCCATAATGGAGTAATCTCTTTTTGTTGGGATAGTCGATGAAGCTTGATATATTTTATAATACTATCTTAGTTTTTATATATTCTTGGCTTGACACTTTTTATTTACATTTCATACTATGCTGAAATGATGGTTACTCTATTATCATGTCTATATATTTTATCTCTAAGTTATTCATATATTAATTTTATAATTCTCACAGAGCAAAATTAATATATATGAATAAAATAGTAGAGTAAAAGTTATTTTTTAGTAAACTATTATTTCAAGTCAGTATCTTGCTTGCCTCAGTTTTAATTCTCACGGAGGAATTGTTGTAGGCAAGATTATTGATCCTTAGTAAAAATATTTTCGCGAAGTTTTTACTTTCTTTTAGCACAATTCAAGCAAGAAAAATATTTCGGTTTAAATGTCACTAGTCTTAAGTTGATTAATTAACATAATTCTCACGGAGTGTTATTAGTTGGTTATTTCTTAGTGAGCAAAATATAATTGTATTAGAAATAAGCAATTATTCTTTAGAGAACTAAATGTAGAAATTGAAATTTTATTATAGTAATATTATCAAGTGAATTCAATGATTCCCAACTCCTTTTTAATTTATAAATCTTCCAAAAATATTTCTTTTGATTAAGTAATTAACAAGTTTTAAACCTCACTCACTTTTCATCAAATTGATTCTCTCAAATAGTAGTTAAAATGTTACAAGTCTGTAGCATAGATTATCCAGTCTCTGTGGGACGATATCTTAAACTATATTAGAATTTGACAGAGTACGAGCAAGATATTCCAATACACATTGGCCTCGTCAACTTAGCAAGGGAATGACATCATGGCTTGGCGACTTGATGCTAATATCAGCTTGGCATTGGCAAAGGGCAGACTTGATCAAGCAGGGGCGACTTGACTGAACAAACGGCTGTGGCAGCGGACGTGCGTGCGGCTAAGTCATGGGCGACAAGTTGTGGCTATGACACTGAGCGGGAGCAGTGTCAAAGGCAAGGCTGGGCGCATGCCAGCCTTGGGCGTGCAGTAGTTGGCCAGAAATGCGCACATGGAGCGGTTATCAAGTGTGTTGTGTGTCGCGCCCCCTTTTTTCCCCTCCGCGGAGAGAGAAGTCCGGGTTCCGACGTTCATGGGGGGTAATAACTCATTTCCTTTTGGGAATTTGGGTTTTGAAGAGTCGCCACCTAACGGATTATGGTGCGTTAGGGCACCTAGAGCGATTAACTTTTAGACTAGTTTGTATTACCAGAGATTTAGGGTAAGAGCTCGAAATAACCTTGAGGGGAAGGTGTTAGGCACCCCTCTCGGTCCACAACGGTGGGTCCCGACTGAACTTGTACTTATGAATTAGTCCTTTTAACAAGTAAATAGTTTAAATACATAATTGCAAATAAAGGCATATTTTGGACATTGTATGACTCAAGTAATGAGACAAAGGGAAAAGACGGGAGCAAATTGCATATATAGAGAAAGTAAAGTTTAAACATCAAAATTGGGAAAAAGGGGTCCTAGGTTGGTTAGCCTACAGGATCACCCCACGCAATGGCCGGTAATCACTCACACGTGACATTAGCGTGTAGTCATCATATCTTTACTACTTAATTCCCTTCCCTTGATCATAACCTAAAGCACTCTAGCAACCTTGAAAATGTCCTATGCGTGCACTACCCGTTCCTTCCTCGTGGCCCTGGTTAGGACATCTATTTTTGGACAATTATAGACCTTCCTAAGGTTTTAAAGGATAAAAAGTCTAGGCGTCAATCAAGAACAATTAGGACTGCATTTAAAGAGAACAAATTACAGGCTCATAGTCACCTCCACAAATATAACAAATAAATGCACATCTTCAAACAACAGTCAGGTATTTAAGAGAAAATCCTAGAACAAGATACCTAGGTGAGAAGGGATTATACGACATGAATTAGGACCAAGTGTCAAGGACCTATTAGCTTGCCTACTGATTTTATACCTGTTCAATCTGCACAGTCTCAAATAACAAAGCATAGTTTATAGTTGTAGAATTTAAATCGCCCTAGAGGATTGCCTAAATGCATAACAGTGATGTCCTAAAAGCATGGTATCTATGTTAATTAGGAATGCAGTAAAATAGTGAACAATTTTAAAACGGATAACTTGAGATCCTATAGACATGCTTTCTAGCGGCATTAATTAAGGCAGTGTTTGAAAACTCATTTAGGGAAACAGAGAGTTGATTAAACTAATTCAGAATGAACAAACATGAATTAAACTAATTTATTTAACTAAACTGATTTTAAGTTCTATAGGCATGATTTCTATTAGAGCTGATTTTAAACCCTATAGGCATGACATCTAGTTATTAAAACTGACTCTTGAACCTATAGACATGATATCTAAATATAAAAGCTGATTTTTAACCCCATAGGCATGATTTCTATTATTAAAGTCATTTAAATTCTATAGGCATGGTTTCTAATAGGGGTGGACGTCGGTCAGTTCGGTCGATTATTATGAAAGTGCGGTTCGGTTTATCGGTTTTCGATTTTGTAATATTAATAACCAAATCAAACCAAAGTATTTACGGTTCGGTGCGGTTTTTTCAAAGATCGGTTCGGTTATTTTCGATTTATTTTTTCAATTTTAAACGGTTCAAGAAATGGTTATTTCGCGCAGCAGGTCATAGAAATTGGCCAATTGACGACTGGTTTTCTTATTTGAATTTTAGTTTATTAGACATGACAGTAGCTTGGTTTTTTTGAATCGGACATGTTTGAAGAGAAAAAAATCATATGAACCACATTATTGGACTTTTCTTTTATTCTTTCAAAATTGTGCAACTAAGAGCTACTACAAAATAGAGCATTGTGGGTGTGTTCTTCCCTCTGCATGAACTTGTATAAGCAGAAATATATAATGAGTTATAACAAAATCTTGTATGAGTAGAAATATATAATATATAATGCATATCTTACAGTGATTAAGATATGGCAGCAACTAAATGGCCCTTACTGAACTCCCCCTATTGCTTACTTCGTGAAGACTAGAGTTCCATAATTTAGACTGGTTGACTTCATGCCCCTCATTTATTGGTAGAATCCCTCACTATTTTTTATTATATAATTTGTTACTAATCCAGCTGAAAATGTCCAAAAAGATAAAGAATAGATTATTAACAAAATAAATGTTTGACCGATGAATAAAATTAGAGTGAATTTTTTTGAAGGATGTGATGGTTTTATCACATAGCTAGTTACTGTTATTGGCTTGGCATGAATGAAACAATGAGTAGCTAAGTGGAGAAGAATCAACATTTCAATTTCAAAAGAATTAATACAGCAACACAGTTAACCGAAATTTCGGTTTTTCGGTTTAACCCAAAACCGAAATACAAAAACCGTAAACTACACCGAAAAATCGAAAATTAATAATTTTAAAATCGTGCACCAACCGAAAAACCGATTAAACCAAAACCGAAAAATTGAAATTTACGGTTCGGCCGATTTTTCGGTTCGGTCGGTGCCCACCCCTAGTTTCTAATACTGTGAAAGTAAAGCAAACATAGAAAATGTATTTTTTGAATTAACACATCCTTATAGGCATGATATCTACCCGATTTACCCAATATATATATATAACTACCCACCCCTTTTTCATAATCACTTGTTTATAATAATTATTACAGACCAATGAATAAAAATACATAAAACAGTAGTTAATCTATAGGGAGCCCGCAGTAGGCCCAAATGACTTTCAAGCCTCCAATAGCCTCAAATGCCAAAGTTCCATAGCCAATTTGGGGTCCAAGTGTGTCAGAGTTCCCTAAGGATCTCAAGGATCTCGGGCAGTGCTCACACCTAGATCTTTTCTCAAATAATAACTGATTTAGGTGCAGTGTGGAAAGGCCAACTCTAACATGCCAGAGTTCAGAGAGATCTCAAGGATCTCAAGGCAGTACACATGTCAGAGGGGGCAGAACCTAGTATTCTAAGAGTAAAGTGAGAGTGCATAACAGTTGAAAGAGTTTAATAGAAAGGTATTAGGACTGAAAAGAACTTTTGAAAATCATTTGTACTGAAATAGTTTGAGGAGAGTACCAAAACAGCAGACAATCAATTGGTCATAAAACATCCAGATTCAGAAAAAACACTTAACAAACAAATTTTTCATGGGGATAAAGGGATTGGGGCACATAAGAGTCACATTGAGGTACATGGATAGGGAGAGGGGAAACATATAGTCACAAAACTGCATAAAACACTTAGAGACTTAACAGGCTAAACATGGACAGTAAGTAGTTAATACATAGGTCATAGTGGTGATACATGAAGCATGACATGTCTTGAAGCAGGAAAGAGTGCAGAATATAAAACATACATTGAATAGGATAGAGTTTAGACATGCTGAGCAAAGAAGTAAGCATGAACACAAGTTGAATTCATAACTGATGAACTAGTGCAAGAATGAAACATATAGGGTTTGGATTTCAAAACTTAACTAGAGACATACCAGTTGAAGAAAAGGGTGCAGAATACAAAGCAAATAAAGTTCAAATATCTAGCTGGCTGAAAGCCGGCTAGATCAGTGAGTATCACAAGTAGCAGAAGAGAAAGAGAACTTTAGAGTGTAAGGAGTAGTGATTTTTGAACTAATGTTCATTGTGTAAAATTAAAATAAGAGGGGGTTTATATAGTAATCAAAAGCTTAACAAATAAGGTAAGAGGTCAATTAAGTAGCAAATCAGGGAAGTCACATGTAAATCAGCAGGTCCTTCCTTTAATCAAGGGACAATTAAATCAACGGTAACAACATACTAAGTATTTAAGGAAAGAATCAAGTAAGGTTTATGTATAGAGTAGGTAATTAGGGGTAAATGAACGGAAGTTTTAATTAAGGAAACAAATCAGTAAGAATCGACAAAATACAAACAAGGCAAGGAAAAAATAATTAAGGCAGGCAATTCAATCAAATCGAGTAGAGAGGTAATAATTGAAAGTTTAAGGGAAAGTGTTCAAATCAAACCAAGAAACAAGGAACTCAGAATAATCAAAGAGAAAGACATGAAAGAGTCAGCATGTTTAGCATATAAAATAAAGTAGAACATGAATAGTCAGGATTCCCCATAACTTTAACAAAACAAATAGTTAGAACGACACTGATTCAAGGAGAATGTTACAGGTCTTAACACGAATAGTGAGGATGAACACAAGCATATAGAATCAGTGAAAGGGTCGAACTAAGAAATTCAGTAGAAGCATATTAGGACAAGAAAATCACAAGAAATCACAAGAACCCAAAGCAAGAACACAATCAGATGTACCAATACTCAGAAACCAAATGAAGAATCCCAAAAATTAGGGTTTTCAATACAAGCGAGTTAATGTTGTAGCAGACTTACAAAATCAATCAAAAAATAGATGAGAAGCAGAAGATTAAACACAAAAAGTCATCAAACAATTTGTAAAAAGAAATTCCGAAAACCCTAGTTTAGGAAAAGATGAAAATCACTTGAAAATCATACGATTCTTGTAAAGAATCTTAAGGTTGTTGTAAAACTCACATAAAACAAGCCCAAATCACCTCAGATCTGTACAGATCTAAGAGGTTTAGAAAAAGAAATTAGGGTTTCGAAGAGAACAACATAGAGGTGAAGAAACACGCTTAGAAAACCATAGATCGTAGTCAATATAGGATGATCTTACTCGGAATCACACTGGAATGTCCTGAAACAGGCGAGAGAGAAACCAGAGATGCAAGCCAACTAGCCCTGGTCCCTTGGGGGCCCTGGAGATGGTAAGATCAACGTGATGGAGGCCATTGGAGGCCTGAGAGGTGGTGAGAAGTCATCGGAGATGGCCATGGACGAGGGTTAATGAGGTTGTTAGGGTTAGGTTTTGAGAGCGTTTGAGAGAAGAGAGAGGTTTCAGGGCGGTGGGTAGTATAGAATGATAGGGTTTGGGGGGTCTTTTGGGTTTATTTTACGAATGGTCATTTGTAGCCGTTGATCTCTATGATCAACGACCGAGATTAAAGGGTTTCGAGGGCCGGATCGGGTAGTTGGGATTTGGGTTGGGTAATTTAATTGGGGATTGGGCTGGTAATTGGGTTAGGTTGGGGCTGAAATTGAAAATCAAATAGGCTAGATTTTAAATAGCCTTTTTAATACTATATAATTTATAAAAATAATAAATAATTTCTAAAAAATATTTTCATGTAATAAAATGATTTAAAATAGTTGTTTAAAATTTTACAAATATAAAAAATCATTTTATGCATCAATAAGGTAATTATGCATTAGTAGGGCTATTATTGCAAATATATGCAATTTAGCCTAAATATGTAAATGCACTTATAAAAAATGCACTAAAATATTTAAACAATATTTTGGCATAAATAAAAAATTTAGATGACTAAACCGCCGCAAAAGATAATTATTGGAAATTTTATAAATAAAAAGAGAAGAAATAAATCAATTTGGAGCTTTTAAAAATTATAGAAAAATTATAAAAATGCTTATGAATACTTATAACTGCATATGTGCTATTTTGAAAGTGTATATATCTATATATATTAAAAATATATGAGGAAAAAATGGATATCAACAGCTGCCCCTCTTTACCCGGGAAGGATGAAAGAGTTTTCGTGTAAAGAAATGATGGCTAGTTTTAACCGGATGGAATGTTTTGAAAGATAGAGGCCGGAATCTGGTCTTGAGTTGCCTATATATCCCTGGTTTTACATGAATCAAGCCATGTGTAGTTCTGGATTCATTGGCGGAATATACCAATGAAGTCATTGCAAGAACGGACACGGGATGCAAAAGCGGCTATGGTGAGCGGTTTAAGGTTTGAGATAGTTGAAGGAACTGAAGCGAGGTCGCTCCTGCTAGGATAGTGGTTTATTACTGGTCACCTGCAGATAAATAGACGCTACAAACATGTATTTGTGCGAAAATTTTAAACATGATGCAGATTCCCTTTGAGACCATGAAAGTTGTCTTCGGACGGTTAAGGATGACATCCTCAGACCATGATGTCCTAGGCCTTGAATTGTTCAGTGAGGGATTCGCAGGCCATGAAATGATGTTCTCGGGCCATGAAGATAGTGCCTCTGAAACATGACGCCTTTGAATAATGATTATGCAACTTTGAGAGATCCTCAGACCATGGCATGATGTCTTCTGGCTATGAGGATGATGCATTTACACTATGACGCCTTCGGATAGATTGGTAATATTTCAGCCCATGATATGCAATAATGTGATGCTAATAAGACAAGGCTTAGTCTGATGAAATGGAGGGCAGAGCTTACCCCGATTGAAAAACAAATAGGTAATACTAAAAATAGAGCAATATTTGTACAAAAAGGGATATTGCTTAGTCCCATGCAGATAGGGAGGCAAGGATTAGCCTCATGCAGATATGGAGGCAAGGATTAGCCTCATGCAAATATGGAGGCAAGATTAGCCTCATGTAGATATGGGGGCAGGGATTAGCCTCATGCAGATGGGGAGACAGAGATTAGCCTCATGCAAGTAGTGGAGGCAAAGATTAGCCTCATGCAAATATGGAAGGCAAGGATTAGCCTCATGCAAGTATGGAGGCAGAGATTAGCCTCATGCAGATATGGAGGTAGGGATTAGCCTCATACAGATGGGGAGGCAGGCTCATGCAAGATATGGAGGCATGGATTAGCCTCATGCAGATATAGAGGCAGAGATTAGCCTCATGCATATATGGAGGCAAGGATTAGCCTCATGCAGATATGGAGGCAGGGATTAGCTTCATGTAAGTACGGAGGCAAGGATTAGCCTTATGCAAGTACGGATGCAAGGATTAGCCTCATGTAAATATGGAGGCAAGGATTAACCTCATGCAAATAAGGAGGCAATGATTAGCCTCATGCAAGTACGGAGGCAAGGATTAGCCTTATGCAAATATAGAGGCAATGATTAGCCTCATGCAAGTACGAAGGCAAGGATTAGCCTCATGCAGAGAGCAAGTAGCAAATAAGAGTAGTATATGTCTTAGCTGGAGATATATTTGGTATCTAATGTCCTGATTGATAGCGAATTTGCTTTGTGTACACATATCTATGAATGTTATCGTTATGTCAAACGTGCCTGCATTCAAAGAAAAATTATAAGTTTCGTGAGGGGAGGTTGGTTCGTGATTCTGTCTGCTGGCCTTGCTTTGCTCCATTCTGGAGGCCTTTTCGAGTTCCCCCGGGTAACACCTGACTGTTACAGAAATAAAGTTTTCGAAAAATATACAATTATCGATAAAAATAGAATCAATTTAGAAACATATTGATATCTTGAGTAATTTTAGATGAACTAGTGACTATAATACATTTTAGAGATACTGCAGCTTTTTTATGTAACAATTTTGAGGGTTCTCCTCAAAATTTTGCCCCAGTTTGGTAGATGATCTTTTGACCGTTTGTGGATAATAGGTCTTGTTGCACCTTTTTCGGAAATTTGAGAGTCTTTCTCAAAATTCTGCCCCAATTTCTTAACCGATTACTGACCGTCTGACACATGTTAGCATTGGCTGAACTTGCTCCGGAATTTTGAGGGTCCTCCTCAAAATTCTTCCCCAATTTTTTATCTTGGGAGAAATGGAAATTTTATTATGATATGACTGAACCCATAAGGCCGCCTACGTATCCCCTCTTAAACAGAAATCAGGTCAAGCGTAGTTCAATTACATCAGCTGAGGAAACGTAAATAAGCTAAGCATAGTATCTATTGACTACGTCCGAATTGATTGGTTTCGACCAGATTTCTCCATTCATTTATGCAAGTATGAGTGCTTCTCCTGTCAGCACCCTATGAACCATGTAAGGACCTTGCCAGTTGGGAGAGAATTTCCCTTTGTCTTCATCTTGTTGTGGGAAGATCTTCTTCAGCACCAGCTGTCCTGGTGCAAATTGCCTTGGTTTGACCCTTTTGTTGAAAGCTCTCGACATTCTGTTCTGATAAAGTTGGCCATGACACACTGCATTCATCCTCTTTCCATCGATAAGGGCCAATTATTCATAGCGACTCCTTATCCACTCTACATCGCTGAGTTCAGCTTCCTCTATGATTTTTAAAGAAGAAATCTCTACCTCAGCTGGAATGACAACCTCGATACCATAAACCAACATGTAGGGAGTTGCCCCGATTGATATGCGAACTGTAGTGCGGTATCCCAATAAAGCAAATGGTAGCTTCTTGTGCCATTGTTTGTGATTTTCTACCATCTTCCTTAGTATCTTCTTGATGTTTTTGTTGGCGGCTTCTATGGCTCCATTCATCTGAGGTCTGTAGGTTGTGGAATTCTTGTGCTTGATTTTAAAAGTTTCACACATAGATTTCATCAGATCATTGTTGATATTAGTGGCATTATCAGTAATAATGGATTTGGGAACTCTGAATCGGCAAACATTGCGATCTCTAACAAAGTCTGTGATGACTTTCTTGGTTATAGCTTTGTAAGATGCAACCTCTACCCATTTTGTGAAGTTGTCAATGGCTACCAAAATAAACCTGTGCCTATTTGAGGCAGTGGGGTCGATCGGGCCAATGACATCCATTCCCCAGGCGGTGAATGGCCAAGGTGAGCTTGTTGCATTGAGCTTGTTTGGCGGCACTTTTATCATATCGACATGCACCTGGCATTGAAGCATTTACGGACATACTGGATGCAATCTGTCTCCATGGTCATCCAAAAGTAATCGGCCTTGAGTATCTTCTTGGCTAAGACAAAACCATTCATATGTGGGCTGCAGGTCCCAACATGTATCTCCTCAAGTAGCTTAGAAGCTTATTTTGCATTGACACATCTTAGCAGTCCCAAATTAGGAGTTCTCCTATACAAATTTCCTCCACTGTGGAAGAAGTGATTGGACAATCTCCGGAGTGTGCGTTTCTGAGTGTAATTTGCATGCTCTGGATATTCTCCTTTCGCCAAATACCCCTTGATGTCATGAAACTAAGGTTTTCCATATGTTTCTTCTTCAACATGGCACAATATGCCAGCTGATTATGAATCCTCACCAGAATAGGATCAATGTAATTCTTATCTAGATGATGTATCATGGACGATAAAGTGGCCAATGCATCGGCAAACTTGTTCTGAATTCTGGGCACATGTCAGAACTCTATCTTTGTGAACCTCTTTCTTAATTCCTGCACATGGTGCAGATATGGCAATATCTTGGAATTTTTAGTGGCCCATTCTCCTTATACTTGGTGAACAAGCAGATCTGAATCGTCGATTACTAGCAGCTCCTGAATATTCATGTCGATTGCCATGTTGAGTCCTAGTATGCAGGCTTCATATTCTGCTATGTTGTTGGTGCAGGGAAATCTGAGTTTAGCAGATGCCGGATAATGTTGACCGGTTTCTCATACCAAAACTGCTCCAATGCCTACTCCTCTGAAATTTGCAGCTCCATCAAAGAACATCCTCCAACCGTCGTATGCTTCGGTAATGTCTTCTCCTACAAATGATACTTCTTCATCAGGAAAATACGTTTTCAAGGGTTTGTATTCTCCTCCCACTAGGTTTTCAGCAAGATGATCTGTCAATGCTTGTCCTTTGAACACCTTTTGAGTTACATAGACGATGTCGAACTCACTCAACAGTATCTGTCACTTGGCTAACTTTCCAGTCAACATGGGCTTCTGGAATATGTACTTCAGAGGATCCATCATGAATATAAGGTAGGTGGTGTAGGCACAGAAGTAATGCCTCAATTTCTGAGCTGCCCAAGTCAAAGCACAACAAGTGCGTTCCAACAAAGAGTACCGTGCTTTGTAAGGTGTGAACTTCTTACTCAAGTAATATATGGCTTGCTTCTTTCTTCTTGTCTCATCATGTTGTCCCATAACACATCCGAAGGCTCTATCCAAAATAGATAGATAGAGTAGCAAAGGCCGTCCTAGTTCCGGCGGTACCAAAACTGGTGGTGTGGATAGATACTCCTTGATCTTGTCAAAAGCTTTCTGAAAATCCTTGGTCTAACTTGTCTCAACATCTTTTTTAACATCTTGAAGAAGGGTTCACATATAACTGTGGATTGTTCTATGAAGCGACTGATATAGTTGAGATGTCCTAGGAAGCTCATCACGTCCTTTTTGCTCCTAGGTGGTGGTAACTCCTGAATAGCTTTGACCTTAGATGGATCCAGCTCGATCTCTCAGCGACTGATGATGAATCCCAGTAACTTTCCTACGGGAACCCTGAATGCACATTTTGCGGGGTTAGCCTGTCAAAGAATTTTGTCAAGTCCGCTATGCGATCTGCGGCTCTTGGATTTGATAATGAAGTCATCCACGTACACTTCTATCTCCTTGTGTATCATATCATGGAAGATGGTTGTCATGGCTCTCATATAGGTAGCCCCTGCATTCTTTAGACCAAATTGCATCATCTTGTAGCAGTATACTTCCCAAGGTGTGATGTTTTCTCCGCGTCTTCTTCATCCATCCAGATCTGGTGATAACCCACGAAGCAATCTACAAAGGATTGGAGTTCATGCTTAGCGCAATTATCGATCAAAATGTGTATGTTTGGCAGTGGAAAGTTGTCCTTAGGTCTTGCTCTGTTTAAATCCCGATAGTCAACACATACCCTGACTTTCCCATCCTTCTTCGGAACTAGCACAATGTTAGCTAACCAGGTTGGGTACTCGACCACCCTAAGAACTTTGGCTTTGATCTGCTTGGTAACTTCCTCCTTGATTTTCAGGCTCATATCGGGTTTGAATTTTCTGAGTTTCTGCTTTACTGGCAGACAATGGGATTAGTAGGCAACTTGTGAGCCACTATGGACGTGCTCAAACCAGTCATGTCATCATATGACCATGCAAAAATGTCCTCATACTCTTTTAGGAAATGAATGTACTCTTCTTTCTCTGTTGGTGACAAGTGAGTGCTGATGCGAGTCTCCCTGACGGTCTCGACATCCCCAAATTTACTGCTTCGGTTTCGTCCAGAATGGACTTGGGCTTATTCTCAAAATTTTCAACTTCCCTGACAACTTCCTCAGGTATCTCATCTTCTTCATCTGAATCACTATCCTCATGTTGTGTTGCCTCATTACATGTCATAGTCATCGGTTCATCAGGAAAAGTAATAATAACATTGTAGAAAAGAAAAGTGTAAAAAATAGTAGTGAATAATAAAGAGCAAATACATTTGATTAAAATTAAACAACACCCAAACAAGTGCGGCTCGATGAATCGAGCATTTATTTTGAAACAAGTAAGTCTTTAAATCAAAATTACTGAAAATATTAAATGCCTAGAATGGCTATAGAAAGAAAATCTTCCAAGCTACCCAGGGACTCGGCGGGCCCGGGACGGTCATGAGAACAACTCCCTTCTTTACAGTCTGAATAGTGAGGCCTTCTTCCTTCTCCTCCTCAATTATGGCACTGTAGTTCATGTCCACATCCTCCAAGAATAGATTCTTCAACCCAGCTAATGCTTCCTTTCTACAGTCCCCCATATTGTATCAGCTTGGTGAAAAGCTTGATCTAAACGTGGCACTGGTTACTCGAGAGGGTAATACGGTCCGCGCCATGGAGGCGACCAATCATTATATTCTTGCCATGTGTACTGATATCCGAACCCAAAATTAGTACCATGACCCTTCAGCTGTATTGGTTTAGTGATACCTTGGAGATTCTTCCCCAGCCCTTTGTCGGGCTTATACCCAGACCATGCCAATATAATTCCTATTTTACTGTTCCACCATTTATCTTTCTCGGCGGCATTGACACGTTTAATGTGATGATAGGTTTCCCCTCCCAGCCTTCTTCTATGTCCAATAGCCGGGATGGTTTGACTGGTGTAAATGGGGTTACTCCCATCCCTATGAATGATCACCTCCTTACGATTCCATTTAAACTTCAGGGCTTGATGTAATGTCGAAGGCACGACCCCAACGACATGGATCCATAGTTAGCCTAACAGAAGATTATATGAGGCTGGTATGTCGAGCACCTGAAACTCGAACCAAGTTGGCCCCATCTACAATCAAAGGTTGATTTCCCCGACTGTGGCCCTTTGGGACCCATCAAAAGCTTCCACGTTCATGTTTCCTACCCGTATTTCATGGAAACCTTTGTCCAACCTTTTCAGAGTGTCTAACGGACAAATATTGAGGCTTGAACCTCCGTCAACCAAGACCCTGGCAATGAATTTGTCTTCAAATTGCATTGTAATATGCAATGCTCGATTGTGATTCAACCCCTCAGGTGGTAGCTCATCTTCGTGGAAGATAATCTTATGACTTTCCAGTACTTGCCCTACCATATTGTCCATTTCTCTACTAGTGATGTTATTGGGTACATAAGCCTCACTCAACACCTTCATTAAAGCATTCTTACGTGCCTCTGAATTTTGCAGCAGTGGTAGGATGGATATCTGAGCTGAGATTTTGTTCAAATGGTTAATGACGGAATAATCCTTTGCTTGTACTTTCCTCCACAGGTCATCTGGCCTGTCTCAATGACAGGTTGCCTAGTAGTGGCATCCTTACTTGGTCCTCCCAAATGTTCAGGCGTATAGACTCTTCTAGTCCTAGTCATTCCTTGTGCAACATCATATTCCTCTACCTTCACCTTCCCTTTTCGCCGAGCTTCGGTAACGTAATCCCAGGGCATTGCTTTTAAGTCGAAAGGAGGTGTGGTTGACACTATCACTGTGAAAGATGTGACCACTTCTACTTCAAATGGAGCGGGGGTGGCCGCAGGTGGAGCTACCTCTATCTCAAATGGAACCGGTGCAGCTACCTCGACCTCGATTGGTGACTGAGTCTGTACCACAATAGGAGTAAGCATGACTGCAACTTTAAAGTCATCGCCTTCTCGAATAAGCCCAATCTACCCCTTAGAGTCCCATTCTTCATTCATCTCTATCACATGTACCCCACCACCTCTATGATAAGGGAGAGGGTTGTTGCGGACATTGGGTGCGACTTCCTTTACCTGTATGACCTTGTTGTCAATTAGCGTCTGGATTTTATCCTTCAATGTTCGGCACTCATCAGTGGTGTGCCCCTTCATATCGGAGTGGTACGCACAAGTTTTGTTCAGATTGACCCATTGGGATAGATTCTATAATGCCACAGCGGGAATGAGTGTGACATAACTAGCTGCTTTCAACCTTTCATACAGTTGGTCGATGGGTTCAACAATGGCGGTGTATTGTCTGGGTGGCTTGCAGTCAAAGTTTGGTCGTAGTCTTGGATAATTTTGACGAGTTGGGGGTGATTGGAAATGAGATGGTTGAGACTTATAGGTGTGATGGACAATGGCTGGTTGGGAATATCTGGGAGATGATGGTTGATATATTTGGCAGTGGTGCTTGGTATGTGGGTGGAGGTGTTTGATTTGTGGGTGAAGGTGTTTGATATGTAAGTGGAGATTTCGGGCCCTGGGCCACCATTATTGCCCCAACATCTCTCTTCTTTGATATACCGCCTGATTGTAATGCCTTGTTTGTGGCCTGTAGTGCCTTAAAGTTCGTTACCATCCCGCTTTTGATGCCTTCCTCAATTCTTTCCCCAAGCTTGATGATATCGGAGAACTTATGGTTTTCAATAACCATCAACCTTTCATAATACTGCGGATCCTGTGCTCTGATGAAGAACTTGTTCATCTGTTCCTCGTCCAAAGATGGCTTGACCCTGGCAGCTTCCAACCTCTAACGAATAGCATACTCGTGGAAAGTTTCAGTAGGTTTATTCTTAAGATTTTGGATGTAGAAAACATCCGGTGCGTTCTCTATGCTGAACCTGAACCGGTCCATGAAATCCGACACCATATTCACCCAATTAGACCATTTCTTGGGATCTTGGCTGATGTACCAGGACAAAACATCTCTAGTAAGACTCCTCATAAAGAGTTTCATCCGAATCTTTTCATCCTTTCCGACCCCGATGAGCTTGTCACAATAGGTCTTCAAATGAACCCTGGGATCACCTGTACCATCAAACATCTCGAACTTAGGAGGTTTATACCCTTCTGGCAGTTCTACATCTGGCTGTATGCATATGTCTTTATAGTTCAACCCTTCTATTCCTTTACCATCTTCGACACCCTGAACTCGACTCATCAACTTCTTGAGTTCTTCAGCCATGTTTTTAATGAGCAGGTCCTTCTTGGAGGATTTTGGTGTATAGGAGATTGGTTGGATAGAATGAGGTACAATTTCTACGTATATAGGGTTGCTTTGATGGGTGCCAGGGACTTGGGTGTAATGATGGTAATTGGTTGAGTTTTGAGGATCGGGAATGGGTTGTGGCGTATTCTGAGGAGTGTGATAAGTGGAGGTTGTGGGTAATGAGTTAGTTGATGGCGATGTTGTGGCGGAGTTGGTATTGGCAAGGGATTGAGATTTTGGGGTGGAGTTGCGTATTGATTTGGTGTAGGTGGTGTATACGGTAAAATCGAAGGGTCCAATTCCTCGTCATTAAGGCATTTCGGGAAGTCATCTCGAGATCCCGAGGCTGCAGGGTTGCGGTCGAGTTCTCTCCATCGATGTCCATTTACGCCCGACCCAACGACGATGTCGGGGACGGGGAGTTCCCAAGACGGGCAGGTAGCATTGACATAGCCTGGCGTCATGTCTAGCCATCCTATCTCCATACCTTTACAATTAATGTATTTTGTACTATGTTGTGATTCCCCTCCTATATAAAGGGAATCCTTGCCATTTTGTAGGACTCTCCCATTGTTTCTCCAACTATTCTACACGAGATAAATAATAATTCTTTCTCTCTCTCTCTTTTCTCTCAAACGTATTCTCCCGGCACTATTGCTCATATTTATTGCCTTCATACTTGTTCTTCATTTACTGCTTATCATTGGCCATATAGAGCCCCCTTCAACTATATCCTAATTGTTAAGCCTTTCCCGATTATCCCCGATAGCTCTAGCCCAAGCTCAGGCATCGACCTCGAGATCCCTCATCGGTCAGTCCGAGGCTTGAATAGCCAACCCCTCGGTTCGGTTATAATTCTACCTTAGCTCGCATTTTATCTTTATCTTCACATATCTAGCATCAACTGCTTAACAACTAGCATAAAAATAGATCACATATTTTTAGAATCCCATCAACAAATTTAATTGTTATTACCATTTTTACGGCAAACAGTTTGGCACCCACTGTAGGGCTAAAAATAATAGTGATTATTTTCTTGCTGGTTTTGTTACACAACGTAAAGTTATCTTTCACACTTTTTCTTATCCAAGATCTTCGATTTCAGGTCAAAATGACTGGCTCAGTAAACAGAGTTGAGAACGACAACCTTGAAAACCACGGTGGATGTTTCAATTGTTGGCGCGCCACCGCAGAACCCCGATAACGCACCTGGATCGATTCCAGTGGAAGCGGGTTCGCAAGACGCACAACAGGTCGATGAAACCACACACACCGACAGGAACATACAACATGGCGACCAACAGGAAGCCTAAAAAACCCCAGCCCGGGAAGAACGACAAGTTAGTCTTTATGTTATTTTTGAAATTTTGCAGGCACAATAGCTAGCCCTCGCTCAGCTACAAAGCCACCCGAAGACTCTCAGCACAATAGCACCGGAAGCTACTCCCCCGGCCGAATAGATACCGGAGAGATCGAGCAACAACGGATCGGTAGCCGGCCCTGCCATCATAAAAATGCTCGAGGATCTCACCAAAAGGATCGAATCGGGCGAGAAAATGATAGCAACCAACGACAAGAAGGTCGAAACCTATAACTTTAGGGTCGACCAAATCCCGGGCGCACCCCCAATCCTGAAAGGTGTAGATTTGAAAAATTTCGTACAACAGCCGTTCCCAGAGGAAGCGGCGCCGATACCCATTCCAAATATGTTCAGAATGCCAGAACTCCCAAAATACAACGGGACCTCAGATCCCAACGAACACGTCACTGCCTATACGTGCGCAGTAAAAGGCAACGACATAAAAGACGATGAGATCGAGTCCGTCTTACTAAAGAAGTTCGGAGAAACACTCTCTAAGGGGGCCATGATGTGGTATCACAACCTAGCTCCCAACTCCATAGACTCATTTGCCATGCTAGTAGACTCCTTCATAAAGGCACATGCCGGTGCCATCAAAATAGCAACAAGGAAGTCCGACATATTCAAGATTAAGCAAAGGGAGAATGAAATGTTGCGAGAATTCGTATCTCGCTTCCAAACGAAATGAATGGAACTACCCCCAGTCTCCGACGACTGGGCGGTGTAGGCCTTCACTCATAGCCTGAATGAACGAAGCTCAGTGGCCTCAAGGCAGCTGAAAGAGAATATGATCAAGTATCCCGTCGTAACCTGGTCGGACGTCCACAACCGGTATCAGTCAAAGATCAAGGTCGAGGATGACCAGCTGGGAGCCCCTTCGGGCTTAGTATATCCGAGCAGACTCCTGGCGAAGGAGTCGAAACCGAATAGAGAGAGGTATCAGTCGTACCCCGAAGATAGGAGGAATGCCCTAAGATGCAATCCGCCTTGCAACAATCGATTGGTGAACCAAGGACAGAACTCATGGGACTCATCAATAGAGGCGGATTCGATGGGGACACAGGGCCAACAGGGGCACCTCGCCTATCAGAATACAACTTCAACGTCGACGTATCAGACATCGTGTTCGCCATCAGCAAAATCAGGGACACCAAATGCCCCATACCTATATAGTCGGATCCTTCACAAAGGAACTATAACTTGGTATGCGAGTTTCACAACTCACACGGACACAAAATCGAGGATTACCGACAGCTCCGGGAGGAAATGGCCCGGTTACTCGATAACGGACACCTTCGGGAATTCTTGAGTGGCCGAGCTAAGAACCGGTCCCGAGAAAGAGAAACAACTAAAAAGAACAAAGCAGACGAATCCCAACACGTCATCCACACGATATTTTAAGACACGCCCTCAACTGTATTCAAATAAAGGAGCACATTACATCCGCCAAACAAACGCCGAAATCCAAGAGCGCCATCGCCACTAAGGTATAATCATCTTCCCCTTTTCTATTTTTTATTTTGGGATAACTTTTGCGCAGGCCATTGACCAAAGTAGTCGAGATGCTGATCCAGCTCGAGGACCTCAGGGCTTCGAAGTGTCCGTTGTACTCTTTTCCTTCGACTGAGTTTTTATCCCAAAATGGGTTTTTACCGGTAAGATTTTTAATGAGGCAGCGTCCATGCGCTACCTAAGGAAGATCCAAAAGGCGTACAAGGCTTCTTTTGCAATCGACCCCGAACACTGGAGGGCATCCCTCTAAAGGTCATCCACTCGGAAAAACCAAGAAACGCCAAACACGGTTCCAATAAGAGATGATGTACCAGGCCAAATGGTCAAATGAACCGTGTTCGCATAGGCCGGACCCACGGCAACAAAACAACATGTACTTATGCCAAGCAATCAAGGAATATCTTTCACCAAAGCATATCGTACTCCAAAAGAAACTCAACATTTTCAAAACAAGGATCCCTCCACCGAAAATGCCCCGAAATACTCGGAGATTGGCGTTAGCAACTCGGCACCTACATAAACTCAGGATCAGAACTCCAAACTCATAAGCCTTCAATGAGGCAGCATAGAAATTACAAAACATCTCCAGGAAAAAAGAACGCCCCGAATACTCAGAGACTGGCATCATAACCTCAAGGTCGAAATCTCCAAAATCGTAAGCCCTCAACGAGGCAATCCCGAGCTTGAGTAATGGCTCCCGAGCCTAAACAAACTCGATGACACGAAGACTGTCACCAATCGCCATTCATTTACAAACCTAAGGCCATAAGACCCCGAGCAGGCAGACTCGGTCTGGTAAATACCTATTTAAGGCAACAACGAAAACTGTAAGACCTCAAGCAAGGCATGAATCATACTTGTGCCAAGTATCAACGAAAACTGTAAGACCTCAAGCAAGGCATGAATCATACTTGTACAAGTATCAACAAAACTGTAAGACCTCAAAAGGCATGAAAATTTTGTAAGACCTTACTACATGCATAAACTCAATCCTGAAGTTTAGGTTGTATATCGCATTTGTAAGACTCCCGAAAAGGCATACCCTCGATATAAACGCCTAAACTACTACACTCGGGGACCAAAAATGGCTCCGGCCAAACACAAATGACTACGGTCATATGGTTGTACCAGCCAAATTAATGCGACTCGGGGATGCCCGACCGTTGCTACAAAATCATAGGCCATTACTTCGAATATACTTCGAAAAGAACCGGTTAAACATGCTACACTTGACAGGAAAAAGAGCTTCAACCATGTCAGCTCCAAATAACAAGGCTTCGAGCTATTCAGTCCACGAGCCAAACCTTGCGAAGTGCTCGAACATTGCCGCAAACAACCTGAAATCGAGGTTCTTCTCGAACCGACGACGGGTCAGGCAAAATCATTTCAAAAATCCTTAACGAGAGGAAAATAAAGCCTACATAAAAGGTCACAATGACCAAAAACGTAAGAGCCACTGTCGCTAGCTTAAAATTTGAAAGTTTGAGGGTTAAAATGAGCTCGAGTCGTAATCCGATTCGGATACTGGACCCAAAATAGTTAACTATACATGCCTAAGGGCAAAGCATAAGGGCCATTGCCGCCAGCTTAACGAGCCTCAGGGCCACACACATAAAAGGTCGCTTTGACCCACGACATAAGAGCCATTGTCGCCAGCCCACTCAAATACAAAACTTGAGGGTCGATTGAGCTCGAGTCGAAACCCGACTCGGAGACTAAACCCAAAATAGTTAAAATGCATATGCCCAAGGGCAAAGCGTAAGAGCCGCTGTCACCGACCTAACGAGCCTCAGGGTCGTATCACGAATCTAAAGATTTCTACTGGCTCAAAAGTCGAATCGACCTGGGTAAAATCTTGACAACAGAAGACAAAAATTGCGGGGTTTCCCCCTTATACATACAGGTGATAAAATACAAGCTCCATTTACAACATACTGTGAAAGCTATATACACAAGAACAAGGCAGGAAATAAACGTCCACCCTCAGTGACTATGGCCTGACGGCCCCTTCATCGCCATCTTCAACATTGGACAAAAGGAACTTGGCATCATACTCCTCCCCCTGGCTTGCTCGATCTCTTCCGAGAGATCAAAGCCCCTGGTGTGAATCTCATCGAGAATTTCCCTCCGAGATTTGCATTTCATATACTCCTTGCTACTGCTTGTACAATTGAGGGCTCTCTTCAGTTCAACTTTAACAACGGCAGCACTCTTTGAATATGCTGCCGCTTTCTGTCCCGCCCTAGTGCTGCTCATCATGACCTTGACCTGGACATTCACCACTTCGTTTTTCGCCTTCGAAAACTTGGATGAAAGCCTTGCGATCATATTCGCCCATGCATAATCATTAGCGCGAACAGACCAAATTTGCACCTCAAGAGCAGAAACCATGGCTAAAGAACTCTCTTTGGCTGCAAAATGGGTACTTACATGCTCATGCAGCTCGTTGAATTCGCGTTTGGCTCGACCAACCTCGCCCTAGAGCTGGCCCAACTCCTCCGCCTTGTTCTCCAACTGAAATATCAAAACATTAATCCGCTGAGATGAAAAGGGGAGTGCAAGCCAGCATGGAATGCAGGGTACCTGTTTTTCCAGGCAGCTCTCACGGCTCTGGACCCGATCCACCTCGCGCCGCAGGGAAACCAGTTCGCTTTCCTTTTCTGCACAAAGAAGCTTAAGGGATTTTTCCCTATCTAAAGCCTCCCGCAATGGGGCCTCACAGCGAAGCAGCTCGGATTTGAGCCTGTCGAAGGCCTGTGAAAGAAAACTAAATGAAAAAAGAAAGGCACGAGACCGAAATAATCTTATAGCGATAAAAAGCTTACTATAAGGCCGAGCCACTGAGCCTCGCCAAAGACCGAGCCAATATCCGATGGCTTACTACCTTCAGAAGATAGCCAACCAATCGAATCGCTTCTTCTTAACCGTTGAGAAGGAGTCGCCCCACTGCAAGCCCCTTCACACCCCGGAGCCCCTTTTCGTTTGTCATCAATCCTCGATCCCGAGGCCGACAATCTCTCCTCCTCTCCCAGAGGACATGACCTCATTTTGGAAAAATTTCCGATACCTGCAGCAGTTGAGTTAATAAGCCGAAAAGAAAAGTGCCATTTTCAGGAAGCAAAACACCGGACACCTACCATGACACTTCGCCTCCCATCTCCCTTTGGACAGATCTCGCCACTAGTGCCTATAATATATCGAGCAAGCTGCCAGCTTACGAGACCACTCAGCTAAATCAAGGACCTCGTTTGGCGACCAATGAGTTGCTACAAATATGGAACAGAAAGATATCATTACGGAGCCCGCCTCCGGTCAAAACGATGATAGTTCAGGTGAGACACTTACGTGTGAAGTTCCATTTCTCAGGAAATGGCAAAAATTCTCTAAGTATGGCATCGGTCATTTGGATCTGAACAAACTAATTCATCCATCCACGGTCCTCGTCCTCTTCGCTACCAACAATAGGAGCTCGGGTGGACTGACGCTGTAGAGTGACCAAACCCCGGTAACACAATGGTCGATATAACCTCACGAGATGAGTGAGGGTAAACTCTATCCCGGCCTTATTGGCGAAATATCTCATCGTCTGCACTATTTTCCAAAGGAAGGGGTGAGCATGCGCCAAGGTAACCCGATATCCCCAACAGAAATCAAGCACGACCTGGTCGGGGGGACCTTATGCAAAAATATGCATGTATATGCTCAAAAAACCCCTCAACGTATGTCACGATGATCTCCTCGGAAGAAGGTACTTATAATACCGCACCTTATCCCTATCCGTAATCTTTTCTAATTATTTCAAGGTTTTCCTCTCCCACGGATGAGATGATCCTCGACACGTTCTCCCGGTGACCCAGAACATTAGGAGGCCTCCCCAGCATGATGGCTCTCCTCGAGGCTGGCTCACCGGGAACCAGCGGTGCGTCACCATCACCAACCAAATGCGGAGCGTTGGAAGAACTCCCTTCTCCTTGGAGGTCGGACATCGACGTAGCTATCATGGCTACGACAGAATAAGAGGAGAAAGATGTGGATCTGAGCAAAAATTTTGAGTTGAAGCAACGGAAGAACTAGCACAAAACCTAGGCTCTGTGGAAGAGGTAGTCCCTCAAAGTAGTAGAATCACCATTGGAAAGGCAAGTGAATGGATATATAGGGGCAAAGCAGCAAATTCACGCCTACCCAAAAGGCCAATTAATTCTGATCGCGTTAACATCACCCTCTCCTAGGGAAATGTACTAACAGAATCACTCTAGGGCCCCTTTACTAGATTAAGTAAATGTTGCTACCCCATAGAACTCGAGAAGCTGCAAGACCTCGAGGGCTCCTCAATATCGCCAGCGCCGGTCCGTTAGAAGCTGTCAATTTAACCCCAGGGCATGGCCAGATTTGAGGGCCCCGGTCGCTCTAAGAACGGGTTTCGAAAGGCTAACGTCAAAAGTCAAAAGTTTAAATCTGCAAAATCAAAGGAACAAAAAAAACTTAAAGAAGAAAAGTCCCTTTTTTTACATTGCCAAAAACGTATCCACAAGAGGCATCTTTACAAAATCCATCCCCTGGGGATTGCATACAAAAGGAAAAAGAAAGGACGTAAAACTACGGGGGGACTACTCTTCATTACCGCTATCTTTGCCCTCGTCTGTGATAAACAAAATCGCCAATTCTCTCTCCAATTCACAGGCTTCCTCGAGATCAACTGACAGATCGATGCCCCTGGCTTCGATCTCCTCTAGGGTAGCTAGCTTTTGCTCAGCTACTATCGATACGTCACCAGCTATTTTATGCGTCGTTGTTGCGTCATCTAGATAAGTGGCAACATTTCTTTCAATCTCGGACTTGGCCGCGGCCAAGGCAACAATCTCCTTGTGAGCATTCTTGAGAAGATCATGGGATGAAGCCAAATCCTTAGTCGCTACCTCACTTTGCTTCCTCAGCCCGAGGATCTCTGCGTTCAGTCGACTAATTTGCGAACCATTTTGCTCGACCTACAAAAGAAAGGTAAGCCAACTTGTGTCGGAATATGGGAGCAAAGGTCGGGTACAAGCAGGGCAAAATATCTGCGCAGTGAGATCAGCTTTTTCCCGGAACGCTCTCTCCAAAGTAGCTCGGAGCTCTCCTAATTCTTTCTCTCCTCAGGCGGAGTGAGCCTCCGAATCCCGCAGCATCGAGGTAAGCTTCTTACACTCCTTTTCGCGATAAGAAAGCTCCTCGCGGAGCTGAAAGAGGGCATGATCATACATATCCTTGCACTGCATCATAGCAGAAGAGTTAGAAAAGTGAAGAATGACGTCCAAGACTAAAAGAAATATACGAAAGATAGCCATCACCTGCTGCATGAGTCCCTCCGCCACCTTGATGGTGCCAAGAGCGTCAAGACCGAAGTTATCGCTAACATTGTCAAGGATGTTGGCAAGGGAGCCTCCCCCCTTTAAAAGGAATCCATGCTTTGACGGTGTTCGCTTCTTGAGTGTCCCTCAGTTCCCCTGACAAGACATGAAAGCATGAGATGAAATCATTCTTGTCGCCGATTTCATAAAAGGCAACCCCTGCTCCTGAAAAGCTCCGGACCCCGACCCTTCAGGATCAATGGCAATGGTCCCCCCAACGGAAACCGTGCCAAACCCGGTCATGTGATCTGAGGCCACACTAACACCCTCCTCAAGGGTCTCCGGTTTGCGGGACCAACCTGAGTCGGTCGTTCCAGAGTCAGCATCATCCGATTGAGGCACCTGCGAGGCTCCCGCACGCGACCTCATCCTTCGTACTAACTGGCACTCATCCTCATCCTCATCCTCAGTGTCTGGATTTGCCTCTGAAGTTAAAGCAGAGGTCCTAGTAGCATCTTGATACGGGAGTGACCTGGGTCACTTTGCCATAAGAGGGTTAATAACTGCCTTACTTTACCTCTTCTTGCCCTTGCCAGGCTCCGAAGCCTCCATTTCACCACCATAGGGCGGCCTCATCTCCATATTCTCATCGAGGCCTGCACAAGCACGATAACCATAATTTGTCAGCATAAGGGACGCAGAGAGAAACGCAAATCTAAGACATAGACAACAAATGAGTTCTACCATGATTCTTGGCCACCCATCGCTCCTTAGCCAGGTCAGTCCAAGATCGAGCATGATACGGGAACGCTATGTCCAACCGTTTGGTCCACCCCAAAAAATCCGAAACCGCCTCAAGGTACCAAGCGATGGCTATGTGAAACGACAAAGAGGTCATCATTCCGAGGGAAAGGGAAGAAAATTACAAAACATGGTTAAGGGAAAACCGCTTACGCTGTGTGTTCCATCTCTCCAGGAAAGGCATCTTTCGAGCCGGGATGATGTCCGAGGTCCTTACCCGAACGAACCTACTCATCCATCCTCAATCCTTCCCCTCATTGGTGCTCGAGAAAAATGATTTTTTGGATCGATTATGCAGCCTGATCAAACCTCGATAAAATCGAGAGCTGTACAACCTAATCAAATGGCTGAGGGTAAAAGTATCGCCCACAACCCCTTCAGTAAAATGATGGAGCATCAGTACTATCCTCCAGACCGAAGGATAGATCTGACCGAGCGTCACTTGATATTTGTCACAAAAATCAAGGATAATCGGATCTATTTTCGGGGGGGGGGGAGGAAGATTCAGAGGAATCATTGGGACCCAAGGTAAACGGGTAGGAATAGAAGTGAAGGAAGCCGGCTTTGCAGTCCGTTATATTTTCATCAGGGTCGGGAATCTCCACCTCCACTGCCTCGCTCCATAGACAGTCTGTCCTTACCGCTTCTACGTTGGTCACGACACTAATGTATTGGGACACATGTTCACATCGGCCCGATGTGGATGAAGTGGCATAGATGGTAAAATCTTTTGACATATCAAGCATGGAGGGAGTGCACTGTTCCAAAGTGGGTATCACTTCGGCTCTCTCCTTAGATGACGGAGATGAAGATGCAGCTTCATTCCACCGAGGAACCGTTTTAGAAGTCCTGACCATAACAATGGTAAAATGTTCTCACAGAAAGCAAGATAGAAGAGTGTAAAGGAAGATGGATATGGACTCATGAATTTGAAGATGCTACGAAGATAAGGATTATCAAATAGTCGATATATTTATAGGAACCGCTTGGGCAGCGGAAAGGACGAGCCAATAGCGATTCGTGGGTTCCTCGATAATCGCATTTGATGGCGACCCTTGCATGATTTTCTGGGGCATGGCATTTAATGCTCTTACAGGTTGATGACATGGCAATGATGCCCTCGGAACGACAACTCAAAATTGTTTCCTATTACTTCGTTCTAGGAAACGCAGAGACTATTTGTATACGGTGAAATCAGAGTGTCCAATTCCTCGTCATTAAGGCATTTTGGGAAGTCATCTCGAGATCCCGAGGCTGTAGGGTTGCGATCGAGTTCTCTCCCTCGATCTCCATTTATGCCCTACCCAACAACGATGTCGGGGATGGGGAGTTCCCAAGATGAGCAGGTAGCACTGACAGAGCCTAGCGTCACGTCTAGCCGTCCCATCTCCATACCTTTACAATTAATGTATTTTGTACTATGTTGTGATTCCCCTCTTATATAAAGGGGATCCTTGCCATTTTGTAGGGCTCTCCCGTTGTTGCTCCAACTATTCTACATGAGATAAATAATAATTCTTTCTCTCACTCTCTTTTCTCTCTAACGTATTCTCCCGAAACTATTGCTCATATTTATTGCCTTCATACTTGTTTTTCATTTACTGCTTATCATTGGCCATATAGAGCCCCTTCAATTATATCCTAACTGTTAACCCTTTCCCGATTATCCCCGCTAACTCGAGCCCAAGCTCAGGCATCGACCTCGAGATCCCTCATTGATCAGTCTGAGGCCCGAATAACCAACCCCTTGGTTAGGTTATAATTCCAGTTTAGCTTGCATTTTATATTTATCTTCACATATCTAGCATCAACTGCTTAACAACTAGCATAAAAATATATCACGTATTTTTAGAATCCCATCAACAAATTTAATTGTTATTACCATTTTCACGGTAAACAGGAGGATTTTGTGGATGTTGGGGAGGTGTTGGGTTCTTTGTGTTCTGTTGGTTGATGTAGGGGACATTCAGGGTGAGTGACAAGTTTGCTAAGTTCCGAACTTGCTCAAGTTCTCCTTGCACTTCTAGTATCTTTTGTTCCAATCTCAGGACTAGATCATTTGGTGCCAGAGTACTTCGTCCATCTGAAGTTTCTGCGTTCTCAACATTCTCCTTTCAGACACCACTTAAGTCGTCCATTTTTGTTTTTCCTTTACCTTTGGTATTTATTGGAGAAGGAGAAGGTCGAGGGCCTCTAGATCTGGTATGATACGTTGATGATGCTTGTATGAGTGAACCAACCTAAGGAGATGGGAATAATCAAAATAAGGAAAAACAAAAGGTAACAAGTCAGTAAGGATTCTGAAACGTTTGCAATATTTAAACACATATTATGGAAATGTAAATTCGTGTCCTAATTTGGAAGCCTCGTTATGCCCGACGTAGGCCTAGCGACAAATATGTTTGGAGAACTTTGGATGCCAATAAATACTTCATTTCATAATGTAAAAAAAGACGAACCCCCAAACGACACTAAGATAATGGAAAAGTAAGTCACTACTGGCACTTGGCCTTATTACACTTAGGAAAGCAAATAAATCTAGCCTACTTGGTACTAGAAGGACCTTCCCTAGATTCGATCTTCCTAACTCCATCATATAGGTCCCCCAGCTCGCGCAGACCTAGCAACAAGTAGGCTCTGGCCAAATGTCCTCCTTCAGTCCTTTTAGCGTTTTGGCAATCCTCGATCTCTTTATGACTTTAACTTACAGCTCCACTATTCCTCACTCCAGATATTCCAACTTCCTATTAGAAGTGACTGCCATTTCTTTCCATTCTTCGATCAATCTCACATTCCTCTCATGTATTTCCTGGTGCTCATTCTCAGAGTTGTGGACCCTCTTGCGTAGCCTGTTGTATTTGACTTGAGCTTCAACTTCTTTGTCTATGATTCTATTCCCTCGGCCGACTCCTGGCATCGCCATTCCTTTTAGATTGTCCTCTAGCCATGCTGGGTAGAGAGGTTCACACCCCGCATGATACCTGTCTGGATCAATGTTGTTCTTTTCCACAAAGATTTTGCAGTGCCACATGTGCTGAGCTTGACACTTGTAAGGGACGTCGTTGTCTTGAAAGTTTGCTATGAAATGACTCATCTTAGCAACCCTTGGTACAACCTGTTTCTTGTATGCTTGCCTCATAACTCGGATATGGACATAAAAGTATATCCCTCTCAACCCAATCAGCACCAGGTGTGGAGCGTCCCTGGATCTGATGATGAATTCATCTGTTGGGAACCATTCAAACATCCATTGCACCTGTTCCTCGATCAGATTGTCGAAGAACTCTACCTATTCTTTGGCACATTCCGACTGAGCAAACCTGTCTGGAATGTAAGTCATCCGCTTGGAGTAATGGAATACAATATGGTCGTTCCAACCCCTTCGCGAAAGTTCTTGGTGATAGTGACTTTTTGAATATGTTCTAATAACCACAACTACAACAACAAGTTACAACCCTTGAAATGCTTGACCCCTCTTTGACAGCGCTCCAGAGCCCTGTAGATCTCGGCTATGATCATGGGGACTATAGTGTATGTCTATCCATTGATCCCTTCCATCAAAGTCTTGGAGACCCTGGCCAACCTAGTGTGGATTTTTTCCCTTTTCATTGGGAATACTATTAGGCTTAAGAAGCATAAAATAAACACGAACACTATGTAGTGGATGTGGCCCAGAGAAGTGAGAGAGAGCTCATCATGGTAGGTATGGTAGGACTTTCTATGGCCATATCTCTCATACAGATATTCAAAGGGTATGTAAGATTCCTTCAGGCATACTAGGTTAACATTTTTCTTCAGCCCCATCATCTTTAAGAACCCTTTACCAGTACGGTTCTCCGGCACCAATAACCTAGGGCTATCCCAAGTCAACCCTGCAAGCCCTCCAATTTCTTCTAGAAGTAGTGTCATTTATATGTTGCTGAAACGGAACACAACCCTTTCACTATCCCAGAATAAAGTGGCAACCTCGATCAACCTTTGTTTGGCTCAATGTCTAGCAGGGAAGGCAAGTTACCCAGATACTTCCTTACATGTTTCTTGTAACTTGAGGAAAGTTCCTCCCACCAATCTAGCAGCAATGGTGGAATAATGCTAACCATACCAAATATGGGGACCTCGTGCCTTATTTTCTACAAAATAAAAGGGTTAGGCCCTTCTCCCCCACCAGACTCGACTATTTATACATTCATGATTAGCATATTGGCATTTAGTTCTCCAAATTAATGCGTAGAACGTGGTTGTGTCCGTTGGGATTATGGAAACCCTGGTGGACTTTTGGATAAGGCTTGTCTTAAAGGATTATTATGTGGACAACATATTAATCCGACTAGGTTTGACCATGATGCATGCACAATTATAATCAGAGTAAGGTTACTATGTGGGTCTAGACTAGTACCCTCAAGCAGACAACTTGAGGGGAAAAGGTATGGAACCATCGATTGCATTGCTGATCGACTAGTTTTACCGCAAATAAGCCTTTCCAAATTTAAGGGTAAAAAATAGGAAGAGCGCAACCACTCATCAAGCATTGCTATAGGATTTAATACGCGCGAGTGGAATATGATGTAGAGCATGATTTATGCAGCAATAAATAGCATGTAGTCAAGTATTTGTACGTAAGAAAATAATAAATGCAGTATTTAAATAATTGAAAGACAGTTACAGAAAAAGAAAACAAGGAGACAAGTCAATTTCAGTAATAAAGAAATCATAAATGCTTAAAAATAGACAGTTAAGTTCAAATAAGGGGAAAAGGGTATGTGGGATGGAGCATGCTTGGACTAATTCACAAAAGGCAAGTTCATTATGGTAAGAGCCTAAAGACATAGCAGAGTCACCATGTTGTCGCGCCCCCTTTTTCCCCTATGTGGAGAGAGAAGTGCGGGTTCCGACGTTCATGGAGGTAATAACTCATTTCCTTTTAGAAATTTGGGTTTTGAAGAGTCACACCTAACGGATTATGGTGCGTTAGAGCACCTAGAGCGATTAACTCTTAGACTAATTTGAAATACTAGAGATTTAGGGTAAGGGCTCGAAATAAACTTGAGGGGAAGGTGTTAGACATCCCTCTCGGTCCATAACGGTGGGTCTCGACCAAACTTGTACTTATGAATTAGTCATTTTAACAAGCAAATAGTTTAAATACATAATTGCAAATAAAGGCATATTTTGGACATTGTATGACTCAAGTAATGAGACAAAGGGAAAAGACTTGAGCAAGTTGCATATATAGAGAAAAGTAAAGTTTAAACATCAGGAATTGGGAAAGAGGGGTCCTAAGTTGGTTAGCCTACATGATCACCCCACGCAATGCTCGATAATCACTCCTCAATGAGGGGCTACACATGACATTAACGTGTAGTCATCATATCCTTACTACCCAATTCTCTCCCCTTAGTCATAGCCTAAAGCGCTCTAGCAACCTTGTAAATGTCTTATGCATGCACTACCCGTCTCTTCCTCGTGACCCTGGAAGTATTTAGGACCTCTACTTTTGGACAGTTCTAGACCTTCCTAAGATTTTAAAGGATAAAAAGTCTAGGCGTCAATCAAGAACAATTAGGACTGCATTTAAAGAGAACAAATTACAGGCTCACAGTCACCTCCACAAATATAACAAATAAATGCACGTCTTCAAACAACAGTCAAGTATTTAAGAGAAAATCCTAGAACATGATATCTAGGTGAGCATGGAATATACGACATGAATTAGGATCAAGTGTCAAGGGCCTATTAGCTTGCCTACTAATTTTATACCTGTTAAATATGCATAGTCTCAAATAACAAAGCACAATTTATAGTTGCAGAATTTAAATCGCCTTAGAGGTTTGCCTAAACGCATAACAGTGACGTCCTAAAAACATGGTATCTATATTGATTAGAAATGTAGTAAAACAGTGAACAGTTCTAAAACGGATAACTTGAGATCCTATAGACATGCTTTCTAGCGGTATTAATTAAGGCAGTATTTGAAAACTCATTTAGAGAAACGGACAGTTAATTAAACTAATTCAGAATGAACAAACATTAATTAAACTGATTTATTTAACTAAACTGATTTTAAGTTCTATAGGCATGATTTCTATTAGACCTGATTTTAAAACCTATAGGCATGACATCTAGTTATTAAAGCTGACTCTTGAACCTATAGACATGATATCTAAATATAAAAGCTGACTTTTAACCCTATATGCATGATTTCTATTATTAAAGCCATTTAAATCATATAGGCATGGTTTCTAATACTGTGAAAGTAAAACAAACATAGCAAATGCATTTTTTGAATTAACGCATCCCTATAGGTATGGTATCTAACCGATTTACCCAACATATATATAACTACCCACCCCTTTTTTACTAATCACCCCAATGTTGTCTACAATAATTATGACAGACCAATGAATCAAAATGCATAAATAAACAGTAGTTAATCTATATGGAGCCTGCAGTAGGCCCAAATGACTTCCAAGCCTCCAATAGCCTCAAATGCCAAAGTTCCATAGCCAATTTGGGGTCCAGATATGTCAGAGTTCCCTAAGGGTCTCAAGGATCCCGGGCAGTGCTCACACCTAGACCTTTTCTCAAATAATAACTGATTTAGGTGCAGTGTGGAAAGGCTAGCTCTGACATGCCATAGTTCAGAGAGATCTCAAGGATCTCAAGGCAGTACACATGTCAAAGGGGGCAGAACCTAGTATTCTAAAAGTAAAGTGAGAGTGCATAACAGTTGAAAGAGTTTAATAGAAAGGTATTAGGACTGAAAAGAACTTTTGAAAATCATTAGTACTGAAACAGTTTAAGGAGAGTACCAAAACAACAAACAATCAGTTGGTCATAAAACATCGAGATTCAGAAAAAATACTTAACAAACAGATCTCTCATGAGGATAAAGGGATTGGGGCACATAAGAGTCATATTGGAGTACATGGATAGGGATAGGGGAAGCATATAGTCACAAAACTACATAAAACACTTAGAGACTTAACAGACAAAACAAGGACAGTAAGTAGTTAAGAATAGGTCATAGTGGTGATACAGGAAGCATGACATATCTTGAAGCAGGAAAGAGTGCAGAATATAAAGCATACATTGAATAGGACAGAGTTTAGACATGCTAAGCAAAGAAATAAGCCGGAACACAAGTTAAATTCATAACTGATGAACTAGTGCAGGAATGAAACATATAGGGTTTGAATTTCAAAACTTAACTAGAGACATACCAGTTGAAGAAAATGGTGCAGAATACAAAGCAAATAAAGTTCCAATATCTAGCCTTGGCTTTCAGCCGGCTAGATCAGTGAGTATCGCAAGTAGTAGAAGAGAAAGAGAACTTTAGAGTGTAAGGAGTAGTGATTTTTAAACTAATGTTCGTTGTGTAAAAATTAAAATAAGTGGAGGTTTATATAGTAATCAAAAGCTTAACAAATAAGGTAAAAGATTAATTAAGTAGCAAATTAGGGAAGTCACATGTAAATCAGCAGGTCCTTCCCTTAATCAAGGGACAGTTAAATCAACTGTAACAACATACTAAGTATTTAAGGAAAAAATCAAGTAAGGTTTAGGTATAGAGTAGGTAATTAGGGGTAAATGAACAGAAGTTTTAATTAAGGAAACAAACTAGTAAGAATCGGCAAAATACAAACAAGGCAAGAAAAAAATAATTAAGGCAAACAATTCAATCAAATCGAGTAGAGAGGTAAGAATCGAAAGTTTAAGGGATAGTGTTCAAATCAAACCAAGAAACAAGGAATTCAGAATAATCAAAAAGAAAGCCATGAAAGAGTTAGCATGTTTAGCATATAAAATAAAGTAGAACATGGATAGTCAGGATTCCCCATAACTTTAATAAAACAAATAGTAGAACGACACAGATTCAAGGAGAATGTTACAGGTCTTAACATGAATAGTCAGGATGAACATAAGCATATAGAATCAGTGAAAGGGTCGAACTAAAAAATTCAGTAGAAGCATATTAGGACAAGAAAATCACGAGAAATCACAAGAACCCAAAGCAAGAGCACAATCAGATGTACCAATACTCAGAAACCAAACGAAGAACCCCAAAAATTAGGGTTTTCAGTACAAGCGAGATAAGGTTGTAGCAGACTTACAAAATCAGTCAAAAAAATAGATGAGAAGTAGAAGATTAAACACAAAAAGTCATCAAATAATTTGTAAAAAGAAATTCTGGAAACCCTAGTTTAGGAAAAGATGAAAATCACTTGAAAGTCATACGTTTCTTGTAAAGAATCTTAAGGTTGTTGTAAAACTCACATAAAACAAGCCCAAATTACTTCAGAACTGTATATATCTAAGAAGTTTAGAAAAAGAAATTAGGGTTTCGAAGAGAACAACATAGAGGTGAAAAAACATACTCAGAAAACCATAGATCATAGTCAATATAGGACAATCTTACTCGGAATCACACTGGAATGGCCTGAAACAGGCGAGAGAGGAATCATAGATGCAAGCCAACTAGCCCTGGTCCCTTGAGGGCCCTAGAGATGACAAGATTAACGTGAGGGAGGCCATTGGAGGCCTGAGAGGTGGTGAGAAGTCATCGGATATGGCCATGGACGAGGGTCAGTAAGGTTGTTAGGGTTAGGTTTTGAGAGCGTTTGAGAGCAGAAGGGGGTTTCAGGGCGGCGGGTAGTATAGAATGATAGGGTGTGTGGGGTCTTTTGAGTTTATTTTAGGAATGGTCGTTTGTGGTCATTGATCTCTATGATCAACGGCGAAGATGCACATGCTGTGCAATTAGGCGGTTACAACTGCCTTGTCCAAAGAGTTGCTAATAATGGGGCGAAGTCCATGCACGTTTTAGGCATGTATTTAGCATGACATGCACGTTTTTTTATCATGGGTGATCATAGCCTATCAGTTGGGGTGTCAACTGAAATATGAATACTGAAATGGGCTGACTACACTATAAATATGTGTGTTAGCAGCCCCTAAAACGGGCTAAGTACCTAGAGAGGGAAACTGAGCAAGATGTAGGCATAGGGTTGTCTATGTCAAGGCTTGAGCATGACAAATTATGTGACATTGCCTCGCTAAGAGTGAGCAGCACGAAATGCCTTAGGCAGGGGCTTTTATAGGGCAGTTTGTGCAAGAGTCGGCAATTTTATAAGTTGGTGTCTGCCAAGGTGACAACACCTTGCCAAACTCGAGAGTTTCCTTTGTAATTCATATATTATAAAAAGTTGGGAAAGAGTTCCTGTAAATCTGCTTATCCCTTTACTTATTTATGTTGCCTTGAAAATATTCTAAGTGTTAAACGTCGAAAGCGAAAGAAAATCGGAGTAAGGCTGAGCCAATTTGAGACTTGACTACCGCATAGCGGGCTGTTTTTCGGCGGAAAGAAAACGCCTATGTGACAGCATGTCAGTTTAGGTCCAACAACATATAGGAGTACTCTTTTTGTGATCTACCGCTAGTCTTAGATTGTTAGATTTTCCCCCCTTTTTTTGGGAATATTGTAATTTAACGTGTCATGAAATAAGATTACATCCAATTAAATAATTTTCGGAAAAATTACTACTGTATGTTTTAATTTTTAAAAGGAACTTCCAAAGGCAATTAAAGTAACCAATAAATTAAGAATATGTAAGTGCCAATAAGGAATAAAAACAAAATGGAAGCATACTGTAAACAATTTAAATAGTTTTCCTTGTTAATACGTATTACGATTGATGTATGAGATTACTGAACTTGTGCCTTTCTTAGAAGGTGATAAATTATGTAATTGATGACACACTAGGATATCTTAGAGTAATTGATTTGGTTATTTTGTTGATCCTGTCTCTTGAATACACAAAAGCATGTGCTGTAAATTGCTCAATTTGGTTGAATAAAATTTATCTTTTTCGACCAAAGAAAAAAAACCGACAAGGAACGAAAATATGCAAAGTGAACAGAGCAATCATTTCCAATGAAATAACTTTGTTTAACCATATATTCACCCATCCCCTTTTCAGGTAAATTGTTCTTAGATTTTTCTCTAGCTTCGTCAAGCTCCATATAATTCCATAGAAATTATATTCTCCCTTAACGAATTATTTGGTTTGCGGCAAAATTATTCTGAAATTAATTATGATATTATAATCTTGAGATTAATAATCTCTTGGATTATTTAACATTATTGCTTTGTTTGGTTGATTAGATTGAAAATGGGATATACCATATAACGATCCAAAGCATATGTTTATAACTTTATCCCAGGGTAATTAATCCTGGCGTTATTTATCCCACCTAGGAGATCGGTTATGTAATTTCAATTTGGTATAATTTTATACTTGACTTAATTAATACCCTAAATCAAATATGGAATAAATTTAATCCCAATTTTATACCACCTTATTCCACATGACCCAAACGACCCCTTAACAGAGAGAATACCGTTTATTATCTGCACTATATTTGAGTGTCATTTAAGTGGCACGTGAAAAAGAAGTATCTGGAAACATAAAATATAATGCTAACCCATCAGTATTGAGTAACAAAGTCGTTGTAGTATAGTGGTGAGTATTCCCGCCTGTCACGCGGGTGACCCGGGTTCGATCCCCGGCAACGGCGTCTTTTAAATTTTTTCGCTCTGAAAATTTTGAATAAACAACAATCCGTATAAATCCTATTGCAACCAAACGACCCCCTTAGTGATTCCTTATCAAAGGCAAGGTTCCAGCCCCATGATTTCTGAATAACACCAAAATTTACGAAAGATAATGAGAAGATACTAACTTTTTCAGCAATTCCCAAATCATCTCTTCCAATTTCTCAATCAGAAACCTGCGACAATGTCTGAATCAGAAGAAGAAGAAGAAAAGGCGGATTTGCTTCACGTGAAACGTCGTAAAACTGAAAAAACAGATCGAATTAGCGCCTTGCCAGATTCTTTGATACTTCACATCCTCTCTTTCTTGCAGATGGATGAAGTTATACGAACTGGAGTTTTGTCAAAAAGGTGGCACCTCTTGTGGACTTCAGCACAAACCCTAATTTTCAGTTACTCAGGCCCACATGATCATGGTACCTACAGTAAGTTCGTTACTTTTATTGATGATACCCTACTTCGTTGCCAGCCTAGTAAATTGAACAAGTTTTCGGTCGATTTTATTTACAGCAGACGCTTTGTTCGACACGTTAATAAATGGATTACATTCGTCAAGAATAAATATGTGGAGGAACTGAATCTTCATCTAAGGTCACGAGATTTGAATGAGATTTACAATTTACCCGAGCTTATGTACTCCAATATGTGCTTACGAGACCTAAGTTTGCGCCATTGTAATCTTGTACCAAAAGGGGAGATTAATTGGCCTTCCCTTAGGATTTTAGAAATTGGATATGCTGAATTGAACCAGGATTTTATTAAAAAGATTTGTTCTGGATGTCCTGCTTTGGAGTCTCTGAAGTTTAGGAGTTGTTACGGGATTGGTTGTTTTAATATTGATTCCAAAAGTGTGAAAAAGTTGGCGATCAAAGGCTGTTGGGATGACGATGATGATGATAATGAAGAAGAAAAACAGCTGAGAATATATGCTAGGAATGTTACTTCACTGGAGATTAGCGGCCATTTTCATAAAAAGATACTTGTTCTTCTGGATGTAAAAGCTCTGGTCGATGCTAAGCTAAATGTTTATAGGAAGCCAGATGAGTACATACATAATTACGAGGGTGATTTTAAAACTGATCAGAATATGGTGAAAGATCTCCTTGTGTCGCTCCAGCACGTTGAGAAACTCTCCATCGGAACATGGTGTTTGCAGGTTTGAGCTATCTCTCCATACTTCATTTACTCGACAAAGTTTAGTATTCTTTATTTGCTGAAGAGTTTATAATTCTATGCACTGAAATATTTACACAATCATGTAACTTATAAGATAATTACCAGTAAATTTCTACGATAAGAGTAACCTGATAAAAATGGTCACTAACATGCTACTGCAGATTAAGCTACACGAATAGTATAGACATTATATACACTTAAATCCCTTGCTATGGTAGTACTACCATTTATATGGAAAATTGGAAAATTTGTTACTGCACAATGCAAAGTGTTTGAAGTAGCATATGTTAACAAAGCAATAGCTTTATGTTAGTGTTACTACTCTTCCATTGATTCAGAAGCATTATTCTCTATCTGTACCTTTATATTTATGGATCTCTGCAGTTATGCAGCGCCAGCTTTCAAACATATATTCTGATCTTCAAACAGCTCCTCGATTGTTCTTACCTTAAACCTGCTTGAATAATTTGAATTTCTTTCAAATTTCACAAAGTTAAAAACTTTGAGAAAGAAAGAGAGATAAAGGAAAAAGGAAAACAAAAGAAAGAGGGAGACACTTTAATTTCTTTGCAACCATGGTGGTTTTGCGGATTTAAAATAGGTACCAGAATGGATCCAACAGTATTATACTAGGGTGTTCTTTAGATCTTGGATTGTTTTAGCTGTAAGTTAAACGTATAACCCAATCTTCTGATAATTAATGGCCTAGGTCCTTACGACTTTGGAGATGAGAACCTTGCCATGCCCCAGGATGAGATGCAAATACTTGACCTTAAACACTCATATGAAGAAATGGGAGCTTCCTGGGATAACAATCCTTCTACAAAGCTGTCCTCAGGTTGAGACCTTGAACATAGACATGACATCCCGCTTCGAAGAGGTATGCAAATTCCCTCCTTCTACTACTTTGTTATTCTTCTTATCTTCTCACAAGATCATCTAAACAGAGGCAAACCCAGGTTCTAGAGTTAATGAGTTCAAAATGATCAGTGTGATCTTATTATAGTTTGAGTTGAAAGCAACGAGTTCAGTCAAATCAGCCCTAAATCTGTCTCTGCCTTATATTTTGGACTGATCCTTGTTTAACCAAATAACTTTGGAACGTTATGTTGCAGTATTATTTTGGGTCGTATTTTAAGAAATCTAACGACTTTAGTGGAGGAAATTACTGGATATCAAGGCCTTGTTGGGTGCTGTATCTCAAGACTTTAAGGATTTACGGCTTCTGGGGTGGGAATGAATACATCCTTTCATTTCTGGAAGTTGTGCTAAAGAATGCAATGGTGCTTGAGAAAATCTTCATTGGCTCCTCTAAAAATGAACCATGGATTCCTACAGATGTGGACTACAGAAGAGTTGCAAATAAGATGCTAAGCTTTCCGAGATCATCAAAGGATGCTGTTATTCTGTTCTCTGGTTGAGAATTAAACTATGTCTAGATGTTTAATTAAAAAAATGTGCTTCTGAAATGTTTAGATGTTTTTAAGTTAAGCTCGATGCTTGTCTAAAACATTTTTTTCTTTTGATTCAGTAGACAATTTTTCTCTCTGTGAATTTATATCTTATTCCTTGCAAATGAGGGCTTCCCTCAGCCCTGTTGGCAGTTGATAATTTAAGGGTTCTTCGTTTATCTTAGATTAAACGGTTGAGATAGCTATCCTTTTTTTTTTTCCCTTTATTAGCGTTTGATATGTTTGTGTTGTAAATCTTTGCATTTGTTATTCAGGGAGCAGAAGGTAGGAAAGTTTTGTTCTTTTATTAATTTACATGCCCTTTCCTTAGCAAATCCATCACTATGTGAAGATTTAAAGAGAATATAAAACTTGAGAAAGTCTTTCATGAAATGGCCTGAGACAATTGATTTTCCATGTTCGTAGTAATAGTAATTGAACTCCACAAACTCTGCAACTAAATGTTGAATTGATATGGAATAGTACCTGTGATGTAGTTTTCCAAGTAGTTGCCCATTATGAAATTCTTAACTGATCTTGTGTATAGAATTCAAACTTTACATATATGCACCCCAATGGATGTCTCATAATAGTACAGTGTTTTACTTGAAAAAATTGACTAAAACTTGATTAACAAGTAATGTTTTGGTAATAAATAATTATGGAGGTACTATTCTGTTTTGCATCTGATTTTTGGTGCTTTCGTACTCGTTTGCACAATGGCAATATGAAGATAAAGAGTTATTTCAAGGAAGGAAATAGTAAAGGAAAGAAACCTAGTGTAGCATTTGGTGTTTGTACCAACAAAGTAAATTGATTTAACTTTAGATTATCACTAGTTACAAATTTGAGCTAATAGTTCATTAGTAACAGTTCAGTGAAACTCTTTTTATGTATCAAACACTTGTTTTGCATTTATTGATTTGACGCAAACTTATAATTAAAAAAACTAATCAACTGGAAAAAAAAAAGTATTTTTGGATCGAGGAAGGGACGTTGTTCAACTCAAAGTCAATGGAGCGAGTTATAACTTAGTTAAGTCATACATATAAATTTATGTTTATATCCTCCTCTCTCCCTTGCTCATCTTGTAAATCGTTTTAGATTTTTCTCCAGTTGCGAGATTCCATAGTTGGTTAGCATATAAATAACTAGATATTATATGCAATGACAGAAGGAGAGTTAGTGAATAAATAACATATTATCTAAACAGCATACAGCCAAGTCGTTTTAGATTTATATAAATAACGGCGTCTACTACTTTTTGTGGCCAACTATTTTTGTTCACAATATTTGGACTTTTTAACCAAGATCGCAAGGGACCTCCTGAGTGTATCACTTTGACCATTGTGTAGCCAACAGTGCCTGAATAGATGCCACTTGTCTTTTCCAGACTCATAAATCCGTTAACTTGTAACTCATTTCAATGGGAATTTTCAGAGGAACAATGATTTGTGATATCAGATCTGCATTTTTTCATTGATTGTGTGACAATGATAATTTTCTATGTTTGTTTCTGTACATGTATTCCCATCTCCCCCTAATACACATACTAAAAAGCAAAACATGTCATCCCTTTTCCCCTTGAACTAGTAAGAAAATTAATTTGAGGTATGAAGAATAAACGAGTGGAGCAGATGATGTGACATCTACTTTGACAAAGCAGATGATTCTAGGAGCTAAAAGATCAAATATACGCCTTCAAAAGAAAAGGCTGAAAGCTATAAGACACTAACTTTTTCATCTTCCACACCATATCTTTGTACCCTTCCCCCTTTCAGGGTGTCCAAGTTGCTTCATTGTTGCTTTTACCTCCCGCAGTTTACTTTTGTAATCCTTCTTCCATGCTTCAAATCTAACTTTCAGCTTTTGAAGCTCATCGTTAGGCCTGAGGGTGGACGTTTCCTGCCCTGATTTACATTGATCATGGACAAAATTTTGAAAATGATTGACCATATCCATCACATGGTGGTTATTAAGCTGGTTCTCGGAGTTTATTCTCCCATTTTGTTGTGATTGTGAATCATGTACCTCATTGGAAAGATTCAGTGCACTACTTTGAAGGCTCGTCGTTCTTGGGAATCCATCATCCTCGTCTTGATCTTGATGCATCAGTAGTCTTAGTTCTCCCTTAGTTTTTTCACCGCTGTGTGTTTTCCTTTCTGCAGCCAGACTTGTCTGCAAGATTAGGAATTATCGCTTGGTTACAGAAATAATAACAAAATGATAAGTTTCTTGCTTTCCGAATCCTGAACAGATACAAGATTGGATGAAGATAAGCAAATAAACAACATCTTTCCGTTTACTGTTAAGGTCATTGATGTTCAATAAGAAAGTACTAGAATATGTATCTTTGGCAATTCATGAGGTGATCTCCATACAAAATGTCATAGCTCGAAAGAAATTCAGATATCAAAAACTGAACAACATTTGCTTTTACATGAAGACACAGAATGCTCACTTGTACAGACGTTAACTGATCTTGCCACATCTTCTCCATAGCTTTCATCTTTGATTCATACTGATTCCACTTTTTCTCATAATGCTGAATATGTAGCCTCAAAGCTGCATTTTCCTCTTTCTTTCTCTCCAGAGCTGCCTCTGTCCTCAGAATATGCCTCTGAAGATCAAGTAGAACTGAACGCGGTACCTGAAGGGAGTCCAAGCAACCAAACTGGTTAAGATATGTTCTTGTTGATGTTTTTACAACACTCAGAAACCTACTTTTTAAGAAGTAAACCACACCTTAGTTTCTTGCTCCTTCTCGGCATGGTCATTCTTTTTTCTAATGTTCTGATCACATGTTGGTTTCCCATTACCTAAGAGATTGAACTGTTTGCGAGTCAACCAACCTCGAACAACTGCAGAATGCATAGAGAAGCTGAGGACTATCTTCTAAAACAATATATTCAAATCTTTGGATTAAGGATTCTACAATCTATACCAGATTGCAAACGTGTGGCTGCAGTAAGCTGCCGTTCTATTCTTCTATGACGGTGTTCCTTTATGTGTTTCTGTATAATGATAATTGCCGTCAACCTCCTAGTAAGATCCTGATGATACTTTCTTGCAATTTCACCACGCACAACTGCAAGAATGAATGACTATGGTTGAGCTACAATCATCAAAATTTCAAAGGAAAATGAAATACATGAAGCTCTTTGCCCTTGAGGATCAGGTATTTTTTTAGTACTTCTTCTTTATTCAAGTCTGGAATAAGTATTATAGCATATGAATTTTTGAGAAAAATTGGATAATGTGGATTACATTGTTGTAGTGCTACTACTCCAATTTTAATCTGATGATAGTACCGGCGGGCTTGGTAGCCGCGAAAGCATCTCTGAATTCCCACTACTGCACTGAGTTCAGCTCCTTCTCTCAGATCAACGACTAAACAAAACTGTGGAAGAAACCACAAGAATTTCAGCAATTTTTGAAACTGGCAACAGTTGAAATTATATGAGAAATATGACTATGACTCAGTTTTACCAAGTCTCCTGTTAAATATGAATAAAATGCAATCTGAATACACTAATGCATCCTCCTTTATACATCCTGACATCTAAAGAAAATACACCTTAGCAAATAAACGGATGACTGCATTCATTTAAATAAGTTAAGAACTAATCACATCTGCCAACCAATGAAGACAAAATTTGCATTAGGAGAAGATGTAATGTTTTACTTCTCCCAAGAGTCATTTGCCTGCTATAACTTAATGTAGGAAACTGGCACTCACAGAGTCAGAGTACAGTTTATTAATCTTTAATAATATTATCAACACATAGGTGATAATTGTTCTTGAGCCGAGAGTCTATCGGAAACAACCTCTCTACCTTCGTAAGGTAGGGGTAAGGTTTGCGTACACACTCCCTCCCCAGACTCCACTGTGTGGGATTGCACTGGGTTTGTTATTGTTGTTGTTGTTGTTGTTACATAGGTGATAATTAATTATAATTGTTTATGAAGCTATAAGAACCAAGTACCTCATTTGCAACAGTTAAACAAAAAATTAATGCACTCAAGGGTGTATCCTAACGGTCAATGAAGTGAGATAAAATAAGTGGACACTAGGGTTCAAATTCTAGCGGAGACAAAAATCGCTAGGTGATTACTTCCATGTTTAAGCAGAGTTACCTAATAGTGTGATGATGGAAGGTAGCAGGTATCCAATGCAACAGTCGAGGTATGCGCAAGGTGGCTCAGACTGTTTTAACAAAAGTAATCTACTTCATACTTTGAAAACAAGATTCAAGTTGCCCCTAATTTTCCCTCAAAACACATAAGAAGCTTTAATTCATTTCCATTTACCTTATCTGTCATGGCTACAGAATCCCTCTCTGCTGAATCCCATTGATGAACTGGTTGATCAAGAAATACATCTTCCTTTGTTCTTGTGCTCTCAAACAAACCACACTTAACCTGTGAATATCCATCTTCTTCATCTCTATTCTTTTCTTTACCAAACTCTGGCAATTTCCTTCTTCCCTTAGGCAACCTAGCCTTTGTGATTGGCCTAACAGGCAAAGGTGGTGGCAAATCATTTGTATTTTCCTCTGGTTGTTGAAGTTCCTCAAGCATAAGCTCTAGAGTACTAAGACTTCCCATATTCTGATAAGTTGTCACAATCACTGAAGACATAACTTACAGTTCTAATTACACATAAGACACAAACAAACAAATATGTACAACATATCCAAGAACTGGGAGTTTGAGTCTTAAGGATTTGAAAAAGCTGCAGTTTGGCTTACTTGAGATGCCCAAAATCTAAGCATGTTTGATTCTATGGCAGGAATAATAAGGAATTGCATGTGTATATTGTCAGAAAGCTTTGCTTTTTTTCAGCTTTTGCTTTGTTTGAAAGAAGTCTTGAGGTTTATGTAGGTCCAGTTTTTTTTATCATAGCAGAGGACCATTAAATTAAATATGTAAATAAAAAAGAATTTTTGTAGCAATTTTTGGAAGACAAAATGGATATTTTAAACCGATTGAGGCCAGTGGACTCATTGGGTTGCTGGATGATGAAGAAATGGAAACAAGAATGGTTGGTATTATTACTTCTAGGGGACATCCCCTATAGATTTTATAATTATTATTTTCCTAATTTAAAATAATGAATCCAATGTAGAATTTAATATTTTCTATTTTTCTTCTAAGAATTGTCCCTTATAATTGTCGTGTTGTGAACTATAACTTAGAGCCCGTTTGGATATAAGAAGTTTTCATTTTTTTTTCGAAATCAATGTTTGGCCAAAAAAAATTCACTTTTTTAAGTTGAAGATGAATTTTGGAATTTTCGAAAATTTGAAAAACTTCAACAAAAAAAATTGTTTTTCAAAATTTTCACTCAGATCACTCACAAAAATTCAAAAACAACCCAAATTTTATTTATGTCCAAATACAACTTTAATTTTCAAATACAATTATTACTTGAAAAAAAATCACTTTTTTTTGGAATTTTACAATTCCTATGTCCAAACGTCCACTTAGAAGAGCTGGTTTTATTGCTCAGTTTAAGTAACCTAAATTGACTTCAAAGTAATATTTGGCATCAACATCCAAAACTTAGAAAACAATATTAAGCAATTAATCAAATTCTATACTAAATTTAGCTTAGGATTTTAATTTGAACCTCTTTTTTCGTATCATGCCATATTTGTACTTGAACAATTAAAGTACCACCTCATTTGAAGTGAAGAATTAATGCAAAAACTTTCAACTTAAAACCAAAAAAAAAAAAAAAAAGAATTTCTATAGTGGATGTCTGAATGACACGTCGCAGAACTACTTGAATTGGGTTAGTTGAAAGCTTAGATTTTCAAAATCAATATTGCACTTTATGTTTTATTTTTTATTTTTCTAAAAATCTTAGCAAGATCTCAATTGGATGTAACTGTTCAACTCTTGCAAACTATGATTATGATTAAACAAGATTTCATTGACCTAATCTTTTTTGGGACTATATCGATCCAGTGAATTTAGTGAAGTAGTATAATTTAGGTGATTAGATCCAATGCATGGTTAAGCTGATAAAATTATTGGGATATGAAAAAACTAGTACTACTAAAGTTTTTCCATGAATTGACTATTGAGTTGCATGCATTATGCTACGTCATAATAAGAGTTTGAAAGAGAAGGTGGGGGAAATGATTAAGGGTTATGATCAATGTTGCCTCGAGCGCCTGAAATGTGTTAATAAAAATTGAATAAGTAGCTAACTTTGGGACTTGGATATCATTGATTTTTAAGCCTTGGTTTCATATGACGAGACACAAAAGCCAATTGGTTAAAGTGATTCATGGAAAGATGTACCCTACAAATAAAATACCTCTAATTCTAATTTGCTTAAACATTTTCATAGGCCAAAAAAGTGGGATAGTTCAGTGTCAATGAATCAACTATAATTGTAGGACATGACACTGAAAATATGAGGGTTTATCATTTAGTAAAGATAAAATATGTTAGGTGGTTTAGTGGACGTGATTATTCGTATACCTATAATAATAGGATAAAGTAGTTAAAATATGCACAAACTAACATAAACATCACCGTTATTAATACAAAACTTTGTATTAATGAGTTCAAATCCTAAAACATTCCTACTCACAAGCCAAATCTTTTAAGTTGGACTTTTTAAGTTTCTTTTATAATTATATATATCTATACTATATTAAAAACACCAAGACCCTTAGTGAAATGTCGTTCGCCTTTTTTTCCCTTTAAATTTAATTTCACATTAGACAAAATAGTCATTTAATTATTTTTCTAATATTTAAAACTTTAAAATAAAATTAAATAACTTTCTTATTAAATCTTTCCTTATTTGAACTACGTAAGGATTCCTAATTTTTAGGTTTTAAAATTCATTAAGATTTTTTGAACTTATATAACTTCTTTCCTTATTTGAACTATGTAATATAATTATAATTCCTTCCATGTTATTTTTCCTAATATTTAGGACCTTGCAAATTTGAAAACTACCCCTTGACGTGGCATTGAATTCTACAATAATTTGATTCTTAAGGAATGTGAATTTTTAAAGCCCATGTATTAACTTTCAGGATAAATTTTGAAAACTATGCGTGCAACTATAAGAAAATGGCATTCTTTTTAAAATTTCGAAAGTCTAATAAGGGTTTTTTTAAGCCCACGAATTATGAAAACGAGTAAAAGTAAATTACATGTTAACTCCATCAAAGATAGACAGGTGACTTTTAGTTCATAAACATGTTACTTTTTCACCTTTTTTCCTTATTTTTTGATTTTTATTTAATATATATTGACAAGAATGATATCTCCTACTAATTATGGATGAATTTTTCGGGTTAATTTCTATTATAACAACTAAAATTTATTTTAGTTAACTTATTAAGAAACAAACTATTAAAATTTATGACACACAAAAATTAAATAGTTAATGTTACTCAAACCATTACTAGGATATGATATATAGAATATTGAATTCATGATATTTACAATTTCTCAGAATTATAAAATACTCATATGCTTACTGTCATGTTTTATTAGAATATCGAAATCACGTTAAATTTCTCTCAACATTATGCATTTTTCTTAATCTTTGCAATTACTTCTTTTAAATACTTTTGATTATAATTGTTTAATTACTCAAATTAAGATGAAAATTCAAACGTTTGACTTTCACATTGGAAAATCTAATGAAAAGTAGATGAGATAGTATTTCTGCTTTGACTTGATTATTCTAAAAACACACACAAAAGTGAAGTAACGATCAGTTATTTTACCTTTTGAAAATAGACTTTCCATTGGATAAAAATATAGTTAAATACTTAAAATTTTAGAATGAATTAATATTAAAAATTGAATCAATAAAAACAATTGTTTTCCTTAATGTTGAGAACAAGAATATTTTCTCATTGAAATGACTAATTAGCAAAAGACTATAATTCAATGTTTGTTCCTTTAATGTATTTCCAGGACATGTTCGAGACAATATAGGGAATATGCACAAAGAAACAATTGTCTATAAAAAACTATTAAGTGAAGTAATATTAAAAAAAAAATCTGATTAATTTAATTTATTATTCATATGTGTAAGCTTATATCAAATCACCTTGAATTGAACTAATATAATTCACTAAAACTGGACCATAACTATTTGTCACATGTAAGTTATATTTTGTATCTTTTACTGTCATAATATAACTTATGAAATTAAAATTATAAAATTATAAAATTGAACTAAGTGTTAAGTTGAATTAACTGATTGAGTTGATTGGGTATTTTTACCAGGCGAGTTTCTTCCTTCATTGAGTAATTAGCTAAATAAGATCAATAGCTAAGCTTGTTTTGTAATATTTTCACGTAGTAATTAATAAAAATTAAATAAGATCAACAATCATCATTTTCAAAAACTTATACCTTCCTTTTTTCCTTTTCGTTTATAATTCAAATGAATGTCAATATAAAATATGCATATTTCTTTTAAAATTTTATACTCATTGAGACAGAATACACGCGCAACGCGCGTATCACTATATTAAAATCACGAAGGCTCTTAGCGAAATATCGTTCGCCTTTTTTACCCTTTAAGATAGAAGTCTACATTAGACAAAATAGTAATTTAAGTTATTTTCTTAATTTGTAGGATTTTAAAATTACTTTTTGAATAGCTTGATTTTCATAAATTGTAAAAATTCTAAAGTGACTTCCGTAAAAGATAAATTGAAACTTACATGTGAAAAGAGGAAAACACCGTCAAACACCTCCAAAAATGCATGAACAATTGCTCTAGGCATTAATGAATGATAGACAAATAAACACTCTCCTAAAAAGAAAAGTTTATTTAGAGTTAATGTATGGAATATAACTTAGATCAAGATGAGTAACTCTGCTCATAACAAACCATGTAAAATAAGTTGATCTGTCAATCTACTTGCAATTACAAATGCACTAAATTTCAAGAAAATCGACTTTTTAATTTTTGTAAATTTGATTTTACATTTGACAAAAATATTAGTTTATTATTTTTCTTATATTTAAAATGTTGAAATAATAACATTTAGCTTAAGAAATTATTTTTTATTTAGATTATACTTAAGAATTCCTAACGTTTATGACTAAATCACTTAAATTTTATTTTTATAAATTCTTTTCTCATTAAGCACTTTAAAAATAAAATTCTTATTAGCTAAAATTATAATTTGCTTATTAAATTTTTTCTTATTTGAACGAATATGTAGGATCTCCTAACGTTTAATGAATTAAAATTAATTAATATTTCATCTTACGTAAATTTTCTTATTTGAACACATTGAAAATAAAAATTTTAATTAATATTTAAAATTTGAGATGATTTAAAACTAAAAGTTCCAAAATAATATATATTTATTTATTTATAGTATTATAAAAGTATAAAACTCAAGTACAAAATATTTATGGACAAAATGTGAGTGAAATCAATCCAAGAAAAGGACAAAGAATAAAGTAAAGAGCATAGAACCCTTTTAAACTCTTAATCTCTTTTGTTATAAAAGTAGCTTAACCTCATTTCCTATATAAAATAACTATTTTAGAATCTTGATAAATTAAAATTAAATATTATTTTCTTTATTTTTTAGAAAAGTAAAAAACTAATTGATTCGTTACACGATACGAATTAACATAAAGTTCTTATACTTCATTTCATACCAACTGAAAGAGATAGCTCTTATGAGGTGTTTGGCCAAGCTTTTGGAAGGAAACAAAGTGTTTTTGAGGAGAAGCAGAAGTAGTTTTTGAAAAGCAGAAAAAAGTAGCTTCTCTCCAAAAACACTATTCTGAGAAGCACTTTTGAAAAAAATACACTTAGAAGTAGTTTTCAAAAAGCTTGGCCAAACACTAATTACTGCTCAAAAGTGCTTTTTAAATTAATTAGTCAAATATAAACTGCTTCTCACTAAAAGTATTTTTTTTTAAAAGTACTTTTTTTAAAAGTACTTTTCAAAATAAACAGATTTTAGAAGCTTGGCCAAACAGGCTATTAGTTCTGTTAAAATGATCGATTGTCTAAAATTTATAATTAATATTAAAATATTCGTTATTTACTTATATTCATTACTTGCCTTTTTTAAAATTTATTATTTTCTTAATATTATGAATATAACATTTATGAAGAGATGTTAGGTGAAATATAACGACATAAAATATATATTTTTTATATAAATTATTTATAATCAAATACTATACTATTTAACTAATCCAACTAAATTTATTATCTTTTTGCATGTTCAAAAGATATTGAATTTAACTATTCTATCAATGAAAATTAATTTTTTTATTATTTAAACATAGATTAAATTTATTTTAACTTCAACTGTTATTTTTCAATAATTTTTTCATCTTGTATACGTTTAATAATAATTGACGTGATGTACACGTGCAATGCACGTACACTAATACTAGTTATTATAAAAGCATCAATGTTACACGCTAAATGTTGAACGATTAAAATAGCCTCGAAATATTAGTCGACTTTTATGCCCTTATTTGTATTAATCTTAACATAAAACTATTGGTTATATTGGTAAAACGAATAGAAATAGACTTCTAATAGAATACCATGTCTGAATTTTGATGCCTAAATAAAGATCGAATATCAGTTCTGGACTTCTGTTGTTGCTTTGTGTTTTTTCCTAGAGTGGCGGCTAGGAGATGAAGATAGTTTGTTTATTCTCAAAACTATATTTATGAGATATGTGTAAAGTTGAGTAATAAATTCTTTCAATAATCTCATATATCTCTCTTTTGTCTCGTGCAAGCAAACAACCTTTAATTTTGGGTGGCAACAAAATTTCATTGAGCTAGGGAGCTTAATGTTAATAGCATCAGGCTATATATTAATCATGTTCCTTCTCCATGACCACATAATGATATTTATCCTAACCAACCACTCTCCTCTTTTGTTCCTCTATTTTGTTACAAGTAATAGACTCCTTTTACCTGATATATTCATTAGATTGTATTAAGAAGTATAAGCTTTTTTCTTGATTTTATAATGTTAAGTTTTTATTAAGTGATTCTACTTTAATATGTTTGAGAATACGAAGCTTATTTATAGAAGGTTCCTATTTATGGCTGTTAAAAGCTTGCATATTTTAATGGCATTTATACAAAATACTTTGCCGGATTTATCAACCGTTTGTAAAAAACTAAAATATATATGAGAAAAAAGATATATTCACATATTTTATGCGCCTATGGTTTACGTGCAAGGCACGCGTAGAGACTAGCACACACACACACACACACACATATATATATATATATATATATATATATATATATATATATATATATATGCGTGCGGCTAAAATTCCACCAAGAGTGATACTTCTGATAAAAAAAGACCACGGCCACATGTTAGGAATATTAAGATTGCTAAAATTCTCTATATAGGGAGAGATGTAACAGAATTATAACATATGAACTATACCTTTACAATTTACCATTTATTCATATTAATTTGTGTTGTACATGTCATAATTTTCATCAAATTTGTTAAATGCACATGTTTGAGGGAACCAATGAATATAGATGCACAACTTTGGCAGCTATCTGCACTATCTGGCCATGGCATTTTATGTGCGCACATTGTGAGGTAAAAGTTAACAAAGAAATCATATAGGAACTCGATTTTATGTTTTTTCCACCTATATATTCAAATTACTTTATAGTGTATTTCCTATTATCTCACAACAAATAATTGAAAAGAAAAAACTTAAAATGAATTAAAAAGCTAAGAATAAAATAACAAGAAAAAACATTTTCTACTATATATATTTGTGGTCCAACCAAGAGAATGGAAACAAAATGGATGGATATCTAAAAAGTGAAACCAAATGAACCATCTATAGACCAATCTATAGTTGCACATGCCGTTAGTTAGATTGGACCCTGGCCACCCATACAACCGACTAAAGTTGATGGAACTTTAGCCAAATACGTTGGATGAGGGTGGCTCTATTGATCGATTAATTTACTTTGAAATCAAATACTGTACTGATTATTTTTAACACAAATAGTTCCATAGCTTTGTTATTTTATTTCTGTGTTTGGCAAATGGTTTATAAATGATCATCTATTCCCAACGTGTAGCATAAATATAAGAAATTTTACTAATATTGAATGATAAAACATCAAGTGGAAAAGAAAACAGTTTGGAAAATAAATCACCATTTTGATTTTCATTTTTTTTTTTGGTCGAAAGAATCAAGATAGATTATGACTATCCAGCTTGTGTTTTCAAAATACAGATATTAGTATTTTATTTTCAAGGAGGCATACTATTGATGAAAATATTTGGATAATGAGCTACATTTATTTCATTTGAAATTGAAAATAATATTCATAAAAGCGATTTAGAATGACACAAATAATATATTGAAAGGAGCTTCTAAATAAGTTAAAGTGAGAATATTAAATTAGAAATACAACTATATCACACTTGTCCCTCGTTCTTAGGAAATAAATTTCATAGTAACGCATCTAAATTAAAGTAAAGGTCACCTAACATAATTAACGTAGCACAATTCTATTATTTTCAAGTTAATTGGTAAAACATGCATGTACCATATCAAGGTTTTTGAATGCGAATTAACTTCACCAAGTGCTACATATAGTTTTAGTAGTTCTATATAAATCTTGACAAAGCAGTTGCTACAATAATTTATATCATGGATAATGATCGAGAATTACATCAAGACATAAAGAAAGAGTGAAAAAAAAAAACGTCTCAACAAATTATGTCTCATTTGAGTTTTCCTTGACTAAAGTTAAGGAGTTAGTATTTCACAGTAAGAAAAGTCAAATTTTATTATTATCAGAACATTGTTTAGGTAAATAGAGTGCACTAATTACCAAAATTGTCTAATGTTTCTGTTCATATTTGTTGAGGTCATGAATATAGCGAATAGCGATTAACATAAAATTACCCTAACAAGGGCAATGTCAAATGGGGGCTTACATTTCATCTATTCAAAACAGAAATTCATAAAAAATCAACAAGTCATTTACCAAACCAAAATAAGTTTGGTTTTTGGATTTACCTCGATAGTTCGTCTTTATTCTTTAATTTTTACTTTTGAGTCCTAAAAAAGTGTCATAATGTAACTTCAATCTAGCAACAAGAGAAGGATTAATGAAATCTGCAAGTTTCAAAGACACATTCTCTAATCTCTACCCTACACGTTTTAAATTTAAAAATACCTTTTCCATAATTAACGCTTCCAATTTCATTAGGAGTCTCTTCAAATTTATCGTAACATACTCGATAAGAATTTCCACTAGTGAAAGAATCAAAAAAAGAACTTCATCTTTCCCTTCTAGCCATCAATCCTTACTGTATTGGTAAAAATCTGACCGTCACGATCGAACTGATCAACGTCCGGCCCCGGTGACCGGGCAGCAAAAAATAACATAGTCCACTCTACATCCCACTCTTGACACCCGTCGAGTCGGAAGAAGCAATGTCTAAAAGAACGACCAAGACACACTAGAGCAAGAGAGCGTCGGACTAAGTAAATGGCAAGGGTGTCTTGACTATATATAGGAAGGGAAAACCATCGATAAGGAAGAGGCTCCTCCCCTTTTCTATCCCCCAAGCTCTCTTCTTGTAATCTTCATAGGAAATAAGTAATCTGCAGAGGAACATGTAAAACTATCTCCCTCATCGATCGATGGGGGTCACAATGTTAAATTTCAATAAGTCTGACTATATCTTTTTCATCCTATGTATAATTCATACTATTAGCTCTTTGATCTGGAATTTATTATGTCTGACTAAGATTTACCCTTCATTTTCTTCGATTGATTTGTTCAAAAAGGTTCCGATATATTTTGAGTCAAACAATTTGGCGCCGTATGTGGGGATTTCTTAGTGAAATTTCCTAGTCTCTCCCAGATCAAAGACGAAAAATACGATCACCCACCAAAAAGAGCGCGAAGGAAAAACCCAACCCACACGGGACAAAAGCGCAACACGGTAGGGGGAGGAGAGTCGAGTAGCATCACCAAATTTAGAAATCTTCACCCCATCAACCATCGAAATGTCAAACAAGACGAACAACGTTACCAACCCGTTCTCCCCCATCGGACCACCGGGTAGGGGCAAGGAAAGTGTTATTTTAACTCACCTTCTGCTCTTTGCTCAAGCAGGAACACAAAGGTCGCACGGACGAGCGAGTAAAGAAACATCTCAATTAAAGAACGAAAAACTACTGCAAAACAACTGAAATACCGCCCGCCGGTGACACCTCCAAGCCGGAAGGCAGGAGTCGGACAAGGAAACTACAATGTATGCGCAGAACGAACCTAAGCGAAATAGCAACGTTTCGCATTCTCCAACGTTTCTCCCTCTGATGCAAGCAATGTCAAACGAACTGGGACTCTCCCAAAAAATGTCTAGCTATCCAAAAACTGGGACTAACGACGGGTTACTATTTCGATAAGTTCGTAATAACACCCTTTATGGCTAAGGGCCTTCGCCAAAAAGAAGAAAAGTCCAACCTCGATCAAACGACGATGGGTTACTATTTCGTTAAGTTCGAAATAACACACTTTAAGGCCAAGGGCCTTCGCCAAAAAGAAGAAGATTTCGACCTCGATCAAACGACGAAGGGTTACTATTTCGATAAGTTCGAAATAACACCCTTTAAGGCCAAGGGACTTCGCCAAAACAAAGAAGAGTTCGACCTCGATCGAACGACGATGGGTTACTATTTCGATAAGTTCGAAATAACACCCTTTAAGGCCAAGAGAATTCACCAAAAAGAAGAAAAGTTCGACCTCAATCGAACGACGACAAGTTACTATTTTGATAAGTTCGAAATAACACCCTTTAAGGCCAAGAAACTTCGCCAAAACGAAGAAAAGTTCAACCTCGATCGAATGACGACGTGTTACTATTTCGATAAGTTCGAAATAACACCCTTTAAGGCCAAGGGCCTTCGCTAAAACGAAGAAAAGTTTGACCTCAATCGAACGATGACGGGTTACTATTTCGATAAGTTCGAAATAACACCCTTTAAGTCCAAGGGCCTTCGCCAAAAAGAAGAAAAATTCGACCTCGATCGAACAAAAACGGGTTACTATTTCGATAAATTCGAAATAACACCCTTTAAGGCAAAGGGCCTTCGCCAACAAGAAGAAGATTTCGACCTCGATTGAACGACGACGGGTTATTACTTCGATAAGTTTGAAATAATACCCTTTAAGGCCAAGGGCCTTCGCCAAAACGAAGAAGAGTTCGACCTCGATCGAACAATGATAGGTTACTATTTCGATAAGTTTGAAATAACACCCTTTAAGGCCAAGGGCCTTTGCCAAAACGAAGAAAAGTTCGACCTCGATCGAACGGCGACGGGTTACTACTTCGATAAGTTTGAAATAACACCCTTTAAGGCCAAGGGCCTTTGCCAAAACGAAGAAAAGTTCGACCTCGATCGAACGACGACGGGTTACTACTTCGATAAGTTTGAAATAACACCCTTTAAGGCCAAGGGCCTTCGTCAAAACGAAGAAAAGTTCAACCTCGATCGAACAATGATAGGTTACTATTTCGATAAGTTTGAAATAACACCCTTAAAATCCAAGGGACTTCGCCAAAACAAAGAAAAGTTTGACCTCAATCGAACGACGATGGGTTACTATTTTGATAAGTTCGAAATAACACCCTTTAAGGCCAAGGGCCTTCGCCAAAAAGAAGAGTTCGGCCTCGATCGAACGATGACGGGTTACTATTTCGATAAGTTCGAAATAACACCCTTCAAGGCCAAGGGTCTTCACCAAAAAAAAGATTTCAACCTCGATCGAATGACGACGGGTTACTATTTCGATAAGTTCGAAATAACACCCTTTAAGTCCAATGGCCTTCGCCCAAGAGGAGAGTTCGACCTCGATCGAACGTAGACGGGTTACTATTTCGGCAAACATCCTTTAAGTCCATAAGCCATCGCCAAAGAAAAAGTGCAAAATAGTCCTAATGCCAAGGACCATCAGAAAGTGCAAAAGACCGGGATTTTCCATGCGGGAATCTATCTCGCACCAAAATCACGCGAAATGAAAATAAAGGTAGAATACAAGACAAATAACAACGAAAATTTTCCTTTATACAAAGTCTCCGCGCAAATGGTCGCGGATTACATAAGACCCAAGTCAACAACATAAAAACAAAAGGAAAAAAGAAGAAAGGAACAACGACAATCGACTACAAACGAAAAATTGGGAAGAAAACAACAAACGGAAAACAGATCAATATCACTATCCCTCTACTCTGAATCATAATAGCCACCTCTGAGAGCCTAATTTTTTACCATGCTTGAACTTTCCCACTCTGCCTTACTAAATAAACTAATTACAACACAAAGTCAAAAAGGGGGGAGGAAAAACAACACGGAAGGATGGGAGATTTGCTTTTGAAAAGATGGAAAATAACAAGTCAAAAAGGGAGGAGGAAAGAGGGGGACAACATGAGAAAAAGGGGGCATCTTTTGAAAAGGAGGAAAAGAACGTTAAAAAAATAGGAAAGAATTTTGAAAAATTGGAAAATCAATCTGAGAAGGAGAAAAATGGAGCACCTAAATTTAATTATTTTTGGACCGTAGCTTCACCACGTTTTTCTTCTTTCGATTTTGGTTCTTTATATCAATCGGCAAAAAACCACCTTCGAGGAAGAGGACACTCTATCTTACATTACAGAGAGATATACACATAAAAAAGAGAGAAAAATCGGTAGCTATAGGATCATTTAGCAGCTGAAATTAAGAGCTTTGTGATTATTATTTGAATGCAAAAACTTTAAACAAAATAGAAAGATCCCCTAGGCATTTTGTGAAGTTGATAGCTACTAGTTTCAAGCATCTCTGTTGAGTTTTTGGGTTGTTCTTAACATTTGAGTTGATGTTGTTGCTGTTGTATGTTGCTGCTAAATTTCTGTTGTTGCACTGCTATATTTTATTATTCTGCAAACCAAGTAATTCAAATTCTTATATTGCAGATTCTTTGTGATAATAAGAAGGATTTGATCCCGGTCTGGATTGACGGAACATGTTAGATCCGATTATTTATTGCTTCAACATAAATGTTATATTAGTCTTATTATCATGTAAATCTTTCAAAAAATTAGTTAAATTAACTTTTCTCTTTTATGTATGTGATTGAAATTGCATTCTTTTAAGTTTACTTAGTTTAAGGAAAAGCTAAATACCTCATTTTTAATCATGCTTGTTTAGTTTGAGATCTTTTATGTGAATTACTTTTAAGGTTCATGTATAATTAGTTAGAAATATTATATTAATCTTTAAGAAATAATTGATTAAGGAGATAAAGAGCAAATGTAATAATTAGCATGTAAGTCTCGTTGTGAAAAACAATGTTTTTTTTGGACATTAACGTGAAGAAGAAATTTAGGCTTAGAAGAATACTCTATATTTTGTCATTTTTCTTTTAACGCTAGGCAACTAGTAGACGCGTTTGACAATTTAATATTATTCAAATATTGTTTTTTTATTTTAATAAATAAAAGGGACATAGGAAAAGCATAAAAATCAAATAAATTACAGTTTATCCAAAATTAATTTAAGTTAAATATAGCCAATAAAGTGACCGTGCTAGAACCACGGGACTCGGGGAATACCTTACATCTTCTCCCCGATTAACAGAATTCCTTATCCGAACTTTATTTTTGCAGACCGATAAAAAATAGAGTCATATCTTCCTTTGACTAGGGATTCAAATAAAAGGTGACTTGGAACACCTAAAAATCAATTCTAAGTGGTGACTCTGTAAATAAAATAATTCCTACTCAAGTTTGTCACTTTAATTGGAAAAACTCTTTGACCCACAATCCATAACACCACATATCTTTTTGGAGGGGTAAAAAAGGGGTGTGACAGCTCTGGCGACTCTGCTGGGGACTGATAAGAATTCGAGCTTGTACATGTTGACTTTTTTGGCTTTATTAATTATGTAAATATTGTGATTTATTTGTGCCTAATGTGATACATGTTCGCTTTTTACTACTTCGATATTGTTGAACTGTACATATAAATTGTCTTCTCACGCACCCCCTCTGAGTCTTCTTGAAATTAAAAATTGGGCATTTGCTTGACATAGCTCGCTTTCTTTGAAATAGCTGAGGTGCTTGTCACCCGGTGAAGGATTTTAGTCACACATGTTTTTAGGTGGGGAGCACCACCAGTTAAGCCAGAAAGCAGTGCTACCGGTACACTGACCCTCCTCGGCTCGAGTTGTCCACTCGAGTAAGCCGGTCTAGATACCTTCTCCACCAGGATTTGAATCTAGAAGAACAAACCTCATGCCGGATATCCCTAGTAGGTTTGTTTTATGTGCATCACATGCATTTGACTTAGTGAAACGCGGCACAGGGGCTGGGTCCGTATAAGATAGGTATCCTCTTTGAGACCATCATGGCCACTTATGTGCTACTTGATACATCATTTGGAAGGCTTACTTGCGTTGTCGACCGGCTTTAAAAAATTAGTGTAGCGGAATTATTAAAAAAAAAGAGTCATTCTCCTAATTTAGCGCAGATAAACCCTTTAAAAAAGAGAGATTTTATAATAGTTTGGTGTGAGGTGTAAAGATTAATTTTCATAAAAATCAAAAGAGAAAAGTACCTAGTTTCATCGAACTACGCGGGTTTGATTCTCACCGAAAGTGAGATTCGTAGGCAACCTCCATCGGGTTCAGCCCACACTTTTCAAAAAAAGGAACATAAAATTCTACATGTGCATAAAATTTTTGAAAAAAAAAAGGTGTTATTTTCATCAGCTTTTTACTGTTTTGCCCTCGTACTCCAGCTATTTTGCTAAGACAACCTTAAATTCTTCCAGGGAAGTGCTGAAAGGCCATTTTTGAAATATAACTACTTTATCCATCTTTATTCTCCTTTTACCATTTTGCCCTTATGTCTGGCCATTTTTGTCGAGACAGCTTTAAATCCTTCAGGAAGTACCGAAAGGCTATTTTTACAAAAGTAGCTATTTTTATCTAGTTTTGTCTTGTGACAGCCTTGGAACCCCTCTCGAGAGTAGCGAAGGGTCTTTTTCGTAAAAATAGTTTTTTTAAATTTATTTTGTCTATTTTTTTTATTTATTTTGTTTCTATGTTTGGTTGTTTTTGCCGAGACATCCTTTATGCCTTATGTGGAAGTATCAAAGGACCATTTTCATAATAATAGCCATTTTTCTGCTTTTATCATCTCAACTTTTGTGTACGGTAATTTTTTTTAATAATATTAAAAAAAAATAGATCGAGTCCTAAACTGGCAAAAAAAAAGAATGATCAGAATTTACATATAGTTTAGGTAAGTCCTCACCTTTTTTATCTTATTCTTAGGTTCACCATGAGTTCTCCACAAAGAAACAGTCAGAAAAGAGTAAGTGACGAGATACCTCATATATTCTTGATCAAAGATAAGACCCCGAGTAGTCTCTGTAATTGGTGGGCTAGTTTTACTACATGGGAACGGAATCAAGTATTTAAGCACCTCAAGTTCCTCACAAACATCATTGGAGTTAAGCCTAATAGAGATTTAATCGAGGGTCTAGTGGGTTTTGGGGACCTCGTGAACATTGTCTTCAGGTTCAAAGATTGTGAAATGACGCCTACATTGGAAGAATTAGGTGGGTTCATAGGATTGGGGAGAGATCTTCGTAGGAAAAAGCCTACTGCTCCGAGAAAAGTTGGTGTGAACAACTTTTTAAAGAAGTTATGCCTCCGTCGAATTCCAATGGTTTGCTTAAACGAAGGTTGGGTTCCGTTGGAATATCTTTATGACAGATTTGGGGACGAGAAAGGTTTTGAGAATTTCTTGGGCATAGAATTCATCAACCAGTTGAGTTACAACACTTGGAGGGAGTTGAGAATTTTTCCATTCATAATGTCATTTCTAGGGATCCTGGTCTTTCCAAAGCATGGTGGGCGCATCAGAATTTGATTGGTTGTGGTAGTCTCGTATTTGCAAACTAGCGAAGATCATACCATTCTTCCCATGATTTTGGGAGGTATTTTTCGAGCTTTGACCCATTGTCAAGAAGGTGAAGATTACTTCGAGGGATGCAACATTCTGCTGCAGATGTGGTTCATAGAGCACCTTTATCATCATCCAATAGTAGTAAATTTCAATGATAATTGGTTGAATTACATTGGATGTCATCCAGACAGAGCTGCGAGTTGTAATCTTCTAGAGGGGGTGAGGGCCTGGCGGACATTACTTGGTTTATTGAGTGCTGATAGAATCACTTGGAACTATTATTAGTTACCTTATGCTAGGGTCATACATATGTCAACGTATCGTCCATTATTCATACTCATGGGTTTCAGAGGTTTCCAACCCTATGCACCCTTACGTGTCATGCGCCAGCTTGGGAGAGAGCAAAAGAGGCCCCCGATTGAGGACATACGTCCGTTTGTATGGGAATTCAAGGGAGAGGAACCTCCAAGGGAGTCATATGCACAAAAGGTTTGATTTGGTGGTCGATTTTCTGATTTGGATGAGATGGTAGTTGATTGTGAACGTGGGAAGGTGAGCCTCGCATACCTTAAGTGGTTTCACAACTAGGCTATCCCCGAGCAAAGGCCAGAATGATCCATACGACATGCAGTTGATTGGGAGGAGGAGATCGAGGCCAGATTTAGAGAAACCAGAAAGGAAGTGGCACAAGAGTTCCAATCTCGTATTGACATTTTACAAGAAGATAAGGGCATTCTGGAGACAACTATTGACATACAACAGGCTGATTTCAAGCGGGAAAAGGCTCAATGGGCACAAGAGAGGCGAGCACTCAAAGCTCAAATAAGACAGAAAAAAGTGATCACTACCGCTCAACAACAAGAAGAATAAGAACCCCAGTTCAAGGTGGTCCGTGATCATGAGCGTAGAGGTTTTGCTCCATTAATCCAAGGTCTGAGGGATCAAATAGGGGGAGTTGAGTCAATCAAGGAGAGCCAGATCGCGGAGTTTGAAATAGAAAGACATCACTACCAAAGTATGATCAATCGGTTGGAAGGGAAGTTACTAGAAAATGGGCGCGAGAGAGATATGGCCTTGGACCGTGAGTGTGATGCCCTGGATCTAGCTGAGACCCATGGTCAGCAAAACCAAGGGTTGCATTTGGCTCATGAATACATTAAGGGAAAGATCCTCGAGGTAGCCACATATACCTCAAGAGCATGCATGAGTTGCCAGGGAATGACGCATGAGCGGTTTGCAGAAGTATCACTGAACGTTGCTCGTCATATATCTGCAGACTTGGAGAGGATATACCGCAATGTTGGGGGCCAACCACAGGAACAATCGCCTTGATTACAGTGATGCCGTTGGATTCTGCTGCAGAGATCAAAGTCTTCTTTAGTTAGTAGTCATTTTGATTATTCTTTTGTTATCTTTGAGTTTGTAAGAGTCTTTTGTTGTGTTAAGTCATGTTATTTTGCCTTTTATTTTATTTATTTATTTATATTTTTTTTATTTTTTTTTAAAAAGTCTGTTTGAGCCAAATATGGTCTTGTTTAATTGTTTATCTTTTTTTAATTCTTATTTTTTGAGTCTTGTATCAAAAAAAATATATTGAAAATCACTGAAAAGATTTTGTTTAGAAAAATTCGAAAACGAACCAAAAAGATTGTTTGTTGTGTAAAAAATGGTCATGAACTACGTAAATGATATGATTCATGCGGCGACATGATACGAGGCAACCCACAAAAGGTTCGATCAAATATTTTTTAATGACTCTAAAGTGAGGGATCAAAATAAGGCGAGTCAAAGGACAAAACGAGAAAAAAGAGAGAAGGGAATAACAATGTCAATAAGCAACAAGCTGATAAGCCGGAATGAAACATGAATCCTTCCAAAAGCATTTTAGAAATGGTGACGATGTTAGGATCATGGCATATTACGTGTAATTCATATCTATAAAATGCCTAACCCTAACATATTTGTTGTCTCTTGATCCAGTAAGTTTAAAGTGGTTGGTTTGTGGTGAATCTGGTAACGCATCATTACTTCACAAGATCTAAGGGACTAGTAGTAATGGATAACAGTGATGAAATCGAGTTGCTCAGTGACAATCCGCAGGGTCAATCAGCCGAGCAAGAGTTAGAGGAAATAAGAAAATTGAGACAGCAACTGTTAGATGTATATCAAGCTTGGGTTTCTGGTCAACCTCCACCCCAGGGTCTCTCTGAGGGAACTTCCATCATACCCCGAGCTACTCAACCACTGCTCCATGTAGCGAGCGATCATGTTCTACCACCAGGGTATGTTCCAAACTACAGCCTCCATGCTGCCCCTAGTATCTCTAATATGCGACCTCTAGTTGCACCGGTCAGGAACACCCCTCTTGTTGTGTCTAGCGCACCAGTATATATAATCCTACCACCACCTCCTATGACGAGGCCCAACAACGAGCCACTACCTCAAGCTTATGATGGCCAATACTACTTCCCAAATATGGCTTTCAGGGTCTCAGCTCCCTACAATCAGACTCCTCAGTACGAGTCACCAGCGGAAAATGAAAAGCCTGCAAAGACAAGTGAGCCGCATGAGATGGCCAGGAAAATGAAAAGTCTTGAATAAAACATAAAGAACATACATGGAATAGGTGGTCATAAAAGTGTTTCGTTCAGTGATCTATGTATGTTCCCTCACATCCATTTGCCACCAGGTTTCAAGACCCCAAAATTCGAGAAGTATGATGGACACAACGACCCTATCGCCCACTTGAAAAGGTATTGCAACCAGCTGAGGGGTGCAGGTGGAAAAGAAGAATTGTTGATAGCATATTTTGGAGAAAGTCTTATAGGGGTAGCCTCTGAGTGGTTCATTGACCAAGACATCTCTCACTGACATGTCTGGGATGACATGGCCCAGGCCTTTGTCAAGCAATTCCGATACAACATTGATATTGCACCAGATCACAATTCCCTATCCAATGTGAAGAAAAAGCTGACGGAAAGCTTTAGGGAGTATGCCATCAAGTGGAGGGGCAAGCGGCCAGAGTTAAGCCACACATGGATAATCATGAGTTGATCACTGTCTTCTTGGAGGCTCAAGAGCCTGATTATTTCCAAAACATGATGTCTGCAATGGGTAGGCCTTTTGCTGAAGCAATCAAGATAGGGGAAATGGTCGAAAATGGCTTAAAGGCTGGCAGGAATGTAAGTCAGGCTGCTCTCAAAGCCACCACCCAAGCGATCCAAATGGGTTGGGAAGTTTTGCAAATAGGAAAAAGAGAGATGAAGGTTCTATGATGACTTCAGGATCTAGGGAAGTTCAAAGAGGGGCATCACACCCTTATGTACAAGTTCCATAGGGGCAATCCAGCTACCCTCAACATTATTATCCTCCACCAATTCCTCAATACTCAGTGCACCCATCACAGTATACAGTGTTTAATGCTCAATCCTATGTTCGACCTACCAATCAACAGATACATGCACCGGCTCCAAGGAACCCCCGACCTCAGCAGCAAAATTTTCGGGCACCTTACAATGCTCGTTCCAGGCAGGATTACGATCGAGAGCAGGGGCTGGTGGAAAAATTCACCCCATTGGATGAACCATACTCTAGCCTTTTCCAGAAGCTGAAACAGATGGGCGTGATTGGACCCATTGCTCCCCACCATATGCATCCTGATTCACATGGATTTCAAGCAAATGCTAGATGTGAATATCATTCAAGTGCCCCGGGGCATAGCACTAATGACTGTTGGACTTTGAAAAGAGCTATAGAAAGACTCATCACTAAAAAGTTGATTGTGGTAACAAATGGCGAAGACCCTCCCAATGTTACAAACAACCCATTGCTAGCACACAACGATGTTCATTTTGTAGGAATGATTGGACGAGATCAGAAACACAAGCCATTTGATCAGGTAGAGATGACCGTAGGAACAATTCAAGAGGGAACCAAACGGGATGTAAGTCCGAGCTGAGATGTTCCATTGATTGTGAAAGGTTCCCCGAGCTCAGAAAATGTAACTTTATTTGTTCCCAAGGTCACAAGGTTAGAAGTTTGCTCTAATGTTCCAAGCCCAAGGTTATATGTCCTTGGAGGTCACCCCATCACAAGGCAGAATTAGGGCAGTACAAAGGGTATAATAGAGCCGATCATAATCAAACCTGTCGTGCAACCCCCTGTGACAAATACAAAAACCATTCCTTGGAACAACAACAAAACGTGATGATGTACAAAGGCAAGAAAATCATAGAAGAAGTGGGGGAAACTGGAGGTTTGACTCGATTAGGGAGGTGTTACTCTTCAGAGGAGTTGAGGAAGGCCAAGCAAATCAGAGAAGGACAATTGCCAATAAAGAAATATGTCACTGAAGAAAAGGCAGAAAATTTCTTGAAAAAGATGAAAGTTCACGATTACTCAATCATTAACTAGCTAAGAAAGACTCCTGCCCAAATCTCTCTACTATCTCTGCTCCTACATTCAAAAGAGCATGCCCGTGTACTAATCAAGACCCTGAACGAGGCACATGTTGTCACACCTCCTTTTTGGCCTGCGCCCGCAGGGGGGCGTAAAAGGGAGTTTTTCCAATTAAAGGACAATCGAAATGGGACTTTATTTAAAGATTCAGAGTCGACACTTAGGAGATTTAGGTGTCCCAAGTCACCGGTTGAATCCCGAATCGAGGAAAAGATTGACTCTGTATTACAGTCCGCGAACCAGAAATCCGAGTAAGGAATTCTGTTAACCCGGGAGAAGGTGTTAGGCATTCCCGAGTTCCGTGGTTCTAGCACGGTCGCTTAACTGTTGTATTCAGCTTATTTATCTAGTTTTAATACATGTTGAACCTATGTGCAAATTTTAACTATTTACCGCTTTTATTATTATTATTATATTTAACGAGAATTGCAACGTCGTGAAAATACACCTCGAACCACGTCACATCAATGCACCTGTGGTTATTGACACATTTCAACTCTGTTGAAATTTAGATTTGGGTCACATAAATGTGCACCCGAGTTTAAGAAAGTAAATTATTAAAGGCGCGCCTAAAGCGACTAGCGTATCATTATTTTTGTGTAGGGCCGTGAAATTTTGCTAAACGGCCCATCCCGAAGTCTAAGTAATTTTACCAACACATATAGAGGGCCCCGCAGCTTGTGTATTTTTGTTTGTCGAGGCTCGTCTCATTCATTATTTTTTTAAAGGAATTTGCAACGTCGTGGAAATGCATCTCGAACCACGTCACAATCAATGTACCCGTGATTAGCGACACATTTCGACTTCGTTAAGATTTGGATTTGGGTCACATAAATGTGCACCCGAGTTTAAGAGAGTAAATTTTTAGCGCGCGCCGGAAGTGACTTGCGCGTTATTATCTTTTGGGGAAGGTCGTGAAATTCGCTGAACGGCCCGTCCCTAAATATAAGTATTTTGAAACAAATATTTATTGAGGGCCCCGCAATTTTGTATTTTTTATTCGGCGAGGCTCATCTCATTTTTATTCAAGGATATCCTAAAGTGACTAATTTTCTATTTATTTGTCTTTAAGAATAAAGAAAATCCTAATCAATTAGTATTAAAAGTTCGGACTTCAAGTTCAAGTCCGGGTCCAAACAAAAGGAAACACCTTCTAGTTTGAACCCGCTACCTAACTTAAGATCTGCCGCCTGCCGTTGTAAATATTAACAAACCAGCTACCATTTCGATTCAGTTCAACCTAGCTGTATTATATGAATTGGACTATTGGAATTAACTATGTGGAATACAAAGCCATTTTTTGAGCTCTTTTTACGATTTGTTGAAAAATGCATCAATGCTTAAAAAATTGTCATCAAGCTAACATTAATCACTAACATTTGAGAACTAACATTAGTTACTAACATTATTTACATTGCTATTTAAAATGATGTTATTTACTCAAGTGAACTCGCAATTTCAGAATTAGACCTATTAAACCAACATGCTGATTTCCATAAACTATTTGAACCTGTTTTGTGACATAAACTATTTGAAACTATTTCACGACTACTGAACAAAAGAATTAAATACAGTATATTTCATAACTAGTAATCACCAGCTAAGATTAATTACAATTGATATTCCATGTTTGTAGAAATAGATTCAATCAGTCCAGTTTATGCATTTCAAAGTCATTCCAATACATACTATGAAATATCAAGTGAACTACTGCTTATACATCAAATTAAACACAAAGAAACAGTTATTTTCATAAATCCATTCCAACAACTCTTTACTTCCTTTCCTTTAAATTTGAGAGCTGTAGAACATGTACCTGGATAACGGAAATACAAGAAGATGAAGGAGCAGTCAGCAACAGTAATAACACAGCAACGCAGTGACAGAACAACCCAGTGACAGATTAAAAAGGAAGGAACCAGCAGAGTTCCAGCAACACCCAATGAAAACAGTAGCCAATAACCAATAGCAAACTCAGGAAGAACCAATTGAAACCCCAGAAATACCAAACAACAACACCAATGAAACAACAACAGTACTAGTTCTGATATTCAGCAGTAAAAGAAAAGACTCACTTTTCAGTTTCTTCGCTCTCCGAACACTGAACCTTTTAGGATTAAAAACCAGCCTGTTTTTTACTCTTAAATTACTGAACTTTTAAATGTTAAAAATCCAGCCTAAACTCTCTGGAAAAAAGACTGAAAGAGAACTCCTCTTTTCCTTCCAAAAAACTAGCCTCTTTTCTGTCTTGAAATGACCCTATTTATAACCCAAAAATAGGTATGGGCAACATATTTTAATCAATCTTTTTTTAAGCTTTTCATACCATTATGTTTTGTTCCCCACACTTGCATGCCTTGTTCCCCACACTTGCATGCCTTGTTCCCCACTAGCAAATGTCTTGTTCCCCACTAGCAAATGTCTTGTCCCCCACTAGCAAATGTCTTGTCCCCCACTATGTATTAAACAATGCCTTATTTTAATATTATTAGTGCTTAGTGGACAGAGCATTCAAATTAATCATTTTTAAAACTTTAAATCCCAAAATACCCCTGAAACTATTAAAATTATCATTCTACCCCATCAGCTATATCCAATCCTCCTAATCAATTAACCAAACTATAGCAGTTATAACCAATCTTAATTGAAAAATTCTAACAATTGACTAATTAAACACATGAAACTAACTCCAAATCAACAACATTAGGACAATTTAACAAGGCCAGATTCATATCAGAACAAACTTAACAGAACAATCAAGTATATCCAAATCACTAAACACAATCATCAATGAACTCAAAACAGTAGGAAAGTCGTCAAAATGCATACACATATAATTTCAACGAATATGCAGTAGGATACTTCATGCGAAAACTTTATCAAAATGAACCCACATTAAAACGAAACCACAAATAGATCCGTGAATAACATAGATTCGAGGTAAGAGATATGACCTTTACTACTGCACTTTCTTGCTCCGTTACGCACAGTGAAAACGAAACTCCAAAGAAAAAACAAAAAATCTGTGAACGAGTTATGGCTGACCTTTATGCTAACGATCTGACGTCGAACAATGCTGAACTTCCGATGAAACACAGCTTCATTCACAACACTGTTTCGACGCTTGACTAACAAACACAGACTCGGACGGAACCTCGACGCACTGCCTTGACATACGACTGAGCACGACCTCGGATGGTTGGTCTCGTTTTGGACTGGAGGGTGGTGTAAGCACGTGATTTTTGCTTTACGAGCAATCGCTCCAAAAGAAAATAAAAATAGTGACAAATGGTTTCGCTGTACAATTGTTCAAGTTTTCATTGACAGGTGTTGTTAATCATTTGTGGATCTATCCATTTTTGTATTTAATCATTAGCAAACAAAATACAAAATACGTATGTCAGGATGATTAAACCATAATTCGGTCAGTAAAAGAAAATTCAAAATATATATATATATATTCAAAAAAAATATATATATGTGTGCATCATTCGTTCTAGGCTTTTAGCTAACTTACTTAAATATTTTTGTGATAATTGTGTTAAAATGTTGCATTGTTGCTTAGTTTAATTTCGTTATTTTATTTGTTATTTTTATTTTTGTTTTAAAAGAAAAATGAAATTAGAAAAACAAAAAAAAAGTGAAGGAAATTGGGTTGGGCCAAAAGAAATTAAACAAAAATAACAGGCCCAACCAGCACTCAGACCCAGTTAAAATCCGGTCCAAGTCCAGGCCTGCCCAGACACCTCCTGAAACGACACCGTTTCAGGCCAAGCCATCTCAGCCGTTCCAATCAATCCAATCCAACGGTCCAGGATCACTTTCAATAACCCGTTTCAAAGCCCGACCCAATAACCAATCCGACCCAACCCCTCACTTAAACCAAACGACCCCGTTTAACTACCGAACGACCCCGTCTCATTTCTCACCCTCAGATCCAAGCCGTTGAGATCATATGATCTAACGGCTCAGATCCAATCAACCTCCCCATATATAAACTCAGCCCTTTACCCCGCACCCCCTATCTGAACCCCCCCTTCAGTCATCTCCTTCCCCGAACCCTGAAACCCCCAAACCCTAGCAGCCGCCCTAGTCTCCTTCGCCATTAAAGCCGGCGGCACGAACGCCGGTGGCCACCCCCTGAACACCCTGAGACCCCCTCACTCCCCTGAACACGAATCCACTAACCACGAACCTCGAATCATCTCCTATCGCCTCGAATCTGGATTTGAAGATTCGAGACAAAACTCGATCTACACCAAACCTCACCATTTTTGTATCAGCCACTCCCCTGACCTTCCTCGTGACCAAACCAAGCTTGGTTTGGTCCGAATCTACTCACAACTCCCTAAAAATCAGATCTGGAAATCCAGACTTTAGAACACATGCACCTGGGGAATTCGGCCGGTCTGGACAAGGGTTTGAGGTCTAATAGACCTTAATCAAGGTGTTCTCATGTGAGAACACCCTGATTAAAGTTTGTTCGGCCTCAAAAGTTCGAAGTCGAATCTGATTTGGGTCCGTTTTGATTTCAAAACTTTTTCGGTAAGTTTCCTTTTCTCTTTTTTGGTTCTAATTAAGTTGTCAGCATGCTTCGTTATGTTTGTTTGTTATTTTGTTATTTTTCATTCGGATTTCCTCCATCTCTGTCAGAAGGCCTCTTATTTGGTCATTTGCTTTCTGTTTGTGTTCTAAATGCACTCTATGATAAACATGATCGTCAGTTAGATTAGTCGTCAAATGAATTAATTCATATAGGCCCAGTAATTTAACAAAAATTGTCTGATACCCTTTAGGTCCCTGAACGTATTGTTTATATGAGTGACTGGTTATTACCAGTTATAATTAGTATAGTCGACTCTATAAATGTCGTCGATTAGTTTTCTATAACTAATGAGTCGAATGAGCTAATAATGTCGCATGGCTAATTGTACCTTGTCACTGACTGGATGCCCAGCATTGTTTGAAAGGGTTTGTTTACATTGTAAAACTGACTGAAAAGGTTTAGTCCAGGCAGTCTTGAGTTTGAACTTTCATCAGTTCAAAAAATGCCCTGATGCTGCAATAGGCAGGGGCAGTAATAATCAAGGTTGACAGGGGTAGTCTGGGGTGTGAAAAGAACAAAAATGATTAGTTTAAATGAGCTGACAAGTAGGGTACTAATTTGGGATTAAACTAATACCAATGGGGAACAAGACACAAGAGTATGGGGTTTAAAATGAATAATAAAATGATGCCCATAACTCTTGATTAAACAAAAACCAAGCGTGGGGAACCAATGGCTGACATCAAGAGATGCTCAAGCATGGGTTTAACAGAGTATGGGCAGGCTGCAAGTTGCAGCATGAGTGCAGCTTAACTGCACTGGTCATTTGGCTTATAAAGAGGCCATTCGAGAACTTAAACGAGGCTGGAGTTTTGAGTCTTAGGCTGGACTTTTAGTCTTCAGAAAAAAGAGAAAAACAAAGTGGATTTTTAGTCTTCAGAAAAAAGGAAGAATTTTGAGTCTTGAGGCTGGAATCTTTAAGTCTTAAGAAAGGTTTGTGAGTTAAAAGAAAAGACTGAAAACATAAGAGAGTTCCAGTAAGACATTGCAACCAAACACTGTCTGAAAGCTGTATAAGAGTGCTTTTTGGTCAAGCTGTCTTGGCCAAGTTCTGTGTTTGCATTGACTGAACTGTTTCTAGTTGTTGAATTGGTAGTATTGCTGCATTGAATACTCTGTTGTTGCTGTTGTTTCATCATTCTTTTCTGGGTTCACTGGTTTGGTACTCGATTATTTGCTGGTCCTCTTTGGTTCTGGGAAATATTGTTGTTTGTCTGTGGACTGTGGACACCACTGGGATTGTTCATTTGTTGTCCGACTCTTTGCTGAGCTTCATCATTATCGGCTGGTTGTTTGTTGCTGTGTTATTGCTGTGAATCTGCTGATTGCTGTTGTTTGCTGTGTGCTACTCAGCTGATCCTTTTCCTTCTTCTTCTGTTCCTCTATACCAGGTACACAATTAATACCACCAATGTAACTGAGAGTTTGAGCATGAATGCAAAAGAGAGGACCTGCAGATTGTTTTTATGTATACATGAACTGTTACATTAAATGTCATAAAATAGTTGCATTTTCGTTTGGATAATAGAAGTAGCCTACATGCTCAGTATATCAATGTAGGTTAATGAATGATAGTCATGTATGTATGCTGTTAGGTGAAAAAAAAAACATTCCCAGTGTAATAAGTTGTATTTTAGACTTAGTCTGATGGTGTAGTATATTCTATAATGTAGGCCAAGTAGGAAAACTATCCACATGAGTTAAAGTTCTTTCTCCTTTTGCTAGTTTGTCACATATATATTGATAAAGAACAAAGAATCAGTTCTAGGCCTCAACCTCAGGAAGGCCGAGCCCAAATCGAAAAATCAGCTAGGCCTGTATCGGAAAAACAGGGCCCAAGTCTGGCCATCACGCATGAGCTAGGTTTGGGCCCATAATTTGCGACTAGTTGTCCATAAGTGCAGTCACGTTTTATTATTCTGTAAAAGCACTTTAAATCCGGTTTTATAATCGACTAAGGCTATTTACTGCTTTCAATTGATAGAGACAAACACGGCAAGAAACGTAGTTGCTATAGGATATCCTTTTTAAAAATAAGAACGAGACGAGCCTCGATGAAAACAAACAAAACGCGCAGATGCGGGGCCCTTGTTAAATGTATATTATTGAAGCATTTAGTTTCCAGGACGGGTTGCTTAGCAAATCTCACAACCCTCCTAAAATAACAACACGTTAGTCTCTTTAGGATACGCTTTAATAAACCTTACCTTCTTAAACTCGGGTGCACATTTATGTGACCCAAATCCAAATCTCGACGGATTCGAAATGTATTTCTAATCACGGGTACATTGATTGTGACGTGATCCGAGAGGCATATCCATGACGTCGCGAATTCCTTTTAAAAGTAGAACGAGACGAGCCTCGTCAAATAAAAATATACACAGCTGCGGGGCCCTCTAACTGTATATATATTAAAACACTTAGAATTCGGGACAGGCCATTTAGCGAATTTTCCGGCCTTACCTAAAACAACAATACACTAGTTGCTTTAGGCACGTCCTAATAATTTGTTCTCCTTAATTCGGGTGCACATTTATGTGACCCAAATCCAAATCTCAACCGAGTCGAAATATGTCAACAACCACGGGTGCATTGATGTAACGTGGTTCGAGATATGTTTTCACGACGTTGCAATTCTTGATAAAATAACAGTAAATGACAAAAGCGGTTTAAAAATTAATTTTTGCACATAAGTTCATATTGTATTTAAAATCAGATAAATAAGCCGAATATAACAGTCAAGCGACCGTGCTAGAACCACGGAACTCGGGAATGCCTAACACCTTCTCCCGGGTTAGCAGAATTCCTTATCCGGATTTCTAGTACGCAGACTATAATATAGAGTCATTATCTTCCTCGATCCGGGATTAAAATTGGTGACTTGGGACACCCTAAATCTCCCAAGTGGCGACTCTGAAATAACTAAACCAATCCCGTTTCGATTGTCCTTTAATTGGAAAAACTCCCCTGCGCCCCCGCGGGCGCGGAAAAAGGAGGTGTGACAGGTGGCTGGTCTCGTTTTGGACTGGAGGGTGGCTATGGAGAAGGTGAGGCGGGCTATTTCAGGTGGTCGAACGAACTGATGGAGAAGGCTGTCCAGCGGTCATTGGTAGTAAGGCTGGCATGAGGGGAGGTGGTCGTGGTGGGCGTGAGGCGGGCTGTCGACGAGTGATGGAGTCGTCGGTGGTCGTTGGACGTCGATGGAGAAGGTTGGCAGCCATGGATGTCGACGGGAGCTTGGAGATGGCAGTGGGGTGGTCGTTGGTTCGAAGAAGAAGGAGGGCAGCCATTGATGTCGAGGGAGCTTGGAGATGGCAGTGGGGTGGTCGTTGGTTCGAAGAAGAAGAAGAAGAAGAAGAAGAAGAAGAAGAAGGGCAGCCATGGAGGTCGAGGGAGCTTGGAGATGGCAGTGGGGTGGTCGTTAGTTCGAAGAAGAAGAAGAAGGAGGGCAGCCATGGAGGTCGAGGGAGCTTGGAGATGGCAGTGGAGGGGTCGTTGGTTCGAAGAAGAAGAAGGGCAGCCATGGATGTCGAGGGAGCTTTGGAGATGGCAGTGGGGGGGGTCGTTGGTTCGAAGAAGAAGAAGGAGGGGGGTGGTTTAGGGTTTTTGGATTGGAAATGAAAATGAAAAATGGAGAAGGGGGTGGTCGTTTGGGCTATGGGGCAGACCGGGTCGGGGATGAGGTATGGGCTAGGTATCTGGGTTTCAATTTCAAAGGGGAAGAAAAATTATTTGGGATGATGGACTTTAAATTGATTTGGCCCAAATATGACTTAACACTCATTATTTTGCCGTTCTTTTCTTAAACTAATAAAACTAAAAATTCCAAAAATCCTAAATTAACTTATAGGACTAGATTAATTTATTAAAGTACTAACTAACTTTTAATAACAATTAACACACACAATTAAATAAAATCACATAACTTGGACATGAAATGCTAAAAATGCAAAAATACATTATTTTGTGATTTTCTTTCTCTTAAAAACAAAACATGGTTCAATTAATTCCTAAATGCACAATTAAATCTTAAATGTGCATGCAACATATATTTTTGTATTTTTAATTAATTAAAACAAACTAAACATTTACAGACAAAAATAATTATCCAAAATGTCACGCAAAGTTCTCAAAATTGTACCCAAAGGCAATTTGTTTTATTTTTCGATTTCTTTGGGAGTAGTTTTCGTGAAGCAAAAATCACGTGCTCACAGCTGCCCCTCTTTGTCCGAAAACACAAAGAGTTTTCGTTTAAAGATAAAGTGAGCGGATACGAGCAATTTTTGCCTGTTGGAATACTCCGTGTGAAGCATTTTTTGAAAAGATTTAACCGAACCTTTGCTTCACAGGTTTCCTACATATCCCTGGCTAAAAGGGAATCAGGTTAATGTAGTTCGGGAAGTTTTTGTAGCTGGGACTACCATGGGACTGCAATGTTACTGCTGTTGCATGCTGTTATTACTGCTTTCCGACCTCCTTATTACACCATTGTTAGAAAGAAAACAAAAAGCTAGACTAGACTAATGATTACAGAATCTTATCTATCTTCGACTTGCTCTTGTAGTCTTCTTTCAAATTTCTGAAATGGGATTTATGTTGGGGGTATTTTTGTTGTAACCCTCCACATTACTGACTTCTAGCTTGATCTTGAAATGTATTCCTCTGTTCTGCAGGCGGGCTCCTGACTCCAACTTGACTTTAAAAGATAATAAAGCCTCCATTCTCCAGGCGGGCTCCTGACTTCAACGACTTCTTAAAAATATAACACCTCTATTCTCCAGGCGGGATCCTGACTTCATCAACTTAAATTTTAACAACCTCCATTCTACAGGCGGGCTCCTGACTTCTTCGACTTAAAATTATAACAACCTCCGTTCTACAGGCGGGCTCCTGACTTCTTTGACTTAAAATTATAACAACCTCCGTTTTACAGGCGGGCTCCTGACTTCAACTACAACTCAGAATGTAATACCTCTATTCTCCAGGCAGGCTCCTGACTTCAACTACAACTCAAAAACATAGCACCTCCATTCTCCAGGCGGGTTCCTCACTTCAACTTCAATTTGAAATGACAACAACCTCCATTCTCCAAGCGGGCTCCTGACTTCAACTACAACTTAAAATGTAATACCTCCATTCTCCAGGCGGGGCTCCTGACTTCAACTTCAACGTGAAATGACAACAACCTTCATTCTCCAGGCGGGCTCCTGACTTCAACTATTTCGTAAAACATAATACCTCCATTCTCCAGGCGGGCTCCTGACTTCAATAAACCTTAGAATATAACACCTCCATTCTCCAGGCGGGCTCCTAACTTCATCAACTTCAAATATAACGACCTCCGTTCTAACAGGCGGGCTCCTGACTCCTTTAACTTAAAATTAACAACCTCTGTTCTACAGGCAGGCTCTTGACTTCAACTATAATTTGAGATATAACACCTCCATTCTTCAGGCGGGATCCTGACTTCGACTACAATTTAGAGATATAACACCTCTATTCTCCAGGCAGGCTCCTGACTGCAATAACTTCTTAAAATATAACACCTCCATTCTCCAAGCAGGCTCCTGACTTTGACTACAACTCAAAAAATATAACACCTCCATTTTTCAGGCGGGCTCCTGACTTCGACTACAACTCAAAAATATAACACCTCCATTATCCAGGCGGGCTCCTGACCTCAAAAATTTCTTAAAGACATAACACCTCCATTTTCCAGGCGGGCTCCTGACTTCAATAACTTCTTAAAAATACAATACCTTCATTCTCCAGGCAGGCTCCTGACTTCAATTATGACTTAAAAAATATAACACCTCCATTCTCCAGGCGGGTTCCTGACTTCAACTTCTTCTTAAACAATGCGTTTTATTGTTGTTGTTCCTTCCTGCCTCCCGAACCATTTTCCTTCTAACTTGAATCATCTTCGTTCAGAACTGTTTCCCTCAAAACTGGTGTTTTATTCCTTTGAAAACTGTTGGGGATAACACCGGTATTTTATTCACAAATATGTTATTTTCCTTCTTTAAAGACTACTTCCTTTAAAGCTGGTGCCTTTCTTCCACTGGAACTACTTCCCTTAAGACTTGTTTGGCCTTCTTCCGAAGACTGCATGGGGATACCATTCCCAAAACTTGTGTTATTTTGCCTCTTCCCCAAATGGGTACCGGACTTCCAGAAAATTTTCAAGATGAAAGAAAATTTTCTGCCCAATTTTGACAATCTTTCTTGTATCATGATGTCTTTTCATCATCTATAACATTTCCTATCCCTGATTCAAATCAAAGACAAAAATTTTGTTAGTTTAAAACATGGTGAATGGTCGTGTCACTCCTGCTGGGGATGGTTTTTTCCCTTTTCCCTTTCCCTGCTTTGCGTTTTATTACAAAACTTGTTGGGGATGATATTATTTGTTGGGGATGATATTCCTGCTGGGGATGGTTTTTCTTTTCTCTTCCTTCCCCGCTCTGTGTTGTCCGACCATCGCGGAATTTGGTCGATAATATGTCGGAGTTGTTCCTGCACCTCGCAAATCTGCTAGGGATCCTCTTAGAATTTGATCCATAACTTTTCAACTGTTGTTTTTTCTGTTTTTCTCCAACTTCCCCTGGAAAGTTGATCCTCTTGGAATCTAGACTCATTCATCATTTGGTCTTGCGACAAACTTCTTTTCGCTTTGTCACCTTATCTTCGGCCCGTCCTATCCACATTGTGTTTTTGCACCATCTTGACAACTGGTAATAAGCTCTGAAAATCCTTTTCAAAAATAAATTGCTGGGGAGATAAAGTCTTTAGACCAAGAAATGAAAAAGTGATGATTTCAAAAGATAGAAAAAGAAGAAATCTTTCTGAACAAATGCTGGGGAAAAGGAAAGAAAAGAACTTATCTGAATGATATAACCGATCCCAACGATCACGTCGTGCATTCTAGATTAATCCACCCAGTCTACTTGTATCAATCAATCTTTCGGACGGCCTCAACTTGTTGGGGATAAACATGCACTCAACTCTTTGCCAAATGCGGATCCTTTCCGCCAATCTTGTCTTGTCGCCTCATAGTGCCCTTCGAGGGGTTTTCACTAATAAGACTCTCTCGTTTTTCTCAACTCCCGTCGCCTTATGGTTCCTGTGAAGGTTTTCACCAATAAGACTCTCTCGTTTTATTTCTCTCAACTTACGTCGCCTTATGGTGCCTGTGGAGGTTTTCACTGATAAGACTCTCTCATTTTATTTTATTTTTTTCCAGTTGGGGATCGGAGTGTTACCGATATGACTCTCTCTGCTGGGGATTCTTTCGGCTACTAATTCATTTCCAGCTTATGATCCTCTTCTCTGCTGGGGATCAGAGGTTATTCCCGACTTCCGTTTGTATGACTTGGCACTTCTCGGATACTGATCGGGAGGTCTTTTTTGGACATCAGTATGGGTTTTTGTATATGGCTAAAAGAAAAAGGGTAAAAGGTTCAAAATAATTTTGATGGGTAAAACATTACAGCTCTTGGAATCAACTTTCTTTCCCAAAATTATAAACACAACTTCGGCCCCAATTTTTTTTGCTTGGGGATTTTTTTGTTTTTTGTTACACTATGACCGATCCGTGAGGCGCCTACGTATCCTCTTTGAGGAATCAGGTCAAACGTAGTTCCCAATTCCTTTGTTTTTCTTATGACTTTTCTTTTGTCTTTATTATCATTATTTTTCTGTTCTTTTTTTCTTTCATTTTCATTACTGATTCCAAAAGAGGGGTATGAAAGAATAAATAAGGCTCAAAAGGGGAAGCAAAGGTTAAAGTGTTTGGATAGAAGAAATAATTGTCTCCGTCATTTCATTCTCCGATAAATGCCAAGTACAAACAAACAACAATTACAATCAAAAGACATCATATATAATATCTCTTAACTGCGTCAGAATTGATAGCCATGTCGACGCATTTCCCTTCGATATCTGTTAAACACAGAGCGCCATTGGACAACACTCTGGTTACAATGAATGGCCCTTGCCAATTCGGGGCGAACTTGCCTTTTGCTTTGGCCTGATGTGGCAGGACTCATTTCAACACATGCTTCCCCACTTCAAATTTTCTAGGGCGCACCTTCTTGTTGTAGGCTCTTGCCATTCTCCTTTGATACAATTGGCCATGGCATACTGCTGCCAATCTTTTTTCATCAATCAAGTTCAACTGCTCCAGACGAGTTTTGACCCACTCATCATCATCAATCTCAGCTTCAACGACAATTCGAAGGGACGAGATTTCAACTTCCATCGGTATTACTGCTTCAGTTCCATATATCAACAAATAAGGAGTTGCCCCTACTGAAGTACGGACAGTAGTGCGATAACCGAACAATGCAAATGGTAATTTTTCATGTCATTGCCTTGAACCTTCTACCATCTTCCGAAGTATCTTCTTTATGTTTTTGTTGGCTTTCTCAACTGCTCCATTCGCCTTGGGACGATATGGGGTGGAATTGCGGTGTGTAATCTTAAACTGTTGACATACTTCTTTCATCAAACCACTGTTAAGATTAGCACCATTGTCCGTGATGATCACTTTTGGGATCCCAAATCTACAGATGATATGGGAATGAACGAAATCTACCACTGCCTTCTTGGTTGCCGACTTGAAAGTTTTAGCTTCAACCCACTTAGTGAAATAATCGATGATCACCAGAATGAACCTATGACCGTTGGTAGCCGCCGGCTCAATAGGTCCAATGATATCTATGCCCCAGGCAACAAATAGCCATGGTGCTGACATTGTATGCAATTCTGTCGGCGGAGAATGAATCAGATCTCTATGTATCTGACACTGATGGCATTTCTGCACGAAACTGATACTATCACGCTCCATAGTGATCCAATAGTACCCTGCTCGAAGAATCTTCTTCGCCAATACATATCCGCTCATATGTGGCCCACAAACTCCAGCATGTACCTCTGTCATAACTGTCGTGGCTTGACTATCATCTATACATCTCAGCAATCCCAAATCTGGTGTTCTTTTGTACAACACTCCTCCACTGAGGAAAAATCCATTTGCCAATCGCCGAATGGCTCTCTTTTGATCTCCGGTGGCCTGCTCCGGGTATATCCCCATCCTGAGGTGTTCCTTGACATCATAAAACCATGGCTCGCCATCCATTTCTTCCTCTATCATGTTGCAATAAGCATGCTGATCACAAACCTGGATATGCAATGGGTCAACATGAATTTTATCTGGGTGGTGCAACATTGATGCTAATGTGGCCAAAGCATCGACAACCTCATTATGAACTCTTGGGATGCGTCTGAACTCCACTGATCAAAATTGCTTGCTTAGATTGTGCAAACATTGTCAATATGGTATGAGCTTCAAATCCCTTGTTTCCCATTCACCCTGAATCTGATGCACCAGGAGGTCCGAGTCTCCCAAGACCAAGACGTCCTGTACATCCATGTCTGCAGCTAACCGTAGACCCAAAATGCATGCCTCATACTCAGCCATGTTGTTGGTACAATAGAAACGGAGCTGAGCCGTAACAAGATAATGATGTCCTGTTTCACAAATAAGTATCGCTCCTATTCCAACTCCTTTCGCATTTGCGGCTCCATCAAAGAAGAGCTTCCAACCTGGTTCCTCAGATAATTCCAACTCATCTACATGCATCACTTTTTCATCAGGAAAATACGTCCTCAATGGCTCGTATTCTTTATCAATAGGATTCTCAGCCAAGTGATCGGCCAATGCTTGGGCTTTCATGGCCGTCCTCGTCATATAGACGATGTCGAACTCCGTGAGCAATATTTGCCATTTCGCCAATCTCCCTATGGGCATAGGCTTCTGGAAAATATACTTCAATGGATCCAGACGTGAAATGAGGTAAGTGGTATAGGATGACAGATAATGTTTCAACTTTTGGGCCACCCAAGTTAGGGCGCAACATGTCTTCTCAAGTTGAGTGTACTTAACCTCATATACTGTAAACTTCTTGCTGAGATAATAGATGGCTTGCTCCTTCCTTCCTATAATGTCGTGTTACCCCAGTACACAACCAAATGAATTCTCCAGGACCGTTAGATAAAGAATTAATGGTCTTCTTGACTCAGGTGGAACAAACACAGGTGGATTTGATAAATATCCTTTGATTTGGTCAAATGCTTCATGACATTCTGCCGTCTATTCTACCGCAGCATCTTTCTTCAGTAGCCAAAAAATGGGCTCACAAGTTGTTGTAAGTTGCGTAATAAACTTGCTGATATAATTCAACCTTCCCAACAGACTCATTACTTCTGTCTTATTCTTCGGCGGTGGCAAATTTTGGATGGATTTGATCTTTGACGGGTCCAACTCAATGCCTCGCCAACTGACGATGAATCCCAACAGCTTTCCAGATGGAACACCAAATGCACATTTGGCCGGGTTGAGCTTAATATCGTACCTTTGAACTCTTTGGAAAAACTTCCTTAGGTCTGCTACGTGGTCCTCCTGATGCTTGGATTTTATGATCACATCGTCCACGTATACCTCAATCTCTTTGTGTATCATGTCATGAAACACATTAGTCATTGCTCTCATGTACGTTGCCCTAACATTCTTCAAACCAAATGGCATTACCTAATAGCAATAAGTCCCCCACGGTGTAATGAAAGCTGTCTTTTCCGCATCTTCTTCATCCATCAGAATCTGATGATACCCAGCATAGCAATCCACAAAAAACCGGATCTCACGTCCGGCACAATTATCGGTCAAGATATGGATGTTGGGTAATGGAAAGTTATCCTTTGGGCTTGTCCTGTTCAAATTGTGATAATCGACACACACCCTGATCTTCCCATCTTTCTTCGGCACTGGCACCACATTAGCCAACCAATCAAGATATCGAGTGACCCGAATAACCTTTGCTTGCAGCTGCTTGGTTACTTCCTCTTTAATCTTCACACTCATGTCTGTTTTGAACTTCCTCAATTTGTGCTTGACGGGAGGGCATACCGGGTTAATGGGCAATTTGTGAACTACTAAATCCGTGTTTAACCCCGGCATGTCATCATAAAACCATGCGAAAACGTCTTTGAACTCAAAAAGTGCTTTGATTAGTTCTTCCCTGATATTCGGTGCAATGTAGATGCTTATTTTAGTTTTCCTGATATCAACTATATCCCCTAAATTGATGGCTTCTGTGTCATTTCAGTTGGGCTTGGATTTCTCTTCAAACTGGCTTAACTCTCTGTTTATCTCTTCGAAGGCTTCATCCTCATCGTATTTCGATTCATCATCATAATCGACCTCTTGTACAATTAGTTCGGAATCAGATTGATTTTTTAGACTGGGTTGAAGATCCGTTGTGCATGCCATGTCATTAGAACCTATATAAAGAGAACTGTTCAGAAAGAGAAAAGAAGAAAACAAAATTAGAACAAAATAAGAAAAGAAAAGCTTTCACTTTATAAAAATACGGGATAACGGAGTTTCACACTTTGCCGAATACAAAACAAAACTGGATTACAACCCTGAAATAATCCAAAAATAAGAAAGAAAATTCAGAGCCTACTACCAAGACTCCCTCCGGGTAGGAAGAGGAGTAGCTGTCCAATTGTTGTCGACAAATTGTACATCTAACCTACGGGACCCTTCTCCAGCTTCTATCATGTTGACATCGGCGAACAGCCTTTCAAAACCCTAATTCAAATCTCCATCTGGCCCAATCAATGGTCCGAGAACTTTCGGGACCGACAACTTTCTGATACCTGCCCTGACAAATGATCTGGATAGGCGCGGGATGGGCTTGGGAAGGACCTAGACTTTCTTTTTCAACTTTCGGGCCCGCCTTACATCTACTGCCGTAGGCTTGAATCCTAGCCCAAAAGTTTCCAAGTTCTTGGGCAAAGAAACTGGCTGGACCATACCTTGCAGATCAACCCCCAAACCTTTTCCTGGTACAAACCCGCTGTTTAGCATTTCCAAGGCTACGATGAAGGTCGCAGCCGCGATCCTAGGAAGTGGAAGGTCTTCGCCTTCAGAAATTTTATCCACTGAAACCGTATCGAAAACCTGGTAAACCCACGGTCCCTTATCATCATCAGTCTCTATGAAGTGCACGATGGCATCACTTACGGCGCTTGCATTGTCTTCCCCATGTACTACGATCTCTTGCATATCCCACTCGAATTTGACCATCTGATGTAATGTAGAAGGCACTGCTTTGGCGGCATGGATCCAGGGTTGCCCCAACTGAAGATTATATTACACTGCCACGTCTAACACTTGAAACTCCATGATGAACTCGACTGGACCAATTATTAATTCAAGTATGATGTCACCCACTGTGTTTGTACCACCACCATCAAACCCTCGAACATAGATGTTGTTCTTGTGAATCCTGTCACCATTGACCTTCAGTTTGTTCAATGTGGCCAAAGGACAGATATTGGCACTGGACCCATTATCGATCAGTACTCGAGTAACTACCGAGTCTTCGCACTTCACGGTCAGATAAAGGGCTCTATTATGTTCTGTACCCTCCACGGGCAACTCATCGTCTGAAAAAGTGACCCTGTTGACCTCGAAAATCTTGTTTACTATTTTCTCTAAATGATTCACAAAGATCTTATCCGGAACATGGGCTTCATTCAGAATTTTCATCAATACCTGGCGATGCTCATCTGAATGGATCAACAACGATAACAATGAGATCTGTGCTGGGGTCTTACTCAACTGCTCCACAATGGAGTAATCTTACGCCTTCATTTTCTTTAAAAATTCTTTTGCCTCTTCCTCGGAAACTGGATTCTTTATCGTGGATTGGCCCTTCTTAACTCTGCGGGGGCAAAACACCTTCCCGAACAAGTTAACCCCTGTGCCTCACATATTTCTTCCACAACTTCCTTCCTCTTATGCATTACCATTACCTGACTGTAGCTCCATGGCACAGCTTTCTCTCTGATTATCGGAAACTGCATTACTGGCCTCATAACAACTGGTATAGTGTATGCCCCCTTCACGGCTACTGGCTTGCTTGATATCCCTTGCACCGTTACTTTGACCGGCTCTGGATTCTTGGCAACATCAGACGAACTCTTCCCTATCACCACCACTGGCTTGCCTTCTACCCTTTCCGGCTGTACTACCGTTTTTCCACTGATCAACATTTCTTTCGGACTGGCTCGGATCATCATTACTATTTGTGAGGGCTTCTTGAGCTTCCCTCCTTCATGCACTAGTTCGATCATGCGGGCTTCATGGTGTGCCGGTAACGGGTTCTGATTGATGTTAGGTGCCTCTAGCTCCTGGACCTCGATCCTATTTGTGTCAATAAGATCTTGTACGACAGTCTTCAACTTCTAACACTTCTCAGTATCATGCCCGGAAGCCCCCGAACAATATTCACAGCTTACCGAGTGGTCCAAATTTTTGGGAAGGGGATTTGGCAATTTGGGCTCCACAGGACTCAATAGGCCTAACTGCCTCAATTTGTGGAACAAAGTAGTATAGGTTTCTTCCAGCGGAGTGAATGTTCTCTGCCTCTGCACCCTTTCATTCCTGAAAGTCTGATTCCCACGGAAACCTGGTCCCGAAGGATTCCTGTAGGCCCTTGGTGGTGGATATGTGTTTTGTAGAGGTGGATATGTGTTTTGGGGAGGTGAATATGTATTTTGTGGAGGTGGATATGTATTCTGGGGAGCCATCGCACGCCATTGCGGGCGAGCCGGAGGCTGAGTGAAAGTTTGGGCGTGATGGACAGAGAAATGTGGCTCTTGTGGTGGGTAGTAGGGCTGTGGAGGGCCGTATGGAATGTGTGGGTAATTTGAGTGATGGGGTCTAGGTTGGTAGTGAGGGGGGACCTCTGGATCTGGACCAAGTACCTGCCTCTATTGTTGCGACCTCTTCTCTTTTCTTCTTCCCAAGCGCACCTCCCGTGCTGCTCTGAATGGCTTGAGTTGTTGCTTTGATGCCGAATAGCTCAGAATTTTATTGGACTTAAGTCCCTCTTCAATCATACCGCCCATTTTCACCACCTCGTTGAAAGATTTTCCAACTGACGTCACCAAGTGACCAAAGTAAGTTGGCTCTAGAGTCTGCAGAAAGTAGTCCACTATTTCCCCTCTCTCATCGGAGGATCAACTCTTACTGCCTGTTCTCTCCACCGGAACCCAAATTCTCTAAATCTCTCTCCCGACTTCTTCTCAAGTTTCAGTAATGTGAGACGGTTAAGGAAGATCTCAAGGTTGTACTGAAAGTGACTTGCAAATGCTTGTGCTAAATCGTCCCAGGTGTACCACCTGCTCGGATCCTGTCTTGTGTACCATTCCAGTGCAAAACCGCTCAGACTCTGACCAAAGTAAGCTATCAGCAGCTCGTCTTTTCCCCCCGACCTCTCTCATCTTACTGCAAAACACTCGTAGATGTGCCATTGGATCACTGTGCCCCTCGTATAGATCAAACTTTGGCATCTTGAACCCTGCCGACAATTGAATGTTGGGAAATGGGCACAGATCTTTGTAGGCCACACTGACTTGGTTGCCTAACCCATGGATATTCCTGAAGGACTGCTCCAGGCTTTTAAACTTTCGAAGCACTTCGTCTTGCTCTAGGCTCTTAGACGGCTTTTTAGTCTCTACCGGGATCTCGAAGTGAGTGTTATAAGTATGAGGCTTGGGTGCTTTGAAGGTTGGTTCATGGGGGTAATATTTGTTATCATGAGCCTTAAACAACGGCTCGCTGGATGATCTTTGCAGCGTGGCTGGTGGGGGTGCCACAAAAATAGGAACATTTGGTGGAGGAGGGTTCTGATTGGGTTGTGAAGCTTGGGGATCATAGGCATTTCTTCCCTGATAGAATTGGTGTCTGGGGAAGCTTGTCGAAGGGCCGGGGGGAGGGTATTCCGGCGTGTGTCCTGGTGGGAGAGTGGGAGTAACGGGAGGGCCAGGCGCTTTTTGTACCATAGCTAAGGCCAACTACATTTCTTTCATCTCCCGTTTCATCTTATCCATTTCCTCCTTCAGCATTTGATTCTCCGTCCTTTCATCCTCGATACTATGGTCTGAACTAGTCATGTTTTTTAGTACGGGCCCTTTGGAACTTGTTTGGTAATGGTAATATGCCAGAACGTTCTAACAAACTAACTGGTTCGAAATCTCTAGATAAACAACAAACTTGTTAGAGTTAGAGTTTAACACATATTGCAATTTCACGTTGGGGGATGCAATGTTCCTAGGGAGTTTAATCATGTCTTTGCTTCGACCGCATGCGTCATTCCGGCTTACTTTGTTTGTGCCTCGTTTAAGTGTTTCTGAAACATTCTTTATCTCTCTTTTTATTTCTTTCTTTTCCTTTCTTTTATTCACTTTGCCTTTTCTCTTTTTCTTTTTAGTGGTGGTCGAATCTTATGTGGATTGCCTACGTATCATGTCCCCACACGAATCAGACCGCGCATAGTTCTACCACAAGTGTGGAAAATAAAGACACCATTTTTGGATTTTTCAACCTTTGCTAGCAAAACATTTTATTACAAGGCAAAACATTTTTGAAAGGAAATTGACAGACTTGATACAGACTACAGACATTATGCCAAAAAGGGAAATACAAACTCCGACGGACAACAGACTCTGAAGACAAGGAAAATACAGACTCAAACTATGCATGTTTCAGAGTTTTGAATTTTGGCGCCCGCGGGGCGTCGTTCGGCCTCGCCGCGGGCTTTGGTGCAAGGCCCCTTTGCAGATCCTGAACCAGAGATTCTGGGTTCCAATCCCCAGCAGAGTCGCCAGAGCTGTCACACTTCCTTTTTGGCTTACACCCGCAGGGGGGCGTAAAAGGGAGTTTTTCCAATTAAAGGACAATCGAAACGAGATTTTATTTAAAGATTCAGAGTCGCCACTTGGGAGATTTATGGTGTCCCAAGTCACCAGTTGAATCCCGAATCGAGGAAAAGATTGACTCTGTATTACAGTCCGCGAACCAGAAATCCGAGTAAGGAATTCTGTTAATCCGGGAGAAGGTGTTAGGCATTCCCGAGTTTCGTGGTTCTAGCACGGTCGCTCAACTGTCATATTCGGCTTATTTATCTGGTTTTAATACATGTTGAACCTATGTGAAAATTTTAACTGTTTACCGCTTTTATTATTATTATTTTTAACGAGAATTGCAACGTCGTGAAAATACACCTCGAACCACGTCACATCAATGCACCCGTGGTTATTGACACATTTCAACTCTGTTGAGATTTAGATTTGGGTCACATAAATGTGCACCCGAGTTTAAGAAAGTAAATTATTAAAGGCGCGCCTAAAGCGACTAGCGTATTATTATTTTTGGGTAGGGCCGTGAAATTTTGCTAAACGGCCCATCCAGAAGTCTAAGTAATTTTACCAACACGTATAGAGGGCCCCGCAGCTTGTGTATTTTTGTTTGTCAAGGCTCGTCTCATTCACTATTTTTTTAAAGGAATTTGCAACGTCGTGGAAATGCATCTCGAACCACGTCACAATCAATGTACCCGTGATTAGCGACACATTTCGACTTCGTTGAGATTTGGATTTGGGTCACATAAATGTGCACCCGAGTTTAAGAGAGTAAATTTTTAACGCGTGCCGGAAGTGACTTGCGCGTTATTATCTTTTGGGGAAGGTCGTGAAATTCGCTGAACGGCCCGTCCCTAAATCTAAGTATTTTGAAACAAATATTTATTGAGGGCCCCGCAATTTTATATTTTTTATTCGGCGAGGCTCATCTCATTTTTATTCAAGGATATCCTAAAGCGACTAATTTTCTATTTATTTGTCTCTAAGAATAAAGAAAATCCTAATCAATTAGTATTAAAAGTTCGGGCTTCAAGTTCAAGTCCGGGTCCAAACAAAAGGAAACACCTTCTAGTTTGAACCCGCTACCTAACTTAAGATCCGCCGCCTGCCGTTGTAAATATTAACAAACCAACTACCATTTCGATTCAGTTCAACCTAGCTTTATTATATGAATTGGACTATTGGAATTAATTATGTGGAATACAAAGCCATTTTTTGAGCTCTTTTTACGATTTGTTGAAAAATGCATCAATGCTTAAAAAACTGTCTTCAAGATAACATTAATCACTAACATTTGAGAACCAACATTAGTTACTAACATTATTTACATTGCTATTTAAAATGATGTTATTTACTCAAGTGAACTCGCAATTTCAAAATTAGACCTATTAAACCAACATGCTGATTTCCATAAACTATTTGAACCTGTTTTGTGACATAAACTATTTGAAACTGTTTCACGACTACTGAACAAAAGAATTAAATACAGTATATTTCATAACTAGTAATCACCAACTAAGATTAATTACAATTAATATTCCATTTTTGTAGAAATAGATTCAATCAGTCCAGTTTATGCATTTCAAAGTCATTCCAATACATACTATGAAATATCAAGTGAACTACTGCTTATACATCAAATTAAACACAAAGAAACAGTTATTTTCAGAAATCCATTCCAACAACTCTTTACTTCATTTCCTTTAAATTTGAGAGTTGTAGAACATGTACCTGGATAACGGAAATACAAGAAGATGAAGGAGCAGTCAACAACAGTAATAACACAGCAACGCATTGACAGAACAACCCAGTGACAGATTAAAAAGGAAGGAACCAGCAGAGTTCCAGCAACACCCAATGAAAACAGTAGCCAATAACCAATAGCAAACTCAGGAAGAACCAATTGAAACCTCAGAAATACCAAACAACAACACCAATGAAATAGCAACAGTACTAGTTCTGATATTCAGCAGTAAAAGAAAAGACTCACTTTTCAGTTTCTTAGCTCTCCGAACATTGAACCTTTTAGGATTAAAAACCAGCCTGTTTTTTACTCTCAAATTACTGAACTTTTAAATGTTAAAAATCCAGCCTAAACTCTCTGAAAAAAAGACTGAAAGAGAACTCCTCTTTTTCTTCCAAAAAACCAGCCTCTTTTCTGTCTTGAAATGACCCTATTTATAACCCAAAAATAGGTATGAGCGACATATTTTAATCAATTCTTTTTAAGCTTTTCATACCATTATGTTTTGTTCCCCACACTTGCATGCCTTGTTCCCCACTAGCAAATGTCTTGTTCCCCACTAGCAAATGTCTTGTCCCCCACTATGTATTAAACAATGCCTTATTTTAATATTATTAGTGCTTAGAGGACAGAGCATTCAAATTAATCATTTTTAAAACTTTAAATCCCAAAATACCCCTGAAACTATTGAAATTACCATTCTACCCTATCAGCTATATCCAATCCTCCTAATCAATTAACCAAACTATAGCAGCTATAACCAATCTTAATTGAGAAATTCTAACAATTGACTAATTAAACACATGAAACTAACCCCCAATCAACAACATTAGGACAATTCAACAAGGTCAGATTCATATCAGAACAAACTTAAAGAACAATCAAGTATATCCAAATCACTAAACACAATCATCAATTGAACTCAAAACAGTAGGAAAGTCGTCAAAACGCATACACATATAATTTCAACGAATATGCAGTAGGATACTTCATGCGAAAACTTTATCAAAATGAACCCACATTAAAACGAAACCACAAATAGATCCGTAAATAGCATAGATTCGAGGTAAGAGATATGACCTTTACTACTGCACTTTCTTGCTCCGTTACGCACAGTGAAAACGAAACTCCAAAGAAAAAACAAAAAATTCGTGAACGAGCTATGGCTGGCCTTTATGCTAATGATCCGACATCGAACAATGCTGAACTTCCGATGAAACAGAGCTTCATTCACAACATTGTTTCGACGCTTGACTAATAAACACGGACTCAGACGGAACCTCAACGTACGACTGAGCACGACCTCGGATGGTTGGTCTCGTTTTGGACTAGAGGGTGGCTAGTCTCGTTTTGGACTGGAGGGTGGCTATAGAGAAGGTGAGGCGGGCTGTTTCAGGTGGTCAAACGAACTGATGGAGAAGGCTGGCCAGTGGTCATTGGTAGTAAGGCTAGCGTGAAGGGAGGTGGTCGTGGTGGGCGTGAGGCGGGCTGTCGACAAGTGATGGAGTCACCGGTGGTCGTTGGACGTCGATAGAGAAGGCTGGCAGCCATGGATGTCAACGGGAGCTTGGAGATGGCAGTGGGGTGGTCGTTGGTTCGAAGAAGAAGGAGGGCAGCCATAGATGTCGAGGGAGCTTGGAGATGGGAGTGGGGTGGTCGTTGGTTCGAAGAAGAAGAAGAAGAAGAAGAAGAAGAAGGGCAGCCATGGAGGTCGAGGGAGCTTGGAGATGGCAATGGGGGGGTCGTTAGTTCGAAGAAGAAGAAGAAAGAGGGCAGCCATGGAGGTCGAGGGAGCTTGGAGATGGCAGTGGGGGGGTCGTTAGTTCGAAGAAGAAGAAGGGAAGCCATGGATGTCTAGGGAGCTTTGGAGATGGCACTGGGGGGTCGGTTGTTCAAAAAAAAGAAGAAGGAGAGGGCGGGTGGTTAGGGTTTTTGGATTGGAAATGAAAATGAAAAATGGAGAAGGGGGTGGTCGTTTGGGCTATGGGGCAGACCGGGTTGGGGATGGGGTATGGGCTGGGTATCTGGGTTTCAATTTCAAAGGGGAAGAAAAATTGTTTGGGATGATGGACTTTAAATTGTTTTGGCCCAAATATGACTTAACACTCTTTATTTTGCCTTTCTTTTCTTAAACTAATAAAACTACAAATTTCAAAAATCCTAAATTAACTTATAGGATTAGATAAATTTATAAAAGTACTAACTAACTTTTAATAACAATTAACACACACAATCAAATAAAATCACATAACTTGGACATGAAATGCTAAAAATGCAAAAATACATTATTTTGTGATTTTTTTCTCTTAAAAACAAAACATGGTTCAATTAATTCCTAAGTGCACAATTAAATCTTAAATGTGCATGCAACATGTATTTTTGTATTTTTAATTAATTAAAACAAACTAAACATTCACAGACAAAAATAATTATCCAAAATGTCACGCAAAGTTCTCAAAATTGTACCCAAAGGCAATTTGTTTTAATTTTCGATTTCTTTGGGAGTAGTTTTCGTGAAGCAAAAATCACGTGCTCACACATGTCTTGGAGAAGACCACAGTGAATGAGTTAGAGAAGATGGCCAATAGATTTTTTGAGGTGAACAAAATCTCTTTTACTGATGATGAACTTATCGAGGAAGGAGTCAGGCACAATAGGGCTTTGCACCTGGTCATCAAATGTGAGGGTAATTATGTAAATCAGTCATGGTTGATGGAGGCTCGAGTGTAGATGTATGCCCTCTCTCTACTTTGCAAGGCATGAAAATCAATACAGACAGAATCCGACCTAGCAATGTTCGCATTCGGGCTTTTGATGGCTCAGTGAGAGATACCATTGGGGAGATCAACCTCACCATGACAATTGGTCCGATTGACTTTGAAATTGTCTTCCAAGTAGTAGACATGGACACTTTTTATAACTTTCTTCTTGGAAGGCCATGGATCCATATGGCTCGAGTTGTTCCATCCACATTGCATCAGATGGTCAAGTTCGAACACGACAGGCAAAAGATTATTGTTCACGGAGAAGATGAGGCATCCATTTATAAACACTCGTTAATACCATGTATTGAGGCAAAGGAAGGGTGTGAGTCCATCGTCTATTAAGCTTTTGAAGTGGTTTCTGTGGACTATGTTGAGGAAGGAAAGCCCATTCTGCATCCTCATCTTTCCGCCACATCTGTAATGGTGGCAGCACTAATGTTAAAACAAGGTTATAAGCCGGGAAAAGGTTTGGGGCATCACTGCAAGGAATTTCAAAACCTATTTCTCTATTCAGTAATAAGGGTGCTTTTGGTTTAGGTTTCAGGCCAGCACAAGCAGACAAAAACAAAGCTAAGCACCGCAAAAAGTATGGTTGGGACTTGCAGCAACCTATCCCTCATATTTTCTACACTTCGTCAAGCTACGACTCCAAAAGGGTCAAAATTCCTTGGTGCAATCAAACATTGATGAAATTTGCATAGCCTCAGCCAGATGTTTTCTAAAGTGAATATGATCTGGGCTGGTGAAGGCACTAGTCGTGCCGATGTGCAACTAATTGGAACAGACACCATGCTCAACAATTGGGAAACAACTCCTTTCCCCATAAGGATGAAGTCTTGGTAGTTCGCTTTTGCAGCTTCTTTTTTGTATTTTGGATTACTTTCAGGGTTGTAATCCAGACATCTTAATATGATTGTTTTTGATGTTAACCCTTCTATCCTTTCAAATTCAATAAAATGCAATTCAGTTTCGTATTAAGCTATGTATCTTTTCCTTCTTTCTAATTTTTGTCATTTTATTTTCATTTCAGTTTTGTTAATGCCAGCTTTAACAACATGACATGCATGTGGAATTCACGCCCAGATCTTAAAAAGTTGTCTAATATCGAAATAATACATCAAAAGGTTGAATATGATGAGATGAGGTTGTTGAGGAAATAAAAAGAGAGTTGGAACACTTTGAAAACAAGCCTAAGCCCAATCTCAATGAAACTTAGCCAATTAATATCGGAAGTCATGAAGAAGTCAGAGAAACGAAGATAAGAATTCACAGTGAACAAAAAACCAGAGATTCCTTGATTCAACTTTTATTTGAATACAGAGATGTGTTTGCTTGGTCTTACGATGATATACCTGGTTTAAGTGTTGATCTAGTAGTTCATAAGCTTCCAACGTATCCTGATTTTCCACCAGTCCAACAAAGCAACGAAAATTCAAAACAAATATGAGTGACAAAATCAAAGAGGAAATAATGAAGCAACTGAGCGCCAATGTGGTCAGAGCTGTCTGATACACTACCTGGGTGGCGAATTGTGTGCTTGTGCCGAAGAAGGATGGGAAGACCAGAGTCTGTATTGACTGCAGGGACCTGAACAAAGCAAGTCCAAAGGATAATTTTCCTTTACCAAATATCCATATTCTTATAGATAATTGCGCAAAGCATGAGACACAATCGTTCGTGGATTGCTATGCTGGATACCACCAAATTCTAATGGATGAGGATGATGCAGAAAAGACCACTTTCACCAATCCATTGGGTACTTATTGTTACAGGGTCATGCCATTCGGTTTAAAGAATGTAGGGGCAACTTACATGAGGGCCATGACCACCATTTTTCACGACATGATGCACAAAGAGATTGAAGTATATGTCGATAATGTCATCATAAAATCAAAGACACAAGGTGATCACGTGCACAATTTGGAAAAGTTCTTCGAACGGCTTCAAAGGTATGACCTTAAGCTTAATCCAACCAAGTGTGCATTTGGGGTTCCATCTGGGAAACTCCTCAGTTTTATAGTCAGCCGGAGAGGTATTGAACTGGATCCATCTAAGATAAAGTCCATTCGATATCTGCCAACCTCGAAGAACAAAAAGGAAGTCATGAGTTAGCTCGGGAAGTTGAACTACATCAGTAAGTTCATTTCTCAGCTCACAACCACGTGTGATCCCATCTTTAAGTTGCTGAAAAAGGATGTCGCTATCAAGTGGATGGACGATTGCCAAAAATCTTTTGACAGGATCAAAGATTATCTGTTAAAACCCATGTACTGGTCCCACCCGAACCTGGTAGGCCTTTGTTTTTATATATATCAGTGATAGATAATTCCTTTGGATGCATTATGGGGCAACATGATGCAACAGACAAAAAGGAACAGGCAATCTATTATTTGAGCAAGAAGTTCACCAATTATGAGGTTAAGTACATCCTTTTAGAAAGGACACATTGTGCCTTGACTTGGGTCGCTCAGAAGCTGAGACATTATCTTTTGGCCTACACTACTTACCTCATATCCAGAATGGATCCTTTGAAGTACATCTTCCAAAAGCCAATGTTTACTGGCAGGTTCGCAAAATGGCAAATCCTGCTCACAGAGTTCGACATCGTCTATGTCACTCGCACTGCAATGAAAGCACAGGCTTTGGCAGATCATTTGGCAGAGAATCCAGTTGATGATGAGTACATGCCACTTAGCACATACTTCCCAGACGAAGAGGTCAACTCAATAGAGGAAGTAGTTCCAGACGATCACCCTGTATGGAAAATGTATTTTGATGGGGCTGTCAATATCAAAAGAATTGGGATCGGGGCAATCCTCATCTCACCTATTGGACATTATTAGCCTGCAACGGCCGGACTTTGGTTCTTCTGTACCAATAATATACAGAGTACGAAGCTTGTATCATGGGACTGAAAATGGCCATCGATCTTGATGCGCATGAACTATTGGTTATAGGAGATTCCGACTTGCTTATCCGGCAAACCTAGGGCGAATGAGAGACTCGAGATATCAAGCTTATTCCGTACAGACAATGTATGCAAGACTTGAGCAAAAGATTCAAATCCATCGAGTTCAGGTACATTCCCAAATTTCACAACGAGCTAGCTGATGCCTTGGCTACTTTAGCCTTAATGCTCCCTTATCCAGGCAACACTCATATTGATCCACTAGAAATCCAAGTTCGGAATCAACACGGTTACTACAATACAATTGAGACAGAACAAAATGGTGAACCGTGGTATCATGACATAAAACAATTCCTAAAAACAAGAGATATCTAGAGCATGCCAAAGGAGATCAAAAAAGAACTATAAGGCGGCTCGCCTGTGGTTTCTTCCTGAATGGGGAAATTTTGTACAAGTGGGCCCCAGATTTAAACTTATTGAGATGCATAGATGCCACGGAAGTAGAGCGGATCATGAGTGAAGTGCATTCGGGGGTATGAGAACCTTACATGAATGGATATGTTTTGGCGAAGAAGATTCTGCGGGCAAGGTATTATTGGCTTACTATGGAGCGAGATTGCTTCAGTTTTGTTGGCAAGTGTCACCAATGCCAGATTCATGGTGACCTGATTCACTCGCCTCCTTCGGAGTTGCATCCCATGTCCTATCTTTAGCCTTTCGTTGCTTGGGGAATGGATGTTATTGGGCCAATCGAGCCAAAGTCTTCGAATGGGCATAGATTCATTTTGGTTGCAATTGATTACTTCACCTTGTGGGTGGAGGCCGTCACTTTCAAAGCAGTCACCAAGAAAGCGGTGGTAGACTTTGTTCATTTCAACATCATCTATCGCTTTGGTATCCCAAAGACCATTATCACTGACAACGCATCCAATCTAAATAGTCATTTGATGAAGGAGGTAGACAAACAGTTTAAAATCATGCATCGCCATTCTACCCCTTATCGACCAAAAGCCAATGGAGCCATTGAATTGGTGAACAAGAACATCAAGAAGATTCTTAGGAAGATGATCCAAGGTTCCAGGCAATGGCATGAAAAGTTGTCTTTTGCTATTTTGGGATACCGCACGACTATTCCCACATCTGTTGGTGTAACTCCGTATCTTCTTGTATATGGAACTAAAGCTGTAATACCCGTTGAAGTCGAAATTCCCTCTCTCCGAATTATTGTGGAATTAGAGATTGAAGGCACTAAGTGGGTCAAGACCTGATTAGAACAACTAATGTTGATCGATGAAAAACGGCTAGCAGTAGTGTATTTCGGCCAGTTATACCAACAAAAAATGGCACGCGCTTACAATAAGAAAGTGCACCCAAGGCAGTTTGAGGTAAGCCAGCTGGTTTTGAAGCGCATCCTTCTGCACTAGGTAGAAGCTAAAGGAAAGTTCGCCCCGAACTGGCAAGGACCCTACATCATCAAGAAAGTGTTACCAAAAGGGGCCTTGCACCTGGTAGATGAAGAAGGATGGGTACCAGACATGACAATTAGCGCAGATGCAGTCAAAAGATATAATGTCTGATATATACCCACTGTAGAATTTTCACGCATTGATTTTCGCAGATCGAAGTGACGAAGGCTATTACTTGCTCGTTATTCCAAATAGATGTAACCCTTCTGTTAATCCTTTTGAGCCGTATTTGTCTTCTTTGTTTCTCACTTTTGGAACCTGTGTACTTGTAAAAAAAAAAAAAAGCCAAACAACAAATCTCCGAGTCATTGAACTACGTCCTCCTGATTCTGAAAGGATACGTAGGCAGCCTTACCCTGGGTTCGGTCCCATCAGAACAAAAAACCCATATTCCCAATACTCCAAAACTGGGGCAGAAGTTTGTTTTATTTCACGATTTTTATGTAAAAACGGTTTCCAAAAGTTGTAATTCAGTTCAAGGTTCATTACACCTTTTTTTACCTTTCAAGAACTTCTGATCGATGCTTTTTGAGAATGTTTGAAGTCCCCCTGCCAAGGGCGTTGGGCAACCTCCCTCATGCAGTATCTTAGTCAAAAAAAAAGCCAAACAACAAATCTCTGAGTCATTGAAATACGTCTGACCTGATTTCGAAAGGATACGTAGGCAGCCTTACCCTGGGTTCGGTCCCATCAGAACAAAAAATCCATATTCCCAATACTCCAAAACTGGGGCAGAAGTTTGTTTTATTTCATGTTTTTTCTGTAAAAACAGTTTCCAAAAGTTGTAATTAAGTTCAAGGTTCATTACACCTTTTTTTACCTTTCAAGAACTTCTGATCAATGCCTGTCACACCTCCTTTTTAGACCGCGCCCCCGCGAAAGAGACGCGGAAGGGAGTTTTTTCCAATTAAAGGACAATCGAAACGGGATTTATTTATTTATTTCAGAGTCGCCACTTGGGAGATTTATGGTGTCCCAAGTCACCGGTTGAATCCCGAATCGAGGAAAGAATGACTTTGTTTAACAGTCTGCGCACGAGAAATCCGGATAAGGAATTTTGTTAACCCGAAAGAAGGTGTTAGGTATTCCCGAGTTCCGTGGTTCTAGCACGGTCGCTCAACTGTCATATTCGGCTTGATTATCTGATATAATATATGTTGAACATATGTGCGAATTTTAACTTTTAACCTCTTTTATCATTATTATTATTTTTATCGATAATTGCAACATCGTGAAAATATATCTCGAACCACGTCACATCAATGTACCCGTGGTTATCGACATATTTCGACTCTGTTGAGATTTAGATTTGGATCACATAAATGTGCACCCGAGTTTAAGAAAATAAATTGTTAAAGACGCGTCTAAAGCGACTAGCGTATCATTATTTTGGGTAAGGCCGTGAAATTTGCTAAACGACCGATCCCGAAGTCTATACAATTATTAACCATTTATTGAGGGCCCTCAACTTGTGCGTTTTATTGGGTGAGGCTCATCTCATTTATTTTAAAAGGATAATCCTAAAGTGCCTACATTTTTCTATTAAATTTGTCTCTAAAAAATGAAAGAGAAAAGGTCCTAATTTATTTACATGCTTACGAGTTGTTATAGTCGGGTTCCGAACGCAATTTTTTAAATCAGAATGTAAACATAATGTGGATAGCCCGTTGGCCAACATGGACCCAGGCCCAACGTGTATGGCACAAAACTGGACCTGGGTCATCTCATTCATATGTTACTACCTAGTTACATTATACTAGGCATGCTCACAGTTTGTCAAATTAAAAAAAAACTTGGCAATCTAATTTTAATCCTAAGACCATTTACATGCTGAAATTAACCAATAGTATCTAGCTAAACAATATTCCTACAAGTTCTGAAATGGTCTATTCGTTTAATGAGCTAATTGTTGAATGTTTTAAGAATAGTCTAAATCAGCTAACATGCTTTTTGAGACATGATAATCATCCAACAATAACGAACTAACTGGACAAAGTTACTACACCATTTATTTATTTTTTAGGCAATACATAGACAGTTCGTCCGCTAAGCTACTATCAGATGTTCCATTATATATATTAAACAACTATACGATTCTGATTAGAGGAAGCTAAATAATGTATATATACAAATAAAATTCAGAATATAACTAAGATAAATTCAGAACTTCAACTCTTCATTTCATATTCATGCTTCATGTTTCAGTTTACAGTAACCAGCATGTCAGTTGTGTACCTGATATTGAAAGCAAAAGAAGAGGAAGATCAGCAGAAAGCCCAACACAGTAGCTTCAACACCTCAATCCAGAAATTCCAGCAACACGGAGAAAACTAGAAAAAATGGAGAAGAAAAATAGTCCGAAAATCTCTCTTTATTTTTTCTTTCTAGATTTGAACTCTCTATGGTGTTCTTTCGCTCTCAATATTTCAGAAAATTTGGTTCTATCTTTTTTACTCTCTCCAAAATGAATTATGTCCATGTATATTCAGTGTATCCAGAGTATATATCGAGTGTATACCGCTCTCTCCGCCCCCTCTTTTTTTCTTCTCTCTATCTAGTTTTTCCTCTTTTTTGAACCACCTTCTTCATAAATTTCTCTTCTATTTATAGCAAAATTTTCGAAATTTTCAGATTTGTTTTTTTATTATTTAATTTTTTAATTAAAAGAAATCTCACTTACAAATTGCTTTTGTTTTTTTAGAAAAAAGAAATCCCACATTTATTTACTTTTATTTTTAAAATTTCAACTTTAATTACTTTTATCTTATTTAAAATCCCACTTTTTATTTTTTTAAAAGAGAATCTCACTTTATTTAACTTTTCTTTAAAAAAACAAACCACTATCTTTTCTTTTTCTTTTAAAAATGCTACTTTCAATTACTTTAAATTTTTTAAATTTTCAGATACCTTTATATTTATTTTTTAATTCCAACCTTCTTATACTTTTTAATTTTTTAAAATTTCCACAAAACTTTTTATTTTTTTAAATTTTCTACATTCTTTTACTTTTTTTAAAAGAAAATTCCACCTATTTTTACTTTTAGATTTTTTTATTCAATACTTCCCTTTTTCTTATTTTTTAAATCAATCCCGAAATTAAAATAAATATTTTCGGATTTTTTTATATAAAATAAAAAAAATATTAATAGTGATAATTCACCTTTTAATTTTTTTTGGTATTTTTATCCTATAATAAAAAGTGTAATAAAGCTAAAATAATAGTAGGTTAAAACCCCCTAAAATATTTACATAAAAGAAGTGATAAAAAATTAAATGTTGTCAAAAATTAGGTGTTCACAGCTGCCCCTCTTTGCTCGAAAACACGAAGAGCTTTCAGGCAAAGATAAAGTGAACAATGCGACTAATTTTTTATCATATTGTTATTCAAAAGAGGAAGAAAATAAAAAAGGAAAGCCGCAACTGAGTCCTGGTTTTGGACATCCTACATATCCCTGGTTATAAGGGAATCAGGTCGCGTGTAGTTCAGAAAGTTTTGGTAGCTGGGACTATCATGGGATTGCGATATTACTGTTACTGTTGTTGCATGCTGTTACCACTGCTTTTTGATCTCCTTATTACACCATTGCTAGAAAGAAAACAAAAAGTTATACTAAGCTATGATCTATGAATTACAAAGATTTATTCTCGAGCTTGGTCATGTGATTGTTGCTGCCTTGTTGCTTTGTGTTTCCTCTGGTATTTCTTTACTTCTAGCTCGACTTGTGGTCTTCCTTCTGATTTCTGCTGGGGATTTTTGTTGTAACCCTCTGCTTTACTGACTCCAAACTTCAATGTATTTCCCCTGTTCTGCAAGTGGGCTACTGACTCCACCTTGACTTTTGAAAGATGACACAACCTCCATTCTCCAGGCGGGCTCCTGACTTCTTCAACAATCTTAGAATTTAACGCCCTCCATTCTCCAGGCGGGCTCCTGACTTTCATCAGCAACTTTGAAAATAAAATGCATTTGGCAATGATTTATAAAAATATATATTTTGGCAATGTTTATACAAGCAGGACCACTCGGGTCGAAATAAATTAAATGTCATTTTGAGGAAGGATTAAATTCAATATCCTATTCGAGGGCAGATAGACCCATCATATCCTGTTCGAGGGCAGATAGACCCATCATATCATGTTCGATGGCGGATAGACCCATCATATCCTGTTCGAGGGCGGACACACCCATCATATCCTGTTCGAGGGCGGACAGACCCATCATATCCTGTTCGAGGGCGGACAGACCCATCATATCCTGTTCGAGGGCGGACAGACCCATCATATCCTGTTCGAGGGCGGACAGACCCATCATATCTTATTCTAGGGCGGACGAACCCAAAATATCCTTTTCGAGGGCGAACGAACCCAAAAATATCCTATTCGAGGGCGAACGAACCCAAAAATATCCTATTCGAGGGCGAACGAGTCCAAAATATCCTATTCGAGGGCGGACGAGTCCAAAATATCCTATTCGAGGGCGGACGAACCCAAAATATCCTATTCGAGGGCGGACGAACCCAAAATATCCTATTCGAGGGCGGACGAACCCAAAATATCCTATTCGAGGGCGGATGAACCCAAAATATCCTATTCGAGGGCGGATGAACCCAAAATATCCTATTCGAGGGCGGATGAACCCAAAATATCCTATTCGAGGGCGGATAAACCCAAAATATCATATTCGAGGGTGGATGAACCCAAAATATCCTATTCGAGGGCGGATGAACCCAAAATATCCTATTCGAGGGCGGATGAACACAAAATAACCTATTCGAGGGCGGATGAACCCAAAAATAGCTCGAACCCAAAATATCCTATTCGAGGGCGGATGAACCTAAAATATCCTATTCTAGGGCGGACGAACCCAAAATATCCTATTCTAGGGCGGACGAACCCAAAATATCCTATTCGAGGGCGGACGAACCCAAAATATCCTATTAGAGGGCGGACAAACCCAAAATATCCTATTCGAGGGCGGACGAACCAAAAATATCCTATTCGAGGGCGAATGAACCCAAAAATATCCTATTCGAGGGCGGATAGACCCAAAATATCCTATTCGAGGGCGGATAAACCCAAAATATCCTATTCGAGGGCGGATGAACCCATCTTCAAAACTTGAAATTGTCTTACCTCCGACTGTTTTTCTTAAAATCGTGCTGTCTTGCTATCTCTTAAAACTTGAATTGATTTCCTCGTTCCTCCGAGAAAATTTTCAACAATGGCAGAAAATTTTCTGCCCCAGTTTTGGTGCTTTTCCTTGTGGCATGTTTTTTCGCCATTAATAAGATTTCCTTTTCCTGCTTCAAATCAAAGAAAATTTGTTAGTTTTAAAACATGGTGAGTGGTCGTGCCACTCCTGCTGGGGATGGTTTTTCCCTTTCTCCCTTCCCCGCTCTGTGTTTCATTACGCTATCAAAACTTGCTGGGGATTATTTTGCTGGGGATGAATTTTCCTTTTCTTCCTTCCCCACTCTATGTTGTCCGACCCTCTTGGAACTTGGTCGAAAATCTATCGGGGATGCTCCTACATCTCGATAATCTGCTGAGGGCCCTCTTGGAATTAGGTCCACAATTTTCTCAACTGTTGTTTTCCTGTTTTTCTCCAACTTCCCTTGGAAATTTGGTCCTCTTGGGATCTAGACCCATTCATCATTTTGTCTTGCGACCAACTTCTTTTCGCTTTATCGCCTTATATTTGGCCTGTCCTATTTGCATTTTGCTTTGCATCATTTTGGCAACTGGTAGTAAGCTCTGAAAATCCTTTTCAAAAACAAACTGTTGGGGAGGTAAAGTCTTTAAACCAAGAAATAAAAAAGTGATGATCTCAAAAAATAGAAAAAGAAAAAGTCTTTCTGAACAAATGCTGGGGAAAAGGAAAGAAAAGAACTTATCTGAATGATATAACCGATCCCAACGATCATGTCGCGCATTCCGGATTAATCAACCCAGTCTATTTGTATCAATCAACCCTTCGGACGGCCTCATATTGTTGGGGATAAACAGGCACTCAACTCTTTGCCAAATGCGAATCCTTCCCGCCAATCTTGTCTTGTCGCATTGTGACAAATGCGCTTGTAAAATAGTACAACTCTTGGAATCAAACTTTCTTGCCAAAATTACAAGCGCCAACTTCTGCCCCAGTTTTTCTTGCTTGGGGATTTTTATTTTGTCACACTATGTTACCTTATGCACACTATGTTACACTATGACCGAGCCGTGAGGTGCCTACGTATCCTTCTTTGAGGAATCAGGTCAAACGTAGTTCCCAATACCTTTGTTTTTTTGTTACTTTTCTATTGTCTTTATTATCATTATTTTTTCTCTTCTCTTTTTCTTTCATTTTCATTATTGATTCCAAAATAGGGGTATGAAAGAATAAATAAGGCTCAAAAGGGTAAGAAAAGGTTAAAGTGTTTAGATAGAAGAAAAAATTGCCTCCGTCATTTCATTCTCCGATAAATATCAAGTACAAACAAACAACAATTACAATTACAAGAAATCATACATAATATCTCTTAACTGCGTCAGAATTGATAGCCATGTCGATGCATTTCCCTTTGATATCTGTTAAACATAAAGCGCCATTGGGCTTGCTTTGTTCAGATTGCGATAATCAACACACACCCTGATTTTTCCATCTTTTTTTGCACTGGCACCACATTAGCCAACCAATCAGTATATTGAGCGACCCGAATAACCTTAGCATTAAGCTATTTGGTTACTTTTTCCTTAATCTTCACACTCATGTCGGTTTTGAACTTCCTCAATTTTGCTTGACGGGAGGAAATGCCGGGTCAGTGGGCAATTTGTGAACCACTAGATTGGTGCTTAAACCCGGCATGTCGTCGTATGACCATGCAAAATGTCTTTGAATTCAATAAGTGCTTTGATTAGTTCTTCCCTGATGTTTGGTTCAATGTGGACGCTTATCTTAGCTTCCCTGATATCATCCGCATCCCCTAGATTGGCGGCTTCCGTGTCATTTGAGTAGGGCTTGTTTTTTTTTCAAATTGGCTCAACTCTCTGTTAATTTCTTCGAAGGATTCATCCTCATCGTATTCTGACTCATCATCACAATCTTGTACTATAAGTTCGAAATCAGATTGATTTTTTAGACCAGCTTGAAGATCCGTCGTGCATGTCATGTCATTAGAACCAGTATAAAGAGAACTGTCCAGAAGACAAATAGAAGAAGAAAAATTAAAACAAAATAAGGAATGAAGAAAAAAACTTTCACTTTATTAAAATACGGGATAGCAAGGTTTCACACTTTGGCGAGCATAAAAAGAAATCTGGATTACACCCCTGGAATAATCCAGACAACAAGAAAGAAAATCAGAGCCCACTACCAAGACTCCCTTCGGATAGGAAGAGGAGTAGCCATTCAATTGTTGATTTTTGCTTTCAGCCCCACAAACTGTACATCCGCCTTGCTGGACCCTTCTCCCAACACCATAACTGGCTTGTCATCTACCTTTTCCAACTATACCACCGCTTTTCCACTGGTCGACTTTTCTTTTGAACCGGCACGGATCATCATCATTATTTGTGAGGGTTTCTTTAGCTCCCCTCCTTCATGCACTAGCTCGATCATGTGGGTTTCATGGTGTGCTGGCAATGAGTTTTGATTGATGTTGGGTGCCTCTGGTGTTTGAACCTCAATCTTGTTGGTGTCAATAAGATTTTGCACTGCATGTTTCAACTTCCAACACTTTTCGGTATCATGTCCGGGAGCCCCCCGAACAATACTCACAGCTTACCGAGTGGTCCATATTTTTGGGAAGGGGATTTGGCAATATGGGCTCAACAGGACTCAACAAACCTAACTGCCTTAATTTGTGGAACAAGGCAGTATAGGTTTCTCCCAACTCGGTGAATGTTCTCTGTATTCTTTCATTTCTAAAAGCCTGATTTCCCCGGAAACCTGCCCCTGGAGGGTTCCTGTAGGCCCTTGGCGGCGGATAGGTGTTTTGTGGAGGTGAGTATGTATTTTGTGGAGGCGGATATGTGTTTTGGGGAGCTGGAGCGCGCCATTGTGGGCGAGCCGGAGGCTGAGTGTATGTCTGGGCTTGGTGTACGGAGAAGTGTGGTTCTTGTGGTGGGTAGTAGGGTTGTGGAGGGTAATTTGGAGTGTGAGGGTAGTTTGGGTAATGGGGTCTGGGTTGGTAGCGAGGGGAAGGACCTCTCGATCTGGACCAGTTGTCTGCCTCTATTGTCGCGACCTCTTCTCTCTTTTTCTTTCCAAGCGCACCTCCCGTGCCGCTTTGAATGGCCTGCGTCATTGCCTTGATTGTCGAGTAACTCAGGATCTTATTGGACTTAAGTCTCTCTTCTATCATAACTCCCATTTTCACTACTTCATTGAAGGGTTTGCCAACTAACGTCACCAAGTGACCAAAGTACGTTGGCTCTAGAGTTTGCAGAAAATAGTCCACCATTTCGTTTTCCCTCATTGGAGGATCAACTCTGGCTCATTTTCTCTCCACCGGAACCCAAATTCCTGGAAGCTCTCCCTGGGCTTCTTCTCAAACTTTAGCAATGTGAGACGGTCATGGACTATCTCAAGGTTGTACTGGAAGTGACCTGCGAAAGCCTGTGCTAGATCGTCCCAGGTGTACCACCTGCTCGGATCTTGTCTTGTATACCATTCCAGTGCTGACCCACTTAGGCTTTGGCCAAAGTAAGCTATCAGCAGCTCGTCTTTGCCACCAGATCCTCTCATTTTGCTATAAAAACCCCGTAGATGTGCCACAGGATCGCCATGCCCTTCGTATAAATCGAACTTGGGCATTTTGAACCCTGCCGACAATTGGACGTCAGGGAAAGGGCATAGATCCTTGTAGGCCACGCTGACCTGGTGGCCTAACCCATGCATGTTCCTGAAGAATTGCTCCAGGCTTTTGACCTTTCGAATCACCTCATCATGTTCTGTGTTCTTAACTGGTTTCTCAGCTTTCTCTGGGATCCCAAATTGGGGTGCATATGTGTATGGCTTAGGAGCTTTAAAAGTGGGTTCAGAAGGAAAATATTGGGTGTCGTGAACTTGGAACAGTGGTTCACTAGACGATCTTTGTAACGTGGCTGGGGGAGGTGCCACAAAGACAGGAACATTTGGTGGTGGAGGGTTTTGATTGGGTGGCGGAGCTTGGGGATAATAGGCATCTCTCCCCTGATAGTAGTGGTGGATCGGGAAGCTTGTTGAAAGGCCAGGGGAAGGGTATTCCGGCGTGTGTCCCGATGGGGGAGTAGGAGTAACAACTAGTTCGGGCCCCCTTTACACCTTAGCTGTGGCTAGCTGCATTTCATTCACTTCCAATCTCATTTTTTCCATATTGGTCATCGCCTCCTTCAACATCTGATGTGCCGTCCTTTCCGACTCAACACTATTTTCTGAGTCAATCATGCTTTCTGGTATAGGCCCTTTTGATCTTGTTTGATAATGGTATGGTGCCAGTACGCTTTAACAACTAACTGTTTGGAATTGGACAAACAACAAACTTGTTAGCGTTAGCGTTTTAACAGATATTGCAATTGCACGTTGGGGGATGCAATGTTCTTAGGCAATTAACCATTTCTAACATGTTTTTGCTCCTACCGCATGCATCCTCCCGGCTTGTTTTATTTGTGCCTTTTTCAAGTGTTTCGGAAACCCTCCATTCCCTCTTTTTTTCTTTTTTCTTTTTCTTCTCTCTCTCTCTTTTTTTCTTTTCTTTTATTCACTTTCTTTTTTTCTTTTTTAGCGGTGGTCGAACCTTATGTAGATTGCCTACGTATCATGTCCCCCCATTAATCAGACATTGCGTAGTTCAGACCAATAAAAGATAAATAATAATAAAACATTTTTTGGAATTTTCAATTTTCATAATAAAACAAACTTAATTACAAAAGTTTAAAAACTGACCATACTAACAGACTTTGACAAAAGACAACAAACGGTCTCGAAAATCAAATAACCCGCATACTCTAATCAAAGAATTACAAACTCAAAAACAAACAGCCAGATTCCTTCCTCTATATGCCAATTTTAACCAAATGGTTGTTTTTCAGACGTGGCCCCTTCTCAATTTCACATGAATTTTAAGGCCGGGAAGGATTATTTTACGACATTTCACAAACTTGTTCGTTCTTTTACGAAAATAGCCCTTCGACAACTGAAGGATACTCTAAGGCTATCTCGGCAAGAACGGTTTTAAGACATCACCGAAGCCGGGCCGACTTATTTTAACTAAAAACCAAATGGTATTCACTTGACCACTAACTATTTTCTTGTTTTTCAAATAATAAAAGACTTGGTTTTGCAAACACAACCTTTCAGCACTTCGGAGACGAAGATTTTAAGGTTGTGCGGGATAACTGGTCACAACCCAAAAGAATGACCAAAGATGGTCGTTTATCCAAAGTCAGCCTTCCGGCGTCCCTTTCGAGAATATTCGGCTATTTTTGACAAAATGGCGTGACCCAACTTTTTTATGACTCCTTTCTTGTTTTTTTTAAAATTAGAATAAAAGACCCGGTATTGCAAACACGGCTTTCAGCGCGTCAAGGACGAAGATTTTAAGGCTGTGAGGGTCAAAGATCAAAACATAACCAAAGGTGGCTATTTATGCAAAATCAGCCTTCTGGAGTCCCGTTTGGGAACATTTGGCTAATTTTGACAAAACGGCGTGACCCAACTTATTTATGACTCTCTTCTTGTTTTTTTTTCAAATTAGAATAAAAGACCCGGTATTGCAAACACGGTCTTTCAGCGCCTCAGGGACGAAGATTTTAAGGTTGTGAGGGTCAAAAATCAAAACATAACCAAAGGTAGTTGTTTATGCAAAATCAACCTTCCGGCGTCCCGTTTGGGAACATTTGGCTAATTTTGACAAAAACGGCGTCACCCGGCGTATTTATGACTCTTTTTTTTCTGTTTTTCAAATCAAAATGAAAGATCCAGTAGACACAGCCTTTTTTAGCGTCTCGGGGACGAACAATTTAAGGTTGTGTGGATAACCGGTCAAAATTCTAAAAGAATGACCAAATGTGGCCGTTTATGCAAAGTCAGCCTTCCGGCGTCCCTTTTGGGGACACTTGACTATATTTGACATGAGCGGCATTACCCGACTTATTTATGACAAAAATTCGACATTGTTTTGGCTATTTTTGCAAAGGAGAGGTTGGACATCACCCGACTTATTTATGACAAAAATTAAAATTTTGACATGTTTTTTTTTTGGCTATTTTAGCAAAAGGGGAGGTTGGACCTGATTAGGGCTGCCTACGTATCTCACATCCAGTGAGAATCAAACCAGCGTAGTTCGCCACATATAAACTAAACTTTGTAAACAATACTCCTTTCCTTTCCAATAAATCAAACTAAAAAAAAATTCAAAATTTCGGCAGGGTTTTGACACTACTTGGACATTGGTTTTATTTTTCTAAAAAATAAGTAGTTATCTCCCTACACTGCTATTTTTTTTTCTTTTTTTTTCAAAATTCCTGATTTCAGAAGCCGATCAGCATGCGGATCTGAAGCAAATAAATGTGCAAAACAAACAGGATGGTCTTTTGTCATTTTGGTACACCTGTCCTAGACAGACCCAACCCATGTGTTGAGCCTCCAAAGTCAAATGCACATGATGCAAACAAACGTTCCTACTAGGGATCCGACATGAAGCTGAGTTATTCTAGGTTCATAACCTGGGTATTTGTTCTAGACTGTGTACCCGAGCGGACAACTCGAGTCGAGGAGGGGGCTACGTACCGGGGACCCGCGGGATCGTCCGGCTTTGTAACTTGTCCGGCCTCTTTCTTATTTCAAGGTATGACACTAATAGAATAGGAAGTCTCGACCAGCAATCTCATCCCCGGAGGTAAGAAGAGAAGGGTTTCGGCACAGTTTATACACAGTTCAGATAATATCAAAGCGGTAAGAGCAGCATTTAGCACATTAGGCCCAAACATGTAACAAAAAATCAGATAAAGCCAAATATAACAATTTATCTAAGCTCGAATTCTGAACACTGGTGTGCGAAACAAGTGATTCTGGGTTCGGTCCCCAGTAGAGTCGCCAGAGCTGTCACACCTCCTTTTTCGCCTGCGCCCCCGCGAAAGGGGCGCGAAAGGGAGTTTTTTCCAATTAAAGGACAATCGAAACGAGATTTATTTATTTATTTCAGAGTCGCCACTTGAGAGATTTATGGTGTCCCAAGTCACCGGTTGAATCCCGAATCGAGGAAAAGAATGACTCTGTTTAACAGTCTGCGCACCAGGAATCCGGATAAGGAATTCTGTTAATCCGGGAGAAGGTGTTAGGCATTCCCGAGTTCCGTGGTTCTAGCACGGTCGCTCAACTGTCATATTCGGCTTGATTATCTGATATAATATATGTTGAACATATGTGCGAATTTTAACTTTTAACCGCTTTTATCATCATTATTATTTTTATCGAGAATTGCAACATCGTGAAAATATATCTCGAACCACGTCACATCAATGTACCCGTAGTTATCGACATATTTCGACTCTGTTGAGATTTAGATTTGGGTCACATAAATGTGCACCCGAGTTTAAGAAAATAAATTGTTAAAGGCGCGTCTAAAGCGACTCGCGTATCATTATTTTGGGTAAGGCCGTGAAATTTGCTAAACGACCGATCCCGAAGTCTATACAATTATTAACCATTTATTGAGGGCCCCTCAACTTGTGCGTTTTATTGGGTAAGACTCATCTCATTTATTTTAAAAGGATAATCCTAAAGTGCCTACATTTTTCTATTAAATTTGTCTCTAAAAAATGAAAGAGAAAAGGTCCTAATTTATTTACATGCTTACGAGTTGTTATAGTCGTGTTCCGAACGCAATTTGTTAAATCAGAATGTAAACACAATATGGATAGCCCGTTGGCCAACGTGGACCCAGGCCCAACGTGTATGGCACAAAACTGGACATGGGTCATCTCTTTCATATGTTACTACCTAGTTACATTATACTAGGCATACTCACAGTTTGTCAAATTAAAAAAAAAAACTTGGCAATCTAATTTTAATCCTAAGACCATTTACATGCTGAAATTAACCAATAGTATCTAGCTAAACAATATTCCTACAAGTTTCGAAACGGTCTATTCGTTTAATGAGCTAACTGTTGAATGTTTTAAGAATAGTCTAAATCAACTAACATGCTTTTTGAGACATGATAATCATCCAACAATAACGAACTAACTGGACAAAGTTACTACACCATTTATTTATTTTTTAGGCAATACATAGACAGTTTGTCTGCTAAGCTACTGTCAGATGTTCCATTATATATATTAAACAACTATATGATTCTGATTAGAGGAAGCTAAATAATATATATATACAAATAAAATTCAGAATATAACTAAGATAAATTCAGAACTTCAACTCTTCATTTCATATTCATGCTTCATGTTTCAGTTTACAGTAACCAACGTGTCAGTTGTGTACCTGATATTGGAAGCAAAAGAAGAGGAAGATCAGCAGAAAGCCCAACACAGTAGCTTCAACACCTCAATCCAGAAATCCTAGCAACACGGAGAAAACTAGTAAAAATGGAGAAGAAAAATAGTCCGAAAATCTCTCTTTGTTTTTTCTTTCTAGCTTTGAACTCTCTATGGTGTTCTACCGCTCTCAATATTTCAGAAAATTTGGTTCTATTTTTTTTACTCTCTCCAAAATGAATTCTGTCCCTGTATATTCAGTGTATCCAGAGTGTATATTGAGTGTATACCGCTTTCTCCGCCCCCTCTTTTTTTCTTCTCTCTATCTAGTGTTTCCTCTTTTTTGAACCCCCTTCTTCATAAATTTCTCTTCTATTTATAACAAAATTTTCAGATTTGTTTTTTTTTATTTTATTTTTTAATTAAAACAAATCCCACTTACAGATTGCTTTTATTTTTTTAGAAAAAAGAAATCCCACTTTTATTTACTTTTACTTTTAAAATTTCAACTTTAATTACTTTTATCTTATTTAAAATCCCACTTTTTATTTTTTTAAAAGAGAATCTCACTTTATTTAACTTTTCTTTAAAAAAACAAACCACTATCTTTTTTTTCTTTTAAAAATGCTACTTTCAATTACTTTAAATTTTTTAAATTTTCAGATACCTTTATATTTATTTTTTAATTCCAACCTTCTTATACTTTTTATTTTTTTTAAAATTTCCACAAAACTTATTAGTTTTTTAAATTTTCTACATTCTTTTACTTTTTTTAAAAAGAGAATTCCACCTATTTTTATTTTTATATTTTTTTATTCAATACTTCCCTTTTTCTTATTTTTTAAATCAATCCCGAAATTAAAATAAATATTTTTGGATTTTTTTATATAAAAAACAAAAAATTAAAAAAAAATATTAATAGTGATAATTCACCTTTTAATTTTTTTTGGTATTTTTATCCTATAATAAAAAGTGTAATGAAGCTAAAATAATAGTAGGTTAAAAGCCCCTAAAATATTTACATAAAAGAAGTGATAAAAAATTAAATGTTGTCAAAAATTAGGTGTTCACAATGCCTTTTGAGAATGTTTGAAGTCCTCATGCCAAGGGCGTTAGGAACCTCCCTCATGTAGTATCTTAGTCAAAAAAAGGAGAAAAAAAAAGAAAAAGAAAAAATAAATGAGAGAATCTTATCAGTGAAAACCCGTACGGGCACTATAAGGCGACAATGAGTAGAGAAATGAGAGAGTCTTATTGGTGAAAATCCAGATGTGCACCATAAGGCGGCGGCTAGTAGAGAAATGAGAGAGGTTAGTTAGCGAAAACCTACAAAGGGCGCTACTAGCCGAATAAGAGTCTTCGATTATATGGAATGAGCACAACCAAGACAATTTCAAGATGAACATTTGCGATGAATTTTGAGAATTAGACAGCTCAGACGGATCAGGCGTCCAGTCTAAAATGCATGTCATGATTTATTGAAGTCGGTACATACCTCCAGATAAGTCTCCATGTTCTTTTCCCCGAAAGGGATACCTTTTGTTTAAGCACATTTCCCTTTTAACTTTTAATTATTATTCTGTTTTTATCCATATCTTTTCTTTGAGTCCCTTTCGGTCTAATCCTGCATCAAAAGTGAAGCAAAGAAATGGCTACAAAATTGGCTACGGTTTCCCCGTGATATCGAGTACAATTTGGGGCATATATGACATTGACGAAGGTACGAATCCATCTGTGATCTCAATTGATAAGGCGAACAAAGTGTCTCAAAGAAATTAAAAAGGTCACCTAAGCAACACCTGCTTCATGAGAAAAGTTGATAAGCACTACAGACAAAAATTGATACTAGGTGCAAGACAACTGAGTTTGATTTTAAAGAAAAATTGCCTTGGAGACAAGGGTGGCAATACCATGGACATCTGGGTATGAAACAATTGGGGGCAACATTGGAAAGCTAAAGTCTCCAAAAAATGATACAGAGCAGCTGAGAATCTCAGTACCTCGCTGACAAATAGGTTCTTCGACAGTAGTGGTCGTGAATCAAACTACTCGGGGCACCAAGGCCACAAACCAACCACCACTTTGAAAACTCACAAATTTTTCTTTGTTGGAAGCTGGAACAAAGCAGTGCGGAATGGCGATTCTAAAGGACAAATACCACTAAAGGCAAGTTCCTCAAAATCTCCATTTTATTTTATTCAGCATGCATCACTACCGTCCATACCTCTTAGTTTTCATAGCTTAACCTAGGTAGAACCTTTTCGCCTAGGGGGATCCACCTCATAGTTCCGGGTAGAAGTACTCTTCGCTCAGGTTGTTTTTTACGTAGCTTAACTCGGGTAGAATCTTTTCGCCTAGAGGGATCCAGCTCATAGTTCCGAGTAGAAGTACTCTTCGCTCAGGTTGTTTTTTACGTAGCTTAACTCGGGTAGAATCTTTTCGCCTAGAGGGATCCAGCTCATAGTTCCGAGTAGAAGTACTCTTCGCTCAGTTTGTTTTTACGTAGCTTAACTCGGGTAGAATCTTTTCGCCTAGGGGGATCCAGCTCGTAGTTCCGGGTAGAAGTACTCTTCGCTCAGGTTGTTTTCACGTAGCTTAACTCGGGTAGAACCTTTTCGCCTAGGGGGATCCAGCTCATAGTTCCAGGTAGAAGTACTCTTTGCTTAGGTTGTTTCTACGTAGCTTAACTCGGGTAGAATCTTTTCGCCTAGGGGGATCCAGCTCATAGTTCCGGGTAGAAGTACTCTTCGCTCAGGTTGTTTTTTACATAGCTTAACTCGGGTAGAATCTTTTCGCCTAGAGGGATCCAGCTCATAGTTCCGGGCAGAAGTACTCTTCGCTCAGGTTATTTTTTACGTACCTTAACTCGGGTAGAATCTTTTCGCCTAGAGGGATCCAGCTCATAGTTCCGAGTAGAAGTACTCTTCCCTCATATTGTTTTTTACGTAGCTTAACTTGGGTAAAAAAAATTTCGCCTAGAGGGATCCAACTCATAGTTCTGGGTAGAAGTACTCATCGCTCGGGCTTATTTATACAGCTTAACCTAGGTAGAACCTTTTCGCCTAGGAGGATCCAGCTTATAGTTCTGAGTAGAAGTACTCTTCGCCTAGGCTTAGTTTCTACAACTTAACTTGGGTAGACCATTTTCGCCTAAAGGGATCCAGCTCATATTTCCGGGTAGAAGTACTCTTCTCCCAGGCTTAGTTTTCGTAACATAAACCCAGGTAGAACTTTTTTGCCTAGGGGGATGTCACGACCGGATTTCCCACCAGAGGGAGTCGTGATGGAACCTACTAATGAGAGCTAGGCAAGACAAACCTTAACTACCTACTACACTTTCATATTGCTTCATTTTAACAAATACGAGGCGATAACATGATAACAGCGGAATTCTAAGTAAATAAGAGGAAGTCAACAATTATAAAACTTAAAACTATGTCTATTACAACTTTTAAACTTTAATTACCCCAAAATCAGGTGTCACAGTATTACAGACTATCTAAGAGTTACTACATACAAGGTCTGAAGAAATAACAGTACATCGTTTCTAAAGTATGAAAAATGAAACAGAAAATAGAGATAGAGGGAGACGTCAGGGCCTACGGACACATGCAGGTCTACCTTGGGTCTTCGAGTGGACTGAAGGAAGCCCTCCAACTATTGTCCAAAAGCTGCTCCAGCTACGCGCCCGGACTGTGCACGCAAATCGAGGCAACTCTAATGAGGTTTTCAAGGCCTCAGAGACACAAAAATCAACTGAAAGGCAAGTGATGACCCTTTGGGTCGTCACATTCTCCACCTCTAAAACAACTGTTCGTCCTCGAACGGACAGAAGAAGGAAGTACCTGAGTCAAGGAAAAGATAAGGATAACGGCTACGCATATCGAACTCGGACTCCCAGGTCGATGCCTTAGGAGGCTGACCTCTCCACTGAACACGAACCGAAGGAAAACTCTTCGACCTCAACTGTCGAACCTGCCGGTCTAGAATAGCCACTAGCTCCTCCTCATAAGACAAGTCCTTGTCCAATCGGACAGTGCTGAAATCTAACACGTGGGATGGATCGTCGTGATACTTCCGAAACATGGACACATGAAATACTGGATGTACGACTAATAAGCTAGGCGTCAATACAAGTCTATAAGCCACCTCTCCCACTCGATCAAGAATCTCAAATGGACTAATGAACCTAGGGCTAAGCTTGCCATTCTTCCCGAATCTTATCACGCCCTTCATAGGCGACACTCGGAGTAATACCCGTTCACCAACCATAAAAGCCATATCTTGAACCTTGCGGTCTGCATAACTCTTCTGCCTAGATTGAGTTGTACGAAGCCTATCCTGAATGATCCTGACCTTGTCCAAGGCCTCCTGAACTAGATCCGTACCCAACAACCGAGCCTCTTCCTGCTCAAACCACCCAACCGGAGATCGACATCGCCTACCATACAAAGCCTCATAAGGAGCCATATGGATACACGATTGGTAGCTGTTGTTGTAGGCAAACTCTGCTAAAGGCAAGAATTAATCCCACGAGCCTCCAAAGTCAATAACACAAGCTCAGAGCATATCCTCCAATATCTGAATAGTCTGCTCGGACTGCCCGTCCGTCTGAGAATGAAATGTTGTACTCAATTCAACCTGGGTGCCCAACTCTCGCTGAACTGCTTTCCAGAAGTGCGAGGTAAACTGCGTACCTCGGTCCGAAATGATAGATACCGGCACACCATGAAGACGAACAATCTCCCGGATATAAATCTCAGCTAACCTCTCGGATGAATAAGAGACTGCCACAGGAATGAAATGCACTGACTTGGTCAGCCTATCAGTAATGACCCAAACTGCGTCGAACTTCTTCCGAGTCTGTGGGAGTCCAACAACAAAGTACATAGTAATCCGCTCCCACTTCCACTCTCCCACTTCCACTCGGGAAGTTCAATCCTCTGAAACAGTCCACCAGGCCTCTGATGCTCGTACTTAACCTGCTGACAATTCAAACATCGAGCCACATATGCAACGATATCCTTCTTCATTCTACGACACCAATAATGCTTCCCCAAATCCTGATACATCTTCGCGGCGCCCGGATGAATAGAGTACCGAGAGCTATGGGCCTCCTCTAAAATCAACTCTCGAAGCCCATCCACATTAGGCACACAAACTCGACCCTGCAATCTCAAAACTCCATCATCACCTAAGGTAACCTGCTTAGCACCTCCACGATGCACCGTGTCTCTAAGGACACACAATTGGGGATCATCAAACTGCCGATCACGGATACACTCCAATAATGAAGAACGAGCAACCGTGCAAGCTAATACTCGGCTAGGCTCCGAGATATCCAATCTCACAAATCGATTGGCCAAAGCCTGAACATCCAATGCAAGCGGTCTCTCACCGACTGGAATATAAGCAAGATTGCCCATGCTGGCTGACTTTTTACTCAGAGCATCGACCACTATATTGGCCTTTCCTGGGTGATATAAGATGGTGATGTCATAATCCTTCAACAACTCCAACCACCTTCTTTGCCTCAAATTCAACTCCTTTTGCTTGAACAAATACTGAAGACTCTTATGATCCGTGAACATCTCACACGCCACGCCATACAGATAGTGCCTCCAAATCTTCAATGCGTGAACAATGGCTGCCAACTTTAAATCATGAACCGGATAGTTCTTCTCATGAATCTCCATCTGCCAAAGCATAGGCAATGACCTTGCCATCCTGCATCAACACTACAACAAGCCCAATATGAGATGCATCACAATAAATGGTATAAGGCACTAAACCTGTGGGCAAAACCAACACCGGTGACGTAGTCAGAGCTGTCTTGAGCTTCTGAAAGCTCGCCTCACACTCGTCTAACCATCTGAACTGGGCACCCTTCTGGGTCAATCTGGTCATCGGGGCTACGATAAATGAGAATCCCTCTACGAACCGACGGTAGTAACCTGCCAATCCCAAGAAACTCTGAATCTCTGAAGCTGATGCTAGTATAGGCCAGTTCTTGACTGCCTCAATCTTCTTCGGATCAACCTGAATACCCTCTGATGATACGACATGACCTAGGAAGGCAACTGAACTTAACTAGACCTCACACTTCGAGAACTTAGCATATAACTGACTATCCTTCAGAGTCTAAAGAACCACTCTGAGATGCTGCTCATACTCCTCCTGGATATGGGAATATATCAAGATATCATCAATGAAGACTATCACGAACGAGTCCAAGTAAGGCCTGAACACTTAGTTCATCAAATTCATAAAAGCTGCTAGGGCATTTGTCAACCCGAATGACATACCAAGAACTCATAATGCCCGTACCGAGTGCGAAAAGCTGTCTTAGGGACATAGGATGCCCTAATCCTCAACTGATGGTAGCCAGATCTCAAATCAATCTTTGAAAACACTTTGGCACCCTGAAGCTGATCAAATAAATCATTAATCCTCGGCAATGGATACTTATTCTTGATTGTAACCTTGTTCAGCTGCCGGTAATCAATACACATTCTCATCGATCCGTCCTTCTTCTTAACAAACAACACCGGCGCATCCCAAGGCGAAACACTGGGCCTAATGAAGCCCTTCTCAAACAAGTCTTGCAACTTCTCCTTCAACTCATGTGGGCTATACGGTACGGCGGGATAGAAATGGCCTGAGTGCCCGGAGCCAAATCAATGCAAATGTCAATATCCCTGTCGGGCGGCATACCCGGCAGGTCTGAAGGAAATACCTCAGAAAACTCACGAACAATGGGCACAGAGTCAATACAGGGAACCTCCGCACTAGAATCACGAACATAAGCTAAATAGGCCAAGCACCCCTTCTCGACCATACGTCGAGCCTTTACATAAGAAATAACGCTATGGGTAAAATGATCAGGAGTTCCTCTCCACTCTAAATGAGGCATACTCGGTAAAGATAAGGTCATAGTCTTAGCATGACAATCCAATATATAATGGTAAGGTGATAACCAATCCATTCCCAATATAACATCGAAGTCAACCATATCTAGAAGCAACAAATCCACACGAGTCTCAAGACCCCCAATCACAACTACACAAGAGCGATGGACTCGATCTACCACAATAGATTCACCCACCGGTGTAGACACATAAACAGGAATACTCAACGAATCACTAGGCATGACCAGATACAGTGCAAAATAAGATGACACATACGAGTATGTAGACCCTGGATCAAATAATACTAAAGCATCTCTATCACAAACCAGAACCGTACCTGTAATAACTGCATCTGAAGCCTCTGCCTCGGGCCTGGCTAGGAGAGCATAACATCGGGGCTGGGCCTCACAACCCTGAACTACCTCCCTGGGATAGCCTACATCTGGCTAGCCTCCACCTCTGGCAGCCTGAGCTCTACCTCTAGGACCTCTACCTCCACCTCTAGTACCTCTACCCCCACCTCTAGTTGGCTGGGCGGTCTGTGGAACATCTTGTGTCTGAACCATAACACGATAACCCTGATGCATAGAAGTGCTTGAAGCTCGAGGGCAATACCTAGTAATGTGCCTCGGGTCGCCACAAGTAAAACAAACCCTTGGCTGCTGGGGCTGACGACCCTGAAAACTTTGAAGTAGTGGTGCACTAATAGGTGCTAGTGGTGCACTAAAGGACTGTTGATCAGAATACTGCATCGGAGGACCACGGCCACCTGAAGCACCGTGAGAAACCTGAAGAGCTGACTGAAAGGGCCTAGGAGGATGGCCTCTATCATATGAATCTCTACCCCCAAATAAGGTACCACTGAATCTACCTGAATGACGGTGTCTCTTATCCGACCCATGACTACCTTCATGTGCAAAACCATCTCAACTCTGCGGGCCACATTGACCGCCTCCTGAAAAGTGATCTTACTCCCGGCCTCCTTGGCCATCTGAAGACGAATCGACTGAATAAGACCGTCGATAAACCTTCTCACCCTTTCTTTCTCGGTAGGAAGTATGACAAGAGCATGGCGAGCTAAGTCGATGAACCTGGTCTCATACTGGGTGACCGTCATGGAACCCTATTGGAGGCGCTCAAACTGCCTCTGATAGGCCTCTCTCTGAGTAACGGGGAGAAACTTCTCCAGAAACAATACTGCAAATTGCTCCCAAGTCAAAGATGGCGACCTGACTGGTCTAGCTAAGCAATAATCTCTCCACCAAGTCTTGGCGGATCCAGACAAGCGAAATGTAGCAAAATCGACCCCATTGGTCTCAACAATGCCCATATTCCTGAGAACCTCGTGGCAGCTATCTAGATAATCCTGGGGATCCTCAGTAGATGCACCGCTGAAAGTAGTAGTGAAGAGCTTGATGAACCTATCCAATCTCCACAAAGTATCGACGGACATAGCCGCTCCATCACCGGTCTGAGCTACCATACTCAGTTGTACTGCTCCAACTAGCTGAACCACTGAATCTGAGGAGCTACATACTCCGGAGTGCGAGTAGCAGGAGTCTGGGCCCCTCCTCCAGCCTGAGAAGTGGCTGGTGCTACAGGAAGCAAACTTGCTCGGGTGACATTCTCCATGAGGCCCACCAATCGGACCAGAGCATCCTGAAGAACTGGGGTAGCAATAAACCCCTCTGGGACTTGATCTGGGCCCACTGGAACTGCTGGGGTCGGAACCTCTTCCTCAAAATCAACTTGAGGCTCCGCCACTAGTATTGTTGCTGGGGGCTGAACTTTTCCCCTACCTCGGCCTCTAGCACGGCCTCGGCCTCTGGCACGGCCTCGGCCTCGGCCTCTGCCCCTAGTGAAAGTTGCTGCTGGAGGCTCGGGCTGCTGAGTGGTAGATGAGGAAGTGCGTGTTCTCGTCATCTACGAAAGAACGAAGTAGAAATTCAATTAGTATTGGGGAAACAGAACCGCACGATAAGAAAGAACAAATGTGAAGTTTTCCTAACTCTGTAGCCTCTGGGGGATAAATACAGACGTCTCCGTACCGATCCCTCAGACTCTACTAAGTTTGTCTGTGAACTGTGAGACCCATGTAACCTGGAGCTCTGATACCAACTTGTCACGACCCGGATTTCCCACCCTCGGGAGTCGTGATGGCGCCTACTAATGGGAGCTAGGCAAGCCAAACCTTAACTACCTACTACACTTTCATATTGCTTTATTTTAACAAACACGAGGCGATAACATGATAACAATGGAATTCTAAGTAAATAAGTGGAAGTCAACAGTTATAAAACTTAAAACTACGTCTATTACAACTTTTAAACTTTAATTACCCCAAAATCTGGTGTCACAGTATCACAAACTATCTAAGAGTTACTACATACAAGGTCTGAAGAAATAACAGCACACCATTTCTGAAGTATGAAAAATGAAACAGGAAATAGAGATAGAGGGAGACGCAGGGCCAACGGACACATACAGGTCTACCTTGGGTCTCCGAGTAGACTGAAGGAAGCCCTCCAACTACTGTCCGAAAGCTGCTCCGCCTACGCTCCCGGACTGCGCATACAAATCGAGGTAATTCTAGTTAGGTTTTCAAAGCCTCGGAGACACATAAATCAACTGAAAGCAAGTGATGACCCTTTGGGTCGGCACAGGAGATCCAGCTCTTATTTCCAGGTAGAAGTACTCTTCTCCCAGGCTTAGTTTTCGTAGCTTAACCCAGGTAGAACCTTTTCGCCTATGGGGATCCAACTCCTATTTTCGGGTAGAAGTAATACGGGGTGCCATCCCCTGGTTACATATCCTTTTACGTAATACAGGGCGCCAACCCCAGTTACATTCCTCCTCAATAATACATGGTAGCATCCCCTAGTTACATTCCTTTCAGTAATACAGGACGGCAAGCCCTGGGTGCATATCCTCACATAGCTAGGTTATAATACATGGTACCATCCCCTTGTTACATTCCTTTCAGTAATACAGGACGACAAGCCCTGGGTGCATATCCTCACATAGCTAGGTTATATAGTTGTTTTTGTTTTCCTTTCAATAAGTTAGATAGTTTATATCTTGATAGTTTATATCTTTCTCTAATAACTCACAAAATTTTCCTAGTGCAAACTGGGGCAGAAAAATTTTGTTCGTTTTGTTCGTCTGTTGATGGCTTTGCAGGCCCCGCCGTAAAGCACAAATGATGATTGAAGCTTGCAGTTTCAGTTTCTCATCAGAAGAGAGAAGTCTTCGATCACATAGTTGGAGTTAACTTTGATAGTGTGTCAGCAACCCAACTTCTCAAGTTTCAGTTTGCCAAATTCTGAGTAGCAAATCAAGCAATCTAAAATGAGCCATAATCTTTTCTTCAATGGCGTCAAGATCCAATCTAAGGTCAACACAAGTGTGCAGGACACGAATCAAGATTTGACGCATAGATAGGAATTTTGTAACTCTTAGCTTTTAGACATATATAGCTACTTTTTTTTTCTTTCGATGTAAGAAGCAAGTGACGGTAACAACAACAACAACATCAACAGTATTATCTCAGATGTTTGGTAGTCTTAGCTACCAAATTTTCTTGAACAACACGCGACCTAATTCTTTTATAATCCGGGATATGTAGGCCGTCCAAAACCAGGACTCGGTTGCACCTATCTTTTATTTCTTTTCCTTTTTAATAACGGTTTGATAAAAAATCAGCCACATGGCTCACCTTGTCTTTGCGTGAAAACTCTTCATCTTTTCAAGCACAAAGGGGCATGCTGTGAGCACCTAATTTTTGACCATGCTTGAACTTTTTCCACTCTCCCTTACTAAATAAACTAATCATAACACAAAGTCAAAAAGGGAGGAGGAAAAACAACACGGAAGAATGGGAGATTTGCTTTTGAAAAGATGAAAATAACAAAAGTCAAAAAGGGAGGAGGAAAGAGGGGGACAACATGAGAAAAAGGGGGCATCTTTTGAAAAAGAGGAAAAGAACGTTGAAAAAATAGGAAAGAATTTTGAAAAATTGGAAAAGCAATATGAGAAGGAGAAAAATGGAGCACCTAAATTTGATTATTTTTGGACCGTAGCTTCACCACGTATTTCTTCTTTCGATTTTGGTTCTTTATATCAATCGATAAAAAACCACCTTCGAGGAGGAAGACACTCTATCTTACATTACAGAGAGATATACATACAAAAAAGAGAGAAAAATCACTAGCTATAAGATCCTTTAGCAGCTGAAGTTTAAGAGCTTTGTGATTATTATTTTAGTGCAAAAACTTTTTTTAAAAAAGAAGAAAGATCCCTTAGGCATTTTGTGAAGTTGATAGCTACTAGTTTCACGCATCTCTGTTGCTGTACTGCTATATTTTATTATTCTGCAAACCAGGTAACTTTCAAGTTCTTATATTGCAGATTCTTTGTGATAATAAGAAGGATTTGATCCCGGTCTGGATTGACGGAACATGTTAGATCCAATTATTTATTGCTTCAAGATAAATGTTATATTAATCTTATTATCATGTAAATCTTTTAAAAAATTAATTAAATTAACTTTTCTCCTTTATGTATATGATTGAGATTGCATTCTTTTAAGTTTACTTAGTTTAATGAAAAGATAAATACCTCATTTTTAATCATGCTTGTTTAGTTTGAGATCTTTTATGTGAATTACTTTTGGTTCATGTATAATTAGTTAGAAATATTATATTAGTCCTTAAGAAATAATTGATTAAGGAGATAAAGAGCAAATGTAATAATTAGCATGTAAGTCTCGCTTGTGAAAAACAATTATTTTTTTTGGACATTAACGTGAAGAAGAAATTTAGGATTAGAAGAATACTATATATTTTGTAATTTTGTGTTGTTTTGGTTTCTGAGGTTTTAAAGCAACATGGGTCAAATAAGCTAAAAACTTTATGCCCAATGATAATAGAATGTAAGAAGGTTTTTCTTTAAAATCAATAATTTGTCTTTTGTTAGATAAAATAAGTGACCCAACATGAAAGTTTAGCAATAACTTACCTAGATTTAATGTCTAACATTAGTTAATATATATATATTTATATATTTTAATAGTATTTTTTTGTCGAATAAGTAATAGTAAAAAAAGATAACACCACATATCTTCATAATTTTTTTAACGCTAGACAACTAGTAGGCGCGTTTGAAAATTTAATATTATTCAAATATTTTTAGTTATTTTTATTTTAATAAATAAAAGGGACATAGGAAAAGCATAAAAATCAAATAAATTACAGTTTATCCAAAATTAATTTAAGCCAAATATAGCCAATAAAGCGACGAACCACGGGACTCGGGGAATGTCTTACACCTTCTCCCCGGTCAACAGAATTCCTTACCCAAATTTTGGATAAACTGTAATTTATTTGATTTTTATGCTTTTCCTATGTCCCTTTTATTTATTAAAATAAAAATAACTAAAAATATTTGAATAATATTAAATTTTCAAACGCGCCTACTAGTTGTCTAGCGTTAAAAAAATTATGAAGATATGTGGTGTTATGGATATGTGGTGTTATGGATTGTGGTCAACAAAATTCCTTACCCGAACTTTATTTTCGCAGACCGATAAAAAATAGAGTCAAATCTTCCTCTGACTAGGGATTCAAATAAAAGGTGACTTGGAACACTTAAAAATCAATTCCAAGTGGCGACTCTGTAAATAAAATAATCCTTACTCAAGTTTGTCACTTTAATTGGAAAAACTCTTTGATCCACAATCCATAACACCACATATCTTTTTGGAGGGGTAAAAAAGGGGTGTGACACCACCTTCTCCACTGCCATCTCCGGGAAGTTCTCCTTCAGCGTTCGCGCCCCCATTGGCTTTTGGCGTCGCCGCGTCATACTCGCAATTGACGCGAGCCTCCCGCGCTTTCACCCGCGCCTCTTCATATGCAACCTCAGTCACATTACCCGCCTCCCACAAACTCTTATATATATCCCGCTGGGCTTCGGCGTAAACCTAAAGCTCGTGCATGCGGCGGGGAGCGACAATGGAGGAAGATTCAATCTAAGTCAACAGTCGCTCATTTTCGGCCTCCAATGCTGCGACCCGATCTCCCAAAACCGATGCCTCTTGGTCAATCTTGGTAATTCGCTCCTCAAGCCTTGCCTCCATAAGGGTGGTCGTCGCTTTCTCCGACTCCTGCTCAGACTTGAGGACGCGGATGGTGTTCTCCATGGCCGCTGCCCTTGCCGAAGCCGCGGACCAAGCACTCTCGATGCTCTCCAACTTAGCAACCTTGTTCTCCAGCCCAGTCAATTCCCCATCCATTTCGCGCTTAGCGCCTCGACCTTGATCAAGTTCTGATTCATCCCCCACTGCATTGACCTCAATTTCTCCTGCAGATACTCGCACTTTGCGGCGACTCCTTGCCCAACTCAAGCTCCTCGTCCTTTATTCGAAGTTGCTCCTCAAGTACACTCTTGCTACGAATAGCTTGCATTAATTCTTGGTCCCTTTTCTCCAACTCCCTGCCAAGAGCTCGACTACCAGGGTTTGCCTTCAGCCGCTCATGCATCTACCGACACTTGTTGCAGTAGCGATGATATTTCTCTAACATCTTCAAGAAAATCTTGGCCCGAATGTTGGCCGTGCGAATGCTCTCCACTTCCACCATATACGCCTGAAAAATGAAAAGACGGGTTAGAATCCTATCATCAAGAAAGACGAGGGAAAAGCGAAAGTAAGCGTAATATACCCGTAAGCCCATAACGGTCACCTCGTCCATCAAGTCAGCATTGGGAATGGTCTGAAGGGCTGCATTCTCGACTGTGGAGCATAGCATGCTGAACTGCGGCACCAGGTCCACCGTGTCCCCCAGAAGAATGACATCCAAAGGGATCTCAAGAATACGGGCCGAGCCTCTCGCACGAACCACCGAGTGAGTAAGACCCTCCTCAAACATCCTGACATCATCAAGGTCGAGGTCCGATTCAGATTCGTAATCGTCGACCACAATGCCTTTTCCTCTTTTAGTAGCTGAAAAGGAAGCATGACCAACTACGGAGGATGAAGGCACATCCGAAACTACAACGACGGCCCCAGAAATCTAACCTTCTGCCGCGATAGGTTGCTGACTACCGACAATGGCGGGAATCTTTAATTGAGCCAAGATGACGGTCGGTTCCGTCCCTATGGGTGGAGCCGCGACAACCCCATTTCCAGATCCTGTCGAGGGAGAGTCGTCTAGATGAATCACTGTTGGGGGCGCTGTCTCAAACTCCACTCGCTATCTTTTTGATGGCCCCTCTTCTTCCCTAGTAGGTGGAGATTCTCCCGTCGGGCGAATGATACGGGTCGGAACTTCGGCTTGAGAAGTGGCCCTCGCAGGAGTAACCACGGCCGTAGACTCAACCGAAGCAGCCCTCGACGAAGGTCGGGCGGTGGGTACCGCGATAGGGCGAGTAAATGAGGTTGGCTGCCGGAAAGCTAATGGGGAAGCCCCCACTCTCCGCACCCTTCCTGACATCGACGAACAACACGTGATGAGTTAAATACAAAGAGGGAAGAGAGAAAAACAACGAATAGAAACGACATCTTACCAGAAAGAGGCCTGCACCCATACTTGTCATAGAAAGCTGCCCACGTGCGGACCCCCACCGTATGAGAGAGAATATCGCTTACCCACTTACGGATATTTTCGACAGGTGGATGGGGCAATTTCTCAGCTGCAAAACATAACAGGGTTTAGTGCTGTAACGGAAAATGGTCGGATATATCCCTGATTAAAATCATGAGACTTACGTGCAAAGTTCCATTTCTCAGGGAACCCCATCGGATCCGCCACAATGTATTCAGTCCGCACATAGAAATAATTCTCATAAAAATCACAGTTAGTCCTGTCGTCCATTTTCACCACCAGACTTTTCGACCCCCGAGAACGCATGTGAAGCATCGTGCCGCGGATAAGCTAAGGGGCGAAAATGTTGAGCAGGTGATCCAAGGTGATCTCACGACCGACGAGTTCCGCAAACTTGTGCAACATAAGGAACAACTTGTACAGGTACGTTGAAAGTTGGGCGGGGCATACCTCATAAAAACGGCAGAAGTCTACCACCAGGGAGAGGAAGTGTGTATCCAATCAGGAAGGGGTAGGCGTAAAATACACAGTACCCAAGACGGTCAAAATGAACTATGTTTTTTCCTTCCGCCGGTCGCATGTCGATGTAGCTGGGGATCCACCACCTGGTTGTCAACTCTGCAATGTCTTCTTCTATCATAACAGAAGGGACAAGCTCCGGTACGACTGCTAAAGTCGGTCAGTTCTCTCCCAGGGCGAGGTAAAATCTCAACTATCGACGGGACCTCTTCGTCTTCCACTACATCTGCTCCTCCAGTGGCCTAAGCAGGACTTTTCGGTGCCAGAATTGTGATAGAAAGATCAGTGCGAGAGGAATCACCGACCATTTTGTCCAGAAGATACGGCAAAAAAACAACGGAAAGAAAGGGTGAAAATTTTCAGTTAACAATAGGGCAAACAAAAATTTGGAGTGTCAGGAAGAAAGTATATCTGCAGAATTCTTTCGAGTAAACGGCAAAGAAGTGAGTCAATCGAATGATAAGTTCTTTCTATTTATAAGAGACATAGATCCCCCGAGCATGAAACCCAAGAGTGGCTAATCAAATCTCATAGGGCACGAAACGTTTCAGTTCCCTAGGAACGTGTGTCATAATGGCGGTAATCATGAAATAACGCTTTGATGCCAAACGACGTTTTGGTTCTGAAACAGCCGCAATGGTTCACGTGTATCGAAAGAACGCCACCACCTCTCCTAAAACCCAAGTAATGTAACTAAGGAACGAGAAGTCAGAAGTTAGATTTCGTATGAATTCGTAGCAATTATGATTCGTCTTCCGAGCCCGACAGAGGACGACCCCGATAGACGGAGGGACTAATTGCATTGGTCAAAATCTGACTATCACGACCGAGCTGACAAATGTCCTGCCCCAGTGACTGGGCAACAAAAGATAATATAGCCCACTCTACATCCCACTCCCGACACCCGTCGAGTCGGAATAAGCAATGTCTAAAAGAACGACCAAGACACACTAGATGCGAGAGAGCGTCGGACCAAGTAAATGACAAGGGTGCCTTGACTATATATAGTAAAGGAAAACCATCGATAAGGAAGAGACTCCTCCCCCTTCTCTCCCCCAAGCTCTCTTCTTGTAATCTTTATAGAAAAGAAGCAATCTGCAGAGGAACATGTAAATCTATCTCCCCCATTGATCGATGAGGGTCACAATGTTAAATTTCAATAAGACGGACTACCTATTTTTTATCCTATATATAATCCATACTATTAGCTCTTTGATCTGGAATTTATTATGTCTGACTAAGATTTACCCCTTCATTTTCTTCGATTGATTTGTTCATAAAGGTTCCGGTATCTTTTGAGTCAAACACTTACTTGGATCCATTAGTAGCTTTCATAAAATTCCTTGTAACTATACAAGATAGAGAAAATTGATCGGTTAAAAAATGAACTTCACATGTCAATTCCCTTAATGTATCACTCAAGATATATTATACTATCACTTAACACTTGTGTTTATTCAACATCATAATCTTTTTATGACCACACTCAAAAATTATAATGATTCTTCACAACTAGTTTTTCAAAAATTTGATGCACACACCACCTAAAAATGGAACCAAAAACTAAATTTTATTTAAACCCATATTTAGGGGACTTATTTCTCACACATTTACCTCAATGCAGCCTCTATGTCTTTAAACCAAAAACGAGGGTACAAACTGTAAATCAGGAATAAATCAATCCCATTCCTAACCAGACCCGGATCCGTCTAATAGAATCTGGATATTAAAACGGGAGACCAGACGCTAACCCTAAACGACCAGATTTTCTGGATTCTTCTTCTCGTTCCTCTAGTACCTTCAATCTCCTGAGCTGCGCGCAAGCCGATAAGAATTGCGGAGTCTACTAGGGTTTAGCGACCCACCGATCGGAGATTTTCTGTTCGGTCGCTTTATCCACCGTCGGAAGGCATCGTCGGCGAGACTCACCCATCCATCGTACTGGTACATGCCTTTTCCTTTAGCAGTGGTGAATTCATAACGTATCTCTATTTTATTGCTGAATTTTCACTTTAACTATTTTGGATTTTTGATAATTAAATGTGAATTATCATTTTCTTTTCAAATTAGCTTAGTTCCTTGTCGCATCCACGATTATAGATACTATATGAGTGATTGGGCGTTCATACAAAAAGCGTTTTTTTTTTTGTATACAACTGCACAATTATGCTTCAATCCCAAACTAGTGGTATGAATATAGATTCACTCCAAATACCCTCTTTATTGCATTGTTGAATTATTTGTGGATTCTTTAAATCTCCTACATATGCCCCCAAGTATTGGTCTACTGGTAAGAATGCAATACATGATGTGTGGGTTAGGCGCGGTTCTAATTTTCCTGGTATTTAAGTGGAGAGGGTAGAGGGCAAAGTGGAAAAGGCAGAGGGGCGCCCCAGGATCCACCAGGGGATTCCTTTTCTTATCAAAAGAAACCCCCCCACATATCCCTACACTGTCATACAATGTCCAACCTACTCCCGTCAAACAGTAGACCTAGTGCATGTGTGGCAAGAACACAAATGTTAATGGACACTTTCTTTTTCAATTTTTAGTGGTTTTTTGATAAGTTTGCATGGATATTAAATGAATCCTGTGGGCGATGTGACGTGCTTGATTCATCTTGGAGTTTCATATGCACAATTGAACTGTTTCAAGTTGTTAATTATGCTGTATATTGATGATTTGATTAAAGATCAATATGGAATTTGGAGGTTGCCATTGCTGATAATTTGATTTCTGTTGAAAGTAAGCTGAGTTTTTGTCTACTTGTGCAGATACTCGAATTTATAAGTTTTTGTGGACAGAAGAGAATCAACTAAAGATGGAGGATTGGGGTAATGTTGATATCTCTCAAAGTTTTTATTAGTACTCTTCCTGTGAAAAACTAATTCAGTTACTTCTGATGCTTATGCGTTTTGCTTTATTTAGGAAACAATTTATTGTTCCTTTTTCTTTTCTTTTTTGACAAGTAGGAAGCTGTTTATTGTTATTAATTGGAAGGCACTAAACATAATTTTTTGTGTATTCCATATTTTTGTGACATCTATTGTTTCATGATTGATTATTGTTATTTATAGGCTTTCTGTTTAGCTTTGATATTGGGAGCGATGTGTCCCTTGCCGAGTTCTTACATGCAAAAGTAGTATGATCTTGTCTGGTGTTGTATATGATTATATTCCTTGTAATTGATATAGTTCAGCCAACCCCCTAAAAGCTATGGTTTAATATACAAAATTTTCCGTGCCATTATATGTCTTCAACTAGTGGATGAAATGGAGTAATCTAATTTGGAGATGCAAAATATTATTTAATATCCAGCTTTTGTTGTAGCTACTCTTGTACCAAATCTTCTATGAGCTTTCGTGATTTTCTTTTTATTCAAGCAAATTTTGAGAAATAGCACATTAATCATGATGCTGCGGGACGCTAGGGGTTTGAGGTGTGCAATTGTTGCCTGCATTACCTCATTGCTCTGTCAAACCTCAGTTTAACTAGGTGTGCGACTTAGAACAATGACTGTTGTTATTTTTGCTTTCTTCTTGAGGGATGGTGTTAATATTAATGTAATGTTGGGTTGGAATGCAGGACATATTAACTCAAAACTTTCCTTGTTCCATCTTGATACTTTGACACCGACAATTTTGTTTTAACCTCATATTATATGCATTGCCTATTGCTCATACCAGGGGTTTGTGGGGGCAGAAAGGGAAAGGAATAAACAATAATCTAACAATTCATTTCACTAATCAGTGGTAAACTGCTTTCTTTATTATTATAGGAGTTTTATACTTTACTTGATTCTGGATGTTTATGTGCTGAGTGCACTTCACTTGAACTCAATATGTTTTTTGCATAACGTTTACATATAGCTGCTTGCATCGAAAAGGTAAATAACCATAGTCAAGTGGTCAAATATCTACAGTATTGGTATCGGGACAGCTTGCACACCTTGGCTATTCTACCTGGTACCTTCAACCTCCCACTAGCATAGGTACCAGGTATCTCTACCCACCAAGGTTTAGGCAGATGGGAATAAATCACCTATAGTGTTTCTTGTCTCCGCTATTTGAAACTGAGACCTCATTCATCTACTTCATTGACCACTAAGCCGCCACACCTTTGTTACTTGGTAATATGCTATGCACGTTAGGTTCCTATTTTTAGGAGATATTGCATGTGCAAACAAGTGTATTTAAGGGATTGAGGATTTGATTCATTTATCTTTCCGGGAAGACTTGGATACCCTGTCCAAGATATTGCATGTTCAAACCAGTGTATTTAAGGGATTGAGGATTTGATTCATCTATCTTTCTGAAAAGACTTGGATTCCCTGTCCATTTACATTGTCTCTCACTCTACTGTGCATGCAGAAAAAGGGATGTAATTCCCCTCAACCTAATACCTCTGTGGATAAAATCTGTTTTATTACCATAGTCTTTCTGATATAATTGCCTATGTTTACTGATTGGCTGTTTATTAGTGAATTCTGAGTTTGGTATAACTTGACAACTCTTGTTGTTTTAAGCTGCATCATTGTCTGCACGATAGTCTATAGCTTGCATATTTTGTTTCAGAGGATGTGCCAGTTCCGGATCTTCTTAAGAAGGAGCAACCAAGGAGTAAATGGGATGACGAAGATGCAGATGATAATGATGTAAAAGAATCGTGGGAAGATGAAGAGGAGCCTGTTCCGGTATGGTTGACTAGTTATTGATTTCCTGCTTCTGTTTTGTGAACCAGCTTGCGGTATTCGTCAGTTCTAAAAAAAATCATCTTAGTTAAACTGTCTTGTTCCAATAATCCACCTCTTTGCCCTGCTAGTGTTCTGTGTTTATCAGTATCTTGAAATGTAGGAACTGCTCTTCTGGGTTGAGAATATCTACTTGGATTAACTTATCAAAGAATTATCTAAGTGGATTTGGATGGTGTTGTTGCTGCATCAATGGGTCATATTGCTGCGTTTTGCATGCTAACCTGGAAGTATAATAGAGTAATATTTTGAATTCTGTTTGCATACTAGGTGAATCCCATTTGTTTGAGTAGGTTGTTGCATTCACAAATTATTTAGTTATCATACGACGATGAAGAAAAGCTACGTAGAGTGGGGTCATGCGCTATTTAACCAAGGAAACTTTCATGTGAATATACCCTTTTTTGGAGTCAGTAAAACACTCCCATATTAAATCATCAAAATGTAAAACACAGTTTAGATGCTTCTATATCATGTCATTGTTTGCTGCTGGTGCAGGAGACCCGTGGCAAATTCCTGTGTGTTTGTGTATGAGTTCATAGACTAGTAACCCTCACTTTGTGTGTATTTCTCTGAGAATAATGGTATAGGCCTAATCAAGATATAATGCAGTTTTCATAATTTAATATAGCAGAACAGAACGCGTGATACTCTTGGTGAAAAGCTAAGACTGCTTAGGTCTTAAAAGCTATTTTAGCTTTGTAATCATAACACTGCTTAGAGTTGTTAAGAGCTGTTTCAGCATTGTAATTATAAAACTGCCTGTAGTTCCTTCTCCATTTTCAATTTACTTATGAGAATGTGACAATAAAGGCTTTCCCTGTATGATTGGGTTGTCACTAATCCATGAGGAAAATGCTTGAAAGCGATGTTATTGCATAACCTGTTATTTGTTTCATCAGCTGTTTGTAGAAGAAAATTACTCATGTCATACAATCAATTTTAGCAGTAGGGTGATTCTCTTCCGTGGAGTATTATTTTCTATAAGAAATTTAATTATTATCGTTCATGTGTTCCGTAAGATTATATTCATATCATTGCCTGTATTTTTCTATTCAACGTCTCATGCACCATGCCACGTGCTCGGTGATTCTCATGTTCTGGTGACATGTGTCGTCAAGTACCGTCTCAGCGTGAAACGTCCTACGTCTTGGTCTAATCAATTTAAGCTGTGGTGGATTGATCAGGCACCTAAACCAGAACCTCCTGCTGAGAAGGCCCCCAAGAAGTCTGCTGCAAAAGCTAGTGAAAAGAAAGGCAAGGAAGCTGAAATTCATACTAAGGAAGAGCCTCTAGATCCAGTAGCAGAAAAACTTCGCCAGCAAAGGTTATAGAACTTCCATATTATTTGTCGCTAATTTAGCCGTTCATGCCTCAAATAGAGTTGTTTTAGCTGAATAAGAAGTTGGTGTCATGCCAAGACAATATTCTAGTTAAGGTGAAATTATGTGGGTGGGTGACAGTTAAAGGTGTAATTTATCTTACAAACTGAAATAAACAAGTCAGGTCGGTTATAATAAGTTGAATTTTGAATCTGGTCGGGAATTGTGTGATGCTTTCCCTGTCTGTTATTGGTTGGGTTTCCAGGGGAACAAGATAATACAATTTGGTTAATTTCGGTTCTATGACATCACACCTCAGGAGTTATTTAGAATTATTTTCGCATGTCTACTTTACAGGCTTGTTGAAGAAGCTGATTATAAGTCCACAGCTGAATTGTTCGCCACGAAAGGTGGTGATGACAAGACCATTGACAATTTCATCCCCAAAAGTGAGAATGATTTCTTGGAATATGCTGAGTTGATTTCTCATAAGCTGCGACCATATGAGGTTTGGCAAGTTTAACCTTTTCATTCTTTTCTGATTTCTTGATTGTTGGGGCTTAATTTTGACTTGGCATTAAATGCTTGCCTTTTTTCAGAAAAGCTACCATTATATTGGGTTGCTCAAGGCTGTTATGAGATTGTCAATGACTGCGTTGAAAGGTGCAGATGCTAAAGAAATTGCCTCTTCTGTTACTGCAATTGCAAATGAGAAGATTAAAGCAGAAAAGGAAGCCAATGCAAGTAAAAAGAAAGGTAATGCTGTGCCTACTTTTGTCTATGATAATTGTGATTTCCAATGGCAGGGCTTATGACTTTTCCGTTGCAGCAGGTGCAAAGAAGAAGCAGATACATGTTGATAAGGCAGATGATGAAGCTGTGGTAAATGCATATGATGGTTATGATGATTATGATTTCATGTGAAAGGGAAACTTAGCAAACACATGCCTGTTAGGCCGACATTATCACCTTTCTAGTTACATCAGTCCGACAATCTTTTGGATTTACAAGTGACAACTGTGAGGAAGATCCTGCAGCCTGTTATCTCCCAATTCTGGAGGCTTATTGAGTGTCAAGTTTTTTTTTTTTTTTTTTTTTTTTGGGTTTACATTTTGAGGTCAATTACTGGATGGAGATCCTTGGTAAAATATTTTTCAGTTGATCTGCGTTTTCTTGTATGATGTGGATCTTAGATTTTGGACCTATAGATTTCCTGTTACTGTCTTATTCGAGACTATTTATATGGACTCTTTCTTCTCATGCTTTTCTTCTGTTGCTGACTATTTGGCGATTTGTTTATATGATAATTATTTGATAATGTTTCTGTGGAAATCAAATGGCCCAGAGTTGAACGGATGTAACTTTGGTTCGATATAACCATATGAAACTCTTGTTTTAAGACTTGGATTGCCAAATTCAACCTCTGCATGAGAGCGTGAACCTTTGGCAATTCTGAACGCCTCAACTCTTATTCTTTATGTTGTTATTTCTTGAGAAGTTTACGTAATTAATGCCAAAATTGACACATCTTGATGTCTTACGAGCTGGTTTAGTTGACGCAAGCCATGATCTTAACAAATAAGATGTACTAGTAGCACTAAGAATCGAAGTTGAGGTGGTTCGGTTTTCTTTGAATGGAGAAGTGGCTTCGTGTATTTCAAATTCTTGATTTGGGTATAACGTCAAACCATAAAAAATTATGATATTTGAACACATGTTCTATGTAATTTTAGAAATTTGATCTTAAAATCCAAATTTCTGAATTGTTCTGGGAAACGCAATTAGCAAAATTGAAACATTTCTTGATGAGTGTTTAGTTTTCTATGTTATTTTTGAATATAGGAATGTTGATATCACTTCAATTGCCGTCAGGAAACATCCTATGACGGTGAAATCTTAGTCTGGTGGTGACGAACTCGCATAATGATACTCGAACAAAGATGTTTTATGTTTAATTTAGTTTTAGTTTGAATTTGTGTCCAACCTATATATTGATATTGCTTCTCTCTATAAATAGCTAGTCTCAATTAGAAAAACAGCAACAGTATAAAGAATGAAATCACTACGTTTTATTTTTCTTTCTCAATATTAAAATACAAAAAGGTGTGAAAGCAAAAAAAAAAAAAAAAGAATCAAGTAGGAGTATAATTAAGTTGAAAAAAACAAATGGGAGTATAAATAAAGTATTACTATTACTGTCCCTTTTAATTACTCCATTCATACCAAAAAGAATAATAGCCTCGGATTTTGAATTTTGAATTATTATACAGTAATTATTTTTTATTTTCCCAAATATTCTGTCCGAAATTCATGGTCAGATTCAACTCTGAAAATTCCAACACTTAATTTGGTGACCCAGTTCAAATTATTACCCAAAACCCCGCCCTCAATTCTCTCATACTTGAGCAGGCGCCACTGCGCAGCGACATACAGACAGCACAAAGACGCCATCAGTCGATACTGATATAGTAGCAGCCATGGAAACAGAGGAAACCCAAAGAGTTCTTCCATTTCAGCTTCAGTTCGACAAACCCATTGCTTCGAATGTATTCACATATACAATAGATCTTTTTTTTTTTGTACATGAATACTTATATAAGGTGTGTAATGTAAACCTTCTTCTATTACGATTCTTTTCAATTTTCTTCTGGGGGTGTATTTTGCAGATTAAAATAGCGGAATGGAACCCAGAAAAAGATTTACTTGCTATGGTTACACAAGACTCTAAGCTTCTTCTTCATCGTTTCAATTGGCAAAGGCTTTGGACTGTTTCTCCGGGTACCCCCTTTTGCTTACACCTGTAATTTTTGTTTGTAACAAGTTGCTTGATGTATTGGTCGAAGTTCCTGCAAACTGACCAGTAGTTTTTTTTTTTGATGGTTTGGCTGTTAGGATAGTGTTATTGTGGGGGGGTGTAAAGACTCTGATTTCATATATTCCTGATAAGAGGGGGAGAAATGATTAAGATTGCCATCATGATATCAAAATTGATCCTATTCCGTGGTCAATTTGGCATGTTTCAGTGTCCAAGATGTTAAGTTACAACATCAATTTCCTAATCTTGATCATCCGCTAATGGGATTATAGGAAAGAACATAACATCCATATGTTGGCGCCCCGATGGGAAAGCAATTGCAGTTGGGCTTGAAGATGGCACCATTTCCTTGCATGATGTAGAAGTGAGTTTGGTGATATAAAGGATGCTTTTCTTAGTTAAAAAATTTGTTAGTTTAATTACATGAGTACTTCAAGAATCTGTTTAATCAAAATATTGTGGCTGCAGAATTGAAGATATTTAGCATTAGATGATCCTTATATCTATCTTCCGTTATTTTATTTCTTATACTTGTAAAAACAAAGAAAAAATAAGTTATGCCATGAGATAGCAAATAATTATCTGAATACTGTGAAAATAAAGCCCTTCCACTTTTTTTCAAACTTCTCTTGCTCAGTTTAGGATGTTGCTTTTATTCGTGATATTTGTGTCCTGTCACTATTGACTAGATACTTACTCCTGCTGTCTTTCCTGAAAGAAGTGATACAATCCTTTGTAATTTGGGATATAAACAATAGGTTCATCTTTTTCCTTTTTCAGAACTTACAGATTGTTTTTCCCCCATAAGCCTTGTAAATACTTTTACTAAAGGAACATCACTACAAGGGTCCATTAAACATATCGTATGAGATACTGCATCTTTCAAGGATGTCCATAAAGCTTCTTTGAGGATCACATATGTAAATTCAATGTGCATTACTTGTTTTGGATTTTGACAGAATGAATACAATACTAGTTTATCTCTTGAGGATTATATTCGCTGAAGAACCTTAATCTACATTTTTTTAGCTGCAAATTAGAGAAAACAAACTACTATGTTGACACTGAGTACTTTGCTAATAAAAACGTTATTTTCAAGGGCTTGGTTGATTTCATTAGGTTTAGGTTGAGTTGCAGGAATTTCATTTCGTATACTTGAGCCTTTATTGCCCCTATCAATCAGAATATTGTTGGTTCATTCTCTTCTGTTTCTGTACATACCATTTTCTCATTGGGTGTTTCCTTGCAGAATGGGAAGCTGTTGCGAAGCATAAAATCCCACTCGACTGATGTTGTGTGTCTCCATTGGGAAGAGCATAGGAAAAAGGTTGTACTACTTTTTCTTCCATTTTTTGACCGACTGCTTTTTCTTGGGTAACGGTAGTGTAACTCTATTCAATCTTGATGCAAGTTGTTATTTATTGTGCAAGGAACATCAACAAGTTGAGGTCTGACTTTATTTGGACTTCCATTTGTGAACTAAGCTGCATTATTCCGATTCACCTCAAGTGTAGGAAAATAGTTCCTAACTCGTAAAAATATCTAAAATTACAAGGCAAGTTGCCCTCTCTTTCTTGTCTTAACAAAATTCCTTCCTACAAAAGCAACATTTAGCATCCACCTGGATATTTGCTTTGTGCTCCATGATGAAGCTCGTCTTGATTTCTTTTCATCTCTTAGTAACTCTAAGAAACTTAAGAGTGGTTAAGATTTCTTACTATATTGAATTTCCCTAAGTACTATCTCAAGTCCAAGATCAAACAACTTGTCTCGACTGTGTATAATATTTGGCTGTTGGGGAACTGTATGTTTTGATATTTGTTATTTCTGTTGAGATGTTTGACTGTGATGAAAGCTGAAAAGATGTCATAGCATATTTTACAGTGTCTACAAGGGCCAATGGCCCAAAAAGATATACCACAGCTATGCATATTTGACATTCAGATGACTTGCAGACGGTTACTTCCCTTTTGTAGAACCTGGAACTTTATGCTATTGTACTAATTAGTCCAGATGGCTTCTACATATGTTTTTGTGCTTCGCTTTCTGTGCTTTCTTAAATCTTGATATTTTTCTTTTACTTTTCCTGAGCATGTAACTCTTATTCTTGCTATTTAGGACAACAATAGTAACACTTCCAGTTATGAAGATCGAACTTCACGGTTTTTTCCTCCTCCCCCTAGAGTTCCTAAGATGCCTGGACTAGTACCTGGGGATAGTGGCTTCATGGATGATATAGAAGATTCTTTCCAGGAGCTATCAAATTCTTCACATCAAAGATATAACATTTTATGCAGCGGGGACAAGGATGGAAGTATCTGCTTCAATATCTTTGGCATATTTCCAATAGGGACAGTTGTAAGTTGTTTTTTATCATTGGAGATGTTGGTGGTTTTTCTTTTTAGAACAATATTTTTATTTCACCTGTCTCTTTGACTAATTATCTGATACTTCCTTTCCTCTATGTGGATTTCTTGGACTTGCTCACAAGAACATACACAACCTTGTTGTCTCTAGTTCACTCTCAAGTAGCAATGCTGCTAGCCGACTTCTGAATGCTTCCATTTGTAAGGTATGTGTTCCACGGTCTTATAATCTCTTTGTAGCATAGGGATTGAAGTATTCATGCTTTGTTCAATGGTACTTATTGCTACTTCCTGCTTATTCACATCGATATTTTATTTTAGTTTCCATTTAAATAATTTTATTGAATGGATACCGGGGAAAGAGTACAGTCACTATAGAAACAGAACAAAGTCTCAAACACCACGAAACAATAGTGATAGTGGTAAAAGTAGTGATAGTAATTTAAAAAGAAAAGTAGTGATAGTAAAAGATGCTTATGCAGAACCAGCTTTGGTTTCTCAAAACTTGACAGTATATAACATTCCAAAAAATGATGACGTGTTTGACGATTAGTAATTGCCACTTCGGATGCGAATTCTTCGCACAAATTGTGCCTAATCGTGCCTAAATTCTATTCATCAATTTCACTATGCATTTTCATGGTACGCACATTCAACAAGGAGCACTGCAAGACTTATTCATAATATTTCTTGAAATTGAGGTGCTAGGAAGATATTCCTAGTCCACTGATTTATTACCTGTTCAGTTATGGTAAACTTAAGAGTAGAACATAAGCTAATTGATGCTTCTGGGTAAAGGGTTATGCTGCTTTAGCTTTACCATTCAAGAAAAGTACTGATGAACAATTCCGATGATAAGTTCCTGGTTGAATTCAACACTGAGATAAGGATAACTTGATTCTCTGAAGAGAAGGTAGTAAAAATGGTCAAAAATAAACTGAGAACAGGTTATGTGTTAGCATCAACATGAACTTTGTCAATTATTTTCTAGTACGAGCATAGCAGAGGAGTATGTCTGATTCTTAACCTTTTTTTGCTGATATCTGTGTTCTTTTATGATGTCATTGAAGGTGGCCTTGTCTAAAGATCTTTGCCATTTAGTAGTTTTGTGCAATGGGGAGCTAATCACAGATGAGGTTGAACAAGGTGAAGGGCAGCATGGGTTACTTGGCTTACACTGCTTAGTCCTCAACACTTCAATATTTTCAAAAAGGTAATTGTAAAACACAATTTTATGAATTTTCACATCCTGTTTTAAGATGTGAAAACACTCTATTGCAGCAACCATCAAATGTTCTTTCTGAGATAATTGTCATATATGAATTACGATGAATTTGACTTTTACTTGCATTGGCTTTTTGAGGAAATAAATATAAGGGAACTGGAATATCGGAGATAAAAGAGATTGGAAAAGTTTGTTTTAAGATTATTATTTTTTTGAAATAAAAGGAAAAAATTGGAAATTTGACTGGGTGGAATGTAGCATATCTGTGACACATTGTGTTTTTAAGGGTACTGCATGCTTAAATTTTTCCACTGTTCTCACGGTTTGTCATTGTTGAAGAAAGAGTAGGGTTCAGTTGTAAGTTTGTACAAGGAGCAAGGCAGCCAGTTTGGTGAGATATGGAAGAAAAAAATAACAACAATTTTTAGATAGATAGATAGATAGAGGGAGGGAGGGAGGGAGAGACGGAGGGAGAGAGAGGCTAAGAGAACTCTGTCAAGAAGAAGTGACATTGCTGGTTTCATTGGCTACTTTGATTAGGCATAGGATTGAATTTATTAAGTGGTCGAACTTACCTATGCTCTTTCTCTGTTAAGAAGGTCAAGATTGGGTGTGTAGGGCCCGCATGAGATATGCTTCTGTTTTATGGCTCATGGCTCCAAGCAGAGTGGTTTATATACGTATAATAATATGGAGACTGGAGAATGTATCCTAGGTGATTTAGCCCTTAAACGAACTGCTTGAATTGTGATTTGCTGTTTTGTTTTTTATTTGGCATGTATTTTAACTGATGTAACCAACCAACTCCAGGAAAACTGAACTTCACCAGGTAGCCCAACAGGCTTCCAACATTGAAGATCTGAGTGAAGTCGTCCGGACATCACTATCAGTCATGTCTAAGATATGGTCTGATGCTGTGCACACATTTCACGAGAAGTTCAATACTGTATCGACATTGATCATTGACCATGGTAATGGCTCAAAATTCAAAATTCAACCTTTAATTGTTTCCTTCTCTTCTTTATTGATGTTAAACTTTTGTTTTCCATTTCTCCAAAGGACTTGACTCTACTCCTCAGGATGAGTTTCTAAGCCTTTTAGGTGGTGCCAGGGCCAGTCCTCCACTTCATCAGTTTTTAGAAAATTCTCTTGGTGAAGCGGTATGGCTTCTTCCACAGGAGCATTTAAAGTAGGAGAAGTTTTACTGGTTAAATTTTTATTTATTTAACTATTATTGCCAGGGTCTCAAGCGGGTAGCAAAGGCAGTTAATGGTGCTGGGAAAGAGCTTCAGCTAATTGTTCTTGATCATTTACAGGTGTCCTTGACTTTTTACTATGTTTTTAGTTTGTGAAACGATGATTTTTCATGGTGCCAGAACTACACAAAAAATTCATTTATCCTAAGACAAGCCTGTCTCTGATTCCATATTATTACTTGGAATTACTTTAAGATGATACCCATTCTAAAAGTGCCTTGGATTCTCGTAGATTATCATGGTTTAACCAGTTTACAAGGTTAACCAACTTTTATTGGCGTAGTATGTTTGGTTGCCTTTCTTTTTTCTTGAGAAACAGCTCAAAATCTGAACGCAATATTGTTTTTATTATAGTTGGCGATTCTTTTTAAAAATCTGTTTGTCTGCCTTTTGGAGTAAAGGGTAACCATGTTGTATTTATATGTTGTACCTGTCCCTGATGAATCGAAGAAAAGATTACTATTATTAGTTGATTTTAATGGGTGAAGTTTAACGGTGAATAATTATGCAAGGAGATGAGGCTATTTTGCTCTAGTTCTTTTTTTTTTTTTCAAAGAATTGATTCTACCTGCATTTAGAGAAGCTTTTATAACTGCTCTGAACAAAATGGAATCTATCCATTTACTCAACTTCGTTACTAATGGTGTATCAATTAAGTATTCTGTGTTTCTTAGTTATATTTACTTTTGTCAATTTCTTTGATGCTTTGAGAACTGAGCTCCTGTTTCCAGCCTGCTGCAGAAATTATTGGATTCAGAATTGGAGAACTGAGAGGGCTTTCAAAATGGCGTGCACGATATAAAGGTATCGGCTTGGATGAAAAGTTGATGGATAATGCTACGGAAAGGGCTGGCATGTTACTTGTACAGGTTGAACGTTTTATGAGGGTTTTAGCTTCTGTTGTACAGCAGGTAATTGTTTATTTGTTAACTACTCTAGTTGTACTCTTTTCTAGAGTAGGAGCCTGCTTGTTACTTGTATTTAGCGCTATATTTCTTGTGGTTAAAAATCAGTTCTCATTTATTCTGCTAGTAAGGGACTATAATATGTTGTCTCGAGATTTCTGATTTTGCTTTTCAAGATAACGAGGATAAAATGTAATCTTTATAGCTTGAAATGTTTGTTACCCTCTTTGAAAAAGAAAATCACAAAATCATGGAAATATTGAATGCTAGAATTGTGCCGTTCTATATTTTTCTAGTCTAGATTTCAATCCTAATGATCCCATTGTGCATAAATAGCATATTGACAGACAAGCTTTCTTTTTTACTACTTTATAATAATGCTGTAAATTCCAAAGTAGATCTTGATTGCCAAAACAGCCTTCTTAATGTAGCTGTATAGTTGTGTCTATGTTAGAGATGAATAAGAGGAGATTATTTTATCACCACAAGGATGGGCAGGAGTAAACTGCTCGCTTCATACCGAGAAGTTATCCTTAACTAGCATTGTTATCCTCAACCATAACTTTCTTTTAAAGAGTCCTCAACCTTTTGTATACAACAATAACAACAACAACGACCCAGTATAATCCCACAAGTGGGGTCTGGGGAGGGTAATATGTACGCAGACCTTACCCCTACCCCGAAGGGTAGAGAGACTGTTTCCAGGAGACCCTCGGCTCAAAAAGCAACAGGAGATGATATATTAGTACCATAAAAATGCGTAATAAAAATAACAACAATATATAAGAGATATGAAATATAAAATACAGGATACGAAATACGAACTACGAAATAGATGGCTGGTATAGTACAACTAGAAGGTAAAGCCCCGCATCGATAGACGACCAATGACATTCCTAGTCTAACTCCTAACTGGATAGTCTCCCTCTATTGTGCTGTAGAAATATTCACACTCTCCCCTAACCTACAACCTTAATGCTCGACCTCCATAATTCCCTATCAAGGGCCATGTCCTCAGTAATCCTAAGTCGCGCCATGTCCTGTCTGATCACCTCTCCCCAATACTTCTTAGGTCTTCCTCTACCTCTCCGCGTGCCCACTACAGCCAGTCGCTCACACCTCCTCACCGGTGCATCAGTGCTCCTCCTCTGAATGTGCCCGAACCATCTGAGTCTTACTTCCCGCATCTTGTCCTCCATGGGGGCCACACCCACCTTCTCTCGAATATCTTCATTCCTAATCTTATCCATCCTTGTATGCCCGCACATCCACCTCAACATCCTCATCTCTGCTACTTTCATCTTCTGGATGTGTGAGTTCTTTACCGGCCAACATTCAGTTCCATACAACATGGCAGGCCTAACCACTGCTCTATAAAACTTACCTTTTAGTAACGGTGGCACTTTCTTGTCACACAAGACTCCCGACGCTAACCTCCACTTCATCCACCCCACCCCTATACGGTGTGTGACATCCTCGTCAATCTCCCCGATCCCCTGAATAACCGATCCAAGGTACTTGAAACTACCTCTCTTGGGAATGACTTGAGAGTCAAGCCTCACTTCAACTCCCGCTTCCGTCGGCTCAACTCCAAATTTGCACTCGAGGTATTCCGTCTTCGTCCTACTCAACTTGAAACCTTTAGACTCAAGAGCATGTCTCCAAATCTCTAGCCTCTCGTTGACGCCGCCTCTTGTCTCGTCAATTAGAATAATGTCATCAGCAAATAGCATGCACCATGGAACCTCCCCTTGAATATGATGAGTCAGTGCATCCATCACTAGGGCAAATAGGAATGGGCTGAGCGCAGACCCTTGGTGCAACCCCGTAATAACTGGAAAGTGTTCAGAGTCGCCTCCTACTGTCCTAACCCGAGTCTTAGCTCCATCATACATGTCTTTAATCACCCTAATATAGTTACTCGGGACCCCTTTATCCTCTAAGCAGCTCCATAAGACCTTCCTAGGAACCTTATCGTACGCTTTCTCCAGATCAATAAACACCATGTGGAGATCCTTCTTCTTATCTCTGTACCGTTCCACCATCCTCCTAATAAGGTGGATAGCTTCAGTGGTAGATCGTCCTCAACCTTTTGTATGTGTTTGCAAAATGTTGTTATTTCAATCAGCGGCCAACTTCCTAATGTCACTGAAGGGTAGTATGGGAAGACTGAAGAGCACTGAAAATCCCAGAAAATAACAGAACTATTATATATTTTACAAAGCTTAGGAACTATCTATCTTCTTAATGCTTCTCAGCACCACCTCCAAGGTCTACTTTCCAATGTCATGAGCTTGGGGGTAGACTAGGCAAAGCTGCTGGACATGGGCTGGAGAGAAGTGAAAGGGGGCTGTGGATGAGGGCTAATGGTGGAGTAATTATTTGGGATGGGCCTTGGAGAAGAGTGTGCTCAGCTTAGCTGTGGGGAGGGGGTAACTTCAGAGGAGTGGAAGAGGGTTTACAGTGACAAGGGGAGTTGCAACTGTGGCAGTGCACATTGACAGTGAATTACCTGAAGAAGAAAGGGGTACGAAGATGGATATTTATTGGCTGGATAATATTCTTGGTTCATCTTTTTTAATTTTTATTTTTTAAATTTTATTTGGTAAGTTTCCTATCTTTTCTCTATGTAGCATTAGAAATGAACTTAAATGGCTGGCAGCATGAGAAGACACATATAGCATTGGAGCAGATTTAGTGAACCATATCTTTGTGCATATTCTGGACAATTTGGCTACTGAGAAATAGAGCTTGTTTGATGGGCAGAAAAATCATATTTCTAGAATAAAAAACAAGTGTCTGCATAATTTCTTTTTTTGGTGTAAGATTATTCTCACGGAAAGCATTGATCAATATATGGACTTTCTGGAATTGTTAGGGAGATGCTGTAACTGACTGTATGGATATTCCCAGCATTTTTATGTAACTTTTTATTACCATCTTGATACTCAGTAATAAAGTTTTACCTTATCTAAGAAAAAATGAACTTAATAATGTTTCTGGTGGTGTTAGAGGACTATATATAGAACAGAAATAACAAAATTGAGTACATTTCAAAGTGTTGACATTTGTTCTCTTTTTGTTTATATCCATATATATTAACTGCTGAAGGAAGCTTTAGGCCTTCTTGAAAGCTTTAGCTTCTCTGAGTTTGTAATTATTTATTCCTTTTCTCTTCTGATTATTATAGTGGTTCTAATTAGTCTTGTTTCCAGTTTTCAAATTTCTTCAGCTGGCTTCTGAAATCTGTGAAGATTCTAATGGCTGAACCAAGTGATCAGCTACCTTTTAATAGGTTTAACTTTCATACAGTCTCACTTGTTTCCACCATTTTTTAATTTTATATCAACTTATAAACAGAATCACTTGGTTTTAATGTTGAATGGTCTTTCCCTGTGCTTCTTTGTTTTGACAGTGAACTTGTTATTATATTCTTGAAGTTCCTATATGATCAAGATCCTGTAAGGCAGTTACTGGAGATTTCTGAGGGAGATAGCAGCGTTGAAGTAGACCTGTAAGTTGTATTCCCGCCGAAAAGAAGTTTGTGCACGAGACAAGTTATTATGTTTTATTCTCCATTATGGTTATGTTTTGTTTTAAGTTTAACCTTTATGTATCATGTTTCTTTTCTTTTTGTTTTCCTGAAAACTCCTCTGCTCCCAGCATCACTTTCCTCGAACTTTAAGACCGCAGCCCAAGCCCATGGGGGGCAGAGAAAAATAACCAAAGCTCATTGCAAAATTTTCCTCCTGATTGAAAAAGTAGATCGATCCTTCATAGTTGGTTTCTTTTCCATGAACATTGACTAAAAAAGCTCAGTTAAATTAAGGCTCTTGGAAATGGAATTGCAGTTATGGTTTTGGATGAGAGATGGAAGAGCCTGGAAATAGAAGTCGGTTGTGGGGGGGGGGGGGGCATTACTCGAAACTCTTGAAGCTCAACTTTTTAACTGTTGGGATTCGTTTGAAGATCATTGCTTGTCTTTTTTGTGGATGATTTAGAAGCTATTATTCTCTTTCGAATTCACTCCGGAATTAGACGAAACTAGTTTAATCTACTTGTGTTTTCACATTTTTATTGTGCTGGTAGGGAAACGATGCAAAGAATTAAACAACTAGCACACTTCGGAGGGTTTTCAGATTTAGAATATTTGAAAAGGACACTAGCAGAAGAATTTCAACAAATGGAGTCTTGGTGCGCCTCACTTCTCTTTGTTTTCTCTATCCTAGATTTTGTGCATGATCTTTGTTAGCATCATTCCTGTGGCGGTGATGGCTGTTAAAGATCCCAACTGCCTGGGGCTTGGCGCATATTTTTATTATTTATTTGTTTGTTATTTTTTCATGATCAAATATAGCCAGTACAGGTGTAGGGTGGATATTTTTTTGCTGAATTTATTGATGGTCCTAGAGTGCCAACAAACCCAGAAATTGGAAAAGAATTGTTGGATGCTCTTGAATATATGCATCTCAGACCTAAGTTACTCAGACCCGGGTGCAGGTATCCAACATTTGTACGGATCCTAAGCTCGGATCCTTCATGATCTAAATTTTAGGATTCGAGGATACGGATCTAGGTGCGGGTGCGGGGATTCAGCAAAAAATAAATTAAAAATCTAAACATATAGTTATAAAGATATGCATAATTATGAGACATTTTATGGAAAACTTACATGTAACTTGTGCCTGTGTAGTAACTGAGTTTTTTATTTTTCAAGTCGTAGGCATGCATGTAGACACTCTCCAAAATGGCACAATTCATAAAATTTCCTACAACTCGCACAACAAAGTATTAGAATAAGATATCATAAACTTATTGAAATATAACAAGTAAAAGTTAAAAAGAGATTTAGAGATATAAAACAAATGAAACATACCTTTAGAAGTTAGAACTTAGAACTAAATAGACTAACAGAGAATCACAAGTCAAAAGTTTTAAATAATTAGCTAGTCAAATTAAGTTAGTCTGACCACCAAAAAGTCTTACACAAATTGTAAGTTCACAAGTTCATAGACCAAAAATAAGTACATAACATGCACATTTAAACTAAGCTAGACTTGTCACTTGAGGCATTGTACATGAGTAAATTCTATTCAAAGGTCATCTTCCTCAATGTCAACTTCTTGCAAATCTTCAACTTCCTCTTCAAAGAAGACTCCTTCTAGTTGAGGTTCGTCTATTGAAAATTCAGCTAGATCATTAATACTTTCATCAATATTAAAATGATCTCTGCCTAAAACAACACCAAAATGAATTTAGAAGATTGTGAAAGGAACTTATCATGCTAAAATAATTACTCAAGAAATATCAAATGATGGATATGTGTATATACCTAAATCCCAATATTTGCTTGGACCACTTGTATATTTTTCCTTTCTTCGAGAGAGCAAGCGAAGATTATAATGGACAAAAACTAAATCTTCGGCTCTAGAAGTAGCTAGCTTATTTCTCTTGATGCTATGAGTCAATGAAAAAGTACTCCAATTCCTTTCGCAACAAGATGAAGAAGCCGGTTGGGAAAGCAAGTTGTAAACCAAACTTTGTAAAAGTGGGGCATTTACACCATGGTTATCCCACCAAAATAGAGGTTCCTCATACCCCATAATATCAAGCACATGAGGCTCACCAAAGTAACCATTCCCACAACAAAATGCCCCGTACTCCAAAGAAGCTTGCTTTAAATCATTTGGATCCTTGAAATATCTTTGAAAGCATTTGAGCCTATTTTGTGAAATCTCTATATCTTCGTTAGGATTAAGTCTTCTTATCCCACCTTTAAGCTACGACTCATGATAGTATTTCGGAATCAATGAATGTGTGCCATACAATGCAACAAAGTATTACTCTTATTCCACCTAGCCACAAGAATTCCTTGAATTATATCAAAAAATTCGATTGGCTAGTAATTAGATCTTTCCCCTCATGCTCAAATACAATCACCTTCACCTTTTCAATCATTGTATCCCATATGTCGTAATTAAGGTGCAATTTTGGACAATCAAGGTCGGCCTTCTAAGCATGTATACAATTGTTTCAATACACTTCAAAAAATATTCAATAGTATCCCACCATTCATCATCCATCACAAGAGATTTTATTTCACTCGCTTCAGCTTTAATTACTTTATCTCCCTGATAATTCTTCCATTCGTCACCCATCACTATTTTTTCCAATGACGATTTAACTTTATGAATACGAGAAGTCATAATAATATGGGAAACAAATCTTGTTTCCGCAAGTTTCAACAAAGATAACTCCGAATGCTTTTGGAAAATAGCATGTGCCATGTCGTGATTCACCACAAAATTCTTTAAGCTACTCACTTGACCAGTCAACTTTAATACCCATTTGCTATTATTAAAGTGGGTTGATTTTTTTGAAGGCTGAAACATACTTTTCAAAGCAAGATTTAAATAATGAACAATACATGGTATCCAAAATATGTGCGGAAAAGTTTGCTCAACAATAGAACCGGCAAACTTCATATTACCTACATTATCAGTGATAACTTGGACAACGTTTTTTGCTTCGACATCTTCTATGGCTTTAATAAACAACTTGGCAATATATTCACCAGCCTTAATAATCCCACTTGAATTGATTGATTTCAAGAATATCGGTCCGCCACTAGATGCTCCCATTATATTTATCAATGGTTGCCTTTTAATATCCGACCATCCATCTGAACAAATCGACAATCCTTTTCTTTTCCCTGTATCTTTAATAGGTTGTAGTTCTTTTTATCTAGATGCGCATTTCTTGGGCCCAAAGAGTTGTTCTTAACCTATTAAAAGTTGGTGGAACATAACCAGGTAAATAATTCGCTGCCAAAACTCTGAATAATTTTTAAAATAAGGAGAAGTTGCAAAGTTAAATGATAAGCCTGATGCGTAAAACATACGAGCCGCCAACTTGTCGGCAGTGATTCTGTTACAAATGTTAAAAGATTTCTCCCGTGCTCCACCATTTGAGCCTTTTTTTCCCCAGTTATGATAAATATGAGCCTTCCGATTAAGATACATAACCTGCCTTTTTTTTTTTTGCATTCAGTTGTGCATCTAATTTTTTCTTTTCAGCTTCTTAATTCTCCATCTTCAATGTTGCACATACTCATGAAGTATGTAAAGAGATTACTCATGAAGTATGTGCAACATTGATGAATGAGAATGAACAAGCCGAAAAGAAAAAATCAGATGCACTACTGAATGCAAGAAAAAAGGCAGATTATGTATCTCTACAGAAGGCTCAAATTTATCACAGCAGAAAAAAAGAAAATGTTCTGTGGAGAAATCTTTTAACATTTGTAACAAAAACATTGCCGACAAGTTGGCGGCTTGTATGTTCTACGCATCAAGTTTATCATTTAACCTTGTAACTTCTCCTTACTTTAAAAAGTCTTTGGAGTTTTTGGCTTAGGTTCCGCCAACTTTTAATAGATTAAGAGCTGACTCTTGGAACCAAGAAATGCTCATATAGATTGAAAACTACAACCTATTAAAGATACATGGAAAAGAAAAGGATTATCGATTTGTTCGGATGTTAAAAGGCGACTATTGATAAATACATGAGAGCATCTAGTGGCGGATCAATATTCTTGAAATCAATCAATTCAAGTGGGATGGTGAATACATTGCTAAGTTGTTTATTAAATCCATAAAAGATGTCGATGCAAAAAATATTGTCCAAGTTATCACTGATAATGCAGGTAATATGAAGCTTGCCGGTTCTATTGTTGAGCAAACTTTTCCGCACATATTTTGGACACCATGTGTCATTTATTGTTTAAATCTTGCTTTGAAAAGTATGTGTCAACCTTCAGAAAAATCAACTCACTTTAATAATTGCAAATGGATATTAAAGTTGATTGGTCAAGTGAATAGCTTAAAAGAATTTTGTGGTGAATCACGACACGGCGCATGCCATTTTCCAAAAACATTTTGAGTTATCTTTGTTGAAGTTACGGAAACAAGATTTGCTTCCCATATTCTTATGACTTCTCGTATTCATAAAGTTAAATCGTCATTGAAAAAAATGGTGTTGGATGACGAATAGAAGAATTATAAGGGAGATAAAGTAATTGAAGCTAAAACACGTGAAATAAAATATGGTGGGATACTTTTTGAAGTGTACGGAACCAATTGTATCCACGCTTAGAAGTGCGACCTTGATCATCCAAAATTGCACCTTATTTACGTCATGTGGGATACAATAATTGAAAAGGTGACTTTATTTGGCGTGAAGAGAAAGATCTTATTACTGGCCAATCGAATTTTTTTGATATAATTCAAGGAATTCTTGTGGCTAGGTGGAAGAAAAGTAATATTCCGTTGCATTGTATGGTACATTCATTGGTTCCAAAATACTATCATGAGTCGTGGCTTAGAGGTGAAAGCAATGGGAGTATGGGGCATTTTGTTATGGGAATGGTTACTTTGGTGAGCCTCATATGCTTGATGTTATGGGGTATGAGGAGCTCTATTTTGGTGGGCTAACCGTGGTGTAAATTCTCCACTTTTACAAAGTTTGGTTGTTGCGAAAGGAATTGGAGTATTTTTTCATTGACTCATAGCATCAAGAGAAACAAGCTAGCTACTTCTAGAGCCGAAGATTTAGTTTTTGTCCATTATAATCTTCGCTTTCTCTCTCGAAAAAAGGAAAAATATACAAGTGGTCCGAGCAAATATTGAGATTTAGGTATATATACATATCCATCATTTGATAATTCTTGGGTAATTTTTTTAGTATGATAAGTTTCTTTCTCAATCTTCTAAATTCATTTTGGTGTTGTTTTAGAGGGAGATCATTTCAATATTGATGAAAGTATCAATGATCTAGTTGAATTGTCAACAGACGAACCTCAACTAGAAGGAGTCTTAGAGGAAGATGACCTTTGAATAGAATGTACTCAAGTGTCAAGTCTAGCTTAGTTTAAATGTGCATGTTATACTTATTTTTGGTCTATGGACTTGCAATTTGTGTAAGACTTTTTTGTGGTCATTTGACTAGCTAATTATTTAAAACTTGTGATTCTCTGTTAGTCTATTTAGTTCTAACTTTTAAAGGTATGTTTCATTTGTTTTATATCTCTTTTTAACTTTTATTTGTTATATTTCAATAATTTTATTTTAACTATGTCGTGCGAGTTGTAGGAAAATTTGATGAATCGTGCCATTTGGAGAGTGTCTACATGCCTGCCTACGACTTGAAAAATAAAAGACTCGGTTACTACAAGTTACATGTATGTTTTCCATATAATGTCTCATAATTATGTATAGCTATATTTTTTGATGAATCACCGTATCATAGTATTTAGATCATGAAGTACCTATGTCGGACATCCACACCTGGGTCCGAGTAACTTAGCTTGAAGGCGTTTCCTTTTGTTCAATGACTAAACGAATTTGTGTTGTTTCCTTGTTCAAATGGTTAATCTGATTTCTGAATTGCAGCTTCAACGACGCTTTCGAGATGCCATTTTCTACTATTTCGGGAAAACTACTTTGTGAGGATCTGCTACCACTTTTTCCTATTGCATCCTCTTCAAAACTAAAGCCTTACAAGGTTCCTGCATCAGTATCTTACAATGAGGTACTTGTCCGGTCTTCCTAAGATCCTTATTTTTTCCTTTTCTCTATTTAGTGGGCGGTTGAACATAAGAATAAGAATTGTAAAATTTCGGAAAAAGGTGAATTTTTTTTTTTCAAGTGAAAATGGTACTTGAATGTTAGAGTTGTGCTTGGACATGAATACAATTTTGGGCTGTTTTTGAACTTTTGTGAGTGGATTGAAGTGAATGTGAAAAATAGCCTTTTGGAGTTTTTCAAATTTTCGATTTTTTTTTTAAAATTCATCTTCAAGTGAAAATTGAAAATTTCATGGCCAAACACTGATTTCCAAAAAAAGTAAAAAAAAAAAAAATTGAAAAAGTTTGTATGGCCAAACGGCCCCTTAGTGTAATTAGGTTATTTGGTATTAAAAACCAAATCTTTAAGAAAACTTCCAACTCGGAAAGGATGTTTTGGAACGAATGATTTGCTCTCAACCCTTTGTGTAATAATAGCTCATGAAAATTTGGTGGAGCTTCAAAAAGACTTCATCAAGGTTTGGATATCTCGTGGTCCAAAATGGCTAAAACAATGTTGATCTAAGTTGCGCGGACTCTTTGATTTTGGTGCCGTCCCCGTTCTGATACAAGGACGGGAGCGAGAGCGGGATACGTCCCGGATTTGGTCAACTGACTTCGGACATTTTGACCCGAGTCCATCGACAAATTTGGGAGAAAAATTAAGATTTTGATTTCTCAAAATCAAAAATAAAACAGATTTAGGAGAATGAAAGAGTAATGTCCATCTTGGAGAATGAAAGATTGAATTCTACAATATTCATGTAAGTTTTTCACAAAATATCTCTCAAAATTTACAATATTTTTATAGCTCTATTTTTATTAGCCGAATCTCCACACCCGTATCCATATCCGGATCCGCACCCCCGAATCTTAAAATTTAGATTTTGCCGTATCCGATGCTCGGATTCGTCCCCATATCGGATACCCACACCCGAGTCCGAGTTGTCTAGATTCTCATTAAAGAGTTCTGAAAGCTTAATTTCACTGTAGGTGTATCCTAACCGTCGAATTGCTTTTGTTATACCTGATTATTCTTGGAGCTGTTGGAAGTTGGTAATTTCTCATCCCTTCCATTTGTCAGGACATTTTGCATGAGTCTTCAGAAAGTGAAATACATCAACAGGCGCTCACTGGGTACATATCCTTCAAATTACCAGATGATTGTTTCTCAATCGCAAACTGCATTGGTATTGTCAGGGGCCTTACACATGATTTAGGCAAACTAGAGGGCATATCGGATCCAGTAGAAGCAGCCCTCTTATGTATTCCTGATGGATATCACTGTATTGACCTCTCACTTTATAAAGTAAGTGAAAAATTGTCACCTGGTATTAATTTTGTGGACCTACAAGTTTTCTACCCTTCAACTGCCATATAACATGTCACCATTCAAAGCAGGAGGGTCAAATTGTTTTATTGTTAGATGAAACTGTAACCACTTCTGAGAGCTCTGGAAATGCGTACATGATGATTCTACAAGCCAGTGACCTCCCATTTGTATCTCTTTCAAAATCTAACACTCTCAATTCTTGGAAACTTCACGAACTTCAGGTATATGACATCATCACTCCACCAAATATTTGCATAATTTCTTGGACATTCTGTATCCTATTGCATACATTCTATTTTATGATCTTGGTTGGACTAATCTTGGTTGGCATCACTGAAATTGAAATAGGTAAAGAAGTATCTTTACATGCTACATACTACATAGTTTGTTTATCCGAATATCAGAACTAAGTCTGGTGCTTTTCCCCTAATTTTGTGTTGATTTCAACGTGATGATCAGCTTTCTTAGATGCATTATCTTTTGCCATTGATAGTCATGTTGACTTTTAATCTGCATGATAATCTAGGATTCTGCTATATACCTGCAACTGGAGAGTGAAAAGGCTCGAAGTATTCCACATTCTGTGGTTCCTCCCCTGGCAGTCAGTGGTGAGTGGTTCTCTGTCTTTGTACTATTCGGGTTCTAAATGTTGGTAGTATATAGGAAGTCTGTATAGAGGCTAACCCATTCATGAGAAATAGCCAAGAAAATCTGGGTTTAAAATGATTCATGCAGATATGAGTGATGTTATCTTTTAACAATTCTCATACAATACGGATGACAATTGCTAGACACTAAACTCATTGCGAATTTTGTTTGGATATCCTAGCAAGTGATTTGACATTTCAATATGATTTTGTTTATCAGCATCAAGAGGTGTAGCTTGTGTTTTTGCTGCAAGAAAGCGCGCTTTAGTTTACATCTTGGATGAAGATGAAGATGAAGTCTCTGATATAGAGTGACAGTCAGTGCCTTCTGCTTACTGACTCTTCTGCCCCATCTATCGATATTGGTCAGATAAGGCAGTGTTTTTTTAGCTTAAATGTAGATTCCCTGTAGGTGTAGTTCTTGTTGTATCCGTCGTAATTTTTGTTTGGATTTTTTTCTTGAGAAATCATGATTTTGTAGGATTACAACAGAGTCACAGAGATAACTTCGGCTTGGTAAGAAAATGGATCTCAACTTACTTGGATATTGTTTGTCATTTTGGGGCTCGACGTCTTAGGAATAATGATACACATCATTACAATTACAGTTGCTATAAACAATTACATTGAGGCTCCAGTTGGAAGGTTGTATTAGTGATTGGACAGCCCCTACAGGCTAGAAATAAGAGAGATGCATGTTTAGATGATCGATGGAAAAATATATTTCCTTCTCTTTTCTTTCTGAAGGAGCTTAATTAAACCTTCACGAAACAGTTAAATAAAAAAAGACACTTAAACGCACTCATTTATTCCAAAAATAATTTTTTGAAGTTATCCTATTTGTTGGTTTTTTAAAAGATGGGGCAGCAAAAAAATTTTGATTGAAAATGTCTCTCAATAATTTTATTAAGCACAATAAGGCTTTAAATAGCTAATTAAGAACAAAAAATTCACATAATTTAAAAAACCTAAAATATCTCAACTAACTTAAACAATCTAATAGAAATTTAAAATTAAAATTCATCTTAAAACTAAGCAACTTATTCTGCTAAAAAAGTTACTTCAGTAACTGAAAGCAACAAAATATCTAACACTCCTCCTTTTCTTCAGTTGTTGCAATTTAAAAAGTTTCTCCTCAAATCTTGCTTCCGTTGTTTGTGCTTGAAGATTGTTTTGAGCGTCGCTAAAATTGCACACTTTTGTAGTGCAATTCTTTTTCTTCTTTCTTTTTCGTCTTATGGTTTTGTGCATAAAAACCATTCCTAGTGACCTTGTCTTATCTAAAATATTTTTTGAAAGTATTTGATTCTGGACAATGATAGGATTTTCAGGGATTGCTAGTAAGTATTGTTCTTCCATTACAACATTCAATAAAAAATAGGTTTAAGTTATGATTTTATTTTCACTACACAAATCCGATAGTTTTCGGCAGTGAAAGTTTGCGGGGCATTTCAAGGAGAGACTGTTGCTTGCCATATTTGAAAATGGGTTTAAAAACTGATATTGGTTAAAATGATTTGAAAATGGTTATTTGGAAGAACTCACAGATCCCATAAGACCAATAAGGCTCTGATACCACTGTTGGTTTTTAAAAGTTAGGGCAGCAAAAAGATTAAAAGTATTGATTGAAAATGTCTTTCAATAATTTTATTAAGCATAACAAGGCTTTAAATAGCCAATTAGGAACAAAAAATCACATAATTTAAAATTCAAAAAACCTAAAATATCTCAACTAACTTAAACAATTTAATAGAAATTTAAAATTGAAATTCATCCTAAAACTAAGCAACTTATTCTGCTAAAAGTAAGTGGAAGCAACAAAATATATGTTGTGTCAAAATATTATTCACTTGCCTTGAATGAAAGCTCTAAAGAATTCCAAGGCTTAATTCTCTCTCTAGGATGTTCCTCTCACTTCTCTCTAAATCCCCATCGGCTTTCATACCTCTCTATACACTAATTCACAACTCTCATACTTGTTAGGAGTCGTTTGGTAGGAGGTATTAGAAAAAATAATGCAAGCATTAGCTCTATGCATTACTAATACCTTGTTTGGTACATTTTTTCAACATGTGTATAACTAATACAAGTATTAGTTATACATCATACTTGGAATTATCCTATGCATTAGTAATGCATAGAAAACCATGACATTAGTAATACCATGGCTATTAATGCATGCATTAGTATGTTTAAAGATAAAATTGCCCTTAAAGTCCTTTAAAGCTAGAGAATATGGAGGGTATTTTTGTAAACAACTATTTTTCTTAAAAATTATGCAAAATTATAATTTTAATACACCACACCAAACAGTAGATAAGAAATAATATATGCACAACTAATGTTTGCATTACTAATCCATGCATGACTAATACACTTTATTCCGCATTATTCTTATACATCCTACCAAACCACCCCTTAATCAACTACCATCAACCATGGACCCACCAAATCCCCACAATATGCAAATTGACAAACCGGACATCCAATCACCACCCAAATCCTTCCTTTAGACACTAACCTCCAATTCAAATTTACCGGCTTACATTTCTAACACCCAATCCCTCAACGCTACAGTGGACTTAACAGATGAAACATCAAATGAGGATGAGTTAGACAACTTTATTCCGTTAACAACTGAAGAAAAATATCGATTATATGCTCCTTGGAAAAATTCCATCATAGTAAAGGTTTTTAACAAAATGGTTGGACACCAACTGCTAAAAATTAAACTAATACACCTATGGAAGCCATATAAAGAAATTCATCTTATAGACTTGAGATGCAATTTTTTCCTTATCAAATTTCGTAATGAGGAAAATATGTGTAAAGCTCTACATGATGGGCCCTGACTCATACTAAACCACTTCCTTTCTGTTCGGCGTTGGGAGCCTAAGTTTATTGCGTCCACAGCTCAACTAACGTATGATGCTCTATGGGTACGGCTACCAAAACTTCCGACAGAATTTTATGATTTTGAAATACTGCAAAAGGTAGGAAATAACATAGGGTAACTTTTAAAGGTTGATACTTGTACAACCACTACTACAAGGGGTAGGTATGCCCGCATATACATTGAGGTACCTCTAAAAACACATATCCATATAGGCACTCACAAACAAGTCTTCCTTTGTGAAGGTTTAAACCTACTCTATACAAAGTGTGGTAGATTTGGGCACGCAGGCTGGAATTGCCAATTTTCACTAACACCACCACTAAATTCCATACCTTCCATTATTACGAGCACACCAAATACTTCCTCCACAACCCCCATAAACGACTCCGAATGGAAAACTATTACTTTTCCAAAAAAAAATACAAGATATGGCCGGAACACCCAACGTAGACAATCAGCTGAAGTTCAAAATTTTCCTACAGATAATTAGACGAGGAAAGGAAAGTCGGTGAACATGGCAAACATACAGTTAATGCTAGGTAAGGTTACAAACCCTACTATTAATCAAGTATGGGCCAAAAATGTTAACAAAACATATTCCTCCTCCAATCAACAATTGTTATCGATTGCCAACACTTTTGGCAATTTAGAAAATGTGGATTCGACTTCTTACACTATAATGAATGGGCCTGGCAACCAAACACCCAATGGGCCCATAAGCCCAAGGTCGTTAAAGGATGCAATAATGGGCCAACAACAAAAAGAAGTTGTTAAGAATTATCCAAACAATAATAATATCATTGCCAGCCATGCTCAATCCACTACATCCAACACCAGCGATCCAAATATTACGACCCTTAATTCAAATTACAGGGATATATTTATACAAAATAATTCTAAAGATACTGACGACCTAATGGAGACTAAACCTCTATCATTATCATCTAATATAGCCTCTACAGGTGGCTTAACAACAACTCCTCCTATCACTACAAACGACATGTCAGAAGCAGCCTCTGACAAACACAAAATCCATCTTAGCCCACATACAAGTTGTATCCTTGCATGCCACCCATTCCCAGCAATACCTTCCTCAAACACACACAACTCTTCTCCAACTCCAATGGAAGATAATTATTTCCCTCCATGTGATCCTCTTTCATCAATAGTTACCCATATACCTAGTATACAATAAGAAACCACTACTACCCCTACTGTTAACCAACATAAACCCAGTAATACTAACACAAACAACACTTTGCTAAACCATAATATAACATACCCAAAACAAACTACACAATATGCAACGACCTTGGTATACCATATTCAGAGAAAACAACCAGATCAACCACCAGCACTTCCACTTCTCACATTTGATAATGAGCGGACCACCTCATACACAACCCACAATACCATTGATATACACCTCCCAAACACCACCACTGGAATATCCACTCCAGTCGTGGTTAGAGCTAGGGCTACATGGATATGCTCTAATATTCACAATGGAACTAAACAATCAGGAAATAATTGTTCTAGTCCAAAACCTGACTCATCTAGCGGAGATTGTAACAGAAGATATGAGACTAAGGATGGAGCCAGTTGTTTAGACCGAGTGGTCCAACATTCACACACCACTGATGATGGACCACACTAGGCCTTCATTATCAACACAATCACCATGGGCATACCCACCAACTACTCCACTACACATTTTCAATCAGATCATGGGAACTCTCCCACTCTACCCACAACACCATACGGGGATGATCTATGCCTCATGGTTCCAACACATAAACTCATTCTCACCGCCACAAATGAGTCTGTCTCCAACAAGCATCCAGGAATCACTGTCAACAATCCTAAGTCCTCCACTTACTCCACCTCCATCGCCCAACGAACTAGGAGAACAAACAAGGTTAGAGTTAGCACAAATAATGGAGGAAATGAGGAAAATACGGACAAAGTTCATATGGCTAAAGGGGTTCTATCTCTACAGCCTCAAAGAGCAGTACGCAAACATATTCAAACTCAAATTCCCTCTAGAGCTAACAACATGCAGTGTCAACTTCAGGGCAAATCCAAACCCACATGAGGGAAATATTCCATGGTAATAATTTCCTCCCTGCGATAGAACCCTCCAAGACAACATCACACTCAGACTCCATTGGGAGTAATGAGTGACATAGCTGACCTAGATGAAACTATAAACCCACAACCTATCATGAGTTTAATAGTATGGAATTATAGAGCTTCGAACACTGCAGAGTTTAGAAGACAATTCAGATCGCTTTTGGATAATTATAAACATGTCTTAGTTGTACTGCTAGAGACACGCATACATGATCACACTGTTTTAAATAATGATTTCAATTTCTCCAACATGGCACAAGTTGAGGCACAAGGATTGTCGGGTGGTATAGTCTTAATGTGGCATGTGGAACTTGTAACTGTGGAGGAAATTACCATGACTACACAGGAGGTGCACTGCATGGTCTAGGTTGGCCTAACCTTATTAAATGGTTGTTTTATTCAATTTATGCAAATAATTCTACTTCGTTACGTAAAATACTATGAGATAATTTAAAATGTATTTACGATTCCTCTAAGGGTCCTTGGTTAGTTTTTTTTTTTGGGGGGGGGGGGGACTTTAATGAGGTACTTAGAGAAAATGAAAAATTTGGAACCCCATCAATAACACAAGGGTGGATGCCTTTGCATAGTGTATAAACTATTGTAAGTTAGTAGACCTAGGGTTTAAGGGTAGTCGATATACATGGACAAATAAACGACGGAATAAACATGCTATATTAGAAAGGTTGGACAGACTCCTAGCAAACTATGATTGGATTTGTAACACTACTCAAATTTATAGAAGTTTCGAGACACGCTAACTATAGAACTAAATTATTACTATTTTTATCTTACTTATAGTGAATATATATAAATTGGATATACAATTAGGAAAATATTAATAGTTTGAATATTATTAATTATTAAAAATAGGAATAATTAAATACTAGTTAAGTCAAAACAAAAAAAACAAAAAAGCAAACGAAAAAAAGTCACGTGAGCCTTAAGCCCATAAAGGGCTCTTGGCAGGTAAAGGCGTGAGAGCCTCAGCCATAGAAGGCTGTGAAAAAAGGGATTAAACAATTTCAAAATAGAACACTTACTGACGCAGAGCAAAAAAGGCGTAAAGCCTTATACGAAATAGAGGCAGCCACGAAATTACAAGGAAAGTTCTAGGGTTCTTTATAATCACTAATTCTTGAACTCAGGTATATAAAATTTCTTATTCTCAATTACCCTACAATAGTAATAGGTAAAAATTGAATAGTTAATTCCCTTCTTTCTCTGTATCAACAATAAATCCCATGTTTAGGTGTGAAACTTTAAAATTAATTAAAATGCACTGGTTGTTGTAGAATCAATTGTTTGACGGGTATAAATTGTACTAGGGTCTACATATTGGCTCAAGGAGTTTTGAGGTGAGTTGATATAACCTTTTACTAAACTGGTTTAACTTACAAAACCACGCATACAAGGCGTTTGACGAATTGTTTAAAAGAGTTTATATTTACTTAATTGGAGCAAGTGAGTACCTATTAACTTAGAATTGTTCTAGCAAAAGTTTAGATGATTTATTATGATATATGTGCATAAATTTTTGGATTTTGTGTTATTCTTATATGCTATTTTCATGTTGAAAATTTATGAAAAAACAAGAATCTTTAGAAATACGTTTAGATGTTTATTTTATTCTTATGCCATGCTTTACATTTAAGGATACCAGCATGAGCATGTACATAATGTTCCAAAAAAAGAAAAGATTTAGACTTGAAAAGTCACAAGAAGGAGTTTTAGAAAGAAAAGATTTTTGGGAGTATTCTTTATTCTAAGAAGGGGTCATCGTCCAGGCTGAGGGTCCTGACCAAGGCGTTGACTTCCTGAAACTACTTGTGCCAAAGTAGGGAGCACACGAGCCGAGGGTCTCATTGCTGAGAATTTACTTAGCCATGCTTAGGTATGATACATGAGCGCTGAGAACCATGAAGCGAGTGGCACCTCATGGATTGGGCCTATTCGATCAGGTTGGAATCGAACCCGTGCCGATCCCACGGTGACTGAGACAGAATTAAGTCAGGATAGTTGGAACTCCCAAAGTATAAAGTAAAGTATTTTTTATAAGAAAGAAAAAGAAAAGAATTTCTTTTAGAATATTCATAAACTACTATTATGCAATTATTTTAGAGTTGTTCTTATAAGCTTTATGTCTTATATGCATTTAGAATCTTTGCTCGTAATGTATATGTTATTAAAGTTTCGTCCCTTGTCGTTGAGACTCACTGAGTATAATGGATGGTACTGACATTCTCTTTTGGCAACCTACGTTGGTGTGTGGTACAACGTAAGAACCGATTTTCCAGGCGATCAGGCTATAGTTTAGAACTTTCGTCCCTTCCAGTGCTATTGGTGAGCTCCGTTTTTGTTCTTGGAGTATTCCTAAAGTCATCTTTATTTATTTATTTCTTTGTTTACTTAGAGAACTGGCCAGAAAATCTCATGTCCTGAGCAGTGCGTCAGTTTATCAGTAGAGGCTTCATAAACACAGTCAGTGGGTTAAGATTCAGATGTTTTCGATAATAACTTAGCGATATTTTATAGGTTACTACGAATAAAGTTTTGAAGTTGGCTTATTTTAAGTATTTAAATTATTTAAAAGTATTTGGTTACAGTAGTGCCTTGTGGCATATAAAGTTTGAAGTTATAATCGATTTGATAAGCGCAGATGGTTCGCTCGGTCATGTTTAGTGATAGGGTGCCGGTTCCGGTTTGTTCAGAAAATGGGTCGTGACAAACTTGGTATCAGAGCGTTAGATTTAGGGAGTCCTAGGGGTCTATGAAGTCGTGTTAGTAGAGTCATGTTTATGGGTATGAAGCGCGCCATACTTATAAACAAGAGGCTACAAGCATTTAGGAAAAGTCTCCTTTTTCATACTTTAGATAGTGCAGTAGATCCTATCTCGAAGAAACTATCTGATGTATTCGTTTCTTTAAAACTCGCAGAAATGGCTCGTACTCGCAACTCTGACATAGACACTCAGTATGTTACTCAAGAAATTATTGCTACTATTGTGGCTCAACGCAGAACTAAGAAGGCTTTAACTCATAAAAGGAAGGGTAGATCCACAAAAGAGGTCCAAGTACCCCGAGTTGAACATGAAGAATGGGTGGATAATGATGAGCAAGTACCTCAAGATCCAGTGTTGCCCCCAACAACAGCTACGACTCAGACAACTATATCCCTAGAGGTGGGTCAGATATTTAATGTAGTCAACAGTGCTATGGGGATGTTTAAAGCCTTCATGGCCAACCAGAACAAGAGAAGAGATGAGTTTCCACCTCAATCAAATAGACAGAACAATTCTGAGTCCTCAAGAATGAATGAATTTTTGAAGTTGAGTCCTCCAGTGTTTCATGGTTCTATAGTTGAGGAAGATCCAATGTTATGGCTGGAGGGTGTCAAGAAAGCCCTCCGAGTGATGAAAGCATTTGATGATAAAGTTGTGGAGTTGGCTGCTTACCAGCTTAGAGATGTGGCTGGCGTTTGGTTTGAGATGCGGGAAAAGGAAAGAGATGAAGATGATGGTCCGCCTACTTGGGAAGAATTTGAAGAGGCCTTCATGGCTAACTTTATCACAGAAGAGGATAGGGAAGTTAAGGCTACAGAGTTCGAACAGCTCAAGCAAGGGAATAAAAGTGTGCAAGAGTACTACATGGAATTCATAAGGTTATCTAAGCATGCTCTTCACATGGTTAAGACAGAAAAAGCAAAGATTCGCAGGTTTGTTGGCGGTTTGGCTTACCACATTAAGGATACAACATTAGCTGCAGCGGTAAAAATGACAGCTTTCTCCTCTGTTGTGGGATTCTCCAAGCACTTAGAAAAAGACAGACAACAAAGGAGAGAAGAAAAAGAGCATAACAAGAAAGCCCAGACAATGGGCAGGTTTAATGGTGCATCCAGCGGAGGTGGAAAGGATTCCTCTAATAAGGATTCATTAGCACCAGCTCAGTCCAGTCATCAGTCGGGTGGTGGGTCTTCCTTCAGACATACTCAGAGTTATGGAAACCAATCTCGCCAGAATTAGAATTTTAGGGCAGCATCCTCACATAGCCAGAGTCATGCTGAGCAACATTCACACCAACAAGGTCTTTATGGAACATGTAAGCGGCAACATTCAGGTCAGTACAAGCTTGGGTTTCATGGTTGCTATCATTGCAGAGACATTGGTCATATAAAGGCCAACTGCCCAAAGTTGAGACATAATTTCAGTGGGGGATCAACTCGTCCTTCTAGTTCCTCAGCTACTGCAGTTGCACCATCCCAGGCTCGTGGTTCTCATAATCAGGTCGGGCATGGGGCAGGCAGAGGTGCAGATCGAGTTACTCAGGGAGGGGAACAACCCCGTTTGTTTGCTACACTTGATCTTCAGAGTGAAGAGGCATCTTCAGAAGTTACTACAGGTATACTTTTAGTCTGCTCACATAATGCTTATGCCATAATGGATCCAGGTTTAACGTTTTCATATGTGACTCCATACTTTGCGATTAACCTCGGACTAGAACCTGAACAAATTAGTGAGCCATTCCTAGTATCTACTCCAGTTGGAGAGTCAGTGAAAATCACAAGAGTCTATAGAGGTTGTATAGTTTCAGTCCAAGGTCGTAACACCAAGGCCGATCTCATAGAATTAGAAATGCTGGATTTCGATGTGATCATGGGTATGGATTGGTTGTCTTCCTGCTATGCCATGTTAGATTGTCATGCCAAGATAGTCAGGTTCTAATTTCCAAATGAAGAAGTCTTAGAGTGGGAGGGTAGTTCAGCATCGCTTGTAGGTAAGTTTATTTCTTATCTTAAGGCACAACGAATGATTGGTAAGGGGTGTCTCGCCTATTTGGCTCACATCATTAATTCAGAATTAGAACCACCAGCTCTTCAGTCTGTGCCAGTTGTTAGAGAATTCCCAGATGACCTTCCCGGACTTCCTCCCGAAAGAATCATAAACTTTGGCATTGATCTCATGCCAGGCACTCAGCCCATATCTATACCTCCTTATAGGATGGCTCCAACAGAACTTAATGAGTTGAGAGAGCAGTTGAAAGACCTTCTTGACAAGGGCTTCATCAGGCCGAGTGTTCAACCGTAGGGTGCCCCGGTCCTGTTTGTCAAAAAGAAAGATGGGTCTCTCAGAATGTGCGTCGACTATCGGCAGTTGACTAAAGTTACCATTAAGAACAAGTACTCACTGCCAAGAATTGATGATTTATTTGATCAACTTTAGGGTGCAAAGTACTTTTCAAAAATAGACTTGAGGTCGGGGTATCATCAGTTGAGAATCAGAAAAGAGGATATATCTAAAATAGCCTTTAGAACTCGCTACGGGCACTATGAATTTTTAGTAATGTCCTTCGGGTTGACAAATGCTCCTGCTGCATTCATGGGCCTCATGAACAGAGTTTTCAAGCCATTCCTTGATACCTTTATTATCGTGTTCATAGATGATATTTTGGTATACTCTAAGAGTAAGGAAGATCATACAGAACACCTTAGAATAGCCTTGCAGAATGAGCTTTATGCCAAGTTTTCAAAATGTAAGTTCTGGCTGCAGTCAGTGGCATTCTTAGGCCACGTGGTATCTATTAAAGGCATAAAAGTAGACCCTCAGAAGACAAAAACAGTCAAAAATTGGCCAAGGCCGACAACGCCAACCGAAATCAGAAGTTTCTTGGGGCTAGCTGGCTACTATAGAAGGTTTGTAGAGGAGTTTTCCTCACTTGTAGCTCCATTAACTAAGTTGACTCAGAAAGCAGTTAAGTTCCAGTGGTCAGACGCTTGTGAGCAGAGTTTTCAAGAGTTAAAGAAGAGGTTGACCACTGCACCTGTATTAACCTTGCCGACAAGTTCGGGTGGGTTCACAGTGTATTGTGATGCCTCCAGAGTTGGTCTCAGTTATGTTCTTATGCAAAATGGAAAAGTTATTGCTTATGCTTCCAGACAGTTAAAGAATCATGAAAAGAACTATCCCACACACGACTTGGAGCTTGCAGAAGTGGTGTTTGCATTAAAAATATGGCGACACTACCTTTATGGCGAGCATTCTAAAGTGTTTACAGATCACAAAAGCCTTCAGTACATTTTCAAGAAAAAAGAATTAAATTTGAGACAGAGAAGGTGGCTCGAGCTATTGAATGATTATGATATCAATATCCTTTATCACCCAGGCAAAACTAATGTGGTAGCAGATGCACTTAGTAGGAAATCAATGGATGTCTTGTCCCATCTTGCAGTACAAAGGCGATCTTTGGGTCGGAAAATTCAAAAATTGGCAAAATGATGGAATTAGATTGGATGAGACCGAAGAAGGAGGTATAACTGCTTATGCCTTAGCGCAATCCTCCCTTGTTGCGCATGTTAAGGCTAAGCAAGATGAAGATACGTACTTAGTGGAGTTAAAAGAAAGAGTTAGAAATAAAGAAATTACTGCTTTCACTCTAGGAAGTGACGGAGTTTTGAAGTTGAATGATCGGTTATGTGTGCCTGATATAGATGGTCTTAGGAAGACCATAATGAAGGAAGCTCACAGTTCGAGGTACTCTATCCACCCAGGTGCTACCAAAATGTATCTAGATTTGAAAGAGTTGTATTAATGGAAAGGCATGAAGAAACAAGTAGCAGATCATGTAGTTAAATGTTTAAATTGCCAGCAAGTCAAAGCCGAGCATCATAGGCCTGGTGGCCTAGCTCAAGATATAGAGATACCACAGTGGAAGTGGGAGATGACTAATATAGATTTCGTAGTAGGTCTACCTCGCACGTACCGTAAGCATGATTCAATTTGGGTTATTGTAGACCGACTGACAAAGTCCGTGCATTTTCTACCAGTAAAGATGACAGATTCTGCAGAGCAGTATGTGCAGTTGTACATCAAAGAAATAGTCTGATTGCATGGTACTCCAGTTTCAATCATATCTGACAGAGGCCATCAGTTCACGACATATTTTTGGCAGGCATTTCAGAAAAGATTAGGTACCAAGGTCAATTTGAGCACCGCTTTCCATCCACAAACCGATGGCTAGGTAGAAAGGACCATTTAGGCACTCGAAGATATGTTGCGTGCATGTGTTATAGATTTTGGAGGTAATTGGGATGATCACTTGCCACTTATAGAATTTGCTTACAATAACAGCTATCAAGCCAGCATTGGTATGGCTCTTTATGAAGCATTATATGGGTGGAGATGTATATCTCCAGTAGGTTGGTTTGAACCAGCAGAGGTGTCGTTGATTGGTTCAGAGTTTGTTTGTGAGGCCTTGGAGAAAGTTCAGCTAATTAGAGAAAGACTTAAAGCAGCTCAGATTCGTCAAAAGTCTTATTCTGACAAGAGGCATCGTGAGTTAGAGTTCATGGTTGGTGATAAGGTATTTTTGAAAGTTTCACCAATGAAAGGAGTTATGAGGTTTAGTAAGAAACGGAAACTTAGCCCTAGATTTATCGGACCTTATGAAATTCTAGAAAAGAAAGGAAACGTGGCTTATAAGCTAGCGCTACCCGTTGAGTTGTCCTCTGTTCATCTGTCTTTTATGTGTCTTTTCTTAGAAAGTACATTCATGATGAGTCGCATATAATACCTGCCGATACTATAGAAATTAAAGAAGGCTTGACTTATGAAGAGGTACCTATAGAAATTCTCGATAGGCAAGTAAGAAAGTTGAGAACAAAAGATTTAGCATCGGTAAAAGTTTTGTGGAGTAATCATGATTCAAAAGAGGCTACATGGGAGGTCGAGGAAGATATGAGAAAGAAATATCCATATTTATTTGAGGAAAAAGGTATGTGAACCTAAGTTTGGTTTGACATTTATATTTTATTTATTAGATACAAGTTAGCAAGTATTTATGTCCTTCCTAGATTATATTTAGTTGTTGTAGTAATTTAGTTTATGCCATAGTATATTTAATTCATTAAAGTAATTTACTTGTGCTAAAGTTGTTGTGCTTTAGATTCTTGTTAGTTATTGTGGTACCTCCTTGTCGGAGTGTGAGTAATTTATTTATGAGATGTGTATGGTGCCTATGAATGGCCTGTTATGGTATATTTGGTTGTTGTTGATGTAATTATGGTATTTATGGCAGGGATATTTTTTTGGATAGTCCAATTTACAAGGAAAACTTTGCCTTTGAAAATTTAGAGAGTTAGCCAAAATTTTGAGACCCTTGAAAGAATGAGTAGTGCTAAGAAAATTTAAGAGGTTCAAGGACCCAAGGAATGATTGTTAGCTTAATAATAAGGCCCTACTAACATTCGAGAACGAATGTTTTTTAAGGAGGGAAAATTGTAACACTCCTCAAATTTATAAAAGTTTCAAGACACGCTAACTATATAACTAAATTATTACTATTTTTATCTTGCTTATAGTGATATATATATATATATATATATATATATATAATTGGATATACAATTAAAAAAATATTAATAGTTTAACAAAAAAAAAACAAAAAAAGAAAAGAAAGAAAGCAAAAGAAAATAAGCCACGTGAGCCTTAAGCCCATAAAAGGCTCTTGGCAGGTAAAGGCGTGAGAGCCTCAGCCATAAAAGGCTGTGAAAAAGGGATTAAACAATTTCAAAATAGAACACTTACTAACGCAGAGCAAAAAGGGAGTAAAGCCTTATACGAAACAGAGGCAGCCACGAAATTACAAGGAAAGTTCTAGGATTCTTTACAAATCACTAATTCTTGAATTCAGGTATATAAAATTTCTTATTCTCAATTACCCCACAATAGTAATAAGTAAAAGTTAAATAGCTAATTCCCTTCTTTCTCTGTATCAATAGTAAATCCCATGTTTAGGTGTGGAACTTTGAAATTAATTAAAATGCACTGGTTGTTGTAGAATCAATTGTTTGACGGGTATAAATTGGACTGGGGTCTATGTATTGGCTCAAGGAGTTTTGAGGTGAGTTGATATAACCCTTTACTAAAGTGGTTTAACTCACAAAAGTACACATACAATGTGTTTGATGAATTGCTTAAAAGAGTTTATATTTACTTAATTGGAGCGAGTGAGTACCTATTAATTTAAAATTGTTCTAGCAAAATTTTAGATGATTTATTATGATATATGTGCATAAATTTTTAGATTTTTGTGTTATTCTTATATGTTATTTTCATGTTGAAAATTTATGAAAAAGCAAGAATCTTTAGAAATACTTTTAGATGTTTATTTCATTCTTATGTCATGCTTTACATTTAAGGATACCAGCATGAGCATGTACATGATGTTCCAAAAAAAAGAAAAGACTTAGACTTGAAAAGTCACAAGAAAGAGTTTTAGAAAGAAAAGATTTTTGGGAGTATCCTTTATTCTGAGAAGGGGTCATCGTCCAGGCCGAGGGTCCTGACCAAGGCATTGACTTCCTGAAACTACTTGTGCCAAAGTAGGGAGCACACGAACTGAGGGTCTTATTGCTGAGAATTTACTTAGTCATGCTAAGGTATGATACATGAGCGCTGAGAACCACGAAGCGAATGGCACCTCGTGGATTGGGCCTGTTCGATCAGGTTGGGATCGAACCCGTGCCGATCACACGGTGACTAAGACAGAGTTAAGTCAGGATAGTTGGAACTCCCAAAGTATAAACTAAAGTATTTTTTTATAAGAAAGAAAAAGAAAAGAATTTCTTTTAGAATATTCATAAACTGCTATTATGCAATTATTTTAGAGTTGTTCTTATAAGTTTTATGTCTTATATGCATTTAGAATCTTTGCTCGTAATGTATATGTTATTAAAGTTTCGTCCCTTGTCATTGAGACTCACTGAATACAATGGATGGTACTAGCATTCTCTTTTGGGAACCTACGTTGGTCTGCGATACAACGTAGGAACCGGTTTTGCAGGCGAGCAGGCTACAGTTAGGACTTCCCTCCCTTCCAGTGCTATTGGTGAGCTCCGCTTTTGGTCGTGGAGTATTTCTTAGAGTCATCTTTATTTAGTTATTTCTTTGTTTACTTAGAGAACTAACCAGGAAATCTCATGTCCTGAGCAGTGCGTCAGTTTATCAGTAGAGGCTTCATAGACACAGTCGGTAGGTTAAGATTCAGATGTTTTCGATAATAACTTAGCGGTATTTTATAGGTTACTACGAATAAAGTTTTGAAGTTAGCTTATTTTAGATATTTAAATTATTTAAAAGTATTTGGTTACAGTAGTGCCGTGTGGCATATAAAGTTTGAAGTTATAATAGACTTGATAAATGCAGATGGTTTCGCTCGGTCATGTTTAGTGAATGGGTGCCAATCCCGGCTTGTTCAGAAAATGGGTTGTGACAAGATTCAACTGTTTCTTAAAACAATAGTGCAACACCTTCCTTGTACATACTCAGACCATTGCCTGCTACTGGTCACACTTGAACCTAACAGAATACCTAGAAAAAATATATTTCGCTTTGAAACAATATGATCAACAAACCCTACATTCCCATCTGTAATTTAGCAGTCCTGGCAAAATACTTCTTCAATAGTTGAAGCTATGGAAAATTTTCAACAAAATGTAACTTATTGGAATAACCAGACTTTTGGAAATATTTTTAAAAGAAAACGAAAAATACTAGCTAGAATTAATGGAATTCAAGCATCCATGCACTATCCTACTAGCAATTTCCTACAAAATTTAGAAATTCAACTAAATCATGAATTTAATGCTTTATTAAAGCAAGAGGAAGATTTTTGAAAATTAAAGTCAAGAATTCAATGGTCAAACGATGGCGATGCTAACAAAATTTTTTTTCACATGTCTACCTCACAGAGACGTAGGCGGAATCGCATTAATGCTTTAAACGATAGTGTAGAAAATTGGATATTTGATCAAACAGAAATTCAAGAACAAATCTTTCAATACTACACTACACTATTCCAAACGCAACACTCAATAACTAACAAAATAAAAAATGAATCGACAATGGTTAATTCTTTGAACTCTTCTGATCAATATCAACTGGCACAACCTCTAAAGTTGATTGAAATAAAGCAAGCTCTATTCTCTTTTCAACCTTTCAAGGCACCAGGGCCTGATGGATTTCATCCGTATTTCTTTCAAAAATTTTGGAGAGAAGTGAGTCACTCGGTTATATTATTGCGGCAATGCTTTCAAACAAAGTGAAATTCCGGAAGAAATCAATAAAACCTACTTGTGTCTAATTACTAAAATAAAAAAAATGCCACATCCATCATTCAATATCGTCCTATAAGTTTTTGCAACACAATTTACAAACTAATTACAAAAATAATTGTAAACCGTCTAAAACCTTTCATACAAAAAATAATTGGTCCAACACAGTCAAGTTTCCAACAAGGGAAAAGAGCTTCAGACAATGCAATCATTGTACAGAAAATCCTAAATTACTTAAAAGGGGAGAAAAAAGAGCGAACGGGCCAGATGCTACTAAAACTGGACTTGGAAAAGGCTTTTGATAAGCTTGAATAGTCCTTCGTAAAAAGCACACTACAATACTTCAACCTACCACACAATCTCATCTCCCTCATAATGTTCTCATTACAACATCTTCCATCTCTATACTGATAAATGGATCATGTACCAAGTTTTTCAACCATCTAGGGGTATACGCCAAGGAGATCCTTTATCTCCTTATATCTTTATTATGTGCTTGGAACGCCTCTCAAGGAATATATTCCAATCAGTGGATTACCTATTATGGAAACCCATACAAATTTCTCATAATGGACCTCAATTATCGCATCTTTTTTTCGCAGACGACATCATCCTTCTGTCTAAAGTAAATAGTACAAGCTGCAGCACTATCATTGACACCCTTAAAACCTTTAATAACTTATCAGGACAAACTATTAACTTCCAAAACTCAAGAATATTTTTCTCCAATAACTGCACTACTGAAGCAAAAAATAATATTATGTCTTGCTTTAGCATGAATGAAGAAAAACACTTTGGAAAATACTTGGGTTTTCCAATGTTTCAAAATAGACCTAATAAGTCAGATTTCCAATTCCTATTGGATAACTTCAAGGCTAAACTTGCAGGCCGGAAGATTAATTTTCTATCACTAGCAGGTAGAATTACTCTCATTAAATCAACCCTTTCTACCTTAACAAATCACATAATGCAATACATTTCAATTTCTAAAAATATTATCAATAAAATGGAGCAATATATGCGTAATTTCCTATGGGGAACTACTCAACAAAAAAAATCACTTAGTCAATTGGAAATGAGTTACCACACCCAAAAATTTGGGAGGCATAGCTATACAGAAGCTTGAACTAAAAAATAATGCATTACTGGCAGGATTAACATGACGCCTATTTCATTCACCTAATCAACTATGGGCCAACACTCTTATACAATAATATAAAAACAAACGTACAATAGGAACTTCTTCTAATACTTGGCACAATATACTGTTGGGTTGGGAAAAATGCCAACATGGTATTCAATGGAAAGTGGTACAATTAGATCCTTATTACATGGTCATATACCTTTAGAACACACTACAAGGACTATAGACACTTACAGAGCTCAAAACGAATGGAAATGGGAAGAAATACCTTTTCGCATTACAACCATTTTTTTAAAAAAAAAACAATTCAATAGAATCAATGTACCTGTCTATACAAACAAATTGGACACTATCTACTGGGGATTATCCCAACATGGAAAATTTACTGTCCAATCAATGTTTTCACAGTTACTACAACAGGATTTAAACATAACAGAACACACACTTCTCTACAATTGGATTTGCAAGATTCAAATACAACCCAAAATAAAAATATTCCTTTGGCTTATAATGCATAATAGGCTACCTACAAAACACTACCTATATCATCTTGGAATCACATTAAACGACCAGTGCCAAATATGTCGGAGAGATCCGGAAACTATTAACCATATCTTTTTACACTGTTCTAACATAAAACATATATGGAATGATTTAGGTATAATGAACTTTATCACCCATATAAGTACAGATTCTCGTCCATCGGATTGGCTAATGAAACTCATTAATATAAAGCACAAGAACATGCCTTACCGTATCAATACCAAAACTTTTATTTCATACACTTTATGGCACATTTGGCTTAATCGTAACAATCACAACTTTAATAATACACAACAACGTCTATCAATTAAATTAATCACCACTCATGCGCTGGAATTTACTTACTTAGCCATAACTATGGCAACAACAAAAATTCCTATAATGCAACCTATCAAATGGATACCCCCTAAACCGAACTACTATAAATTAAATACTGATAGGGCTGCTTCATCGATCACTCACAAAGCAGGTATAGGGGGGCTCATACGCGACTCAAATGGAAATTGGATTATAGGTTTTGCAGGCAATTTGGATACTGCCACCACCATCCATGCAGAATTAAAGGCCCTATTCTATGGACTGAAATTGGCAAATACATATAAATTGGTTCTGCTCGAAATAAACATCAATACATCAGAGGTACTTACCATGTTAAAAAATGACAACATAGTCTATACTAATATACTAGCGGACTGAAGATACCTCCTGGGCCAACTGCATAGTGCTACCATTGCACACACCTACAGAGAGGGGAATGATGTGGCTGGTAGTTTAGCTAAGGCGGGATGCACCATGGAATCTACTGAAAAACCAACAGGTTTTGGAGAGCCACTGGATTTTGTCTGTACCTTTTTGCAAATGGATCAGGCAGGAGCGATTCGTTATCGGAAGACAACATGCACACCACTGGAACAAGATATGGACATGGAGCTAAACACTTTTTGGAATTACGACGTTGCTGAGGAAACAACTGCCTCCAATGGAGTAAATGGGGTGGATAACACAATTAGAATAGATAGTATTAATCCTTGTAATAGACAACTATCAAACAACTATATTGTCGATGCACATGCATCACCCTCTCCGTTGTAACTTTAATTATGTTTAATGCAATATTATCTTTCTCACAAAAAAAAAAAAAAATCTAAATACAGTGACATACCACCCAAAAAAAACGGGTCTCTTTTTTGCTTTTGTAAATATAATTTATTTTTTATTCTACCCTTCCACAACACAATAGTCAAAATATGGCACTAAATGTTTCTCAACGAATATAAAACAATTACCAGTATTTTTCACCTTTTCTTTTAATAATTATGCCAGATACAAAATTGACAAACAAGTTGGATCCTAGATTGTTTGATCTAACAGATCCTCAAACACTCATAGTACAATGAAACACGATTGTTCATTCAATATAACAAATTCTTGAAGGTCCACAATATCGTATTTTGATAATTTGTTCACAACAAATGTTTTATGAGGCAAACATTATGTTTTCTCTGATAAACTCATAGTAATAAAACAATAGAAATTACAGCATCGGTCAACATAAACATAAAATTAAACTTTGCTACAATCCTGAGTTAGCATAAGGGAAGTCGAAGTCATTTCCATCCATCTCAGTAGTAGAAATCAGGTCTAAACCATGGGAACTTCCCTTCAGCTAGAGCCAAGAAAACTGCTACAGTCTTTGAACAGCAGATAATATGCTTGAGAAAACTATCATAAGCTTTATGTTATTCTGTGAATGGAGAGACAGCAATCTCCACGGACAGGCATAACTGTACATTAAGAGGCTTCCAGATTCTGATTGACCCGAAACCAGCATCAGATGCATATGCATTGTCATATCAAATTCCAAGAGCCATGATATGCTTCTTAAAGGAAGCCTTTAAACATCCAAGTGGTTGTTATGGAAAGGGGAAAGATCAAATCTAGGAGTCATCCAATTCAACAATTTGTGCTCTTCTTTCAGCAGCTTTCTTCCTGATGAAGATGCCCCATCTCAAGGCAGCTTTGAGTTTGAGCCACCCAACAACAGCCTTACCTGAAGAACGTGTCCGGTCCTCATCAAAACCGAAGGTAGAAGACATGTTGGGCATGTATGATGATCCATACTGGTAATTCTCTTCTCCACTAGAAGAAGCATGACCTTGTCCCATGCTGAAAATACGGAGCAGATGTTGCATGTCCTCATTTTCAAGCATCTCATGACTTCTCATACGTATTTCTTCCTCTGTTAAGAAGTCCTCAGCTCCCTTGTATGGATTAGGCGTGCTAGCAGCAAAATAGCTAGACATTGATGGCTGTGGTGGGCGAAGAGCCAGCATGCTCTCACTTCCATGTGGTTGAGCTTGTTGTGACGTACCTAGCAAATGGTTCTGAGGAGGAAATGAAGCACCATTTAACTGCATGCTGCCATTTAGATTCATGTGCTGAGGCTGCATGGTATATCTGCTACTGAGGCTCTCATTATACCCTGCTAACAGAGAAATATTTATGTTATGAAGTCATAAATTGGTAGTAACTATAAAAATCCAAGGTACAAATGAGGTCATAGTATATCTGTCAATTAGCTTGCTTGAGGATTTATTGACACATAATAACAGCCAGTTTTAGTAGAGCTGGTTAAAGAGGTAATTGCAGTGCTTAAACTAGGTATCCTTCATGTTCTGCAAAGCAGTAAACAGTGCAGGTCGAGAGACCTCCTTCAATGCGAAACAAATTGCCAAGGTATACATTATTTATAACAATTAAATCGAAAAAATTGGATAGTTATTGAGAAGTTTGTTTGAGCATCAAATCATGGTTCTATTGCAAATTAAAAAGAATTTGAGACCTTGAAGTTTGTAATGTATTAATTCAGAAGTGTATCAAAGATTTTGGGATGTCTTAAAATAGGAAGTGTCATGTAGATTTGGAACAAAAGGAGTAAATATGATATGATCCAACAACATGCTTATTCACAGGAAATCAATTGATATAAAACTTGGCATCCAATATTCGCGCTTATGTTTTTTTTTTTTTCAGCTTGGCAATTTTTGTTCTTGTTAAGATACTCATCTAGCGACGATTTATTCTTCAATCACCAAAAAATCACACAAAGACCCTAAACAGCAACAAAAGCAGAGAGGGCATAATTCAACACAATTCATGAAGAACATATGGTAAGTGGTGAATTATTGTTCCAATCACCCAAGAATTGCACAGAGAAGCCCAAACAGTAGTAAAAGCAGAGCAGAAAGAATTTATACTTTAACAGTAACACATATGTTAGGCAATAATACATATTTATACCTCCCATGTTCAGTCCTGTATTCATAGCAGGCTGCTCTGATGAAATTGAAGCTGGAAGACTTGGTAAATTAATTTGTTGATCAAAAGAGGTCGAATGGTTCTGAGAGCCAATTGTAAGATCATTTTGAGAAGCAACTGAGGTTTTATTCTGGCCCAGGCTTAAAAGAGATTTTCCATCATACTCAACGACATGCATCCAGTTGTCATATGCCTTCTTGACTAAAGTATCCACATATACCTGCAAATATTGTTTGATGTTTGCTTAAGCACTTTGTCACACATACATGGCAAATATAACATCCAAAAGGTTTATTAAAGCAAATCATAGCAACACTCAGAAACTCCAA